>NC_039360.1:37792503-38428442 GCF_003573695.1 Papaver somniferum | reverse complement strand
CCGGGGCAACGTTCTAGGATATAGAGTGTAAAATATGTACGCACCCATTCCGTCGACCCGTTGCCTTAAGATTGGTTGGGTATCTCTTTCTGCTGGGTGCCTTCCCCCCGGTCCTACACTTATGGACACTGATGGGGGAGCCCTGAGAGATTGTAGATTAACTACTTTCCCCAATATTGTAGGTAGATTCCACTGACTTGATAATTTGAAAGCTTGTTTGATTGATAAGTTGAGGTCTGCAATTCCTCTTCCAGAGATAGAAACATGTGGGGCGGTTAGGCTCCTTTCTTCTTCTGGTACACTCCCAGCAGATTCAAATCTGCGTTGCTTCTATGGGAAGTATGGTTTGAGCCATTTAGCATTCCAAGGATGCCGGAGGACCTCACCTTTTAGGTTACGAAGGTAGTAGGAACCATTACCCGCAATGTCGTGGATCATAAACGGTCCTCCCCATGTAGGTGCTAACTTTCCCCATTTCTTTTCTTGCTGATATCGTGGGATTGTTCTCAACACATACTGTCCCTCTACAAAATTTCGTAGCTTTACCTTTTTGTTGTACTCCCTTGCTAGTCTTCGTTGATAATTTTCCATCTTTTGCAATGCTACTTCCCTTCTTCCTTCCAAGTCGTCCAACCTTTCTAACATCATATCTGTTGTGAGGTTTTTCTCCCAGGCTTCGATCTTCGTGGTTGGCATGAGGATTTCCGTAGGTATGACTGCTTCAGCTCCATAAGTAAGAAGAAACGGGGATTCCCCGGTAGCGGACCTTCGTGTTGTCCTGTATGCCCATAAGACATTGTGCAGTTGTTCGCACCATCTTCCCTTATGCTCGTCTAATTGTTTTTTGAGTATAAGGGCGAGGGTCTTGTTGGTAGCTTCCGCTTGTCCGTTGCTTTGAGGGTATAAGGGGGTGGACTTGTTTTTTCTTATTTTGAAGGTGTCGAAGAGCATGTCTATATTTTTTCCCTGTAATTGCTTGCCGTTATCAGATACAATTTCAGCAGGTATACCAAATCTGCAAATGATGTTCTGGAATATGAAAGTGAAGACATCCGCGTCTCTGATCCTGGCCAAGGCCTTAGCCTCCACCCATTTACTGAAGTAGTCCGTGGCTACTATCAAAAATCGTCTCTTCCTTGATCCTTCGATGAAAGGCCCGACGATGTCTACTCCCCATTTTGCAAATGGCCACGGGCTATCGACAGAATTTAACATTGTTGCCGGCGCGTGGATTTTTCTCGCGAAGCGCTGACATTCTTCGCATCGTCGGGACATCCTCGCAGCATCTTGTATCATGGTCGGCCAGTAATATCCTTGCGTTTTTGCCTTGTCAGCTAGTGATATCATACCGCTATGATTCCCTGCGTCACCATAATGGATATCATTTAGAATTTGATGCCCTTCTTTCCGGGACAAGCAGCGTAGTAATGGTCCGAGGAAGAATTTTTTATACAGGACCCCCTCCCGAAGATCGTATCTTCCCACTTTGGAGAGCATCTTCCTAGATTGCTTCCGATCCGCCGGTAGGCTTCCTTTGTCGAGGAAGTCATGTATTGTCACCCTCCAGTCATCTTCGTTGCTGAAATCTTCGTCTTGATTTGCTTTTGACAAGATGTCTTCTTCATCACAGTCGTTATGGATGTCTTCTCCTACCTGGTCTTCGATATATTCTTCCATCGTATCTTGATTGGTAGCGAAGGAGAATTGAGATGCAATCGAAGGCTCGTATACCCTTGCTATTTTAATACCTTCGGCATTTTTATCCCTCAGCATGGATGATATGAATGCTAGGGCATCCGCGTGCCTGAGGTCCCTTCTACATAAGTGCCGGAACTTAATGTTCGGGATTTGTGATGCCAGTGTTTGGACCAATGCCATGTAAGCTGAAAGGGTGTCATCGTACACATTATATTCGAGCCCAATTTGCCGTATGACCAGCTGCGAATCACTTGTCAGCCTTACATCGGTTACCCCCATCTCTATTATTATACGTAGGGCATGTACGACCGCTTCGTATTCAACAATGTTATTGGTATGCTCTTTGAATTCCAATCTAAGTGCCTGTATGATCCTTTCTCCAGTTGGGGTGACAATGACAATACCTATTCCTGCGCCTTCCTTATTTTTAGATCCGTCGACGAAGACTTCCCATTGTCTATGACTCGCAGGTTCGAGGATATCCATTGGATCCTTGATTGCTTCCTCGGCTTCCGGTATTCCCTTAATCTCTTCGTCGTTGTCTAGAGGGAGGTCTGCTAAGAAATCTGCCAGAACTTGGGACTTCTGAGAATGTTGAATTTCATGAATGATGTTGAATTGGTCCAGATGGGTGTTCCATTTGGCTATTCGGCCCACTTTTCCCGTGCTTTTTAGGACTGCTTCCAATGGTGCTTTGCATGGTACCCTGACGAAGTGAGTTAAGAAGTAGGTTCTCAGTTTTTGGGTAGCCCATACCAGTGCGAGGATGAGTTGTTCAATCTTAGTATAATTTCTTTCCGCGGAATTGAGTGTCTTGCTGACGTAATAGATAGGCTGTTCTATCTTTGTATTGGTTTTGACTAATACCGCGCTGACTGCGTCCTCCGTCGCTGCTATGTACAGTGCCAAAACTTCATCAGGGTCTGGCTTCTGCAGGATGGGGATTGAAGCCAGATGTTCTTTGATCCTTTGGAATGCTTCCTCGCATTCGGCGGTCCATTCGAACTTGCTCCCTTTTTTAAGAATATTGAAGAAATGTTTGCACTTGTCCGAAGACCGTGCAATAAATCTGCCCAACGCTGCTATGAACCCATTGAGCTTCTGCACTTCCTTCAGATTCTTTGGTGACGGCATCTCTACTATGGCTTGAATCTTAGCTGGGTCTACCTCGATGCCCCTTTTCGTCACCAGATAACCGAGGAACTTCCCCGAGGTGACACCGAAAGTACATTTCTCCGGATTTACCTTCATGTGATGCTGTCTCATTGCATTGAAGATATTCCTCAGGTCCTGGTGGTGATTTTTACGCAGCTTGCTTTTGACGAGCATGTCGTCCACGTAGACTTCTAGGGTTCCTCCGATCCATGGTTTGAAGATAGCATCGACCATCCTTTGGTATGTTGCCCCTGCGTTTCGGAGCCCGAAAGGCATTCTGGTATAGCAATAAAAGCCATGTGGTGTATAGAATGCTGTGTGTGGCTGATCTTCTTCTGCCAGGGCTACTTGGTTGTAACCAGAGTATCCGTCCATAAATGACAGCTCCTCGTACCCTTCAACTGCTTCAACCAGTTGATCTATGCTCGACAGGGGATAACTGTCCTTTGGACATGCCTTGTTGAGATTAGTAAAGTCGATGCATATTCTAACCCCTCCATTTTTCTTAGGAACAATGACCATGTTGGATATCCAAGTAGGGTACTTGACTTCCTTGATAAATCCTGCATCTAGTAGCTTCCGAAGTTCCGTTTCTACCGCCTCATGATATTCTGGAGCCACTTTTCGTATTTTCTGCCTGAACGGGGGCGTGCCCTGTTTGATGCGTAGTTCATGTTGGATTACTTTTGGGTCAATCCCCGGCATATCTCCTAACTTCCAGGCGAACACATCCGCATATTCCTTAAGTAATTTGGTTAAGGAATGTTCTCTCCCTTCACCCATGATGGTCCCAATTTTGACCATCTTCGGGTCTTCTTCCGTTCCTATGTTGATTTCCTTTGTGGGTTCCACTGGTGTGAACATAGGCTTTGGGTTTCCGAGGACTGGGGCGCTCTTTAATTGCTATTTGGCGTGTTTCTGCTCTTTGTTGATTGTTGAGGTACTTGTTTCCGAGCCTCGGACATTACCCTCTGTGGTCAAGCCTTTTCCTGTAGTTTCCTTAAGGAATAGGTCTACGGCTTTCTCTTTCGTGGTTTCTTGATTTCTTACTCTTCGGATTTTTCGCTGTTCTTCTTGTTCATTGTTGATATGATCCTGAGTGGCCTGGCATTCTCGTGTAGCGATTCGATCTCCCTTGATATCCATGATTCCCTCAGGTGTTGGAAATCTGAGGTACTGGTGGTATGTTGCCGCAACTCCTTTGAGCTTGTGTACCCATTGTCGTCCAATAATGGCATTGTAGGGGGAAGGGGTATCCACCACACTGAATCGGGTATCCAGCTTCATGGGCCCTGCGTTAACCTGTAACACAATGTCTCCCAAGGGCTTCGTGGCCGCTCCATTGAATCCGTAGATGGTGTGATAAGAGGTCATCAATTGTTCATCATGGAGCTTCATCCGCTTGAATGCATCATAGAATAGGACATTCACAGAGCTTCCCCCGTCTATGAGGATCTTTTTGAGGTTACATCCAGCTATTGGTAATGTTAGGACCAAGGGATCGTTATGGTCTTCCATATCTTCTTCGATATCCTCGGCATCGAAGATGACAGGAAATTCCATCCATTTTTCATGCTCGTCCACTGTTATCCCATCGACCTTATATAACTCGCAGCGATCTTCTAATTGCTTCCGTAACCTTTTTCCAATCTGTGCTGTGAGTGAGGGTCCTGTGGCTTCGGAACACGAGATGGAGTTGATTGTTCGGTTTTCTTCCGGAAGTTGGACTGGTTTGGTTCGTTTGGATCTGTCCTCGGTGACCTCCTTCCGTATGTAATGTTTGAGCTCTCCCGCATCAATTAATTTTTGGATCATTATTTTAAGGTTCTTGCATTTTTCGGTCTGGTGTCCGTTGAAACAGTGATACTCACAGTAATCTTTAGACTTCTCGGATCTCGGGGGTTGCTTTCCCTTAGACCATGGCCATTCTAAGTTTTCCCTCCCTTTGATCTCTCGTAGGATACGAGCATAGCTAGCGTTGAGTTTCGTGTAAACTTGATCTTCGAATTTTCGGTCGCCTGTTCTTCGTTCATCCCTCCGTTCCTTTCTATCTTCGTGAGGTCTCTCATCTGAGCAACCCCTTTTGGCCCCATTGGTTTGTTCTGCTGAATTGGTGCGATGAGACCTCTGCGGATATGCCCTCGGGTTTTCCCGTTGAATTTCTTCAAGTCGAGCGTGCTTCTCGATAATTATTCGGAGATCGTCTTCTATCTTGGGCACGTTCCCGTGAATTTCAACAAATAGGGGACTCATTCGGTCTAAGCCCCATTTATAGCAATTGATGCTTACCACTGGGTCCACGCTTCCTATGGCTTGGCAGATCCTATGCCATCTGTTCGTGTATTCCCTCGTGGTTTCCTTGTAGCCGATTGCTAATGAAAAGAGCTTATCCATCCCGGTGTTTACAGTCTTGTTGTACATGTATGTTCTTAAGAATTTCTCCGCAAGTTGGTCGTATGAGTGTATGGAGTTTGGTGGCAGATTATCAAACCATGATAACGCCGATCCCTTCAAGCTTGACGGGAAGTATCTACAGAGTACGGCGTCGTTCTGTCCCCATCTAGCTAAGACACGGTTGTAGTACTGAACATGTGCAGCAGGGTCGCTGGACCCATCATAGCATTCGAACGTCGGGACAGGGCATTTCAGGGGAATAGGGGTGTTGGCCAAGCGATGCGTTAGGGGCGTGGAGTTAGTTTCTCTCATGACCTCTTCTAACCTTCCCCCACCTTGTTTATTTTTCAATTGCCTGATCTCTGCCATCATCTCATCCCGCAGTTCCTCCATTGCGCGTTGGTGCTCTAAATTCTTCAGCTCATTTCCGTCTGACTCTCCATCGTCATAATCCGGGTCGGATACGCTACGTCTCCTTGTCGCGTCCTCATTAGTCGCTAGGACGACTCTACAGTCTTGGTTTGGCTCTGGTGCTTTGGAGCTTGCTTCATCAAGTTGTTGGCTGGCCTTTGTGCTTAGAGCAATCCGCTCCTTTAAATCTTGATTTTCTCTGGCCAACAGAGCTACAGCTTCTGCGTAAACCTGTTGGTTCCTCCTCAGTTCCTCGAGCTCAGCCATTAGTTGGTGTGATTGGTTGGACCCCTGATTGGGAGTCCCCGCGCGTGCCGCTACAGCCGTGGCGCCGCCCTCCTCCATGGTCTGCACTAAAGGTGGCAGGGGTTCAGCTTCTGTTGCTGGTGTTTCCAAATTGGAGTGAGCGCCCCTCTGCGGTGCCAGAGCCGCCGGTATGGTTTGATTCTGGTTATTTGTTAGCGGCATTCCAAAGGTTAGCAGATGCGCGGGTTGGAATGTTCTGGATTCATCCACCCTTTCCCTTGGTTGGTTAAGTTGACTCATGGCGAAGGTATTGCTAGCCTCCGCAGCCTTCGGGACTACCACGGCTTCCCCGTATTTTATCGTTGCTGCTCTGAGAGCCGCCATTGCAACAGAATTAGCGTTCATGGGTGAAGTGATTTCAGTGGTATCCTGCCTTCGATTGGTCATTTTAGTTTTATCTCCTTTCTGCTTGCTTCGGGTGATGATCGGGGTTGTCCGGGGTGTTTCTTTTGACAAAGCTTTGGATTTTCCTGCTTCCTGCGTCTTCTCCATCACGTGCCTTTTTGTTGACGAAATCTAGCGTAAACTCGCCTTCTTTACTCACAACACGTTCTCTGTAAAAATTTATTCAAACAGAAACGGGGATGTCCGCGTGAAGCGGGTTAGTTGTCGAAATACAATTTTTCAAAAGCGGGTTTATTAAAGGCGATCTTTAGTATATATAAAAAAAAACTGAAAATTGTAAATCCGACGGATTAGGACAATAACCCATGCTTGGAACACTAACTCTTATCGAAGGCAAAAGGTGGGTTTTTGAATATAATACTGTTGACGAATGATCTATACAGTCAGAGCTGATAAAATCGAAGCAATCGTATGCCAAATTAGAATGAAATCACAGGACAAGATAAATCTTTTACCGGGACGAAGTCCCTGTTTCTAGCGCCAAATTGTGGACACACGAACTACGCGGGGTCCGAATGCCCGCAATCAATTGTTAAAGTCTAAAGAGATTACGATGATGATACCCGGATGTGGGTTCATTGGCTCAAAACCCACGGGTTTATCATGGCCTCCTCCAACTTCCCCATGCGTAGCGATTATGCATGGGGTACAAATATAAAAGGAAAACAACATATATAAGCAAATGCATGCGGAACTAAATAAATGCAAAGTGCTGAAATGTAAATAAGACCAAGGTTTACGTGGTTCAGCACTAAGGCCTACGTCCACGGGGTTTGTTGTTCTGCTATATTATTCACGGTTACACGAATAGTTTGAATGACTTGGGGTTTACATATTTCTCTCCACTATGGGATTCCTTACCTTTGCTATTCTCTCTCTCTCTCTCTCCTCTGATGTTTTCGATTTTGACCCTCTTTGGGTCTTCTTCCGTTCCTATGTTGATTTCCTTAGTGGGTTCCACGGGTGTGAACATAGGCCTTGGGTTTCCGAGGACTGGGGCGCTCTTTAATTGCTATTTGGCGTGTTTCTGCTCTTTGTTGATTGTTGAGGTACTTGTTTCCGAGCCTCGGACATTACCCTGTATCATCAAGCCTTTTCCTGTGGTTTCCTTAAGGAATAGTTCTACGGCTTTCTCTTGCGTGGTTTCTTGATTTCTTACTCTTCGGATTTTTCGCTGTTCTTCTTGCTCGTTGTTGATATGATCCTGAGTGGCCTGGCATTCTCGTGTAGCGATTCGATCTCCCTTGATCTCCATAATTCCCTCAGGTGTTGGAAATCTTAGGTACTGGTGGTATGTTGCCGCCACTCCTTTGAGCTTGTGTACCCACTGTCGTCCAATAATGGCGTTGTAGGGGGAAGGGGTATCCACCACACTGAATCGGGTATCCAGTTTCATGGGCCCTGCGTTAACCTGTAACACAATGTCTCCCAAGGGCTTCGTGGCCGCTCCATTGAATCCGTAGATGGTGTGATAAGAGGTCATCAATTGTTCATCATGGAGCTTCATCCGCTTGAATGCATCATAGAATAGGACATTCACAGAGCTTCCCCCGTCTATGAGGATCTTTTTGAGGTTACATCCAGCTATTGGTAATGTTAGGACCAAGGGATCGTTATGGTCTTCCATATCTTCTTCGATATCCTCGGCATCGAAGATGACAGGAAATTCCATCCATTTTTCATGCTCGTCCACTGTTATCCCATCGACCTTATATAACTCGCAGCGATCTTCGAATTGCTTCCGTAACCTTTTTCCAATCTGTGCTGTGAGTGAGGGTCCTGTGGCTTCGGAACACGAGATGGAGTTGATTGTTCGGTTTTCTTCCGGAAGTTGGACTGGTTTGGTTCGTTTGGATCTGTCCTCGGTGACCTCCTTCCGTATGTAATGTTTGAGCTCTCCCGCATCAATTAATTTTTGGATCATTATTTTAAGGTTCTTGCATTTTTCGGTCTGGTGTCCGTTGAAACAGTGATACTCACAGTAATCTTTAGACTTCTCGGATCTCGGGGGTTGCTTTCCCTTAGACCATGGCCATTCTAAGTTTTCCCTCCCTTTGATCTCTCGTAGGATACGAGCATAGCTAGCGTTGAGTTTCGTGTAAACTTGATCTTCGAATTTTCGGTCGCCTGTTCTTCGTTCATCCCTCCGTTCCTTTCTATCTTCGTGAGGTCTCTCATCTGAGGAACCCCTTTTGGCCCCATTGGTTTGTTCTGCTGAATTGGTGCGATGAGACCTCTGCGGATATGCCCTCGGGTTTTCCCGTTGAATTTCTTCAAGTCGAGCGTGCTTCTCGATAATTATTCGGAGATCGCCTTCTGTCTTGGGCACGTTCCCGTGAATTTCAACAAATAGGGGACTCATTCGGTCTAAGCCCCATTTATAGCAATTGATGCTTACCACTGGGTCCACGCTTCCTATGGCTTGGCAGATCCTATGCCATCTGTTCGTGTATTCCCTCGTGGTTTCCTTGTAGCCGATTGCTAATGAAAAGAGCTTATCCATCCCGGTGTTTACAGTCTTGTTGTACATGTATGTTCTTAAGAATTTCTCCGCAAGTTGGTCGTATGAGTGTATGGAGTTTGGTGGCAGATTATCAAACCATGATAACGCCGATCCCTTCAAGATTGACGGGAAGTATCTACAGAGTACGGCGTCGTTCTGTCCCCATCTAGCTAAGACACGGTTGTAGTACCGAACATGTGCAGCAGGGTCGCTGGACCCATCATAGCATTCGAACGTCGGGACAGGGCATTTCAGGGGAATAGGGGTGTTGGCCAAGCGATGCGTTAGGGGCGTGGAGTTAGCTTCTCTCATGACCTCTTCTAACCTTCCCCCACCTTGTTTATTTTTCAATTGCCTGATCTCTGCCATCATCTCATCCCGCAGTTCCTCCATTGCGCGTTGGTGCTCTAAATTCTTCAGCTCATTTCCGTCTGACTCTCCATCGTCATAATCCGGGTCGGATACGCTACGTCTCCTTGTCGCGTCCTCATTAGTCGCTAGGACGACTCTACAGTCTTGGTTTGGCTCTGGTGCTTTGGAGCTTGCTTCATCAAGTTGTTGGCTGGTCTTTGTGCTTAGAGCAATCCGCTCCTTTAAATCTTGATTTTCTCTGGCCAACAGAGCTACAGCTTCTGCGTAAACCTGTTGGTTCCTCCTCAGTTCCTCGAGCTCAGCCATTAGTTGGTGTGATTGGTTGGACCCCTGATTGGGAGTCCCCGCGCGTGCCGCTACAGCCGTGGCGCCGCCCTCCTCCATGGTCTGCACTAAAGGTGGCAGGGGTTCAGCTTCTGTTGCTGGTGTTTCCAAATTGGAGTGAGCGCCCCTCTGCGGTGCCAGAGCCGCCGGTATGGTTTGATTCTGGTTATTTGTTAGCGGCATTCCAAAGGTTAGCATATGCGCGGGTTGGAATGTTCTGGATTCATCCACCCTTTCCCTTGGTTGGTTAAGTTGACTCATGGCGAAGGTATTGCTAGCCTCCGCAGCCTTCGGGACTACCGCAGCTTCCCCGTATTTTATCGTTGCTGCTCTGAGAGCCGCCACTGCAACAGAATTAGCGTTCATGGGTGAAGTGATTTCTGCGGTATCCTGCCTTCGATTGGTCATTTTAGTTTTATCTCCTTTCTGTTTGCTTCGGGTGATGATCGGGGTTGTCCGGGGTGTTTCTTTTGACAAAGCTTTGGACTTTCCTGCTTCCTGCGTCTTCTCCATCACGTGCCCTTTTGTTGATGACGAAATTTCGCGTAAACTTGCCTTCTTTACTCACAACACGTTCTCTGTATAAATTATTTCAAACAGAAACGGGAATATCCGCGTGAAGCGGGTTAGTTGGCGAAATACAACTTTTCAAGAGGGAATTAATACCCGCAGACTATAAAATATGGGACATGCGATCTTTAGTATATAAAAAAAACTATAGTAAATCCGACGGATATAAAATATGGGTTAAAGTTTTATTAAAGGCGATCCTTAGTATAAAAAAGACTACGAAAATTGTAAATCCGACGGATTAGGACAATAACCCTTGCTTGGAACAATAACTCTTATCGAAGGCAAAAGGTGGGTTTTTGAACATAATACAGTTGACGAATGATCTATACGGTCCGAGCTGATAAAATCGGAGCAATCACGGGACAAGATAAATCTTTTACCGGGACGAAGTCCCTGTTTCTAGCGCCAAATTGTGGACACAAGAACTACGCGGGAGTCCGAATGCCCACAATCAATCGTTAACGTCTAAAGAGATTACGATGATGATACCCTGACGTGGATTCATTGGCTCAAAACCTTCGGGTTTATCATAGCCTCCTCCTACTTCCCCGTGCGTGGCGATCATGCATGGGATACAAGTATTAAAGGAAAACAAAACATATAAGCAAATACGTGCGGAGCTAAATGAATGTAAAGTGCTGAAATGTAAATAAGACCAAGGTTTACGTGGTTCAGCACTAAGGCCTACATCCACAGGGTTTGTTGTTCTACTATATTATTCCCGGTTACATGAATAGTTGAATGACTTTGGGTTTACATATTTCTCTCCACTATGGGATTAACTTACCCTTACTATCCTCTCTCTCTCTCTCCTTCTCCCCTGATGTTTTTTCCCCTCCTTCTCTTTGTGGAGATTGGGTATTTATAAGGTTGGAACGTGGGACCCATCTCTGAAGACCGTTGGAACCTTATCTTCTCGTGTCCTTGCGTCCATCACGCGGAGGTCTGCGTTTCCCCCTCGATCCCGCGGAGGCATCTTCGCTCGTTCCACAGGTTGGTCGACACGTGCACTGCTCAGAGTGTTTAATGCGGGTAGTTGAGGGGTCTGCTCGTGTCAGACAAGTGTCTTCTGCCCCTGTCAGTCCGTGTCAGCTAACTTCCTCTCCACCGTTGATCTTGGCCCCTCTTCTGGGGATGAGATAAAGCAACTCCTAGGAGTTTATTTGGTGCTTCGTGACGCATCATGTTTTGATGTTTTGGCTTGCATGCTTTCCACGTACCTTTCTGTATGCACGTGTCCGATAGTGAGATATATGTGTACACAACTATCTTTCGAGGAAATGATCTAGTCAAAGAGTTTAAGGAGCAAAACAAACAAAATTTGTGTTCATACAAAGAGAAAGAGACTGTGGAGCTACTTGCAAAAACAAGACCACTTTAATGTCACTGAAAGAGATGCGTTCCACTTTGTGTCCCCTGGAATATGGGGATGCCTCGAGCGTGGTGGTGGGACAAAAAGTGTGCATTGGTTAGCATCATTAGCAAGTTATTATGTTTAGTTTCAACAGCTTAAAGAAAACACCCCTCTCTTTTGTCTTCTTTATACATAAGCAAGTGGCAAATTAGCTCATTGTGACCCAAACAGGTGACCCCAAAAAATGATGTTTGTTGAGTGAAATTTGAAATTTAATCATGCTAGTGGTGGGTTTATGTACTGATGAACAACAACTTTTTCTGGTTTTTTTTAAATATCTTTTAATGACTGTTTGGTGTTATTTTAATGGATAAGGAGATAAGATATTATATTTAGGTACTGCTGTATTTGTCTTTATTTTGGACCTACTTGTATAGTTCTCAATGTTTGTTCATGCATAATGTCTTCATAGTAATCTATTCTGTTATATAAAGGGAACACCCCTTAGTTGAAGCTGTAAATTTTTATACCCATTTTACTCCTATTTTTAAATTCATCACACACATTTTGTATAATTTGACGGAGGCATAAAAATAGTTAAAAATTAATAAATTATTTTCATTGCTATGTTTTCCCGATGCATACATTTACAATAGGGACATAACAGTAAGTTAAGTTATTGGATCGGGCGAGTCGTGAAAACGAGTTCTCCTCCACTCTCTTTAGTTAATGGCTCTGTTGTTTAATCGGTTGATCTCCAAATATCATCTGCAAAACCAACAAAAATTAGTACTTATTGCCTTCAATTGTTTAAATCAAACTTCAATTGTTTAAATCAAACACTGCATTAAAAGAAAAACCCAATTTCACTGCGTATATGTGATTGTTGGGGGTACTTATTCGAGTATGAGAAGATGATGATGATGTTGCGATTCAAGGAATCACTGTCGTTGTTGTGGAAGGAAAACTAGAAGAAATAGATGAAGATATTTGATTTTGGGGTGGGGTGGGATGATGCAGGTGTTGTAGGTAGTGGCGTATCAATGGAGAAGAAATTGTTTTGGGTTTATACCTAGGATGAGTTGCTAAGATCAATGGATAAATAATTTTATAAGACGATGGTTAGGATTAAATTGAGTATATGGGTCTGTTTTGAATGAGGTCGTCACGACCAGGGGTAATAGCTCGTTCAAAAGCGCGTGCCAGCCATTCTTGTCTTCTACAACCACATGCTGCTATATAATGGAATGTAATAGGACGTTCTTAATATCTTTGTTTCATTGTATCTGAAATTTTATGGTTATCGATGGCAAAAGTGACAATGCAGAACAAGCTCTCAGTTGTACAGTGCTCGACTTGCATTGATACCGTTATAAAAGCATCTTCGTCAGAGAACCATAAGATGATGATGGTTTGCATTTGAAGAATAACCCATTTCAGAGATTCTTTTGGGCCCAAAACATAATACTCGGTTCTTCCTTTCCTTCCATAGTTGCCTGTAAATAGGGGTGATTAGGGTGTGCATAAAAACCGAAACCGCGATTTTCACCCGTAACCGTCCGTAAAATTGTGGTTGAGAACCAATCCGCAAGAGTCTATGGATCGGACACGGTTGAGTTTTCAAATCCGCAAGGTTTAGCGGTTTGGTTGCGGTTGGACTTTGAAATCCGCGGATTCAGCCGCACCCGCAAAAATTGAGTTTTAGATTTTAGATTAGATTAGATATCTCTAATTTAATTTACTAGGAATAAGAGGTTTGTCCTCTTCAGAGAACATTTCAAGATCTGCATAATTTTCTTGAAGAAACTGAAGGTTATGAAGCTTCTCGATGCTTGCATGTGATCCACTCTGTGCATTGTGAGAACTACTGGAAAAAGAAGCTGTGCCCTCCTCTTAATACTGAATATAAACAAAAAACAAGGTAGCAGTTAATTATCCGCCAAAGGTGGTCTAATGTGGACAAGAATCCTGCTAAAGCACTAATCCGGGAAATTTATCCTGCTGTTTGCCAATTCATAGAGGAAATTAAATTCGTTTTCAAAAACAAGGGGCTACATCAAATGATTAAAGATCACTACACTTATCAGTTGCAGTGTTAATTAAGATTACTACCTAATAAGTATATATTGTACTCATAATGTTGTGCAATAAAACTTTGGTATTTGCTTCATTGTTATTAATTTATTATCATGGGAGTGAGACAGTGAGTTAACATAAATAGAGAGATCAATTACCCATACGAAGGGATTTTCACAGATAGGCAGATTTTTTTTTTTTTTAAATTCTGAATCTGCGGTTAATCCGCATCCGGTCCGCATCACCCGCTAATCCGTGGATGTCAAATCCGCGGGTGATTGGACCGGTTACGGTTGAATTTTCCAAATCCGAAATTTTGACGGTTTGGTTGCGGGTGATCCCTAATCCGCAACCGTCCGTCCGTTGCACACCCCTAGGGGTGAGTGTTTTATCAGTAATCCGCGGATTTAATCGGGACCAACCGTATGTGGGTGGATCGTTCGCTAATGGGTTGGACACGGATGAAATTTTTGAAATCCAACCGTTAACGGATTGGACCCGGATGCAACCTTGAAAATCCGTTGGACATCCATACCCGTTAGATTAAGGGCATTTATATAACTTCTAGAAAATATATGGATAGTCTTAGAATTTTTAGGTGTTTGCTTGGAGTGTTGTCTATGGCACTTGTATATTTGTATACATATATAAATGTGTAGGTTCTACTCCATCCGTCCAAGATTAATTGATCTATTTGTAGTTTGCACAAATTTGAAGGCAAGGAGGAAAATAAAACTTAGAAATGATTTATCTCCTAAACTATACCACGGTTTTTCGTATACTTTATATCCTTGGAAAGCATTTTAAAACACATACGTAACGAGTATAAACATGCCTATCAAATTATACATATTTCCTCTTGATTAGTGAAATAGCTCAATTATTTATTGGACAAAGTCTTAAACTAAATAGATCGATTAATTTTGGACGGAGGGAGTATAAGAAATCATCTATATAGGCTTTATTTTTTCATTATAAATTTTAAATCACACACAAATTCATTGTATACATCCAATCCGTTCATTTGTGCATCCATTGGATGTTGGATTGGATGCAGATGCCAAATTTAAAATCCGTAGTGTATTGGATTGGATGCGGATGGGGTGAAAACCGGCCCATGCTCACCCCTACCCGCAAATGTCATAACTAGTCTTGTTCCAAACATTTTTAGTTTGTTGTTAAGTATACCAAAATTGATTTGTGACTCATTGCTTCCCCAAAAATTATATAAAGAGTCCATAAGAGTGACCCGAGAGATATGAAATATGCCTTGAGACCCAAATTTTGTAAGCATACAGGGACAAAGAAAAAAACAAGTGGTCCGTTGATTCTCTAGTCGCACCATCGAGCAAACAACCTTCACTTCGGATATTAACTCCACGGTGGCTCAACATGTCGCGGGTTGGTAAGGAGTTATGAAATGTGGACAGAAGAATAAACAATATAAACTTCATAAATAATTGCAAGCTGGTTTTCAGATTTTCACCATCTTCTAGAGTTGAAATTGGGATTGGGACACTATTGGGCCCAAATGTCTGTAATGAATGTTCCACTTCATTCCGCAGTCAACTTAAGCCCACATCCTCGGAAGTCAGAACAATTCATCAAGAGAAAATTTATGGTTTTAGAAGGCTCGTATTCAAAGTCCACTTATGCATGTCTTCTGGTTCAATTGTCACTTTCTCCTCTTCGTTGGAAGCTATAACCAAAATTCAAAAATATCATCTGAAGGAATGTTCTTTGGAAAAGGTACCCTGACTTATTCAGCAAGTGCTTAATGAATGGAGTGGAATCAGTGGATGCCAATAACACTGAGTCACTCAGACGGTGTCTAGATTACTTTTGAGCAACACCCGGTTAATAGGGCGCGAGAATTTGAGCCAGTGAATTAAGAAATTACTCCCTGTATATATATATACTGCCGTATAAGGTTTTCACCATTTTCACCACAAAACCTAAAATGAAAAACCTAATAAGAGAGAAAGAGGCGACTAATAGCGCATCGATAGATAAAGCTTCGAGGAGACACACGAACAGTGAGTAATGGTGCCGCCATGCTGTTGTGGAAGGTGGAGAATCACTTCGAGCCGCGACCAGGTATAGGTTTCTTTACTTCTGAGTATTTTGATCTCATATGACAGCGAGTGAAATAGATACGTCGTCATTACGTCTCTTCAAATATACTTTGTGTGGTTTATTTAAATGTATCATTGAGTTATAGACTTATAGTGGTTAATGTTGTGGGAGATAGCCAAACTAACCACACCACTTGTTAGGGAAATCCAAATAGAATTAACTCACAAGACACTAAAACTTTGGATCGACGTGGAATGAAAGATAAACGATGCAAACACATATAAGAAGCAATAAGTAAAGCACATAAGACTTAACGTGGTTCGGCAATATGTCTACATCCACCAAAATGGTTACGACTTCTTCATAATTATGGAACCAGTTAATAGAGAATTATGCACTTAGCGACTGACGAATCAATCCATAACTATGATCCAACATTGTGTTGATCATAAACCCTAAAATAATTCTCATGAACAAAACGCTCCTATATTGCCGAATAATGTCTAACCAAACAAGATAATACTTATCTCACATAACCGAGATGATCTCCTTCTAAACGATGTCATTTCCAACACCAACGATGTCTTTTTCGCCATCAAAGAACAAGGCGATCTTCTCTTCACTAAACGATGTCTTCCACATCTCCCCAAAACCATAACGGTGTACTCTTTCAACACCAACGGTGTATCTTACAACACCCAGAATGGTTCCTCTCTTTTCCTAAAAACTCCACCCCAAGAGGTGGGATGGAATCCCTAGAAATCTTAGAGAAATACATTGTGTATTCTCTAATTCTCTACTGATTTTTCCATTGAGAATTCCATGTCTAAACACATAGCCTAGACCTTCTTATATAGGAGTCACAAACTTGATTCCCAAGTATTAGTCTCCTTGGAAAAGGAAACTCTACCCAACTAGGAGACCTATTGTTAATTAGGTAACCTATCTCCATATAGAAATTGTCCCAAACTAGGAAACCTTGTGTTTCCCTTAAACACCGACAATTCTCAACAATCTCCACCTTGTCGATGTTTCAACAAATCTCCACCTCGGTAAAGATTCCACTAATCTGAGCCGATCTTCAAACCACGACAATAACCTCAGCATCCAAAAGGACCTCAACGACGAGAAAACTGGATCAAGTACCAATTTAACCCTCCAGATGACCGAAGTCAACAAATCTCGTTCAAAATTCTGCGCAAGTGTCTTCTCAGCAGAACAAAACTCATTCATCTCAAAACTCCAAACTCAATTGATTTTTCAAGCAATAAAACTGAACTTTCTCTTTGCCATGAGCATATCCTCGAAACGAGTAACGAGATAAGAAGAAACCAAACATGTCAAAGCTTCACAAATCACTAACTTAATTAGTGAATAAATGGACCAGAGACTCTAAAAGCTGACATACCAAACCTCCAAACCAAACCAGCAACCTTAAACCAAATGGGTTGTGACAACCTAATGTCCTCCACCAAATCTCCAAGCAAGAATGCAGTTTCGACTTCGTCGATTAAGTCAAACCACCACACTAAAACTAACAGAATTCAACTAGAAATGTGAAATCACGGAGGAAAAACTTCATAACAATCACATTCTGTTTTGTGCATATCCTTTAGTCAATCTTACCCCAAAACGTGTACCAGTATGTAACTATTCCAATAAGATCTGGCAATCATCCTTCATAAAATGTAAAGACCCAAACACACCCAACCGTCTTCTTAACCTTAGGAAACTCCACCAGCTCCCAAGAAACTATCCATAAAGTTGTTGTGCTCACCCATTGCCTTCTTACTCTTAAGCAACTGTAATAAGTTCTTAAGTAAGTATCCAAGACAATAGTTCTAACTTCTCACGCTAAGCTGAGAAGCAAAGGATGATAAAACTAAATTGTTGCTGAATAGATTTCTCAAAAAAAATCTTTGATCCCATCTTCTACCGCCTCTGTAATTATTGAAACCGCAATCTCAATATTTGTAGTAGATGAGCAAAGGAACACACTGCTCCACCCAAATCAAAACCTCTCAAATTACCATCACTGCTATAACATAACTCTCTTCACCGAGAATTCCAAACTGATCAAGAATTACAATCATAATTTTTGTAATATCAAAGAAAGAACACCTTCTTCAACACTAACACCAATCCTCTTTCGAGAAATAAACTTGACAACCAAAACTTGATCACTGTCCAGAATTAATTAACCAAATAACAGTAGATGATAAAAGGTTCATGAGATAGCACACCGAAACTTCAGCCCCAAAATTGTCCAAGAAACTTGAACAACATGCACTGTGCTTTCTCCAAGTAATATGCGATAAAATCGCTTTCTACACCAAACAGTAGAGCTGTACCTAAACTTATAAAGTCCCCAAATGATACCTTGTTCCTCTCAAAAGGGTCTTCACCTCCAAATTTGAACGTATCAACACTAAAAGACCAACCTGTTTTCAAAATGGTCTTGCACTTCAAATCACTTCGATAATCCCTGATACACTGCCAAAATCCTCCGCCAAAACATCATCGAAACAAAGGTCACAATCTACTTAGCATCTCTCTCAGAAACAGTAAGAAAGATTCCATAGACGCCCAAATGGATGTCACTAAACGTGTCATGTATATGAAGCATAATGATACCCAAACCTGCAACCACGTCTCTCTCCAAAGGTACGCGCCATTCGAAGCTACAACGTTCACAGAAACACAACTAAATATCCCTTTCTTCAATCATATGCCTAAGATGCATATTCCATATAACTTGTATTAACTAAATTGTTTCTTGTTAAATAATAAGAAGCCATAGCTCCACCACAACTGAAATCCCCGTATACGAAGTCCAAAACATACCACGTCTCATCAAACGATCATCACACTTCAACTTACTTGTAACCAACGCGCAACAAGTACTCCAAACGAAATTAAACTCTTCGAAACTGAAACATGATGATCGTTGATAACGGTCAACAATTCCTAAAACGAAATCTTCAAAAAAGATCTCACCAAATCTTCACTGCCTTATGCAATTGAATCCATAACATCTTCGAGTATAACTTCCTTTTAACATCCTTCGACTTCTTAGGTCAAAAAATTAGCAACATGATCAAACTAATGACAACCGATATCAAACTTGCACACTTCGTACCGAAATAATGATAAGAATTTGACACACTAGAATTGTCGTCTTTACTTCAACAAACATATAGTCCAAAACTTGTATCTCAACCACAATGCTCTTGCTTTCTCAAAACGTGATTTGCAAAGCAAATACACCCAAACGAAAACAACTTGGTCTTCCAAAATAGTCCACAAGAGCCTCATACGAAACGAAGTAAAAAACAAAATCAACTAACCAAAATATGGTTACACAAATACTTACTTGGAGCTATGCGGAATGCATAGGGTTATACGCTTCAAGAAGTATAATATCAAATTCTTCAAATGTAGAGCACCACCAAAAACGAATGTGGAATATCAAAGTATCCCATTCTTCCAAAAAACTTTAACTTGCTTCATACCCAAATTGATAAATCCGAATGCTTGATAAAGTCAACCTATGCATCTTCAAATATTTGAAAACTTCAAATCCTTCGTACTTGAATACTTGAAAACATCAAATCCTTCGAAACCACAAATTCCGCTACCCGCAGAAAATCCACACTTCTAACTTCGATCCTCTCCACGCTCACCGCACCACTTGTTGTGGGAGATATCCAAACTAACCGCACCACTTGTTAGGTAAATCCAAATAGAATTAACCCACAAGACACTAAATCTTTGGATAGACGTAGAATAAAAGATAGACGATGCAAACACACATAAGAAGCAATAAGTAAAACACACAAGACTTAACGTGGTTCGGAAATATGCCTACATCCACCAAAACGGTTACGACTTCTTCATGATTATGGAACCAGTAAATAGAGAATTACACACTTAGCGACCGACGAATCAATCCATAACTATGATCCGACATGGTATTTACCTTCGTTATTGACTTTGGACCTGTCACCCCGTTGGCTAACCCTGGGCCAGAGGGTTACCGAACGGTGGGGGTTAATGCAGCGCTCTCAGACATGTGATGCATGATGTGATTTGTAGTGGTAAATAAAGTTGGTTCAACTCGGACTTGTGTAGACTCGATTTCAGACTTAATAATAAAGAAAATATATACCCAAAAAAAGTTGTCACAATAATGAGAGGTACTGAGACTCGGGATTTCAACAATTTTCATACTCATGTGGTTCAAAAATCAATTCTACACAATTATAGCTCATATGATAAAGATTGTTGACTCTTATTCTTTGCCAAAGTAGATTCCGAAAGTAATGATTGTAAATCTAAAGCATGGGACATCAATTCACTTAAGCTAAGCATGACCCATCAATTGAAATCACAACCATTCAAGAGCAATCATAAATCAATTCAATTTTAGTGCAAAAAGTCATATAAAGAATTAATAGAATTACCACAATGATGAAAAAGGGCTTCCTCCGTCGTCCCAGTGTTGGGTTTTAGCTCCTCATATCAAAAACACGCTCAAAATAATAATCCATAGTTCAAAAAGGTGTTTTATTGGAGAAATTTTATAACACAGAGATTTGCAACACTGTAATGATGTTACGGACGTCGCTGTTACAAAGCAGAATAGTGGCTAAAAACCTAATGTAACTGCTGTTTATAAACGATATGTTTGTACTGTTGTTGAACAACGATATTTCTCTGCGACTTTTTCTGTGTGTCTTATGTTCTGCAGCTTCTTCTTCTATACCAGCAGAAACTCCTTCTCAGCAACTTCTCCTGCTGATCTCTGTAGCTTTCTGTTGGCTCCCCCCCAACTCTCGACTCCCTTGCTCGACATCCAAGCTGCCTATATATACCCACAATAACCCTTTAAAACTCGAGTTAAATCTTCCAAACCTAAATATTTTTCTTCGGCCAAAAGTCACGAGAATAACTCTCTGCAGCTTCTTTACGCGTCTTCCAAACCAAATCCAACATCCCAGACTCTCTCAAAGATAGTCTTAACTTCAACAGAGAATCCTATTTCCTTATCTACCTGTATCTTTCCCGGAATAATCTAAAAATTACCGAGAATATATGCAACTCTCTGTTTTGATGCAAATCGATAACTACTCATCTTTTCTCAAATCTGGCCGCCTTACCTTCCCTGTTTAATCAAAATAGGTTCCTACCAATCCAACCCGACAACCAAATCCGAATATAACTCCACCTTCTACCGAATAAGGATGTCCGTGATAGTTCCTCTCCGTTCTGCTCCAACACGATCATGTTGCCAATTGTGGTCGATCAAAACACCCTTACCAGCTCCATTATACTCTAGCAGGATCATCCCAACAATAATCTTCCCTTGAATCTCTTTAAATATCGCTTGAATCTCGAACCCTAATATGCAGGTGTGATGGTTCATTTTCTCGCCAAAACTGATAATTCAAATGTAGAAGATGGTCGCCCCTTATCCTGATGTTGAGGTGTCGATAGTGATTTGGGTGCCCCTTGGTAATTAGGTTACCCTTATCCACACTGAGGGTCTGAATAGTAATTTTCTCACACAAGCGCAAATACCACTTTTCGAGCCAATTTTCCCGCAAAAGCTTATTTCTCCAAAAACACCTACAAAAACATAAAATAATCAAATAAGTATAAAATCGAGCACCAACAGTACACATAATTGAGATCAAAATAGACATATAAATGTGTCTATCAATGCATTATTGGATTATTTACATGCACCCATTCTGCCGAGCCGCTGCTTTATTAATTGGTTAGGTTTCTCTTTCTACTGGAATCTGTCCCCATGGTTCTACACTTATAGACGCTGATAGGGGAGTCCTGAGAGATCTATATAATTACTTTCCCCAATAGAGTTATTGTCAAAGATCTGTTTGATTGATATATCGAGGTCTGCTACTCCTCGACCAGAGATAGAAACATGTCGAGCGGATGCGCCCTCTTCTTTTTCTCCTGGTACTCTTCATGCAGGTGCAGAATTGCATTGCTTCATGGATAGTATGGCTTGAGGTATTTTGCATTCCAGGGGTGTCTGAGGACTTCTCCTTTCAGATTACGCAAGTAGTAGGATCCGTTCCCTGCGATGTCGTGTATTACAAATGGTCCTCCCCAAGTTGGTGCCAATTTGCCCCATTTTTTCTCTCGTTGATATTGCGGTATAGTTCTTAGCACATACTGTCCTTCTACAAAGTTTCTAAGTCTAACCTTCTTGTTGTATTCTCTCTCTAATCTTCGTTGGTAGTTCTCCATTCTTTGTAGCGCTGTCTCCCTCCTTTCCTCCAGGTCATCGAGCCTTTCTAATATCATATCTGCTGTTAGGTTCTTCTTCCATGCTTCGGTCTTCGTGGTTGGCATGATAATTTCTGTTGGAATGATAGCTTCGGCCCCATAAGTGAGGAGGAATGGAGATTCAGCGGTAGCGGACCTGCGTGTAGTTCGGTAAGCCCATAGCACATTATGCAGTTGTTCACACCATCGTCCCTTATGTTCATCCAATGATTTCAGATAAGAGCCAGAGTCTTTTTCGTGGCTTCGGCCTGGCCGTTGCTTTGGGGATAGATAGGAGTCGATTTGTTCTTCCTGATCTTGAAGGTATCAAAGAGCATGTCTATATTTTTTCCTTGTAGTTGTTTGCCATTGTCAGAGACAATTTCTACGGAGATACCGAATCTGAAAATTATATTTTGAAAGATGAAGGTAAACACATCTACGTGTCTGATCCTGGCTAGATCTTTGGCTTCCACTCACTTGCTAAAATAATCCGTGACTACTATCAAGAATCGCCTTTTCCCTGATCCTTCGACCAATGGTCCGACGATATCTATGCCCCGTTTTACAAATGGACAGGGGCTATCTACCTAGTTTAGCCTTGTTGCCAGAGCATGGATCTTCTTAGCAAAACGCTGACATTCTTCACACCTTCTTGACATCCTGGATGCATCTCGTATCATCTGCGGCCAGTAATATCTTTGTATTTTGGCTTTATCGGCTAATGATCTCATTCCGTTGTAGTTGCCTTCGTCCCCATAATGGATGTCCTTCAAGATACGATGTCCTTCTCTAGATAGGAAACGTAATAGGGGACCGAGGAATGATTTCTTGTAGAGAATGCCATACCGAAGGTCGTATCTCCCCGCCTTCGATTGTACCTTCTGAGACTGCTTCAAGTCGGTGGAGATCGTTCCTTGTTCAAGGAAGAGATGAACTTAGGTTCTCCAGTGTTCTTCATTGATGAAGTCTTCATCCTCATTTGCTCTAGACAAGATATCATCTTCGACGAAGTCATCGACAATATCTTGTCCTACATCATCGTCAGCAATGTCTTCCCCTACATCGTCTTCACGATGTGTAGCGAAGGATTGTTGTGGAATTATCGAAGGGTCGTACACTCTTGTTATCTTGATGGATTCGATGCTTGCGTCCTTTAGAATAGATGATATGTATGCTAAGGCATCGGCATGCCTGAGGTCTTTTCTACATAGATGCCTGAACTTGATGTTGGGTATTTGTGACACTAAGGTTTGGACCAGAGCCATATATGCAGAGAGGGTCTCATCATAAACATTGTAATCCAATTATACTTTCCGAATAACCAGTTGTGAATCACTTATTAGGCGCACGTCGGTTATTCCCATTTTTATTATTAAACGAAGAGCGTGAACGACGGCTTCGTATTCTACGACGTTGTTGGTGTGCCCCTTGAACTCCAGCCTTAGTGCATGCACGATCCTATCTCCAGTTGGGGTGGTGATCACGATCCCTATGCCTGTGCCTTCTTTGTTTCTTGATCCGTCGATGAAGACCTCCCATCGTCTTTATCTTGAGGGTTCGAGTACATTGACCGAATCTTTATCATCCTCTTCTGCTTCTGGGATGTCCTTCACTTCTTCGTCATTGTCCAGGGGTAAGTCCGCTAAAAAATCCGCCAAGACTTGTGACTTTTGGGCAGTTCGGATCTTGTGGATGATATTGAATTGTTCAAGATGGGTGTTCCATTTCGCTATTCTTCCTACCTTCCTAGCGTTTTTGAGAACAGCTTCCAGCGGCGCCTTGCGTGGGACACAAACATAATGGGTTAAGAAATAGGTTCTTAGCTTTTGGGTTGCCCATACTAATGCTAGTATGAGTTGTTCAATCTTAGTGTAGTTTCTTTCTGCCGGGTTGAGAGTCTTGCTGACGTAGTAGATTGGTTGTTCGACCTTTGTGTTGGTTTTGACCAATACTGCACTGACTGCATCTTCGGTTGCCGCTATGTAAAGGGACATCACTTCATCGGGATCGGGCTTCTGGAGGATCGGGATCGTGGCCAAGTATTTCTTAATCTTCTGGAAGGCTTCTTCACATTCAGCGGTCCACGCGAATTTACTCCCTTTCTTGAGGATGTTGAAGAAGTGCTTGCATTTGTCCAACAATATGGCTATGAATCTCCCTAGTGTTGCTAGTGATCCGTTGATTTTTTGGACCTCTTTCAAGTTCTCTGGGACGACATTTCCATAATGGCATGTATTTTAGCAGGATCGACTTCGATGCCCCTCTTCGTCACTAGATATCCAAGAAACTTTCCCGACGTGACGCCGAACGTACATTTTTCTGGATTCACTTTCATGTTGTACTTTCTTATGGCATCAAAGATATCTCTCAAGTTTTTATGATGGTATTTGCGCAGCTAACTCTTGACAAGCATGTCATCAACATAAACTTCTAAAGTGTTCCAAATCCATGGCTTGAAGATAACATCAACCATCCTCTGGTATGTTTCCCCTGCGTTCCTCAGCCCGAAGGGCACCTGTATGTAACAATATATGCCATGCGGGGTGTAGAACGCCGTGTGTTGTTGATCTTCTTCTGCCAGGGCTGCCTGATTGTAGCCAGAATGTCTATCCATAAATGACAGTTCTTCGTATCCTTCAACAGCTTCTACCAATTGGTCAATGCTTGGGAGTGGATAACTATCCTTCGGGAACGCCTTATTGAGGTTGGTAAAGTCGATGCATATCCTTACTCCTCCATTCTTCTTTGGTACGATGACCATGTTCGAAATCCAGGTTGGATACTTTACTTCCTTAATGAATCCTGCCTCCAACAGCTTGCGGAGTTCTTTCTCGATCGCCTGGTGATACTCTGGTGCGACTTTTCGTACTTTCTGTCTAAAAGGGTTCATACCTGGCTTTATAAGAAGCTCGTGTTGGATTATCTTTGGATCGATTCCTGGCATATCTCCTGGTTCCCATGCAAATATTTCCGCATATTCCGTAAGTAGATTGATTAGGGATGCTTATCGTTCCTTATCCATTAGAGTGCCTATCTTGATCATCTTCGGGTTTTCTTCGGTCCCTATATTGATCTCCTTCGTGGGTTCTACATGTGTGAATGTAGGCTTCGGTTCCGCAAGGAGAGGAACGTTCTTTAATTGCTATTTGGTAGGCTATTCAGCCACCGTTGCCCCTGAGGCACTTGCTTCGGTATTGAGGAAGGTGTTGTCCTTCGTTAGGATTTTTCAAGAGATTTCTCCGAGATACAGATCAATCACCTTATTTTTGGCAGCTTCCTTATTCTTACTCCTTCGTGCCTTGCATTGCTCCTCTTGCTCGTTGTTAAGTTGGTTTTGCAAGGCCTGGCATTCTCGGGATGTGACTTGATCACCTTTGATCTCCATTACCCCTTCGAGTGTTGGGAATCTAAGGTATTAGTGATACGTGGCCGCTACTCCCTTGAGCTTGTGTCCCCACCTTCGTCCGATTATGGCATTTTAAGAGGATAGAGCGTCCACCATGCTGAATCTGATGCTTACCTTCATGGGTCCTGCTTTGACTTCTAAGACAATGTCTCCTAATGGCTTCGTTGGGGAGCCGTTGAATCCATATATGGTATAGTACGAAGACTCGTTGTTTGGCTTCATTCTTTTGAACGTATCATAAAACAGAACTTTGACTGAGCTCTCCCCATCGATCAGAACTTTCCTTATGTTGCATCCCGAAACTGGCAATGTGAGCACTAGTGGATCGTTATGATCTTCCATGTCTTCCTCAACATCATCAATATCAAAAGTCAGGGGCGCATTCATCCATTGCTCGTGTTCGTCAACCTCGTCCCCATCGATCTTGTACAACTCGCAATAGTCTTCAAATTATCGATCTGGTCAGTTAGTGATGGGCCGCTGGGTTCTGAACATGAGATGGTGTTGATCGTTCGGTTCTCCTCAGGTAATTGGACCTGCTTGATCCGCTGAGTCCTGTCATTGCCAGCTTCTGCCTTTTGGATGTACTGCTTTAGATCCCCAGCTTCGATCAGCTTTTGGATCATAATCTATAGGTTCTTGCATTTTTCCGTTTGATGACCATTGAAACAGTGATACTCGCAATAGTCTCTTGACTTCTCAGATCTTGGTGGTTGCCTCCCTTTGGACCATGGCCACTCGAGATTGGGCCGATCTTTGATCTATCATAAGATGCGAACGTAGTTGGTATTGAGTTTCGTGAAGACTTGATCTTCAAATTTCTTCTCATCACGCTGACGTTCATCTCTTCGGCCTCTCTTATCTTTGTTGGACTGATATGTCGAATTGTTTCTTTTGGACCCGCTGGTTTGTTGCACAGAATTGGTACGATGAGCTTTCTGCATCTGCGCCCTTGGGTTGTCGCACTGTATTTCTTCCATCCTGGTGTGGTTCTCAATGATGACTCGAAGGTCTTCTTCGATCGTCGGAATGCTTCCATGAATCTCAACGAACAATGGGCTCATCCGGTCCAATCCCCATTTGTAGCAGTTTACACTAACCACTGGGTAAATATTTCCAATTGCCTGGAAGATCTTGTGCCATCTGTCGGTGTATTCCCTGATCGTCTCCTTGTGGGTAATAGCTAGCGAAAAGAGCTTGTCCATTCCGGCGTTGACGGTCTTGTTGTACATGTACGTCCCCAGGAATTTTTCCGTGAGCCGGTCATAAGAATCGATGGAGTTAGGCGGTAAATTATCAAACCAGGACAGGGCCGATCCCTTGAGGCTCGAAGGGAAATATATTCAAAGAACCACGTCGTCTTGATCTCATCGGGCTAGGAGTCGGTTGTAGTACCGAAGGTGGGCCGTTGGGTCACTGGATCCGTTGTATCATTCGAACGCTGGTATATGACACTTTTGGGGGATAGGTGCTCTGGATAAGCGGGCAGCCAGCGGTGTCATAGCAGCTTCTCTCATCACTTCTTCTAATCTTCCTCCTCCCTGTCTTGTCTTTATCTTCTTGATCTCTGCCATCATTTCAAAACGAAGATTCTCCAGGGCAAGACGGTGATCTCCCGCTAGAGTGGATCGTCCAGGTATTCGATCTTCACTGTCGAAGTAGTCTGAGGTATGAGGTACGTAGTCCGGATCAGATAATCCGTTTCCCATGGCTTCTCTTTGGTCTAATGGCTCGGGATTATGGATGTTAGATACTACCATCCTTCTATCTCGGTTGGGTGGTGGTGCCTTGGAATTGGTTTCGTCATGCTGATTCTCCACTTCTGTGCTATAGGCAATCCGATCCTTGAGCTCCTGGTTTTCTCTCGCCAGTAATGCCACATCGTCTGCATACACCTTCTAGATTCGTTTCAGTTCTTCTAGCTCTGCTATCAATTGGATGGAATGGTTGAATCCTTGGTTTGGTGTCCCTCCTTGTGCTTGTCACTTGCAGCTACAGTGTGATCTTCATCAACAGTCTGTATCAGGGGGACTGGGGGATCGGTAGGCAAGACTTGGGGCCCTGTGGGATGCTGCACTGTTTTGTTTGTGATCAGCAGGGGATGGGTGATTAGCAGTGGTTGGTTTCTTTCATCGATGAGCGGCATTCCATAGAGAGGCTGCTGCATCGTTGATTCTGCGACTCCTTCTGCCTGATTTTCTACAGCTGCTTTGGAAGCTCCAGCTTTTGCCACTACTGCTTTGAGGGCGGTTGCTGCTACTGCTGCGGCATCAATAGGAGCGTTGCTTGCTGCTTCATCGTATCTTTTGCTGGGTACTTTGAGTTTTTCACCCTTCTGCTTGCTACGTGTCATAACTGACGTGGTCCTGTGCGTCTCTTTTGACGCTTCCTTGGCTTTTCCTGCGTCCTTCGCTTTGTCCATGTTCTCTTCTTTTCTTCTTCAAAAATAAGACGTTGGCAAGTGACATACATCTACATAGGTTTTGTTAGCAAGGGGGTTTTATTTTTTGTTAGACACGAGTCTTAGATATGATGAAGGACATAAATCCGAAAACATATATAAATCTTGGTTAAAGCCTAAATCCGAAGAAAAGATAAGCCTTGGTCAAAGCACAAATCCAAAGGAATATGTAGGTTTTTAGCTAAATCTCAAATCCGAAAAAAAAAGACATGGTTTTTGCAAGATAATGCAGATCCAAGGGATAGATCAAGAAAGCAAAGATAAATCGATAAAGCAAGGACATATCGAAAGATTTTTCTCTTTTACTCTTCACGTAAAGACATAAATCTGAAGATTTTCGCATACAAAGATATAGATCTGAAGGTTCAAGTATACAAAGACTCAGATCTGGTAGTTTTCGTAAGTTTTAATAGTAAACCAACTTTTCAATGAATTGTCTCCCAAGGATCGTACTGAGAAACAATGTTGAGCGGTCAATAAAATTAACTGGAAAGATAAATCTTTTACCGGGACATAGTCTATGTTTCTAGCGCCAGATTTTGAATACGAAAATAACGATGGTACCTTCGTGTCCACAAGCAATGTTCGCAATATAACCAAAGCTTAGTAAATGATAGAATGTAAATGAAATTTATGATAAGGGAGACTCAGAGCCTTTGGGATCGTCCTCGTCTTTTATCATAATGGAAACTATGTTGAGCATAAATGACAGTTAAGTACGAAGAGGAAAATGTGGAAAGTAAATGAGACAATGATTTACGTGGTTCAGCACTAAGGCCTACGTCCACGGGGGTTGGTGTTTGACTATATATTCAAAGATAGTCAAATGACTTTGGGTGTAGAACGAAGCTAGGAGGGAAATAAAAGTCATACTTACTCTTCTTATTTCTCTCTCCTGGACTCTACTTCACTCTAACTAAAAAATGGCCGACCCCTTCTCTCTTAGTGGGATGGGGTATTTACAGGCTTCTTACGTGGGTCCCATTCTTCGATTACAGCTGTCCTTATCGTCTTGGTTAGTGCGTCCTCCGAAGCCATCTTCGTTCTGACCCAGCGTCTTCCAACGGTATTGTGTAGAGACGATGGTGGACCTTCTTCTTCTCCATAGAGTTTTTGACACGTACTCTATGCCTAGGGTGTTTAATGCGGGTGGTTGGGGCGATTTGCATGTGTCAGACGGCTGTCTGATGCCCGTCACATCTCTGTCTGCGAAACTCATCCCTACCCTTGATCTTGGATCTTCCTCGGGATGGAGTAAAGTAAATTCCTTAATCTTCTATGGTGTTTCGCGGTAGCTTATTCTTCTGGTGCCCCTTGATCCTCTGTCGTTGGATGGGTCTGATGATGAATATATGTAGATGACAGATGCCCCTTGAGTGTTAGGACGTGGCATCATATTTCGATATTTAAGAGTTGTTTGTCTTCCACGTGTAATTCTTTCTCCACGTGGCGGATGATGAATTATGTGTATACAAATTTAAATTAACTGGTAAACATTCAAATTACTTAGTACAAGAAAGGCAACGCTAATTACCATCGTCGAACATCGCCGGACCAACAATTCAGAAAAGGGGGAGAATCAATGTCAAGCATTCCCGAAGAGATTTACCAAGAAATCCTTCTAAAGGTACCAGTGAAATCATTGTCGGTGTGTAAATGTGTATGCAGATCTTGGTTTGCCTTAATATCTAACCCAGATTTTGTCAAAATGCACCTTAATCTTACTATCCAGAATGAGAACCCTAATCTCGTACTAAGAGATTATGATGATGCTGAGGAACGTCTCGTGATTTTCTCTATAAGTTGTGCTTTGTTATCGTCCCCATCATCGCACGATGATCTTGATTTCTCTTCGGGTTATCCAGTAGAAAAGAAGTTTGCTCATAAGTTTGGTGATGATATTGCTCAACATGAAATCTATTACCCAGAACAACCTTATTATCGTCTTAAATTCCTGGGGTTCTTCTAATGGTTTGGTTTGCATTTGGAATGGTCACAAGGGTTGCATTTATATTTGGAAACCAACCACGAGAGAATACAAGACTGTACCCGACTCTCCATACAGAGAAGAGATTCATCGTGGTAGTATTAACGTTTTTGCATTTGGTTATGACTGTAACTCTGGTGATTACAAGTTGGTGTTGGAAATTTTGGGTTAAACAAGAGGATGAAAACAGAAACAGAAAATGGTGTACTCCTGACTTCAAGGCTCTTTCGATTCGTTTAGACAATAATTCGACCTTTCCCAATAAATTTGGCGAGTACAAACGGTCTCTCGAATTATGCCTTCAGGATTCAATGAAGCCCTAACACCGTAATCGAATTCAAGGATTGTACTTGACCCGACCAAGAATCACACTGTATAAGGTTCTGATGATGTTTTTTAGAGAAGAAGAAAACATATTGTTTTTGATGTATTGGAATGGGAGAACATCTTCGCTACTGATAGTGATATTCATGCATGTTGGTAGTGTCGTTTCATCACCAACAGACGCTTCCAAAAGCCATTAATGGTGGCTCATAGGAAGAGACGCGTCTGTTCAATTTTTAATGGAAACTTCTAGGTTTTACAATGTTGATCACCGTATAACTCTGCGTAGCGACAAATCTTGAAAATATCCAACAGTTGGTGACTGCACTGGATTTTGAGGGGAGAATGAGTAATGATGTGGAAGTTTACACTCTAGGTACAGATTCATGGAAAAGCATTCAGTCCGTCCTGTATGTGTTTACTTTTATTAGAGACATTTGTGCGCTTGTTGGTGGATTTTCATTGGTTAGGCGAAACACGTGAAAGTTACTCCTCCAAGATTATAATCTCATTTGATATGAGCAGTGAGAAGTTGAAAACATTGCCACTGCCAAAGGAACCTTTGGAGAAGAAACAATTGATTATGAGTATGAATGAGTTGGAAGGGTACCTTTGTGTACTTGTTGATGGTGGTGTTAGTTTTGGTGGTGACGAAGTATGGGTAATGTAAGATTATGGAGTTGGAGAATCTTGGACTAAGCGTTATATCATTGCTCATGGCTTTGTCAACCCCAAGAGATATCTGGGGTCGCATCAATCAAGGCTTATATGGTCGTTTAAGAATGGTGAGATCTTATTCAAGTTTGCTGGTATGCTTGTTTTATATGACCCAAAGCATGGGAGTATTAGAGAACAAAGTTTTATAGATTTAACAAGCTCTATCACAGAAGAGATTTATTTTGAAAGTTTAGTTTCACTGAACTCTGGTACTTATGCGGGGCATTAGTGTACTGAAATTTGGTCTAGAAGAAGCTTAAAAAGAAAACCATGAGAATGTGTTAGTAGTCGTTATATCACATATTTTTTACTTGAGATTCCACTATATTGTTTCACTTCCACCTTTCTGGCATATAGCATGTAATGGGAGTGTGTTTAGAGCATTGATTTGCAGTTAACTTATTTTCCATTGATTTTTTTACTTGGTTTCTCTTGAAGTTCTCTAGCAATATTAAGCCATGTTTATAAACGTAATAGTACTATCTCCATGCTTTCAATCACTGTTTACTGTTCTCTATAGTTGCTAAAGCGCAAGAAGAGTCCACAGTTCAATTATTGCTTCACTTTCATGATAAATGTGCTGGATGGTTTTGTGGAGTTCTTGAAAGATATCCTCTTTTTTGTTCTCTTTTCTTATGTTATCGTGTATCTTAACAATTGGCGCATATCATTGAGAACCTGGACTATGTTGAGCATATACTGTTGACATTCTACAACATCTATGTGGTAAAGATATAATGGAATGATAACTCCATAAAATATGAGTCACTGTGCATTGGATCCAAGACCACTCTTGTTATGCTTTAGTTGTCGGAACAAGTGTGTATTGTTGGAATAGACATGCGCTAATATCGTTTTTGCAGTAACTCTGCAGAGCTATACTGTGTGCATGTCTGGAGCTGATGGACATGATAGCTTTTACTGTGTGTATTGTTGGAATAGACATGCTTTAGTCTGACGTCAGCTTTTACTGCCAGCAGGTCTGGAGCTGATGGACATGATAGCTGTATACCAAGAGGGGAAGCCTATGAGCGCCTTTGCAGGTGAACATTTCATGAATAATTAGAGAAACATTATGAAGTAATATTTGTATTGGATAGAATATTTGTAGGGGTATGTCAGAGAAGCTCCCAATTATACAGTGCTTGACTTGCACTGGTTTTGTTAAAACTTAAAAAGTATCCTCATCGAAGCACCATAAGATGGTATGTGTTACAAAATCAATGGTTTCGGAGATTCTTTTATGCCCAAAGCCAAGAACTTCCCTGATAAAATAGACTCAAAACTTCATAAGCATACACAAACTGTCAGAAAAAGTGGCCCGCTAGCAGAACCACATAGCAATCATTGTTCACTTGGATATTAACTCCACGTGATGGCTTAACATGTTGCGAGTTGTGAAATGTGAACCAAAGAATAAAGTTTACCTTCAGAGGAATTCTTGATTTCTAAATATGCTTGTCAAACTGACAGTTTTTTTTTTTCTTTTTTTTGAAAAGCCCTTTGATTAGAGAAGAAGACTAAGTTGGGGGGGGGGGGGGGGGGGGGGGGGGGGGGTGGAATTCCCACTTAGTGGTACACATAGTAAGATAGTTGTTTTCAGACCGAACATTTTCCCACATTACGCCCATAGAGGGGTTTTTGAGAAAACATTTTGCCTTATCACAGATGCCTGGCCTTATAGGCCTACTAAATATATCACAATTCAGAAAATTAAAATAATTAATTAAGTTTCTAGAAGCAGTAAAGAGTAAGTTCTCCGTCTGCATCATTTCCTTTTGCAGCTGTCTTCTGGCCTTCTTGTCCGGTACCTCCATTGTTATCTCCTTCCATCCTGTCTTCTGTGCTATAAGCATAGCAGTTATCATTCCTATTGAGATGGCTTTGGTTGGGTTATCCGTGTTGCAGTAGACGCCTGTTGTTCCTGTGATTTCATTATTCTGATTAGTGAAAATGAGAATCATAGCTGCCTGTTTATCTTCCCTGTTAAGATTGTATTGAATGGTGACATTGCATATTTTACGTTCAGTTTCCAACTGAAGCTCATTTCTCCGTGTGATGGTTGGATTTCTTATGATGGTGCAGTGGTGTTTTGATTTTGTTTGGGCCCTAAGCTGATTTTTGATCATTTCTATTGTGTTTTGGGTGTTTGGTACCGTGCCCTGGAAAGTATTTAGGCATCTAGTTTTCCAAATCCCCCAACAAGTAGTGGCACAGACTTCTGGGAAATTCCCTTCTAACCCTGATGTAAGAGATGTTCTATTGAACCAAGAGTTAAACCAACTCTCAAAAGTTCCTAAACCGTGTTGTGACTGGTGAAAAATTCCCAATCCAAACCAAATGGCTCTACTGAAACAGCATTCTAACATAAGATGTAAGATTGTTTCTTCAGAATTTTTACACAATAGGCATAAAGAGGAAATATCTCTAACTCTACGGTTGAGATTGTGGTTGACTGGCAGAATATTATGCATCGCCTTTCAAACTAAGAATTGTATTCTCGGAAGTGTGTTGAGGTTTCATATTTTTCTCCAGGTACGACTATTAATGTTTCCCTGCACCTGAGTTGCAGTATCTTTAACAAGCAAGTTATAAACCTTCTTGACAAAGATACCTCCTTTACTGTTCGTACACCAAACAAGTTTATCAAGATCACCAGAATCCCTAGAGATCATTATGTGTTTTACATTTTCCTCCACTCTAGGATGGAATACTTGATATAAGAAATCAACATTCCATTCTCCCGTGTTTGGCAGGAGAAGTTGATTTACAGTTCCTAAAGTGTTTTGGATCATAGGTTCTATTTCAGATCTTGTAATTGAGTTTGGATAGTCAGTTGGTATCCAATTATGTTTCCAAATAAGAATAGACTCCCCATTTCCAACTCTCCAAACAGTATTTTCCTGTATTAATTTTAGACCCTTCCACGGACATTTCCACATCCACGAGCTATTTTGTTTTGGTTTATTTTCCAACAAAAGCAAAGGAGAGCAAAATCTGAAATATTTACTCTTCAATAACTTCCCCCAGAGACAATCTTGAGAGTATATCAAACGCCAGACAACCTTAATGATCATGGCCAGATTAAACTCTGCATATTTTTTGAAACCTAGACCCCCCAAGTCTTTGGACACTTTTTTGGGAACATTCCATTAACTTGCCCTTACTTATGCCCCAAAAGAAACTCCTATTGAGGGCATCTAATTTTTTTGTGATGGTTTTAGGAATGACAAAACATGTCATTGGATAGGTTGCCATGGAATCAGCTACATGCCTGATCATGACAGCTTTACCCGGAGGGGAGAGGTGGATGCCTTTCCAACCGAGTATTCTCCCTTTAAGTTTTTCGAGAATTGGTTCGAAGCACCGAATTTTAGACCGATGTGTAAACAAGGGCATCCCTAGATATTTATTTTCTAATTTTATTCTTCCCACTTTCATGATATCAATTTATTCTCTAGCAGTCCTATTATTAACACTTTTTCCGAAGAAAATACCTGATTTTTTATAGTTTATTAATTGGCCTGAACCCTCACTAAAAGACTCTAGAATTTTTAACAGATTTTTGCATTCCTTTTTTGTTGCCTTTGCAAAGATAAGGCAGTCATCTGCGAAAAGCAGATGACTAATAGGTGGGGCACCAATGGCCACTTTGATTCCACGGATTTTCATTTTCTCCTCAGCATCTTTTAGAACTGTTGACAGTCCTTCCATGCATAAAATGAAGATATATGTCGAAAGGGGATCTCCCTGTCGCAAACCTCTCGATGGTTTAAAGAAAGTTGTCGGAGAACCATTTATTAGCACAGCAGAAGTTGTTGTACTTATGAATTGGGATATCAGGTCACACCAATGCTACCCGAAACCAAATTTTTGTAGAGTTTGAAGTTGGAATTCCCATTCAACTATATCAAACGCCTTGGACATATCTATCTTTAGACCCATATACCTAGTTTTCCTTTTCTTCCTACTTCTCATAGTATGGATTATTTCATGGGCAATGATGACATTGTCCGAGATTTGTCTCCCGGGGACAAAAGCGGATTGGAAGGGGGAGATGAGCCTATCAAGGAGTGGTTTTAGTCTGTTAGCCAATATCTTAGAGATTAGCTTATAGATAGTGTTACACAGAGAGATAGGTCTAAAGTCCCCGGGGACAAGAGGGAATTTCACTTTTGGAATTAAGGTTATGAAAGTAGCATTTAACTCTTTGAGGAGGCATTTAGATTGGAAAAATTCTTGTATAGTACTTGTCAGATCACCTTTTATAAGATTCCAGTTTTTTTGAAAGAAGATAGCCGGGAACCCATCAGGTCCCAGTGATTTATTTGGTTGCATACCAAACAAGGCAAATTTGATTTCATCTTCTAGAGGTGGAGTGATCAGTTTAGAGTTTTCTTCCTCAGATATGTTGTTTGGTATCAAGTCCAAGATATGAGGTGGGATTTTTTTTAATTCTCTGAGGATGACATTTCCGAGAAATGAGATAGAAGGACATTTTTAATGTCCTCTCTATCTTTACACCATTCATGATTCTTATCTTTAAGAGTGACAATCCTAAGACTGCGGTAGTTTTGTTTGGCCGTAGTATGAAAAAAGCTGGTGTTTCTATCCCCTAGTTTAAGATAATTTTCAGTGGCTTTTAGTTTCCAAATGGCTTCCTCAAAATGGCACCATTTTTCTAGTTCCGAGTTTAGGTGAATAACTTCAAGAGAATTATCTGGGAGATTTCTAACATTTTTTGCCTTTACAATTACTTTTGTTGTTTCCTTATATGATGTTGAATGTTTCCAAAGTAATCCTTATTCCAATTTTTTATCATGATTTTAATATTTTTTAATCTGGACACAAGAGAGAAAGCCGAAGAACCTTGGATTTCCAATTTCCAGGCCTCTTCAATGATCTCGAAGCAAGAAGGATCTTCTAGAAAAATACCAAAAAAATTTAAACGGCTTTGCACCATCTTTCCAAATTGGTGAGGTTTTTAGAAAAATAAGTGAATGATCATAAGCTATAGGGGGAAGATGATGAAGATTAGCATATAGGAAAGTTGTTAGCTAGCTATCATTTGCTAGAGATCTATCAAATCTAGATTTTACGAATTCCTTACACTTACGTTTGTTTGACCAGGTATAAGGGTATCCTATAAAGCCCACATCAATGAGTTTTGTCTTTTCTAACAGATTATGGAAGAAGAGACATTCATTTTGGTTTATAGGTCCCCCCCTCCCCTCTTTTTTCGTCCGGCCCTAGAACAAAATTTAGATCTCCCATCACAAGCCAGGGAAGATCCACAGAACAAGCCATATCCTGAAAATAATTCCAGGATAACATTTTGTTTTTCTTATAAGAGTTTCCATAAACACATGATAGCATCCACTGAAGGGACGTGGCTGTATCAGTGATAATGGCATCGATTTGACAATCTTTCATGCTAATAATGTCAACATTAATGTTGGCGTTCCAGGCGAGGAACAAACCTCCAGCAGTTCCTATGACACCTTTAGGATTTACAACCACATAGTCAGAAAAGTTAAGATTTTTAATGATCTTTTGGACCGTTTCCTTAGGTTGTTTGGTTTCTGAGACAAAAAGGATATCAGGGTGGTACTCATTAACAAGGTTATGCAGATGCTTTTATGTGAAAGGTTTTCCTAATCCTTGAGCATTCCATCCCAGAATATTCATAGACATTTTATTGAAAACAGGCCAACTAGTGGCAAATTTATAAGAAAATCTAGAGTTCTTAGAGAGGGTGGTTTGATTGACTGAATCAGAGTTGATGTTGTAACAAGTTTTGTTGGAATCAGGTCCCACAAGGACCACAAAAGAAGATAGATTTCTAGGTTCAAGAGTGGAAATCAGGCACTTGCCAGATGGGGATGGAGCAAATTGGCTAAGGGTGGTACGGTGACTGAGACATTGATTTTCTAAGTAATTTTAAGGATTCACTATTAGAGTCCAAAATCTAGGAGAACGGGTATGCAGCTTTGAAGTTGCTATCTTCATGTAGATAAGTTGACACAAGTACACTAAACCAATTTTATCAAGTTGACTGAGATGTATTGCCTTGGAGTAGAAGTAATGATTGTTGAAAAAAAGAGGTAATTTTGGGGGACTTACCTGATTTTCCTCCTCTACCTCCTCATTAGCATCACTTGACGCCTCTCCCTATTTATGTTGCCTCCTAGAGCATTTGTTTTGCCTTCTGGTTCTTTCACAGCATCACATGATGGCATCTTCACTATCGCAGCTTCCAGGGAATGAATTTTCTGTGGTGGTTCAAGGTGTTGTGCTGACCAAGGGATGACATTAAAAGGTGATGAATTGAAAATGGGAGGCACATATAAGGTCTTCTGCAATTGATCCGAGCCATTGAAAGATGATATTTCACTATTTCCATTTATTTTCCTGGTGTTGAAAGTGAAAGTAGTTTTTTTCATTGTTTTCATTTGGATCGATTGTTTTCTCCCCAGCAGCAAAATATTGACGAGGTGGGATAAAAAATTTGTCAGAGCTTTTCGACCCAATCTGGTTTTTCTTCTTTTCTTTCGGATCACCCGAGATTTCCCAATCATCTTTTGCAATTTCCTTTTGAACATAAGAGCTTCCATTCTGTGCTTTCTCGCCTTCACACCCTTCGACTTTCCTTTTGCCAATTTTTCTTTTCCCGCACTTCTGGACTGGTTGATTACAATTCCTTTTGAATTACTGACCGAAATTTGGTTTATGATTTCTTCAGAGATGATAGTTGGGGATTTGTTCAGATCCATTACTTGACCTAGATTTTCTTCATCTTGTAAAATTCTCAGAAGATTTCCTTTGTTTAATTTGAGATTTAATCATGTTGCCATTGTTGGTTGATGTGGATCTTTTGGCATGTTCAGTCTTTCTCCCTGATTTGATATCTTCCTCCTTTGTTCTTTGAGATTCTTTCTTTCCTTATATTCTTCCTCTGCAGACATCTTTACTTTCCCTTTGAAGTTTATCTCTTTGCTGATACAGAGGTCGTTTTGACTTTTAATTTCCATCTCGAAATTAGTTGATAAAGGCACCGTTGGGGGTGCCCCATTCTCTGAAAGTTGTATCTCATTTGTTGCAGTAAGAACCATTTTTCTCTATGCCTGGTGGTCCCATATATTTTCTTCAGAAGAAATTACTGAACTTTCCAATGACCTCATCGGGGTTGAGTCATGTGGTGGACCATGGATGTATTCGAAAGCACACGCCAAATTTGCATTTGTTTCTCCAGGGAAGTTCCATATTTGAACTTTGTTAACTCCCATTTCTTCTGTCTCCATCCATAATATTTTTGAGGCAAAGTTACTTATCATTGAGACTTCATTTTCATTTGTGTTGTCAATTGAATCTTAAAAATCAGTATCTGAGATTCTGATACTGAAACCTAGTGGTATTTTCGGTGCCGGAAGGCTTTGTATCATTCTAGATGATGGCGTTATCAGCTCCTCAAACTCGAGACTTCCTCAGCTATTGTTGGTTGTCCAACGGGTGGTATTTGTTCCATCTGGTCGTATGCTTGCGCCATATTTGGAACCTCTTCATATTTTGGCTCATGAAGAACATGAGAGAAGAAATACGGTGATGGGGCTCTACATCTTTCTTTTGGATGATTTATGATTCTACATATCTTACAGAAAGATTTAGGGAGCGGATCATAATACAACATAACATCTATCCAGTCATTTTCTCCATGGTACAATATGAAAGTTGCATCGAGTTTTTTGTTCAAATCCATTTGCACCAGGCATCTAGCGAATGGCCTCGCATGATTGAAATCATGAGGTAGTTCCTTCATGACAAAAACACCAATCTTGTTTGCTATCATCTCCGGTATTCCTTCCCCAAAAAATTCCACCGGAAGGTTCATGTAGCTAACCCACAAGTTGACCAATGTTGTATTTATCAGAGCCGCCAGAATAGCAAACTGGTAAACTTTTACCACCAGAAGCCATGCATCATATTTTGAGGGGTGTATCTTATAGCTCTTTGTACATCATCTTGATTCTGGAGCTCAATGATGAATTTGTTGTTTTCATCCGAACCACTAATAAGGGTCGCGAGTGGTTGATAAGCTAGCACCCATAGGAATTGGAGCATTTGCATCATTCTTCTTATATTGAGTTTGAAGGGACAGAAAATGTGTGCAACAACAAAGCATTGTGCTTTATTTTTACATCTTGAGCTAGTTTCTTTTGGAATGACTATAAATTTGGAGAGGGATAGCTGTGAATTCATCTTGTCAATCATCTCGAGTTCCATCGGAGAATCAGTGGTGAGTGGGGGTTGATTTTTCATTGAGGTTTCAGGGAAGAGATCAGAGGTAGATATAATTTTTTTGTTTTGTTTTGAGATTTTATTACAGAGACTCATCATTAAGTCGTAAAGGTATAGACCAAACAACCACCATTTTATTTTAAGTGAAGCAATAAATGCTAAGGATAAGGTGTGTGGTGCTTTTTCATGAGTTTGAATTTGGTTACTGTTAACCATGATAAACAAAAGGAGGAGCAATTAATGTGGATGTGTTTGAGGGCGACCAGACTAAGCACAACAGGAGGATAAGAATAATGTGTGGAGTTGCAAGGGATTAGGTTACAGGATCAAAGCAAAAAGACACCAGAAAAGACTGACAAATATCCTCGCCGAATATCAGGGGGGGGAAATCACTTCAAAGATACTGCATTAAATGGAGAGGGGTAAGATTGTGTTGAGGTGTGGGTTGGGGGGGGGGGGGGGGCTAGCGATATTGAGGGTGCCTTTAGCGATGTCTGAAAAGAAACAACAAGATAATCAGATAACAATGAAAGTTTTAAATGAAAGATCTTACCGGGGAAGAGGCGTTGCCTGAGAGGAGGTAGCTTCGGAAAATCAGAAAACTGGATTTAGATCATGTTCAGCAACAAAATGGTCTGGGGAGTGTGTTATTTTGGTGATTTAGGGTTACGAAAAAGGTATTGAAATCTTGAAATTTTTTCAAGAAGGTGTTGAGAATGTGATCTCTAAAATTTAGTTGAAAAGTTTGAATGACGTAATGGTGACGGTCGCAGAGTCTCTCTCTCCGAGTTATGCACAATATAAACTTTCTAACAACATCTTTTGTGTTAAAACCACCCATAACCGCAAGTTGATCTCCGCCACCTTTGAAAATTGGATTTGGTTCCAAATCTCTCTGTAAAGAATGTCGCACTCTATTTCAGATTGAACTTAAAAAGTCAAGCCCTTGGTAAAAATGCGATTTCGCGTGAGAAAATTGGTGGTTTTTTCATTATAAATGATAAGTATGAGGGAGAAATTTTTTGATGGGCTGTTTTGGATGGGGGCGTGAGGGACTAATAGAAAGACGCCATATGTCATTCATAATTAACTGATTTTAGCTAATCCATTTTTCAAGAAAGGGTATTTTAGAAATTTATCACCAATAAGTCATCTTCCTACCGATGAAACTCTGGAAAGCCTTATAAGAATTTTTTTTATGATCAGAAAAATTATAAAAATCTTATCAGAAAATTAGGATTAGAAAAAATAAGATCAGGAAAATATTAATATTGAGATTGTCATTCTTAAGTAGTGATATTTTGATTTATCTTTAAAAAATTATTAATTTGATTATACCTTGATAAAATAGAGAACCACCACCACGGTTATTGCAACTGCCATTGACAACCATCTTGAGATAATAATCACCATTGATGAAGGTGTATAATGAACGAATACTTCAATCTCTTTCAGTGAAACTAAACTCGCGCGTGTAATTTTTGATACACGAAGAACAACAAAAACACGAAGAAAAAAAAATGATCAAGATTAATGATTTCTGGTAATTTTGTTGGTATTGAAAGATTTGTTAAGATCCAGAATCATGAATGTAAGAACATAATTTTTTATTTTTTATTTTACACGATCCAAAATCAGTAAACAAAAACAAATAGAAAAAATCAAACCGAACCCAAATTTATAGTTTCAAAGTTCATTCAGATCCAACGGAAAGATCCAATATGATTTCTTCACCTGTTTGTATCTCTATGATAAAACAGGAAACTAATGGCGGACCCTATTTCCCAGAACACCCTTGTTGTAAAAAATTAAGAGACCAGGTAGTTTGAAAACTCAATGACAAATGGCGTTTTTCTATTAGTCCCCAACGTCCCCATCCAATATCGCCCCCATCAAAAAGTAGAATTTACACAAAATTGGTTAAGAAGATCAAAATCAACAATTCCTGGGTGAAATGACATTTAGATTTTGATACCGTTTAAATGGACAAAAATGTAAAAATAGCCAGGATGTAAACAGTTTCATCCTACCCATTTTCAAATATTTTTTCTTATTTTTAATTTACATCCATACTATTTTGTAAGTTTAAGTCAGGATGAATCCAGTTTCATCCTTACTATTTTTTTAGTGTCCATTTCATCCATACAAATTTTTCCTCGTCCATTTCAACCATGTTTTAAAAATATTTGGACAAATAACCTATTTACCATAGAATTTAAAGTGGCCTCATAAATGAGCTTCCAAGGTTGTGGGCTTCTGCAAGAAATAAACAGTTTGGATGCTGAAGCGTGAATTGGTGTCTTGGTGATTCCATTCATAAAGAAGAAAAAGAAGAAGAAAAACAATATACATAACTCTGTGGTAACCGATTAACAATATGTTTTATGGTGAACGCTCCTTTGATGAACTCCATAATCACTCACACTTGATCTAAAAATACGGCATGTTGGTATCAGCGACCAAGTGGCTGCCTAACCGTGTGTTTCAATCATATTGGCAAGTAATGTCAGCTTACTATCATTCTTAATGATGGGAAGTGGGTATCTTTTTTCTTAGTGACGGGTACACTGTGTAGTTGCTGAAGCCATAAACTTGAGCTGCTTCACAATGGTTTCGACGATTCAAGCATCCACCTCTAATATTTATAGTCTACTTTTTTTTTTTAATAAACATAGTCTACTATTTGGAGGTTGCAAGTCGTAATAGGTTTCCCTCAACATTTGAAGTTTCCACCGTGAAAAAATGACACACCGAGTCGTTTCGCTCTAGAAAGAAATTTTGTAGGCCCAGTTCCAAACTATGAAAGAAAGAATAAAATAAATACATAATGATACTAATGTGTAAGAGCATTCACGGTCTAAACGGTGCGGATTAGCTCTCCTCAAAACCACCCAACCCGATGCACATTAAAGGGAACAGAGGGTAATTTTCACTAATGTGTAAGAGTACGTGGAGCTGGTCACAACGGTCAGCCAGCAAATCTTACTTAGACTGCTTAAAGTACGAAGACATCCCGGAAGCACGGAGTATATAAACTGACTGCGGCCCAGCTCAAAATAATTCAAAAAGAAACTAAATTAATGGAATGTTTCACTTCACACCTCAGCGGAAAAAATGGTACTCATAAAATGAATACTAGTAATTTTCGCTTGGTACTGGTGAATTTGATAATCCATGTATCAACCATATAATTTAGCAACAAAGAACTATGTTATTTATGAGTATCGACTTGTTCGAAGACAAGCAAGTAATCCTTTGTCCTTTTTTATCTGAAAAGTGAGGGCAAGTCTTTAAAGTGGACAATGTGTTGGAAAAATTGACACTAAAACAGGGTGAAGAAAAAAATGTTGTATTAGGGTTCAAGGCTCTAATAAAAGATTCTTTTTGACAACTATTCGACCCTTTCCCAATTGAATTGGCGAGTACAAACACGTCAATGAATATCGCTGTTAGGATACTTGAAGCTTTACAACAGTGTTGGATTCAAAGCTTCTACGACCTTGATCCAACCAAGAACATACTGGTTTTGTTTCTGATGATGCTAGTTAGAAAGAAAACAGAGAGAGTTCAGATGTTGTTTTGAATGGAAAACAAGTCTCCTATTTAAAGAGGAAATCACATCCTTTGGAGATGACTCTTCATCTCTACATGCATCTTTTCAGAATGAACATGCGCGTCTCTTCCTTCAATGCGTCCATTGGTGAAACGAGATTTCTGTTCAGTTTTTCTAACTGACAATAAAAACCCAAGAACAGAAAATTTCCAACAAGACGTTGTCTCGCACTCTACAGGTCGAACCCCGGGAACAACCTAAATGCCTACAAATCAAAAGGTTTGTTGAAAATATCCAACACAATGTACTTTCATATTCACGGAGATCGGACCTGATTTGGGTGGTCATGCATAGCGAACATCACTTATTATGGGACACAAGTTTTGCATCTGAGAGCTCATATTTTTCCTTTGATTTTCGTTTCTTGTCTTGTTTTTTTTGCTACATGTTGGGATCTCTTCTATCCATTTCTAGTTGTATCACTGATCTCTCTTCCCTTCATACCAGGGTTTGTTGAAAATATCCAACATTCTCTCCTTATTTTCAAAAAACCAAAAATAAGGAATAAAAGTTTTAAAACTGGAGTGGCTGCATCACCTAAGTGACTGCCTACGTACCCGAGTGGGATCAAGCCAACATAGTTCAAGCTAAGTTGAGACAAAGCATCATCGTGGAAACCAATACATAAATGATAGGTACCTTTTGGGTTTGAACCTCCACTTAGTGTAAAATATTCAAAGCTTTATCGAGGTCCTATGGTGAATTTAATCTTGAACCAAGTACCCCTTGTGATAAAGCCGGAACCTCCACACATATTGATTAGTGTGTTACGTAGCTCGCACATTAACGGCCCTGTGCTTTCTCCTGGATTCATGATTCCTTTTCTGAGAACGGTCTTATTCTCATAGGAAACAACCTGATTTCCAAATACTCATATAGGTAAGTCTCGAAGGTGTTTCTGCGAGACACCTTGTGATAAAAGTTAGACTTATTAAGGATTTTCATCCATCCCTAAGATCATGCAGAATCACTACACTAGAAGGACAATGGGAAATTTTAGTTTAGTGTACCATAACCACTGCAATAACTTGTAGTACCACATTGAACTTAGTTTATTTTTTTCAAAATGTAACATAAGTTGGGTTTCCGTTATTGGTGATCAAACTTCTTTCACAGACCTGAGTCCCATCTCCTTACACTTTATTGAATGCACATATTTTGGTAGACACCTTGTGAAAGGGTCTGCCAAGTTCTTTTTCGATTCAATAGTTTACTGCAACTACCCCCATTTTGAGTAATTGTCTGACAATCTGATGTCTAAGATTAGCATTCGTGACTTTCCATTATAAGTCTTGTTTGAGACCTTATATATTGTAGCCTGATTGTCACAGTTAATCATAACAGAAGGAGTCGACTTCATCCATAATGGGATTTCTACTAGTAAATTTCTAAGCCATTCTGCCTCCTTACATGTATTTGTAAGTGCAATCAATTCTGACAACATTGTTGAATCAGAAATGCAGGTCTGCTTCTTGGAACTCCAAGACACAGCAGCACCTCCCAATGTAAATATCCATCCACTGGTAGATTTGGATTTGGATTCTGCATTGTTCCAGTTCGCATCACTGTATCCTTCTAATACAGCGAGCTATCTCTGGAACTGTAAACCATAATTTATGGTTCCCTTCAAGTAAGCCAACACTCTTGAAATTGCTTTCCAATGTTCAATTCAAGGGTTACTTGAGAATCGACATAGCACTCTCACTGCTTGGGCTATGTCCGGTCTTGTGCAATGCATAACATACATAAGTGTTTGTACCATAAGTAAAAATGCCACATAATGGGCCAAATTAGTACTTGAATCATCTTTTGGCCCTCATCCAAGCCCGTTAACCAGTCAACCGAAGCAGCCCACCAGCCTGCCCAGTATTACATAAATTCAATGACCGGTCAATGGTCAGAGTCAACGCCCGATCAATGGTCAAGGTCAATGGTCAAAGTCAATGTCTGGTCAATGGTAAAAGTCAACAACCAGTCAATGGTCCAAGTCAACCATCAGCCAATGTCAAGGTCGTGTTTCCGATGCTGCTGCCATGCAGTTTCCATCCATGTTGCCAGATATGCTGTCAGCCAGATTCCATCCAGACTGCCATCCAGTCTGCCAGCCCATTCTACCTGTCAGCCATTCGATCCAGTCTGTCAGCCCATCCTGTCATGTCATCCAGTCAATCCAGTCAGCCAGCCCATTATGCGTGTCAGCTAGTCAGTCCATCATGCAGAATTGAACAAGAGGGCAGTTTCATGGGGTTTCATGCAGAATTTAACATGAAGGCATGCAGTATTAATTCCACCAGTTTCATGCAGAATTTAACATGGAGGCATGTCGTATTAATTCCAGAAGTTTCATACAGAATTGAACATGCAGTACTAATTCCAGCAGTTTCATACAGAATTGAAGATGGAGGCATGAATGAGCAGTTAATGCCATTTAAGTTTATACTGAAATTAGATATTGAACTGTATAAATAGGGAGAAGCAGAAATCATTTAAGGGGGAGGTAGCTGGTAGAGAAAAAAGCCCATGTAATTATATTATCAATAAAAAATCACTCCCCAAGGGGATTCGTCCGTTGATGTAGGCAAACCATGCCGAACCACGTAATATTTGTGTCTCTGATATTCCTGTTTGTTTAATGTTTTTAACCATGTTTTCCTCATCATTACCAAAATCATCGTGTTTAGTGCCTAGAAATATTTCTGGGTGCAAACATTGGCGCCGACTAAGGGGATACGATAAAAATGATCGTGTTTTCCCGTTGAGAAAAGTAGTTCTAAAAGCTTCAAAATCAGGTCCGTGAAAAAGCAGTTCGGACGTCGTCAATAATTACTGTTGCAGTCCAGTTGATCGTAACTGCTGCAATACAGTTTGGTTGCAACAACTGCAGTCCAGCTTATCGCAGCTGCTGCAGACCAGATAGTCGCAGTTGTTGCAGTCTAGTTGATCGAAACTGCTGTAGTCCAGATTCACAGTTCGAGATTTGCTGAAGCTATTACCTTCGGAAACCACCCGAACTATACCACTGCAAGGGTTGTTGAAGTTATTATAAGGACCTTCGGTCCGCAACAAAAGATGGAGAGAAAATCACCAAGATTTTTGCCAGGATGTTCGATCCAGAAATTGTTCAAACCCAAAGTTCGAAAAAAAAAAAATTCTTCTCAAATAACGCAGTGGCCACATGTTCGAGTTTGCAGTATGTCAAAATCACTACTGTCATGATCGCAGGATTGTCAAGTTGCCTACATCTCTAGGCGCTTGATAACCCTGGAGAATACCTCCAGAAAAGCATCTCAAAGCGTTCCAGAAAAGGCTACAAAAGTGTAGCAAAACGGTGCTGGAAAGTCCATATGAAACGGCAACAGTCCCCGACCGTTGCTAAAAGTCTAAGGAAACAGAAAACTGTTGCAGAAAAGATTCGTGAGAAACAGTAACAGTTACAGAAAACTGTCGCTGAAAATTCAAGAAAATAAAACCGTTGCAAGAAGTTTGAAGGAAAAGACAACAGTTCAGAAAATCTGTCACAAAATGTTCGAAGGCAAAGAACACGGTTGTAAGAAAGCGTCGCCGAAAGTTTCAATAAGAAAAAAGGAAGGCCGGCGGCAGTCCACAATTCCGTCAACACTCTGGAAAATTACGATGTTTCCAGTTACATCAAACTTCGATGCTCTGCGCATATCATCTTTCGATGCTCTGTGGTACATCAAACTTCGATACTCTGCGGTGCATCCAACTTCGATGCATCTACCATGTCAGCGACCTGGTCCAGTCAGATGTCGCCACTTCAAATGTCGAACCCCGGGAACAACCTAATTGCCTACAAATCAAGGGGATCGTTGAAAATATCCAACACAATGTACTGTCATATTCACGGAGATCTGACCTGATTTGGGCGGTCATGCAAAGCGAACATCACTTACTGGTATGTCATGGGACACAAGTTTTGCATCCGAGAGCTCATATTTTTCCTTTGATTTTCGTTTCTTGTCTTGTTTTTGTGCTACATGCTGGGACTCTCTTATGACTATTTCTAGTTATATCACTGATCTCCTCACTTCATACCAGAACCTTACAAGCAAAGGCAAGAGACTAGGAAATCTATGAGATTTTGGTTTTAGTGTTTTCCAAATATAAAAAGGAGGATGACCTGACCACTGTTGTTGCCTTGGTGGCGTGATGTGGAATTTAATAATAAAAACAAATCAAGATATGCTTTTATTCTTGATTCTATTCCATGGAAAGAATATCATTCCTTCACCGTCTTACGGAATAAAAGCATAATAAAACTTTACCACCATATTACATTACAGTGACTTTGCTTTGCTGCCATCATAAGAAAATTGGTACTCTTTTAATTTTTTCACACTTATTAGAAACTCTGAAAAATCTCTGAATTGTTTCACGGCTCGATAAGATTAAATTTTAAATTATAATTTATTTCGTCATTTTCTTTGCCTTTACTCCAAAGCCACCGAACACGCCAACTAATAAACCAAAATTTGTGTCTTTCCTTTGGTGGGTCGCAACTCTCGTTGTTTCCAAGCTGTTTGGGGTGCACCTGTTAAAGCGACTGTTTCGTTTCTTCACCAAGGGTAGTCTCTAAAATGACTTAAAAACCCCTGTGACAGTTCCATTTTTATGTTTAGGTCTTGAGGCCTTTTCCGGCTTAAAATTTGTCCCACATGATGAATGCGCAACCATAGAATCACGCTTCACGTGACTATGCCGATAATTCATCCTTCTGTAATTGAATGACTATTTTAAAGATTATAACAATCGATGGAATAGAAAAAATTGAAGAAGGAAACACCTTCACATGAAACATGGAAATCTATGCGTCCGGACAATGCTCAAGTATGGGATTCTTGGACTTGGCGCTCACTCATCACGGCACCACTCTAAAGGGAGCGTTTCACACATTTTTAGGGCGAATAAAAGCAGCATATGCTTTGTTCCAGAGAGAAGCATCTGCGTGTAATGTTTGTTTAGATTTAGTAAAAAGCAACTGCAAAGTTTCTATACATTAATATAATAATAATGTCGTACCTAACTCTTTGTTTAGTCGTGTACTTAGTTTACTAGTAGTTGGCCATGTCGATCATGTCAAAAGAGAGAGCTACTAGCTTCTATATGCATTAATAATTCCATCAAGTATTAGACAAATGCAACTGCATTTTATGCTCATTCATTGTCATTGCATTGAATACATTTTATGCTCGTTCATTGTTTTAAGGTTGTGCCCATTACATTGAACACCTTTGAAATTTAACAGATTTCTGGAATTTGACAGGACCGTTAGTAAGAGTACCAAGTTGGTGGGGGTGTACCGATCCTCTGCCTGGAGGTATTTTGTCTTATTTAGATTCCCAAGCAATTTGGTATTACTTATCAGCAACGTTGGAATTTGATAGAAAATGAAATGTCTTTTCTGATTAGTTACATGTAACATGTCCAGTGTATGCTATTGTCTTTTTCTTTTTTCATGGTAGGAAGAAAAAAAAAACAAAATAGTAACAAAAAAGCACAAATTTAACCAGCCGTTAGAGGTTTCAAAATGACATCTAGCAATCGACGGGGGATTTGAGAAAATGTCCATATGGCTCGGACATTATGGTTCATATTATAGGAAGCGAGGTTATGAGCTGAGGAGTTAGTTTTTCTCTTCACAAATTTGAAGGTAACCGAGTTAAGAGAGTTGGATACACTCTTTGTTTCTTCAATCAATCTGAATTTCTCCATGCGATTTTGACTGTCTGATAATCCCCTTCGATGACGCAATTCTGAAACTGCACCTAATGGGCAAGAGTTGCTGCAAGAACGAAAGTAAATGTTTCAGCTACCTGGGATAATGACTGACATTGGATTGTAATAAATGTGATAATATGGTTGGTATGGTCTCTAGCAACAGCTGAGGCAGCAGATTCACCAAAATGTAACGCATCATCGACATTGATTTTGATGGTACCATTGGGAGGAGGTGACAACACAAGCGCATTATTGAAACCGACAATAACAACATCATCATGAGGAATTGGTGAACCTGGTGGAGAAACCATCTGGAAGTAATTCTCAATCCAAAAGGAAGAATCCTTGAGAATTGGTGTAGATGTTGGTTTTATCTTCTCAGAGTACAGTTGATTTCTTGCTTTCCAAAGAGCCCAAAACACACAAGCTTCTTGATATAAGATGCAAGTTAATCCAGAGAGTGAGGCAATTCTTGATGGTGTAAGAGCTAGTATCTGGGACTTTAAAAGTGATTGGAGACCTAGAGAGAGTTGCTTTAGCAAGATGGAAATGTAAGAAAAGGTGGTCCACATGTACTTCTTCCAAACACAAATTTGGAAATCTACGGGGATATTGTCAATGATTTTTCCCAACTTTTTTAAAGTACCAACTCCATTATGTTGTATAGTCTCCACAAAGTATTTATTTTCGGAGCAAGAGACTTCAGAAAACAAAGTTTACGCCAAGAGAAGGAATCATCATTGCCAGAAGAGGATTCACCATTGAGCTTAGCCATCATTCTTTGAAAGGAGGAAGCAGTAAATACTCCATGATCAGTCAAGCTCGAGATGAGTTTGTCTTGAGCTTTCGATGAATAAATTGGAATCGAGAGGATTTGTTTTGCAACATAAGGATCAAACAAATGGTGCACGAAGCCGATATCTCAAGTTGGTGCATCACCATGAATAAGATCTTTTACATATTAGAGTGGATGGAATGTGACCAGGTGTTGATGGGTGAAAACGATTTACTGGTTTTTTAGGAAAGTGGAGAGACGACCGTGCAGGTGGGGACTCCTCGACCGAGCAAATTTCTTAAACCTTTTTCAAACATATGCGCTGCACGGGAGTGCTTTGAGTTCGAGAGATCAATCTGTAAGACTCCGACCTAAACCAAGACAACAGCCATTCCAGAGTCAATTCGGTAACAAAGAGGGGTGAGGGTCGATCTGTAGGAGGGAAGCTGAGAAGTGTGTGTGAGATCAATGATGATCAAGGATTGTGGATGTGTTTGGAGATTTTTGCAAATGAGTAAGTTCTAGATGATTGATTGAATTCTGCTCTGTTGAGAGTTCTTGTTCAGATGAGAATTATTGGTTGTTCAATCGTGGATTCAGAGACTTATTTATATTTGCAAAAATAGTAGACATATTGATCCCAGTAAGTGTGACGGTTGCTGGGGTGAAAGAGTTGGAAAGTGGAAAATCGTGGTTAAACCAGTTCCATGTCGTGCAGAGACTTGGTTGATTGTTCATCCATTACTTTTCTAACTCCCTCAACTGCTTGCACGACTTAGTCATATTTCTCATCGTGTGTATACATATATGTCGTAGGCCGCCATACCAAAACCCTAGTGAATATTTTACATGTGACGTGATTGATGTCACATGAATGTGGAGTCTGCAAGGAAGAGGTTATTTAATTAGTCAGTTGTTGACTTGACTAGACGATGAGTATTAGCCTTGATGAGTCGAGCATAATGAACGGATGTGGTATGCTTTCGATATTCATAGATTGATCATAAGGTGTCTATTGAGATAGAATAATGGGAAGACGTTGAGTCTTGATGAATTGTGATATATCATTTTACCACTCTAGGTAATAATGATATTTTGATAATTTGGATCAAACATCTGATGAGATTGCTCGATCAAGGATTTATTTAGTAGATCAAAGATATTGTTGAATTATACAGAATGATCATTTCTGATCTAATATATCATGAATGATCAATGACAAAGTAGAAATCAAATGGATGGTCGCTCGTTAGAACCAAGTTGCTCAGTCAAGCAAAAATGTTGGTAGCATGACCAAACATTAAATTTAATTTAGAATATTGATTGCTAGATAATAGAATTCTCGAATGTTGATAGTTGAATCAAAATGAGGAATATTGCTTGGTCGAGCAATTGATAGTTGAATCAATGAGTTCTTAACCCAGTTGATCGTGTATTTTGTTAACTTAAGAAATTTAGTGTTGATAGATGAGCAAAAATAAATATTGCTAGTTTAAGCAAATATTGCTCGATTCATGAATTATTGGTAGTGGGACCAAATAAAATACTAATTAAAAATACTGGTAGCTGGACTGAATATTGTATGATTAATTAGGATGTTGATTGCTGGATCAACAATGTTGGTTTGAAATCCTAATTTTGATCGATTGTTGATCAACTGATGATTTAATGAAAATCAACCAATGAGTGAGAGAGGGCCGGATACATGGGATGATGGGACGACCATGTAGCGCCCAGGTGCTCGAATGATCATGCACCAAAGTCCTTTGTAGACCAGATGGTGAAAGGATGATTAAATGCTCGTTTGATCATATGTAGAATAGTGCTCGTCTGAGCATTAGGTCGTAAAACCTAATTGTGGAGAGAGGAGGGACTGACCAAGGGGTATGAGACCATCCCTTGGTGGTCGTGGGACCAATTGATGGTCATTCGATCAAATTCTAGTTGTTTGGAAAGAGTTTGAACCCAACATGAGCATATAGGTCAAAAATCATAAAAGGTATGGGACCGGCTTTTGCAAGCCAACGTGCCGACCTTGATTGATCAAGGTTGTTAGAGCATTGCTCGGTTGAACCCACTAAGCGTTGGTATGTCAAGTTTGGTTGTCATATTTTAGTGAATCAAAACTCATGTTAAGAGTCGCTTGATTATGTACTAGAGTTAAACTTCGTATAGGTTAGCTTGAAAGCATTAGGATATGAGACATTACAAGTATTGCGAAGTCTTGAAGATGTGAAGAAGCAAGGAGCTACAATGACAACAATCATCCTTCCACTTGAGGTTAGTGAACTCTAGATAGACATAGTATTAAGGAATACAATACTAGGTTTATTGCTTAACCATTAAACTTTGTAGATAATACATCGCCATAATCATTTGAATGCTATTGTGATTATGTATGGGTATGAGGTGAGGATTTCATCCTAGGGAACAATGTTTACATGTGTTCTAAGAAAGTAAGTTCATAAACTTGTTTATGAACCGAAAAAGAAACTTGTTTGTGAACCGAAAAGGAAATTGCCAGGAGTTATTGGTTTTTTTATTCATTGCATATCTTATGGACAGCCAATATGTGTGATAGAGTATAGCCGCTCACAACTTGTTGTGTTCTTGGTAGAACTATTCACAAAGTCCTGAATTTGTATTGGTATAACTTTTATTAGTAAAACCAATTGATAGACGCATTTATGTGTCTATTTTGTTCTCAATATTCTGTATTGTTAGACTCGATTAAGTACTTATTGTGTTATTTTGTGATTTTGTAGATGTTTTTAGAGAAATAAGCCCTTGCGGCGAAATGGGCTCAAAAAGTGGTGTTTTACACCCCGGAGAAATGTACGGAAGTACCCCGAAAGTATGCCGGAAGCGCCCCAGAAATACCCCGGAGGAACCCCGAAAAAAAATGCGGAAAAAGTCCCAGAAAAATTACTAAAGGCACCCAAGTTTTGGATGTTTCCACCCTAATAATTTTATTTCAGCCCCAAATGCTATTGGCACCCCATCATAGGATAGGGGGCAACCATCTTCAAAATTCAAATCATGCAAATTGGCGGGAAAAATTGCACACAACGAGCAGATTTTTGACTTGAATTCTTGGGCTGTTTTAACGAGATTCAATAGCTGGAAACGATTGGGTTAGTCTTGAATGGAGTTAACAGGCCTGGTACGTATGTTTTGATCGATGAACTTGGGCTAGAATAGCCGGACTGAGCTAAACAGAGAGACGGGAATATGGGTTCTGTTTTGGCAGTTACGTATGGTAAAAGAAAATATATGGGAGAAGATAACACTAGGTTTTGGTAGATATTCTCTCAGGATACTATACGACCATGTTGGGATAGTGTCGACATCTACAGACGCGTGCAAGGGAAGAAAATCGAAATAAAATACTCGAGAATATTTTCTTTCACTGCCGAGTGATGACAGGATTTTTGGAGTTATTGTGCATGATTTATTCTCCCTGTTGAGTATAAATAGGTTTCCCTGGTTGCTAAGAAGGGGATGAAGAGTTTGGGGTCGAGACAGAGTCGAGAGTTGGGAGGAGAAGAGAGGAAGCTGCATAGGAAGAATCACGAATTCTCTCTGCTGCTGCTGCTGTTCGTGATGAAGATGAAGAACATGAAGAACGGACCAGCATAAGCATTCGTTTATAAACAGTGAAACGACTCGCGAACATGGGTCGTAGGTGTGGGTCTTAGAGATACAGCAACAATAGCACTTCTTCTGTGGCGTTCATTTTGGACGCTTTCTGTGGGTCGCACATCCACTGTTTTATTATTTCATCTCCATTTTCATCCTTGTAAAAACCCTTTGAGCAATAAATAAATACTTTGAGCGTGTTTTTATCATGATGAGCTAAACCCAACACTGGGACGACGGAGGAGGTCGAGTTTCATCCATGTGGTAATTTCATTAATTCTTTTATTTACTTTTTGCACTAATTTTAATTGAATTAAGATTTTAAATTAATTACTTGTGATTTCATTTGATGGAGTATGCTTAGTCCTAGGGATTTTTTATATGCCATGCTTAAGAAATACAAGTAATATTTTATAAAATCTATCTTGGCAATAAACTAGAGTTAATATTTGTTTTGTTTTGAAGTATAATCGCCTAGAATTAAATTCTGAACCACTTGAAAATGAAAAATGTCCGAATCTTTAGTCCCAGTACTCTTGCCCATATTGTTAATATTTTTTGTATATATTTTTATTTTTAAATCTTTACAAGTCCGAGCAACGAACCTTTACTACCACTTTCAAAACTATAACACCAATCTTAAGTAATCACCTGTGGTATGATCGGATTATGTCTTCCTTGGGGAAAGGGAACCGATCCTAGTAACAGAAAGGGAACCGATCCTTGTAAGGGAAAGGGAACCGATCCTTGTAAGGGGTGCAGTACATCAAGGGAACCGATCCTTGTATGGGGTACAACAAGGTTTATAGCAGAAAGAGGAACCGATAGTATGGACATGTGCAACACATATAAGTTAGATACCATATATATGTGGGGAACCGATCCTAGTACCTAGTCAACCGAATCTTTGGGAAGCTAGTGTGACTATACGTAGTACTCACATGGAGGTAGAACCGAAACTTGTTTTGGTAGAACCGTAAACCCATGATTTTGATTGAATGTTGGTTTGATCAATCACATAGTTCTTGAAAGTCAGATGAACCAATTCTAAACTTGTTTGGAAGTGTGGAAAATCGGTTTCAAGGTTGTAAGTGTGAAAGAGAACTTACAAAGTAAAGATGTCGACAAACTTTGAATACGTGTTGTGAATGTTTATTTCTATAATTGTTCAAAGATATTCCTTAACGGCTAAGGAAAGAGAATCCCATGATCGAAACATAATTAAGTTAAGAATCTTTTAATTAAGGTTATTAATTTATCTTTGTAGGGAAATTACAGAATTAGTAATGTGCATTTACTAATTAGATTTTCCGAGAGATTTCGATTGTTATTTTTGGACAGAGCATTTCCAGGAATTATGAAAACCGAATCTGTGCATTTATGAATATCTTGAGAATATTTTTGGTTTTGGAAATTCCTTGGTGTCCGAACTTCCTTGTCTATAAATACACGAAGTTTGCCTTTCTAGCAAACTAATCCTTCTTAATAACAGACTTCCTCTTTTGTCTTTGTTACTGGTGTAGCCGCCTATCGGAGAGGAGAGTAATCTAATTAGGTGAAATATCTTACGGCCGATCGTTTTAAAGTCTTCTTTGGGATTGAGAAGCTCTAGCGCGACCCGTTGGTGGGAAACTAGAAAATTGCGGTTTATCTTTGTTTTCGATTGATTTGATTGACTAACGGTGGTTGAAATATGATTGCACCTAGTTTGTTTATTCTTGAGAATCTTCTCTTCTGATATAAGATTCACTGAAACTAGTTGAGAGTTTCGACAGGGATCTTTAGACTGTTGTTAGTTCTAAAGACGATCTTGTGATAATCAATTGTTAACAGACTACGTTCTGTGTGTGATTGATCACAAGAGATTCAAGTGATTGTGTGCAGGTTTTTATTGAAGATTTAAGAAGATTTGAAGACAAAGAAGATATTGAAGATCTGACTTGGGATTTATAATCTTTGGTGTGCACAATACTTGTTTGGGTAAAAGAGGATCCAATTAATAATCTGTTTATCCTTGTGGTAGATTGGATTGATTAATTGAGTAGATCGGCATCAACACGGTTCTTCGGATTAAAGGTGTTGTTGGATTAATCTTAATCGATTATCTTTGGGTGATTGAACATAAGATAGATCTAGACCCGACGAAGGAGTTTATGTTGAGATAAACGGAAGAGCCTTTGACCGACTCATATCACTTGATTGAATAAAGTTGATACCAAACAGATTTCTTGTTCCTTTACTGTTTGGAATACGAACCAAAGGGATTGTTCCAAGTACGTGACTTATTCATAAGTCGGAGGCGTGGGAATACAGACAAAACTAGGTGAACTATAGGGTTAGTTACTTGGTCTCAACTATACGAAGTTAAGTGTAATTTTGTGTAGCGGCTTAATCCTTCAATTCTGGACTAGGTCCCGGGGTTTTTCTGCATTTGCGGTTTCCTCGTTAACAAAATCTTGCTGTGTCATTTACTTTTATTTTCCGCATTATAATTGTTTTATTATAATTAAAGTAAATTACACAAACGTTAATTCCTATTTACTTAATAAGCAATCATATTGTGTTTGGTTAAGTCTGAACCTTTATATCAAGTAAACATACTTCGTTGTTGTATTATCTTGATCTCGTATCCATAGACGATCACACGAAGTGTGAACCGATTAGTTGTATTGTCTCGACTCAGTCCATAGACAATCACTTTCGGAGAAAGGACTTATAGGTAGGAAAATTTTAGCTTGAGGTATATTTGGGTACCCTCGCCTTTTCAAAGGTAGCATGTCCGTGTCTCCATATTGCCTGTGACTCATTTCTGAGAATTTGGGTATTTTCTGGAGCGCGTTCAAGCAATATTTTGGATTTTCAGAAGAGTTTGATCTTAACTGAAACTCTCGATTTTGCTTGAATGAGCAAGTAGAACTTTGCTCGTGCGACCAATATTTTGAGAATACTAAAATAAGGATATTTTAATATTTTCCGTGAGAAGCCCGGATGGTCATGTAACCATTTGACTTTTGGCTTTTTGGTAGTTTGAGCAATATTTGAGAAATATGAAAAAATCAGGTTTTTTTGCTCAGACGAGGGAGTTTCATGAGATGAGAGAAGAAACAATAATAATAATAATAAGGGTGTTGGTTCTCAGCTTGTAGCTAGGTTACCAACACCTTCCATGTAATATTACTATTTTTCCTATTTTCAATAAAAGCCCTCAGGGGCACGTTTCATAATAAAAATAAAATAAAATAATAATAATAATAATAATAACAATAATAATAACGATGAGGGAGTTTCATAGAACACTGTCCGGCAATTTCACATTGGGTGGAGTTTTGTTATGCACAACCATCCAGGCTATACTATAACAATGTCATTCTTTCTTCCGCACAAGGAGTACAACAAGGTGATCCACTCAGACCATTACTTTTTGCACTTACTTTACATCATGTTGTGAAGAACATCGCTTCTTAATGACGTTTAGACATGCAAGCCTGGTATCTAGACGATGGCACCATCATTGGGGACACATTGGAGGTTTCCAAAGCGTTACACATTATACAATCGGAAGGTACTCACAGGGGACTACATCTAAACATCAGCAAACCTGAAACATTTTGGTCGACAACTGATCCTAAGAGCCTTGAGCCACAGGTCTTCCCTAGCACCATTGGCAGACCCTCATCTGGTATTAAACTGTTAGGAGGCCCTGTTAGCTTGGACCTCCGATTTTGCAAAGAAATGGTAAGAAGTAGAGTGGAAAAAACGCTCCACCTCATGTCTGCTGTTCAGAAACTGAGAGATCCTCAGTGTGAGTTACTTTTATTGTGCAACTGTGTGGGTGTTTCCAAACTATATTTTACGATGCGCACAACCTGTCCGCCCGCTTTGGAGGAAGCCAAACAATACTTTGACGACCACTTGTTCCGGTACTTAAGGCAGCTAATTACGGCAGACGGTTCTGGTTTTGGTCCCCTGCAATACCGGTTAGCTAATCTTCCTCTTAAAGAAGGCGGTCTGGGAATCTATACCATGACGGAAACAACACACTATTGCTATCTTGCCTCCCAGTTCCAAACGCAAGTTGTACAAGGTACTATCTTGCAAAATATTGCACTTGACGGACCAAGTATTTTCTCCCAAGATGCTCTACGGACATACACTCAGGCCTGTGGTATCGAGTCTTCTTCACTCAGTTTTGAGGTCACTGCCACCCCTCCCATGCATTCAATGCATTCTTTGGCGGTAACCTACTTTGCAGCCGTGAAGAAGCTCATACCAAACATTTTCCAGATGTTTGCGAGAGATCATGTTTTATGGAAAAGCAACAACATCAAACATGCCCAGGACTACTTACTAGCCATACCCATCAGTGGTCTTCACCAAACCATCGGTCCTCGATAATTCAGAAGCGTTCTCTGCTACAGGCTTGGCATCCCCATTTTTGCTGATGGTACTCGCTGCACTAGTTGCAACAGGGAAATGGAAATCTATGGCGATCACGCACTACACTGTGCCAGCGACGTAGGAATGAAGTTCAGAAATGATTTGGCTCGTGACGTCTTTGTTGATATCTGTTTCCGTTCTGCTGTTCCGGACCGAAAAGAAGTATCACTTGGCTTAGTTTCTGATACGAATACTACACAACTGCCGGTAGACCTCTTAGTTTACAACTAGGAGAAGGGTAAAGACACATGCCTCGATGTCGTTGGCGTCTCACCGTTTACATGCGATATTCGATACTTTTCCCCGAGAAAGTCCATCGCCAAAGCTGTCCTCCGCAAACGCAACAAATATTTACAAGCCTGTGAATGTAACGTATACTATTTTGGAGACTTAGCATTCACCACCCTGGGCGAATTAGGCGATGACACCATCGTCTTATTGAAGAGACTCAAGAATTGTCTGGCTAACAATGATGCTAATGGTGATTCTGGCCGATTTTTATTTCATAGAATATGAATGGAAATTCAGAAAGGCGTTGATGCCCAGCTTATCGCTAGGATACCAACAAACTCTGTGTAATAGACCTTTTAATGGTTTCTAATAAAGGCCCTTTTTATAAAAAAAATAAATAATAAATAAATAAATAATGTATTGCATGGTCCCCAAATATATCCAGGGTTCTTTTGAAACATGGACACATGCTGTCTGAAAGGTGATTTCGTGCAATCTCAACATTTAGTACCTTTTCTTCCTCAGATTGATAGTTGGTGTTTTTGAAGGTAATTTCGTGGTGGGTTTCGTGGTTTTGGCTACTAGTAAATCAACTAGTTCTCCTTCCTCAGTTCTTTAATTCTTTTCGAATTAGGGATTTAATTCTTGTAAAGGATTCTTTCGTCGTTAGAAATTTGGGGGTTTTATTGGTTTTCTTCTTTCTTTTCTTCTTGTCCTGGGGTTGATTTGTTTGATGTTCGATTTGATTAGAAGAGGTTGAAGATTGGGTTTTATGAAATGTGAGAGAGAGTTTGAATATTGTGATTTCTGTCTATCTTCTCTGTTGGTTCTATTGGGGTTTCTGAAAGCTTGAATTTTTCGTATTGTAGAGGATTCTTTCGTCGTTAGAAATTTGGGGGTTTTATTGGTTTTCTTCTTTCTTCTCTTCTTGTCCTGGGGTTGATTTGTTTGATGTTCGTTTTGATTAGAAGAGGTTTTTCAGTGAAATTCAAGTTTGCAAGAAGTTAATCAAGTAGCTCTCAATCATTTGTGGTGCAAGCTCTCGATCCTCAGTATTGCAACTTTGAAGTTTTGGGGTGTGAATGTTTGGGTTTTGTTATAATTAGTGTTTTAGCGAATGGTATTTTAAGTTTTCGATTAGGTTTATTTACCTAATTTGAACTCTGAATTTCCCATTCCTTGAATCCTAATTGCCCTTTTATTTCTCTCTTTTATGAACTGGTTTGTGTGGCTATTGTGAAATGCCGACAACCAGATCATCATCTGGTAGTATTACTCCATCAGCAAGTATGCCTAACTATTCAGGAGTTGGTTCTTTGGATTCTTCTTCGACAGAGGCTTCTGCAAGTCCTTATGTGCAACCTCCATGTAATGACAATGAATTTGTTGGTGATGCAGCATGTCACTGCCCTTACAAGCACTTTGAAGATTGTCAGGATGGTGTAAGTGGAAGAGGTTATGCTAAGACCTCTATTCTTAAGCATATAAAGGATAGACATTTATCTATTGAGAATGGTATTTCTATATGTAGGGAAAGAATTCATGCTATAGCTTATGTTTACAGGTATTGGGGACGATTATTGAAACAACTGCAGATGTGGCTATGCTTTCCTTGTATGCGTTGGTACTCATGGAAACGACCGTGTCGTGATCATGGAGGTAGTATTGTTATAAAAGGTCCATTTAACGGTAGAATTGCTGATTTCCTTTTATATGGTGTTGACAAACCTACTTCCGCTACATGTGACACCAATACCAACTTGGACATACCTACAAGTAGTGTTGATAATTCTTTGTGTCTTTCTGTTAATTTGCTGGACTTGGTGTTTCAGAAACAGATTGCTACTATATCAAGCATTCCACCACTATGCAGGCTCAACTTTTCTAGAACTTTAAAGGCTTCTCTTGATAAAGTTTTGTTCCAACCTAATGATTTAGATTCATGGTTGCAGTTGCTTCTGCTTCCCACATGCACCCTCAATATTTATGTACCAAAAAGCTCTATGGAGGAGAGATCAGGCACTAGGAGAAGGCTACAAACAGCTTCAATCAACCAGGCCCTGGCTAAGTGGAGAGAACCAAATGGATGCATCACATTGGTACAACAATTATTGGAGACTAACAAGGAGATTCAGAGTAGCAGGAAACTTAGCAAGAAGAAGCAAAAGCCTGACATTGAAGATTGCAAAAAGAAACTCAGGTATGGGCACTATAAAGCTGCAATTAGGATCCTCTCTTCTAATGGTGTGGCACCATATAATCCTGACACACTACATGAGCTTCAACTGAAACACCCTTATGCTCCTCCTCCCATAATACCTCCAGATAATATTGATGTTGCACCTGTGTTTGTTGCTGTCAAAGGTGTTTTGACTTCCATACGGAGCTTCCCCAAGGGTACTTCATGTGGCAGAGATGGACTTAGAGCACAACACCTTTTGGATGCTCTAAGTGGGTCAACAGCTGCAATTTCTGAAGATTTGCTCAATTCAATTTCAGGTGTTGTAAACTTATGGCTCTCTGGTAAATGTCCTTCTGTTTTAGGGGAGTATATTGCTAGTGCTCCTCTTACACCACTCCTTAAACCCGATGGGGGTATCAGGCCAATTGCAATTGGTACCATCTGGAGACGGTTGTGCTCTAAGCTTGCAGAAAGTTCAGTGATCCAGGCCATGAATGCATACTTGGGTAACCACTGGTGTGAAAATGGGAAGCACACAAAACACTTGCAAGTATACAAGGTCAAGATTTGTAATAAAAGGGGGAGTAGGGGTTTGTCCACAGGGAGAGGAGCATATAAGAAGTTTTCCTAGCTAAAGTGTGTAGTGAGCTAAGGGCAGGCAAGGTAAATGGCATACAGACAAGAATGCAAGGTAAGTAAAGAAAAACAGACAATAACCAAGGCTTGGAAGATAAAGCAGCAAAGAAACAGCCAAGAAAAGCAGCAAATAACCAAGGCTTGGCAGCCAAGGGCAGGGTGAGTTCAGTGCACTGACTTCAGTGCACAATAGCTACAAAGTGCAAGAAAATTAAAGGCAAGAAAAGTAACTAAATTGCAAACACACAGGACTTGAAAATATAAGTGACTGAAAGGGAATTGGTGGGTAAGCCAAGGCTTATGATCCACCTTGTGTCCTAATCAAGTGACATGTTTCTAGGTTATGTTCATTCCTAAGCATACAACTAGAAATGGAAGAACACCAACTTGCTCACTAGTCTACCCCTAGCATTGGCTGTCTTTTGACAGTACAGCCAATCACAGGCTCTATGAGCATTGGTATCTCCCATTTGCTCAATCAAAACACAGCAACAGGAGAACCATCCTAGCTTCTAGTCACATGACAGTGCACAAGGCTTTACTGAGCCTTGGCCTGATGCTGATTAGCTCATGCTACACATGGATAAGGCAATCACATTCATCACATGTAATAATTCAAGCACAATTAGCAACATATCAGATAACTAAGAACATATGCAATACTCAACTGTTCACTGATAAGCACTGAAATTTGAAGTTCATTAAAATTTAGCTCAATTCTCTACTGGCTAGTCCAGAGAGATATACAGTCTCCCCCTACACACTTCACATAACATCCATTTATACCCATTACACCTTTTTGGGTTTTCCCCCAATTTTCCCCCAAAATCAGTAGAACCGGGGTTTGGTGAAATTGATTTACCTACTGTTGATGAGATATTCGCTCCATCTCGTCGACCCATTCTTCTATTTCTCTTCCTGAGTCATCTCCCGCTCCAATTGCTGCTCTAACATCAACTTATATCTTCAATTTCTCACCTAGGGTTTCAGTGAGCAGAGATGAGAAATTGAGGAGATTAGTTGATGTAAAACGTGATAGTGATGATGGGTATAGGTAGAGTGATTTGGGGAGAAGATAGTGGAGTGATTTGGGGTGAGGTGGTGGTGATGGAGACGGACATGGTGGTGGTACGGAGTATGGTGGTTCTGCAGAGGGGGGTGATGGAGGAGATGGTTCGATGGAGAAAGGGAAGGGTGCGTTTGTTTGAGGTGTAGGTGCTCGGTCGCTAGGGTGTGAGGCGAGTGTATCGAGTTTGATGATCTGCGACGCTGAGCCGTGGGATAGGGAGATGAAAGATCAATCGGACGGTGAGATGAAGTGAAGTTTGTAGCGACCGCTGGATTATATAATACAACAAAATTAACGGCTCTAGATGGGGTTAGGTGTTGTAGTGTAAGGCGGAGATATCAAACGTTGATGAACAGCAAGGGAGCGACCGTTGGATTCAACTACCATCTAATCTGAAGGCTTGGAATTTCAGCGCTGTGGTGCTTGGCAGAGACTTCAGATTTTGATGCTCTATGAAGGAGCGACCGTCGGATGCTTCTGAGAAATGATCTGATGGCTGAGAACGGAGGCGCTTTTGTGTGTAGAAAATGAGGTTGTGCGCACCATTCTTCGCGGCTTCCTTGCGTAATTTCTCCCGGCTTTTCACTACTTTTCTGCTCTTTTTGCCCCGCGACTCATCCGAACTTTATTTATTACCTAAAAATGCAAAATTAATTAATAAAAATATTTATTCTTGAAAACAATGAAAATAAAGAATATGGGATAAAATGTAGAATTAATGCATAAAAGATGAGTTAAATGCCAACAAAAAGGGATAAATATATGCAATATTTGGCACTCATCAAATACCCCCAAACCTGAATTTTACTTGTCCTCAAGTAAAACAAAACTAAGGAAATCCTAACTATACCACTGTCGCTGGTCTCTCGAATGCATTTAGCGTATGCACTAAGCCTTTTAAACCACCAAGTGTCCCTAGTGGACGAGTGAAGTCTCGTGAAGGTTTGCTTAGAACGTACCTACAAAGTTCTAGGTCAAAATATAAGCTCATATTCCATCAAATGTGACATGTGCAAAACAGTTTAAGCTCACAGCAAAATGGAGATGTCAATCTAGCTATCGAAGGCACAATCCTAGCACTGATAACAAATAAGGACATGTGATAAGAGTGTAAAGTGTATCTACACATGTGTAAAGAAAGATCTGAAGTTATGACTACTAATCACCAAGAGATAGTTTCTCAGGCTAAGAACTGAGGTCGAAATCTAGCTAGCTGTCCGGACTTTACGAGAATTGTGAATGAGTTGGAGGTATTTCACAATTACTCGCGTTGTACATCAATGGCATACACCCTCCTTGCTTATTACAAAAAAACAAAATAACTCTTTACATGACTCTTATTTACATTGACTATCTCTTTTATTTTTGGAACAAGAGAGGATGGAATACTTGATTTTTTTGGTATTTTTCTGATTTTTTTTTTTCTGAATATATACATCTTTTTTTTTTTTTTTTTTTTTTTTTTTTTTTTTTTGATAAGGAAACACTTTTGATACAAAACAAAAGATTACATGACACTTTGCAAGAGGTAGCCCTTTTTGATGCACCCAGTTAAATTCGATGGTTGTCTTTCTTAATGTAACCTCCACCTTCTATCCCAACCAACCAAAGAACAAGCTAGTCCAGTTTCGTTCAGTATTCTAAAGTGATTGGCAATCGTAACTTCCTATCAACACCTTGAAGATCGAGGCCATACATGTATTGGTAGATCGTGCGCGTGCAAATTTCTTATCACTATGTGAATTGTGCTAGAATCAGGGTGCCTAAATATCTAGACTAAGACTCCTAATAAAAATACATATTTGCACAAGAGTCAACATTTCAAGGTAAATGAGCTCCATTTTTATGATTTTTTTTTTTTAATTTTTTTTGAATTTTGATTTTTCAATTTTTTTCAAAAGAAAAGGAGTTCGTTTTCAATTATAGCAATTATCATGGTATCTACTCTATACCCCCAAACCTAAACTAAACATTGTCCTCAATGTTTCAAAATATGGAAAGAATTATAAAACAATATATGAAGAGGAACATGCTGAGTAGAGTAAAAGGAGAGAGAATACCCGATTGTACGGTGGTAGCTCGATTAAAACTCCGTTATTCAAGGCAAAAATCCATCATATTAGCAGTCACAATGGATGAGCACAAAATATACACAAAAGGAAATTTAACTAACACATTATCTACAAGAAAATTTGGTTTTTAATGGGATTGGACTTTTTGGAAAAAATTTGGTTTTGTTGGGATACATTTGGTTTTGATGGGAAAACGAAAAATTTGGTTTTTAGGGAAACATTTGGAAAACTGTTTGGTTATTTAGGGAAAGAGTGGACCAGTTTAGTCCACATAGACTGGGTCCTCCAGGTCGGTTGTTTCAATGTCGGGTGGAAATGGCTCAAGGAATGGCTTTAATCTCTGCCCGTTGACTTTGAAAACGTTCTTGTTGGAGACATCCTCCTCTACAGCTCCATGAGGAAAAACTGTGCGTACTAGGTACGGACCCTTCCATCTGGAACGCAGTTTTCCTGGAAAAAGATGTAATCGGGAGTCATACAGCAAGACTTTCTGACCAGGAGTGAAGGATTTGCGCAGAATACGCTTATCATGAAATATCTTCATCTTCTGCTTGTACAGCTTGGCACTGTCATAAGCCTCATTTCTCAATTCTTCCAACTCGTTGAGTTGAAGTTTCCGTTGAATTCCAGCTTCGTCCAGAGAAAAGTTCAGCTCTTTGATTGCCCAGTAGGCACGATGTTCTAATTCCACAGGTAGATGGCACGGCTTTCCATACACTAGACGATAGGGGGACATGCCAATTGGTGTCTTATAAGCTGTTCTATAGGCCCACAAAGCATCATTCAATCTCAATGACCAATCTTTCCTGGACGGGTTGACCGTCTTCTCCAGAATGTGCTTAATTTCCCTATTAGACACTTCCACTTGTCCACTAGTCTGAGGGTGGTACGGAGTAGCAACCTTGTGAGTTATGCCATACTTGCGTACTAAAGACTCAAAGTACTTGTTACGAAAATGTGAACCGCCGTCACTGATGATAGCTCTAGGGGTACCAAAACGTGAAAATATGTTCTCCTTTAGAAATGAAAGTACCACCTTGTGGTCATTTGTTCTGGTTGCTATGGCTTCTACCCACTTAGAAACGTAATCAACTGCGACTAGGATGTACAACTTGCTGTCAGACATGGGAAATGGACCCATGAAGTCTATCCCCCAAACATCAAAAATCTCCACAATCAAAATGGGGTTCAATGGCATCATGTTTCTCCTCGAAATGCTTCCTAGCTTTTGACAGCGTTCACAAGCAACACAATAATCATGGCAATCCTTGAACAATGATGGCCAATAGAATCCACACTGCAAGATCTTTGCAGCAGTTTTCTTGGCACTGAAATGGCCTCCACATGCTTGGTCATGACAGAAAGATATCACATCTTTCTGTTCAGTGTTGGGGACACATCTCCTAATGATTTGGTCTGGACAGTACTTAAACAAATATGGGTCATCCCAAAGGAAATGTTTGACTTCAGCCAGGAATTTAGAGCGGTCTTGTCTCGACCAACGTGAGGGCATCCTACCTGTAGCGAGGTAGTTAACAATATCAGCAAACCAAGGAAGGTCTGAGATAGACATCAGCTGTTCATCTGGGAATGATTCTCTAATCAGCTCACATTCATCAATAGACTCTAAAGTTAATCTAGACAAATGATCAGCAACCACATTCTCACAACCTTTCTTATCACGGATTTCGAGATCGAATTCCTGTAATAAGAGTATCCATCGAATAAGGCGAGCTTTAGCATCCTTCTTGGAAAGAAGATACTTCAAAGCCGCATGGTCTGTGTATATGATGATCTTAGACCCTATCAGATAAGATCTAAACTTGTCTAATGCGAAAACGACGGCAAGCAATTCCTTCTCGGTAGTTGAATAATTGAGTTGGGCATCATTAAGGGTTTTGCTAGCATAGTATATCACATATGGTAGTCTATCAACTCGCTGTCCTAAAACAGCACCAACAGCATAATCAGAGGCATCACACATAAGTTCGAACGGAAGCTTCCAATCGGGTGGTCGGACTATAGGAGCGGTGGTGAGAAGGGTTTTTAATTCCTCCCATGCCTTCACACAAGCAGCATCGAAATTGAAGGCAACATCTTTGGAGAGAAGACTGCACAGAGGTCTGGAGATTTTGCTGAAATCTTTGATGAATCGCCGGTAAAAACCAGCATGACCTAGAAATGATCTGATCTCCTTCACAGAGCAAGGTTGTGGTAGATGTTGAATGAGGTCAACTTTAGCTTTATCCACTTCAATTCCTTTCTCTGAGATGATGTGTCCTAGAACTATTCCTGAATTCACCATAAAATGGCATTTTTCCCAATTTAGAACAAGGTTCTTTTCTTTACATCTGGATATCACGAGGGCAAGATGCTTCAAACATTCGTCAAACGAGGAACCAAAAACAGAGAAATCATCCATAAAGATCTCGAGAAAACTATCTATCATGTCAGAAAAAATGCTCATCATGCAACGCTGAAAAGTAGCAGGTGCATTACACAACCGGGCATACGTCTATAAGCAAACGTCCCAAATGGACACGTGAATGTAGTTTTTTCCTGATCTTCCGGAGCAATGTGAATTTGGTTATAACCGGAAAAGCCATCTAGAAAACAGTAGTGACTGTGTCCAGACACACGTTCTAGCATTTGGTCAATGAAAGGGAGCGGGAAGTGATCCTTCCTTGTTACTGTGTTCAACTTCCTGTAGTCGATGCATACTCGCCATCCTGTGGTTGTACGAGTAGGGACTAATTCATTCTTGTCGTTCTGAACAACAGTAATGCCTGACTTCTTAGGCACAACTTGAATGGGACTAACCCATTTGCTATCGGGAATTGGGTATATGATACCCGCATCAAGTAGTTTCAGGATCTCTCCTTTGACTACATCTCTCATGTTAGGATTAAGTCTCCTTTGCATTTCCCTCGATGGTTTGGCATTCTCTTCAAGGTTAATGTGGTGCATGCAAATGGTGGGACTAATTCCTTTGAGATCTGAGATGGTCCATCCTAAGGCCTCTTTGTGTTCCTTAAGTACTTCTAAAAGCTTACTTTCCTGTTCCGTGTCTAAACATGATGAAATAATGACAGGTAAAGTATCAGAAGAACCTAGGAATGCGTACTTCAACGTACTAGGCAATGTTTTCAATTCAAGCTTGGGTGGCTCAACAATGGATGGAATAAGCTTGGAATCAGAGAATAGGGGTTGTTCCACTTCATATTTCCTTTCAGTGACGTCCATTTGAGGTACAGATTCGAGCAGAGATAGGACGTCACTACAGTATGCATCATCATAGAAATCAGGGTTAAAGTTCTCCATACATGCTTGAAAGGGGTCACGGATAGAATGTTAGTCAACGAATCTTGCATTAATCCTTCAATCATATTAACTTCATGCACATCATCATCATCAAGATTCACAGGTTGTTGACTAATATCGAACACATTCAATTCTACCGTCATGTTACCAAAAGACAGTTTTAACACTCCATTCCGACAGTTGATGATCGCGTTGGACGTAGCCAAGAAAGGACGTCCTAAGATGACAGGAATGTGACAGTCTGGGTTTTGTACAGGTTGAGTGTCTAAGACAATGAAGTCTACGGGAAAATAGAATTTGTCAACCTTGATCAAAACATCTTCGACCACTCCACGAGGAATCTTGACAGATCGGTCTGCCAGTTGTAGAGTGATAGATGTTGGTTTCAACTCCCCAAGACCTAACTGCTCATAAACAGAATATGGCAGTAGGTTAACACTTGCACCTAGGTCTAATAACGCTTTATTGACCGTGTGTTCTCCTATAGTGCAAGAAATTGTTGGACATCCTGGATCCCTAAACTTGGGTGGAGTTTTGTTCAGAATGATGGAACTCACCTGCTCAGCTAAGAAAGCACGTTTTTGCACATTGAGCTTGCGCTTTTGAGTACACAAGTCTTTGAGGAATTTGGCATAAGCAGGGATTTGCTTGATTGCTTCAAGAAAAGGAATGTTGATGTTGACTCTCTTGAACAGATCTAACATCTCATTGTAATGGGTACTTTTCTGTTGATAGATCAATCTTTGAGGAAATGGGCAACAGGAAGATGAGTTGGCAAAGGGACATTCACAGCAGTAGAATTGTCAGATTTTCCAACTTGCTCAGATTCTTTGGTTTTCTGGGGTTGTGGAGACAGTGTGAATTTGTATCAGATCATTAGGTTCGCCTACGTTGTTCTCGATGACTTTACCACTTCGGAGGGTGGTAATGGCATGGATTTGATCAGGTGAGGTTTCAGTGCAGGATGTTGTGCCTGTTTGAAATATCCTCTTTGGATTTTGTTGGGGTTGGCTCGGAAGTTTACCCTTTTCTCTCTCACATATTTGATCCATCTTTTGATCTAGATTTTTCTGACTTTGCATCAAACTCTGGAACATCTCCTCTAGGGTGGATAATCTCTTGTCGTATTGTGTTGAGGATATGATTGTTGTTGAGAGTTTGATTGTTGTTGAGGGTTTCTCGGGTGTTGATAACCTTGATTGTTCTGATATCCCTGATTGTTTTGATAGCTCTGATTGGGTTGAGATGGTCCTCCTTGAGTGGGTCCTTTTGACCATGAAAAGTTAGGGTGGTTTCTCCATCCTGGATTGTAGGTCTGTGAATAAGGGTTATGCTCTGGTTTTTGAAACATGGCATGTGCCTGTTCAAGCCTAGACTCCTGGACTGCAAGCAAATCTGGACAATTTTGGAATTGATGGTTGGGGTCGTTACAAGCAGCACAAACAGATGAAGCGACATGTTCTCGGAGAGTAGTGGTGGAAGGTTTTGAATTTTTATGTAGTTCTAACTCTTCTAATCTCCTAACTATTGATGCCATGTTTGCTCTACCCTCAAAATCCGCTTCAATCCTAAAAGCCTTTGCTTCGGATGTAGTCTTTCTGGTTTCACGGATGGATTCCCACTGTTGCGTCTTTTCAGCTACTTCAATCAAGAAGTCCCAAGACGCGTCAGCAGTTTTATCTACGAATAGACCATTACACATCGACTCAACCGTTGTTCGGGTGGACACATCTAGACCTTCATACAAAATTTGCACAAGTCTCCATTTTTCAAAACCATGATGGGGACATTGGAGCAATAATTCATTGAATCTCTCCAGGTATCTAGCTAAGGTCTCACCTTCTAATTGCACAAAGCTATTCAGACTTTGACGAATTGTCGCAGTCTTGTGGTTCGGGAAAAACTTTTTGAAAAACTCCTTTATGAGGTCATCCCATGTCATGATGGATTGAGGCTGTAAAGCATAGAGCCAGGCCTTTGCCTTATCTTTCAGGGAGAAAGGAAAAAGCCTTAACTTCAGGGTTTCGTCGGTCATTTGAGTGAAACGCAGAGTTCCACAAATTTCCTCGAATTCTCTCACGTGGTGGTACGGGTTTTCATTCTCAACACCTCTAAAAATAGGAAGCATCTGTATTGTGCTAGATTTCAGCTCATAATGGCCATTAGCCTCGGGCAGCAAAATACAAGAAGGTTGACTGGCTCTAGTTGGGTACATATAATCCTTGAGGGTACGGGTTCTCCCATTGTTTCTGGTTGATCTGGACTGTCTCCCTCAGAACTTAGAATTTCGATAGGTTCGTCTGGGTTAATTCTAACAAGTCTGTTTGTCTGGTCTCTGTAGGTCACAATCATGTCCTAGTAGGTACCTTAACTAACATGTTGGTCAGACAGAGCAATCGGAAACAATTTGGCCCACAAGGGTTATGAAGATTTGGTTTTGAATGGGTTTTGGTTTAAAGGGATTTTGTTTTTGGTTTAAAATTGGGCTTTGAAAAATTTTGAACTAAACCTAGCATAAATTATCACAACTCATAAAAGAAAATAAAAACAATAATAATAATTAAACAACCCATAAAAGAAAAAAGAAAATAAAAGAAAAATAAAAAAAAAAAAAAAAAAAAAAAATTACAGTCCCAAATAAAAAAGAAAAAGAAAATAAAAATTATTACAATCCCAAATAAATAATTAAATTAATTATTACAAGCCCGAATTTGAATTTAAATGAGGCCCAAGTGGGTTAACTCATGGGTTAGGCTTACTTGTTTTTTGGAGGGAAGCCCAAAAATAGGCTTTTAGTCCCCTTTTAGTTGCACAGCCCAGTTGGGCTTTATGATCGTCCTAAGCAGCTCACGTCCAAGCCCAGCAGCAGCAGCGAAGCCCAAGAGCAGAAGTTGCAAGCCCAGCAGAAGAAGTTGCAAGCCCAGAGAAATTGAGGTTACTGAGCCCAGCTCAGTTGGTTAAAGCCCAGCAACAAAGGTTGGATCAGAGCCCAGCAGCAGAGGTTGCACAAGCCCAGTTGACAGCTTCAGTTGGCAGCCCAGTTGGCTTGGCAGCAGCTTGGCAGAAGCAACAGCAGCAGCTTGGCAGAAGCAACAGCAGCAGCAGACTTTGGCTTGGCAGCAACAGCAACAGCAACAGCTTGGCAGAAGCAACAGCAGCAGCAGGCTTTGCAGCAGGCCTTGCAGCAGCAGCTAATAAGGCACAGCTCCAGCAGCAGTTAGCAAGTGAACAAGATAGCAATGAACACACACAACTAGGCAAGCACAACAAGGCCACAACAGCTATGAAAACTTCAAAAATATGGCAGCCAGCTCCCCGGCAGCGGCGCCAAAAACTTGGTGTGATGATTAAGATGCACACAAACACTTGCAAGTATACAAGGTCAAGATTTGTAATAAAAGGGGGAGTAGGGGTTTGTCCACAGGGAGAGGAGCATATAAGAAGTTTTCCTAGCTAAAGTGTGTAGTGAGCTAAGGGCAGGCAAGGTAAATGGCATACAGACAAGAATGCAAGGTAAGTAAAGAAAAACAGACAATAACCAAGGCTTGGAAGATAAAGCAGCAAAGAAACAGCCAAGAAAAGCAGCAAATAACCAAGGCTTGGCAGCCAAGGGCAGGGTGAGTTCAGTGCACTGACTTCAGTGCACAGTAGCTACAAAGTGCAAGAAAATGAAAGGCAAGAAAAGTAACTAAATTGCAAACACACAGGACTTGAAAATATAAGTGACTGAAAGGGAATTGGTGGGTAAGCCAAGGCTTATGATCCACCTTGTGTCCTAATCAAGTGACATGTTTCTAGGTTATGTTCATTCCTAAGCATACAACTAGAAATGGAAGAACACCAACTTGCTCACTAGTCTACCCCTAGCATTGGCTGTCTTTTGACAGTACAGCCAATCACAGGCTCTATGAGCATTGGTATCTCCCATTTTCTCAATCAAAACACAGCAACAGGAGAACCATCCTAGCTTCTAGTCACATGACAGTGCACAAGGCTTCACTGAGCCTTGGCCTGATGCTGATTAGCTCATGCTACACATGGATAAGGCAATCACATTCATCACATGTAATAATTCAAGCACAATTAGCAACATATCAGATAACTAAGAACATATGCAATACTCAACTGTTCACTGATAAGCACTGAAATTTGAAGTTCATTAAAATTTAGCTCAATTCTCTACTGGCTAGTCCAGAGAGATATACAGTCTCCCCCTACACACTTCACATAACATCCATTTATACCCATTACACCTTTTTGGGTTTTCCCCCAAAATCAGTAGAACTAGGGTTTGGTGAAATTGATTTACCTACTGTTGATGAGATATTCGCTCCATCTCGTCGACCCATTCTTCTATTTCTCTTCCTGAGTCATCTCCCGCTCCAATTGCTGCTCTAACATCAACTTATATCTTCAATTTCTCACCTAGGGTTTCAGTGAGCAGAGATGAGAAATTGAGGAGATTAGTTGATGTAAAACGTGATAGTGATGATGGGTATAGGTAGAGTTATTTGGGGAGAAGATAGTGGAGTGATTTGGGGTGAGGTGGTGGTGATGGAGACGGACATGGTGGTGGTACGGAGTATGGTGGTTCTGCAGAGGGGGGTGATGGAGGAGATGGTTCGATGGAGAAAGGGAAGGGTGCGTTTGTTTGAGGTGTAGGTGCTCGGTCGCTAGGGTGTGAGGCGAGTGTATCGAGTTTGATGATCTGCGACGCTGAGCCGTGGGATAGGGAGATGAAAGATCAATCGGACGGTGAGATGAAGTGAAGTTTGTAGCGACCGCTGGATTATATAATACAACAAAATTAACGGCTCTAGATGGGGTTAGGTGTTGTAGTGTAAGGCGGAGATATCAAACGTTGATGAACAGCAAGGGAGCGACCGTTGGATTCAACTACCATCTAATCTGAAGGCTTGGAATTTCAGCGCTGTGGTGCTTGGCAGAGACTTCAGATTTTGATGCTCTATGAAGGAGTGACCGTCGGATGCTTCTGAGAACTGATCTGGTGGCTGAGAACGGAGGCGTTTTTGTGTGTAGAAAATGAGGTTGTGCGCACCATTCTTCGCGGCTTCCTTACGTGATTTCTCCCGGCTTTTCACTGCTTTTCTGCTCTTTTCGCTCCGCGACTCATCCAATCTTTATTTACTACCTAAAAAATGCAAAATTAAGTAAGAAAAATATTTATTCTTGAAAACAATGAAAATACAGAATATGGGATAAAATGTAGAATTAATGCATAAAAGATGAGTTAAATTGCCAACAAAAAGGGATAAATATATACATTATTTGGCACTCATCAACCACCAGTTTGGAGTAGGTATCCAATGTGGAGGAGAAGGAATCATGCATTTAGCAAACAGACTTCTTGAATTGAAAGGTACTCAATCTAACCTAACTATGTTACTTGTAGATTTTAAGAATGCCTTCAACTTAGTTAATAGGACATGTCTTATTAGAGAAGTGAGGAGTAAATGCCCCAGTATATCAAAATGGTTTGATTACTGTTATGCTAAACCAGCAAGACTGTATTACAGTGATTCTATTTTATCTTCTGCTCAAGGGGTTCAGCAAGGGGACCCCCTTGGTCCTCTGCTTTTTGCTTTAACATTACATCCTCTTGTATGTAAAATTGCTTCTCAATGCTCTCTGAACTTACATGCCTGGTACCTTGATGATGGTACTATAATTGGGGATACAATGGAGGTTTCTAAGGCATTCAGTGTAATACAAAATGATGGTGGTGCCAGGGGTTTATTTTTGAACATCAATAAATCTGAGGTATTTTGGCCTTCGTCAGACCCTAGGAGTTTTATAGATAGGGTGTTTCCGAGTAATATTGGCAGAGTCAAGGGAGGTGTTAATTTACTTGGTGGACCTGTTAGCCTGGATACTCACTATTGCAGTGATTTGGTAATGTCCAGAGTCAATAAAACTATACAACTTATGGACTCTGTGAGGAAGTTACAAGATCCGCAATCTGAGCTTTTACTTCTACGCAACTGTACTGGTGTGTCCAAACTCTACTTTACCATGCGCACCACTGACCCTCGAGTCCTACATGTTGCTGCCAATCACTTTGATCACCACTTTTTTCAGTACTTACAATATTTAGTCACAGGGGATGGTCCTGGGTTCGGTCCTCTTCAGCGACGGCTAGCTACACTACCCATTAAGGATGGTGGATTGAGAGTTTACACCATGGCAGATACAAGTATGTATTGTTATCTTGCGTCTTATGTCCAAACTCAGAGCTTACAAGGTACTATCTTACATTCTACAGACATTTCTGCTCCCAGCCATCAGTTTACGTCATCCCTCAACAGGTATATGCAATCTTGTGGCCTTACTTCTTCTACTTTCAGCATCAAAGACATTGCCCCACACCCCATGAGATCATTGGCAGTTCGTTACTTTGATGTTGTTAAGAGAGAATTACCTACCAGGTTTGCAATGTCTGCAAGAGATGCAGTTCTTTGGCAGAGCAAAAAGATGGCTCATGCGATGGATTTTTTAAAGGCGATTCCTATTGCTGGGCTCAATCAAACTATTGGACCGAGACAGTTTAGGGCTGTAATCCAATACCGTCTTGGAGTGCCCCTTTTTCCTGAGAATAGTGTGTGCCCATGTTGCAGTCATAGTATGGATACATTTGGTGATCATGCCATCCATTGTGCGAATAAATTCGGCCCCAAATTCAGACATGATCTGGTTCGTGATGTGGCCATGGACATATGCAACAAGGCTGGTGTAGCTGCTAGAAAAGAGGCTTCTTTGGGATTTTTGACGGATGGTAATGGTTTAAAACCAGCTGACATTTTTGTATACAACTAGGGGAACGGTCAAGACACTTGCTTTGACATTACAGGGGTTTCACCCTTCACAGGTGGTGTACTTCACATCTTTGTTCCGGGACATGCTATTTCTATGGCTATCCATCGCAAGTGTGCCAAATACTTGGACATTTGCACATCTCATGGCTACAGTTTTGGGGTTTTAGCCTTTTCTACTTTAGGTGAATTAGGAGATGATTTTCTTGCTTTTTTGAACCGGTTGAGAAATTGCTTAACCAATTATGATGCTAATTCTAAGATAGGCAGTTTTCTTTTTCATATGATAGGTTTAGCTATTCAAAAAGGAGTTGGGGCGCAACTTGTTGCTAGGCTCCCAACCAACCCCATGTAAATAAAAATAAAAATTATTATTATTTTTTTTTTAATGAAAACGTACCTCTGAGGGATTTTATTGAAAATAGGGAAAAGAGTAATATTACATGAAAAGTGTTGGTAGCCTAGCTACAAGCTGAGAACCAACACCCTTTTATTATTATTATTATTATTATTATTATTATTATTATTATTATTTTATTAAAAAAATAAATAATAATAATAATATGGATATGAGTTGGGTATTTTAACTTTCACCACACTAGATGAACTTGGGGAAGACACTACCATATTCTTAAAGAGATTGAAGAACTTCTTGGCTAACAATGATGCTAGCGACTCTAGCAACTTTCTTTTTCATAGAATTGGCATTGCAATCCAAAAGGGTGTTGGCGCCCAGTTGGTAGCTCGACTACTAACAAAATATGTATGAACATTGTTTATTTTCAATAATAATAATAATAATAATAATAATAATAAAGAAAAAAGTGTTTTACAGGCTTTGAAGAGCTTCCCCAAAGGAACAGTGTGTGGGAGAGATGGTCTTAGAGCTCAACATTTGTTGGATGCTCTTAGTGGTGCTGCAGCAGCTGTTGTTGGTGATCTCCTACAATCTATTGCAAGTGTTGTTAACTTATGGCTAGATGGGAGATGTCCTGCAATCCTTGGTGAGTATGTAGCTAGTGCACCATTAACACCTTTGCTCAATCCTGGTAGTGGTTTGATACCCATTGCAGTGGGCACAATTTGGAGAAGACTATGTTCCAAGTTGGCAGCTACATCTGTGTGTAAGGATATGACCTCTTATCTTGGAAATCATCAGTTTGGTGTTGGAACACCATAAGGAGAGGGTATTTTACACTCAGCAAACAAGCTTCTAGAGATGAAAGGCAGCCATGATAACATGACTATGATGCTTATAGATTTATCTAATGTTTTTAATTTGGTGAACATGATTGTCTTAATCAATGAGGTTAGATCCAAATGTCCCAGCATATCCAGGTGGATAGAATTTTGTTACTCAAAACCAGCTAGGCTCTACTACAATGATGCAATTATATCTTCAGCACAGGGTGTACAACAAGGTGATCCATTGGGTCCATTACTTATTGCTCTTATATTACATACGCTTGTAAACAAAATTGCAGATGAGTGCACTTTTGACCTTCACGCATGGTGCCTTGATGATGGCACCATTACTGGCAGACACAATGAAAGTAGCCAAGGTGCTTAAGATAATTCAAGCTGATGAATGTCAGTAAAACTGAGATTTTCTGGCCTACGGTAGATCCCAGGAGAAATATACAGGTAATTTTCCAACTAATTTTAGCAGACCCAGTACTGGTGTCAAATTGCTTGGAGGGGCAGTGAGCCTTGACTTGCAATACTGCACTAACATTGTTACAGAAAGAGTGGAGAAATCTGTGAGATTAATGAATTCTTTTAAAAAGCTACAAGACCCACAAAGTGAATTGCTTCTCTTACTCAATTGCACTGGGGTTTCCAAGTTATATTTTACATTATGCACAACTTCTCCTTTAGCTTTGCAGTCAGCTACGACTTTATTTGATAATCAGTTGGGTCAATACTTGAGACATTTAGTGGTGGGTGATGGTGATGGTTTTGGGAAAATTAAACAACGAATGGCTACTTTTCCCATTAAAGATGGCGGTTTACGAGTTTATACTATGTCAGATACTTCCAAGTATTGTTATCTTGCATCGTGTGCTCAAACACAGCATCTGCAGCACATTCTGTTACAGGGTATATCCACATTCGATTCTGTCCAGAGTTATCAACAAGCATTGCAGGTATACACTCAGTTCTGTGGCCTTAATTCTTCTGATTTCAACATTAGTACTGTTTCCCCCCATTTCATGAAGTCACTGGCAACTTGTTATTTTGATGTGGTTAAGAAGGATTTTCCTACCAGGTACTCTTTATCTGCAAGGGATGTTGCACTCTGGAAATGCAATAAAGCTGACCATGCCATGGACTTTCTCAAGGCCATACTTGTCCAAGGTTTGAATCAAGCAGTTGGGCCTCGTCAGTTTCGCGCTGTCCTTAGCTACATATTGGGTGTACCTCTGTTTGTGGAAGGTAGTTTGTGTTCGTGTTGTAACCGTAGTATGGATATATATGGTGATCATGCTCTCCATTGTGCCAGTGAGATTGACGTCAAATTTCGGCATGATATGGTACGTGATGTATATGCGGAAATATGTTACAAAGCTGGTGATTCTTTTCAGATTTGGAGCGAAGCTACAAGGAAAGAAAAGTACTATAAAAGGAAAGCATCTCCAAAGAAGGAAAGAAAAGAGGAATCTGAAAGGAGTGAAGAGGAAGATTTTGTATATAGTTATTTTGTTTATTTTTAGATACTGTAAATAGGATTTTATTTTTGTAATTTTTCTTTTCCTTTTTGGACATTTTTATTTTTGACTTTATTTTTGGACTGGACATTATTATTATTTTGAAACCCTAAGGAAGGGTTAAAAATTAAATACAAACTGTTTGCAGGGAAGGACGACAGTTACGATACTGTCTCGGCCCCTCGGGTTCGTACACTGACATAGGAGTCGGTGGCCTGAGTCGACTTCAACGGTTCATCGCCCATCTGGTACGGGAGGTAAGACTCTATCAACCCACGAATCCCCTGTCAGTGGGTTTTATTTTGTGTGACAACTCACACCCCTAAAGTAGAATGTCGAACTGGTATTACAATAGCCAACACAACGAATATCCGATTGAGTTTCAAAATGGACGTTACTACTTTGAGCATAGTGTGAATAGTAGTTGGGAACATCAACCTTTTGAAGATTATGGTCCATACCATGGTGAGCCCAATTACTATCCACATACGCACCGGTCATATGAGAAAAATTCTTATATTTCTCCTTTAGAAGAGTCTCTCAGGAAGTTAGAAGAGTCGACACGTAGGATAGCTGAGATGAATAACTTAGTTTATGATGAAAGAAAACTTTCTTTAGAGGAATCCCTCAAGCTGATAGCTGAGACGAACGAAAGAATTGCTCGAAATAATCTTAATTTTCAATATAGTGTCTCCAATAATACCCTTGAAAATGAGGATAGTTATTTGCATAAACAGGATAACGAGGATAAAATTGGTTACATTACTTGTTTAGATGAGGTTCAACCATTTTCATGTTATTATAATGATTATGATGAGGACAGTGTTGATGAAGAATTTGAAATAAATAGGCATAGTGATCAGGATTTGCTACTCCAACTGAGCTTAATAATAATATTATTTCTAGTTCAAATCCATATAATTTTAATTATTAACCTATTCAAAAGGACGAGGATTTGACTAGAGATACCCCTGTTTTATACGATGTAGTATTTCCTTTTGATTACGAAGCTAATAATGGTTTAGAGGAACGAGTATATTTTGAGTCTAGCGATTTAGAAACAATAGACTTAGAAAAAGAAAATGAACTCTTCGAGATGAGTGAAGATGTACCCGACTTAGAAGAATCAATTGACCATTTTCATGAATTAGATGACCTTGAAATTAGGGAAGTTGTGACTAGTCTTTCTAGAGACACTGAAAACTCTAAGTTTGGGGGTGATTATCATTCTCCATGTGATTTAACTCTTAGAAAGGTCCCTCACTTGGGACTTGAAATATGTGCCTCAACCATTTTACAAGATTATCTTCATACACGTTTTCCTGAACCTAGTGATGTCCACAAGAAATTTCAGTTATTAGAAACCCATCCTCTGGTTGATGTGGTTTACCCAGGCTATGATACCCAGATTGACTTTGTTTTCCCACCAAATATTTTTCTTCCAAATGTGGGAATGTTTGATTTTCAAATGTGTCGAATATTAAGTTTTGAGACTAAACCTAATTACTTTAGGAGATTAGGGTCGACATACTTGTTTAAGGAAGATCACCACTCTCATTGTGGTCAGCTGTGTAAGTCAAATCTGATTGACTTAGAGGATCCTCAATTATTCAGGTTATTATTATGTGCTTCTAAGTTTTTCCAGACTCTAGAACCTGAACATTTGGATCTAACCTATGAGGAAATGCAACCCATGAAAATATTTTATTTGGACCCAGTTATAGATCCTGAACCTGAACCACAACTAGATGTAGTTGTCTTAAACAGGAAACTAGACAGGGTGTGCTTTATTTGTTCATTTTCTTGGCATGTTGCAGATTCCTTTTACTTGTGATAGCTCTATTTGGTTTTGATGACCCACAGATATTTCGGCTATTACTTTATGATTTTATAAGGTGACTAATCCTTTCTTAGTCTGGCTGAAGACATTAAACTTAGCACTTCTTGGGAGGTAACCCATTCTCATGCAACACGGTAATATCTTTCCTTATCTCTTTTGCTTCAAATGGTAACAGTTTCTCCTTGTTCATGCTTTTAATTTGATCTTTAGAAAATTGAGGACAATGTTAGATTTAAGTTTGGGGGTATAGGAGAAACTTTTTATTTGCATAATTAAACTCCAGAGCCTAGAAATTTATGCCTATTAAGGATGGCACTAACCAATCTAAGTGGATAGAAGCATTTTGGTTGTAGGAGTTAAGGAACCAATATGAATAGATGGCAACATATAAAGAGTCTATTCATAAAAGCACAGAGCTCAGGTGTTAGAAATAACATGATAGTTTCATCATATCTCGTTGAGTCCTTTTCACTTCTGTTTTTATTTTGTTTTGTTTTTAAACTATGTTTCTCTAAGTGATTAGGTGGGGCTCACGATTCAAGTTGTTACCAATGCTAGGGTGAATTAGAGTGATTGAGATACAAAATTTTTTTTGAGAAATTGAGACCAGACCATCAGACCAACTGGAATAAATTCAGTAAAGTCGACCGCTGGAACCCTTGTATATGCCAGTTGTGTTGACCTAGAGTTAGGATTATCAATCACTGGTTCCCTTGTATATGCCAGTGTGTTGATATTAGTCAGACTAGTATCTCAGTCCATTAGGATAGGTTCATTTTGGCGGAGGCCTTCAGACAGATATGAGAAACACCGTTCACCTAGTAAACATCAAAACCATCTATGTTTTTCTATATCCATCTTCTTGATCTATCCATGTGATTAGTTTCGACTCCGGATATTGATGTCCATAGTGCAACTATCTGAGTAGAGCTCTGTCACTTCATATGAATTTTAGTATGCTTGAGTGCAAACTCGTGTACAACAATTGGAATTTCGCATCAGGGTACTTCCTCCTGTAGTCAATAAGTATGCCAACCAAGGAGATTCTTTAGTGCCTTCCAAGGTTCTGTGTAGATAGCTAGGGTCTGGAGTAAAAACGTTTTTTGGGTATACCTCTGGTAAGCACTCCGGAGACAACACTCCGCCACTAGGGACACCTACGGGTTTAAAGGCTTATTGCATACGCTTAATGCAATCGACGATGCCTGCGACAGTGAGTTAGGATTTTATTTCTATTTTATTTTTGCTCGAGGACTAGGAAATAATAGGTTTGGGGGTATATGATAGACACATTTTTGTGTCTGATATAATCTCAATTGTATATATTGTTAGTGCTCGATTTTGTATTTATTTTGGCTTTTTATGTCTTTGTAGGTGTTTTTGGAAAAATAAGATTTTGCGGCGAAATTGGCTCGAAAAGTGTTTTTTGCGTTCATGGGAGGACATTTGCTATTCAGACTCTCACTTTGGATAAGGAGTAAGCTAATTACTAAGGGGAATCCCATTTTCAGGCAGTTGCTAATCGCACCCCTACTCTGGATAAGGGGAAACCATCTTCAACATTTAAAAAAAAAAAGGATTTTGGCGGGAAAAAAGTGTAGTTAAAGAGCAGTTTTGGCAATCGTGATTTGGAGGAGTTTGAGGTCGATTAAACCTCTGATTTTCATAGGATAAACTCCGTATGGGTCTAGGAATCTGATATGGGTGTTTAAATCGATTAGAATGGGCTCGAACGACGGATTTTTCTCACAACAAGAAAATATGGAAAGTCACGTGTGTGACCTGTTTTAGGGAATTTTAGAGAGATTAAAACGCTGTAAACCTTCCCAAAGATTTGTATCTATCTAAGGAAGAGTTTAGAATAAAAAGGAAAGCTCAGAAACGCGTAGAAATCCTAAAACAAGAAATTGTCGCAGCTTGGCCGTGAAGAGAAGGAAAGAGATTTTGGAAGATTTGGGAGAAATTTAATCGGTATTTTTGATATAAATAGATGTCTTGGGTCATATAGAAGAGGTGTCGAGAGTTTGGGAACCTAAGGAGAGCCAGAGAAGAAGAAATCAGAGCTTTACCAAACTCTGTTTCTGCTGCTGCTGTTGAAGAAGAAGAACAGCTGAAGAACATTGACCCTCGATAGACAGTCGCAGAAAAGTGTCGATGTTTAACAGCTGAAGAACATTAAGCTGTTCAGGGCAGTCTTATTTCAGGGCAGTCTTAAATCAGCGACAAAGCAACAGTTTTTCTGTAAAAGTTCCATTGTAACCGCTGTTTTGCAACACCAATACACTGTTACAAACAGTCTGTGTTATTACTTTTCACTCTTTTAATCATCTTTTGAGCAACAAACACATATTTTGAGATCATGATTGATATGAGGAGATAAACCCCAACACTGGGATGACGGAGGAAGCCATATTTCATACATGTGGTAATTATATTTAATTCTTTTTATGACTTTTTGCATTAATTCAATCGTTTTATGATTTTTCTTAATTAGTTGTGAAGTCGTATGATGATGTATGCTTGGTCTAAGTGCTTTTGATGCATCATGCTAGTGATTTACAGTTAATCTTTTTAAAATCTACCCTGGCAAAGAATTAGAGTCAATAAACAAGAGTTATAATTGTCTAAGAATTGATTTTTGAACCACATGGTATGAGGTTTGGTGGAATCCTGAGTCTCAGTAATCTCTCGACATTGTGACAAACCTTATGTATATATTTTCTTTATTTTTATTGTTTTCTATTATTAAGTCTGAAATTGAGTCTACACAAGTCCGAGTTGAACGAACTTTATTTACCACTAAAAAAAACTACATCAGGCAGCTCGCATAGAAGTTCCTATGGGTTTTCTATCTAATACAGCGCATGCCATCAGGCCGGCAGATTTGTTTTTTTTGATGTTACCGGTGCTTCTCTGTTCACTAGTGCCTGAACCACTTATTTCACACCAGGCCAAGCTGTTTCTGCTGCAGTCACTCGCAAATGTAGTAAGTACTTGGATAAATGTTTAGAACATGGGTATGCATTCGGTTTTCTAGCTTTTTCAACTTTTGGCGAGTTAAGTGGAGATACTTGTGTATTTTTGAGAAGACTGAAAAATTGTCTTGCTAGTCAAGACGCTAATTGTAAAGTAGGAGGGTCTCTTTTCCATAGAATATGTATTACTATTCAGAAAGGGGTTGGTGCCCAGATTGTTGCTAGGTTACCAACTAACTCCATGTAATTTGACTTTGCTTTCTAATTTTAATATTAATAATAAAAGCCTTTGCGGAGCCTTTCTATAAAATAATAATAATAATAATAATAATAATAATAATAATATCGAATGACTCAGCCTCAAGATCTGCAGATATACTTGTGCATAATTGGGAAAATGGCGCAGATGTATGTTTTGATGTCACTGGAGTTTCACCCTTCTCAGGAGGAGGCAATTTTACACCAGGGCATGCTATCTCATCAGCCGTGACTCGAAAGCGCAACAAATATTTAGACATATGTACATCCCATGGCTATGGCTTTGGTGTTCACGACTCTGGGATAACTTGGTGAAGATATGGTCGTCTTGTTGAAGATATTTAAGAACTGCCTAGTTAACTATGATACTAATAATAAAATAGGTGATTCCCTTTTTCATGGGGTAGGTTTGGCTATCCAGAAAGGAGGCGGTGCTCAAATTGTTTCTTGGCTCCCATCCATTCATGTACAAAACGATATTTGATTTTGTTTAATAAAATCCCCTGGAGGCAATTTTAATAACAATAATAATAATAAATTATTATTAGATAATAATAATTTTATTATTTTTATCATAGTTAACTAGGCAGTTCCTCAATCTCTTCAACAAGACGACCATATCTTCACAAGTTCTCCCAGAGTCGTGAACAAAATAAATAAATAAATAAATAAATAAATAATAATAACTCCTTATTATATAAAGAGTATTACATTAACTAGTTGGAAACCTAACAAGCTAAGCTCCAACAACGTACTACTACATTAATGAACAAGTTGCTGTGCTAGCCTACCAGCGAGCCTTATGGGTAAGCTAACCAAGGGAACGAAAGCGGATAGGGGGCCTGAGATTTTGTCACAAGGGGGGTAAGCTAACTCTACCTTCCATGTTAATTCCTGCAATATTACGCCATTGGGGGCTCGAACCTGGGACCTCCTGGAGCGCATGAAACTTTGGGAAACGGGGATGACCAGCTGAGCTTGGTGCCCGTATAATAATAAAATAAGGAATTAGAGAGGTATGGGATAGGCCACGACAAAGGCATGGTCGCCCGGGCCGTGTTCCCAGTCCTGTGCTCTTCCCTATTTTATATTATTATTTTTCATCGTGTGAGAAAATATGGAGAAACTAGGAGTTTTTCTCAAACGAGGAAGTTTGCTCAAACAAAGAGTTTCCATGAGACAAGGAAAATAATAAAATAAGTTAAAATAAAATAAAAGGAGAGGCGGGATCGGTCACAACGGCATGATCGGCCTGCCGGCGGGCCTGGTCCTGTGCGCTTCTTGTTTATTTTATTTTATATTATTTTCTTTCCCCTTTTTGCATAGGTTTCCTCGTTCGTCCATATTTTGAATGCTCGTTTATGCATTTGATTGTTCGTGCATTGTGGTTAAGTACACTCACACCATTTTCTCGGGGCTTACTCAGTGGTAGCTTAAATGCCCGAAAAGTGATTATTTATTACTAATCCATGGAATTCAACTGAGAATAGTAATGAGATAGATTAAATATCTATTACTAATTGAAAATACGGAGGTCTAACAACCACACCCAACAATTCGTTTGGCAATCTGAGAGGACTTACTCCAATACACTTTATAGAGAATCAACTAGACAGTCAGATTCAATCTAGAGAAAAGTATATCAAAGAGTTTATATATCTCTAACTCTTAATTTAATTCGCAGTCAGCAAATATAAATCCGCGAGCCCAATTGAATATGATAGGAATAACTTGAACGGTACCAAAGACCAATGTTAAAGGATCAATCAATATCAATCAACAACCAAAGGTTGAATTTCCCAATTGATCGATTCAACGCACAACCTGTGATATTTCAATTATATAACAAAATATAACGCGGAAAAGAAATAACACATACACCAGAATTTTGTCAATGAGGAAAACCGCAAATGCAGAAAAACCCCGGGACCTAGTCTAGATTGGACACCACACTGTATTAAGCTGCTACAGACACTAGCTTACTACTAATTAACTTCGGACTGGACTGTAATTGAACCCTAATCAATCTCACATTGATTCAAGGTACAGTTGTGCTCTTTACGTCTCTGATCCCATCAGGATACTACACACTTGATTCCCTTAGCTGATCTCACGCACAACTAAGTGTTGCTATTACCCAAAGTCGAAAATTTGATAAACAAATCTGTCTCACACAAAAAAGTCTATAGATTGAATAAATATGTCTCCCACAGAAATACCCAAGAGTTTTTGTTCAAACTTTTGATAAATCAAGGTGAACAGGAACCAATTGATAAACCGGACTTATATTCCTGAAGAACGTCCTAGTATTATCAATCACCTCACAATAATCTAAATCGTATGATGGCGAAACTAGATATTGTAGAATCACAAACGATGAGACGAAGATGTTTGTAATCACATTTTATCTTGCCTATCGGAGAAATTAATCTCGAGCAAATCTTAGAGAAGATAGTACTCAAACAATAGAATCGGGCAAGATCAGAACACGCAACTACATGAGAAATAGTTGGGTCTGGATTCAAAATCCCAATGAAGTCTTTCAAGTCATTGACCTACAAGATCTCGATAGAAACCTAAGGTTAAAGGAGAATCGACTCTAGCTTATGCAACTAGTAACACACAGGAGGTGTGGGGATTAGGTTTCAAAGTTGCTAGAGTTCTCCTTTATATAGTTTTCAAATCAGGGTTTTCAATCCAAGTTACCTTGGTAACAAAGCATTCATTATCACCGTTAGATGAAAAACCTGATTCAACCAAGCTAATATCTTTCAACCGTTAAATCGAACTTAGCTTGTTGCACACAAATGAAATGAAGCCTCATTTAAGTTTATGAACCGTACCCAAGCGTGTACACCATGTTGGCTCAATAATAGTTAACCGAAGTTAGCCATATGATAACTCTCATATCAACCATATTCATCTTAACCATAACTAGTTCAAATGACTCAAATGAAACTAGTTAAAGAGTCATTCAATTGCTATATTCTCATAGAAGTATACAAGAACACAATCGAAACAAAATCGGTTTGATTCACTAGAATCAATTCATGAACACTATAGCCATGGTTTGCAAAGATTGCATTCCTTATTTTATAAATGTTTAATTTCATGTACACAACCGATTTTAGAAAGTAACCCACTCAAGTACGCAAACGGGTACGCATACTTGAGTATCCGGACTTGAGTTTGGTTACGCCAGTACGTGTACGGGTGCGCATACTACAACACTCTTCCAACCTCCAGCAGAATTTGACGGAGGTGAACTTTCCGCCAGTATGCGTACGGGTATGCATACTTTCCCAGATATCAGCAACCTCCGGTACGCGTACGGGTACGCATACTTCTGGCTCCCGGTTTTGGACTTGCACACTAATGTGATTAATACATTTTGTTTATATCCAAACATGGTTACTTGATTCTAAACTCTTTATTTCAATCATTGAAACTTTCTTAGAGGATGACAATAGTCTTTTTCACAATACTATTAGCATCAAAGCGATTTTCAAGTTATTGAAATTATCATAATGAAACATTGCAAGTCTTCACCAAATGATTGTATCACACAAACCATGTAAGATGTTACTCGGCAATTTTCATATGATCATATTCTGACTTTCGTCGAAAATGTAAGATGAACTTGGTCGAAGCGAAAGATTGCCAACACATATTCCGAGAAATATGTAAGCGAGTTAAACTCAGATTCGAAATCTCAAATGTGTATAATAGAAAACTATATCGTAACACGACTTATGTCTCAATATAGGAGATAGAGTAGAAATAGAATTTCCAAGTGATAGGTTAGTTTCAGTCTCCACATACCTTTTTTCGATGAAGTTCCACAAGCTCCCCTTAGTAGTTTTTCGTCTTCAAATGATGAACTCCGTGAAATACAAAGCTCAACTACACAATTTATGTCCTAGTAGGAGACATCTAAATAGGGTAGAAATCAAGACTTATAGTTTTGATCACTAACATTGACAAACATGCTTGAGATAGAAACGCATGCGAGTTCGACTGAGCAATGCTCTAACAATCTCCCCATTTGTCAATTTGAGTGACAAAACTATCAATACATATGCATTACATAATAAATAAAAACTTTGTAGCTTCTCATCCAAATGCTTGATCTCCTTGGCATCTTCAACACGACTCGAAATCTTCGTCACTTCCAAGTACTCCATGATTCTAAACATGTTCAACTCAGCATCATAGTTGTTGAAGATCCGACGCGATAACAATGAGAAAACAAGTGCTCCCGATCATTGTAATACAATATCATAGTATTATTACACAGCATCAAAGTTCAACTGTATCACAACTTTGACAACAATACTATGGGTGATATGTATCTCTCCACCTTATTCAATACATCATCTTAATAAGAAAACCACTCCCCATTACATAATGATCCGTAAACCATATGTATTTGTAGTATGAAATTACAAATTAATTCTCCCCATTTTTGTCAATATAAATTGGCAAAGGTAGGAAAACTAGTGGGATCCTCATGAAATTTCCATAGTGATTCTTCATGACCAATTTCCATAGAGATTCTTCATGACCAAAAGAGAATAACATACCAAAAAATTTATATGTAATCATAAAGCCGAAGCTAAATACATTCATCAAGGATTTTATAAAGATACAAGATAACCCCTATAATATTTCACAGCCGCAATCCCCACAAATATATGGCGATTAAGCACAAGTTCAAAAACGAACTCTCCCCCATAAAATGTCATTCCCGAAAAAACAACAAAGGCGACCTTGCTTTTACAAGAAAAGAAGGATTTTAATGAACACAAAGATACTAAGCAGAAACGCATATACCTAGAAAAAAATGCAAAAACTGAACCACTACTCATGGAATTCCAAACTCAATTTCCCAAAGAATCGAGATAAAATAAGGGGCAAGAGTTATGAATGACTAATGAACCAAGACAACACCAATAGACTGTCGCAAGTTTTAAAAAGTGGCAGTGTCTAATGGTTTGGTGAGAATATTAGCCAATTGTTGTTCGGAAGGCACAAATTCCATATTTATGATACCATTTTCATAAAGATCTCGAATAAAATGGTACCTTATGTCAATGTGCTTGGTTCTTGAGTGCTCAACAGGGTTCTCAGTAATGTGAATCGCACTGAGTTATCACAAAAGATCTTCATTATTCCAGAGTCAATTCCATAGTCAGCAAGCATTTGTTTCATCCATAGAAGCTGAGTACAATATGAACCAGCAACAATATATTCTGCTTCACATGTTGAGAGAGATTGTGAATTTTGTTTCTTGCTATACCAAGCCACAAGATTCAATCCTACATAGTAGAAACCACCTGATGTACGTTTTCTATCTTCCACGCATCCTACCCAGTCAGTATCTGAATAGGCAGTAAGATCAGTGTTAGTATCAAAAGTGTAAGAAAGACCATACCCAGCAGTGTGATTGATGTAGCGTATGATCCTCTTTGGAGATGCAAGATGAGACTCCTTTGGATTTTCCTAAAACCTAGCACACAACAACCAACACTAAATGCAATATCAGGTCTTATGGCTGTGAGATATGGAAGATTTCCAATGATAGATCGATAAAGTTTCTGATCCACATTTACACCTTTCTCATCTCGATGTAGCTTACCCGTGGTAGGTATAAGAGTTAGTTTTGGATACTTATCAAGGCCGAATATTGAAACAAGATCTTTGGCATATTTTTCTTGAGATAAGTAAATTCCATCCTTGTGTTGCTGAATTCGTAAACCCAAAAAGAATTTTAATTTAACAACATTGCTCATTTCAAATTCCTTATTAAGAGAGACTTGAAAGTATTTTGCAAGTTTCTCCGATGTTGATCCGTAGATGATATCATCTACATAAACTTGAGAAATCACAACATCTTTCCCACTTCACTTGGTAACAATGTTTTATCAGCTCCACCTCTCGAAAAAGCTTTCCTAAGAAGAGAAGTAGTTAGTTTTTCGAACCAGGTTCGAGGTGCTTGTTTTAATCCATACAATTCCTTATTGAGCTTAAGGACATGATCAGGAAAATTAGGTTTTTCGAATCCCTTGGGTTGAACGACATAGACTCCATCCTTTAAATTCCCATTTAGAAAAGCGGATTTGATGTCCATTTGAAACAGCTTAACCTTAAGAAAACAAGCATGGGATAATAATAGACGAATGGACTCAAGGCGTGCCACAGGAGCAAAGGTTTCATCAAAGTCGATTCCTTCAATCTATGAATAACCCTGAGCGAAAAGTATAGCTTTATTTATGATAATGGTGCCGAACTCATCAGACTTGTTCTTGAATATCCATTTAGTGCCGACAATATTGATATTGGGTGGACAAGGTACGAGTTCCCATACGTCTTGTCTTTAAAATTGATTTAACTTTTCATGCATAACATTCACCCAATGGGGATCACTAAGAGCTTCATCAATATTCCTCGGTTCTACTTGCGACAGATAACAACCAAAATTGCAAATATTTTGAAGTTGACCTCTCGTCTTAGCAGTATAATCCCTACCCCCAATGATATTTTTAGTATCATGATTCCTTTGAACCCAAAGATGTCATGGAGGTACACATTCTTGTTCAATAGGAATGGCCTGACTCGTGCTTTTATCCTCGTCACTAGAAACATCGGGATCAGCAACCATTGGAACAACTTCTACTGATTCTGAAGTTTCTTTGACTTTCTCAATTGTCTCGGTAGGAGGAAATTCAGCAGGAGAGTCATCATGATGAAAAATACTTAAATCATCAATGATAACATTTGCAGATTCCATCATGACTTGGGTTCTGAGATTAAAAACTCGAAAACCACAACTGTCAGATGTGTAGCCAAGAAAAATACCTTCATCGCTTTTCGAATCAGATTTCCCTTTGTGTTCACGGTCCTTTAGAATGTAGCACTTACTGCCAAACACTCTAAGATAGTGTAAGTTGGGTTTCTTACCGTACCACAACTCTTAGGGAGTGTTTTAGGTCTTTGACCGTAGATAAACACGATTGATCAAGTAGCAAGCCGTAAAGACAGCCTCACCCCAAAACCTTAACGGTAAGTTTTTGTTATGGAGCATTACCCTTGCCATTTCCTGAATGTTTCTATTCTTCCTTTTTGCAACACCATTTGCTTGTGGAGTAATAGGTGGAGAGTATTGTTGAATAATTCCCAAAGAGTCACGGTATTCAAATACTTTGGTTTCTTTGAATTCAGTGCCACGATCGCTTCTAATTTTCTTTTAGTTTGCGACCTTGTTAATTCTGTATTCTATTAACAATAATCTTGAACTCACTGAGAGTTCCATTCTTGTGATCAAGAAAAGCCACCCAAGTGAATCTGGTGTAATCATCCACCATAACCAAAGCATATTTCTTTCCAGCCACAGAAGATTGTTGAATTGGGCCGATGAGATCCATATGAATTAAATCAAGTGGAGCTTTGGTGAGAATATTCCGAGATTATTTGTGTGGAACTTTCATTTGTTTACCCTTTTGACAGGCACCACATACACCTTTAACCTTGGCATTGATTTTGGGAACGCCTCTAACAAGTTCTTTGTTAATGATCTTAGTTAGAAGACGATAATTGATGTGACCAAAAAGTTCATGCCAAAGATGTGTAAATTCCACCTTAGTAAAATTGCAACAATTGTTGAACTGAGTATCAAGAACATAACAGTTATTTTTGACACGTGATCCTTGAAAAATCACTTTTCCAGATTTATCAACAATGTCAAATCCATTAGCATTGAAGACAACCTTATGGACTTTGTTACGAATTTGACTAATAGCATCATGTATTTGAGGAAATCCGGGTAATTTGATCGCCCCCTTCTTGCTTATGTAACAACATCTTCCATCTCCAAACGTTACTGGTCCACCATCAAAATCGCTTATGTTGATAAACCACGAGAGATCTCCAGTCATATGCCTGCTACATCCACTATCAAGGAACCATTGAAAAGGTGATGTTGAATTTAGAGAAAAAACTCTCATGCTAGCACTACTAACCAAGTTAGGCTTTCGTATTGATTGTCTTTTAAGAGAAGATACAAGTTGTAATGCTTTCTTATGAAGATCACTTGCAACTTTTAATTTTTTCATAAATGGTAAACAAGCATGTTGAAAGTGATCATAAGCACCACAAAACAAACAAGTGCCAACATCATTAATCTTGTTCGAAGAGTTCTGAGCACTATCAGGTTTCACAAAACTTAGGCCTCATTTCACTCGACTTACAACAATTCATCATCGAAGAATTAAAGGAGTTATTTGAACCCATTGAAGAAGATTTTACTAATTTCAAATCCTTAAGTTTTGCAATTTCTGCAACAAGATCAGAGTTGATCTGGATTTGTTCATCTAAATTCTTCTCGAGATAAACTACCTCTTCAGAGTATTCTCGGACCTCAGATTTTTTGATAATACCCTCAACCTTAGCGATGATTGAAAGAACACGCTTGATGTTGAGTTTATCCCTTTTTGGTGGAGCGTTTTTAGAGACGGTATTGCCCATTATCAGATCGCTACCAAAACAGACTTATGAGTTCTTTAATGTGTTTTCCTTCTCTGATACCAATTAAAAATGCGGGGGTCTAACAACCACACCCAACAATTTGTTTGGAAATATGAGGGAACTTACTCCAATACACTTTCTAGAGAATCAACTAGACAGTCAGACTCCATCTAGAGAAAAGTATATCAAAGAGTTTATATATCTCTAACTCTTAATTCAATCCGCAATCAGAAAATAGAAATCCGCGAGCCCGATTGAATATAAGAAGAGTAACTTGAACGGTACCAAAGATCGATGTTCAAGGATAAATCAATTTCAATCAACAACCAAAGGTTAGATTTCCCAATTGATCGATTCAACGCACAACCTGTGATATTTCAATTATATAACAAAATATAATGTGTAAATGAAATAACACAGACACCAGAATTATGTTAACGAGGAAAACCGCAAATGCAGAAAAACCGCGGGACCTAGTCTAGATTGAACACCACACTGTATTAAGCCGCTATAGATACTAGCCTACTACCAATGAACTTTGTACTGGACTGTAGTTGAACCCTAATCAATCTCACACTGATTCAATGTACAGTTGTGCTCCTTACGTCTCTGATCCCAGCAGGATACTACGCACTTGATTCCCTTAGCTGATCTCACCCATAACTAAGAGTTGCTACGACCCAAAGTCGAAGACTTGATAAACAAATCTTTCTCACACAGAAAAGTCTATAGATTGAATAAATTTGTCTGCCACAGAAATACCCAAGGTTTTTGTTCCGTATTTTGATAAATCAAGGTGAACAAGAACCAATTGATAAACCAAACTTATATTCCCGAAGAAAAACCTAGTATTATCAATCACATCACAATAATCTAAATCGTATGATGGCGAAACTAGATATTATGGAATCACAAACGATGAGACGAAGATGTTTGTGATCACGTTTTATCTTGCCTATCGGAGAAATTAATCTCGATCAAATCTTAGAGAAGATAATACTTAAACGATAGAATCGGGAAAGATCAGAACACGCAACTACAAGAGAAATAGTTGGGTCTGGCTTCACAATCCCAATGAAGTCTTTTAAGTCGTTAACCTACAGGGTCTCATTGAAACCTAAGGTTAAAGAAGAATCGACTCTAGCTTATGCAACTAGTAACACGCAGGAGGTGTGGGGATTAGGTTTCCCAGTTGCTAGAGTTCTCCTTTATATAGTTTTCAAATCATGGTTTGCAATCCAATTTACCTTGGTAACAAAGCATTCATTATTCAACGTTAGATGAAAAACCTGATTCAACCAAGCTAATATCTTTCAACCGTTAGATCGAACTTAGCTGTTTCACACAAATTAAATGCGCCCCGGCTACGATGTGGTCGGGCCACATACTCAAAATATGTGGCCCCTTTTCTTTTTTTGACACGTATATAAACTAAAAACCTGCCCCCTCCAAATCCCGGCAAAAATTCACTTTTTTTGAGAAAAAAAAGGAAGTTAAAAAAGAAAAGTTAGTTAAATAGTTATGTAAGAAAACTGTTTTCAACTTTATTTTCCACTTTATAGTACGTGTCAGAAAAATAAAAGGGGCTACATACTTTGAGTATGTGGCCCGACCGCATCGTAGCCGCACCGAATGAAATGTACCCTCATTTAGGTTGATGTAACCGTACCCAAACGTGTACATCATGTTGGCTTAACAATATTTAACCGAAGTTATCCATATGATTAACTCTCATATCAACCATATTCATCTTTACCATAACTAGTTCAAACGACTCAAATGAAACTAGTTAAAGAGTCGTTCAATTGCTATATTCTCATAGAAGTACACAGGAACACAATCGAAACAAAATCGGTTTGATTCACTCGAATCAATTCATGAACATTATAGCCACGGTTTGCAAAGATTGCATTCCTTATTTTATAAATGTTTAAGTTCATGTACACAACCGATTTTAGAAAGTAACCCACTCAAGTATGCAAACGGGTACGCATACTTAAGTAGGCGGACCGAGTTTGGTTACGCCAGTACGCATACGGGTGCGCATACGACAATACTCTTCCAAACTCCAGCAGAATTTCATGGAGGTGAACTTTCCGCCAGTATGCGTACGGGTGTGTATACTTGCCCAGATATCAGCAACCGCCAGTACGCGTACGGGTACGCATACTTCAGGCTCCCGGTTTTGGACTTGCACACTAATATGATTAACACAATATATTTATATCCAAACATGGTTACTTGATTCTAAACTCTTTATTTCAATCATTGAGACTTTCTTAGAGGATGATAATAGTCGTTTTCACAATACTATTAGCATCAAAGTGACTTTCAAGTTATTGAAATTATCATGATGAAACATTCCAAGTCTTCACCAAATGATTGTATCACACAAACTATGTAAGATGTTACTCGATAATTTTCGTATGATCATATTCTGACTTTCGTCAAGAATGTAAGATGAACTTGGCCGAAGCGAAAGCTTGCCAACACATATTCCGAGAAATATGTAAGCGAGTTAAACTCAGCTCAAAATCTCAAATGTGCAAAATAGAAAACTATATTGTAACACGACTTATGTCTCAATATAGGAGATACAGTAGAAATAGACTTTCCAAGTGATTGGAGAGTTTCAGTCTCCACATACCTTTTGTCGATGAAGTTCCCCAAGCTCCCCTTAGTAGTTCTTCGTCTTCAAATGATGAACGTCGTGAAATCTAAATCTCAACTACACAATCTATGTCCTAGTCCAAGATATATAAATAGGCTAGAAATCAAGACTTATAGTTTTGATCACTAACATTGACAAACATGCTTGAGATAGCAACGCATGCGAGTTCGACCAAGCAATGCTCTAACACTAATCCATGGAACTCAGCTGAGAATAAACCATGAAACGGAGTAATGAGATAGAATAGATTATTTTCTAGGAATTCAATTGATGAATGTTGCGCTAGAATTAATCTATGAATTGTTTTATACTAGCATGAAATATGTCTAGGAGCGTTTATTCGAGAATAGAGGTATGAGATGGTAGAAACATCATACTCGTTCTAAATATTAGTTCTATATAGTCAGGGAAAATTGAGACATCCTGAAGACGTTAACGTTCTATACTAGCATGCAATATGTCCAGGAGCCATCCAATCATTGAGATTCTATACATGTGTATCTTATATAGTCAGGGAACATTGTGACATCCTGGAGACGTTAACGTTCTATACTAGCATGCAATATGTCTAGGAGCCGTCCAATCAAGTTATTTTACATGGATATAGATTTGGTGCATATAAGTTATTATCACATACTCCAAAACCATAAGAATCACAATAAAAATATGCTTGTGAGAAGATGATGATTCGAGAAAATGTTTGTAATATTATTCACTCAATGTAATACATTTTCGATTCTATATAGAAGTGTTGATGAAATATGCGAAGTGTCGAAAGCTTAGTTGAGAGGCATTACGAATCACATATTCATGCCTGCTCTGAGAGAATGTACGCTCGGTCATATATTATGACATGAGTTTTCATGTCTGAATCCTAAAATATGAATTTAACATACGTGTCTGAAGCCGTGTCAGGAATATGCAAAATTATGATTTTACGATTTTAGCCTTTGTGAAAAATCCATCATCAATGCCGGGGAGAGTTAGTATCCCTAGGTAGGAACAAACTCTTATATTTGCGTCATTCCCAAAAATCGACAAACATGCATTCTTCAAAAAAAAAATGTGTTGTAACATTGCATACCAAGTAAAAGAGCACTTCTGGGGATTTGTAGTAGTCCAAAAAGAAGATCCTCTCGAGTATTTAGCTTGAAGTAATTGACTCCATAGAGAGGAGGAATGGTACTGACAGCTCTTTTTCATCCCTTTCTTGTCAAGGAAAAAAGAGTTAGGGGTTCTGGTGGTACGGATTATGTAGTGATTGGGACTTTGGGTAGTTCATATTGATTTTGGATTCGAACAAATTTTTGGGTTGGGGTGGTAATAGACTTGGGAATTGGGTATGTAGGGGTAGTATTTTGGGAATTTTAGGCGCAGGCCCAAAAAAAAAAATCTTACCGCCAGGCCCACAATTAATTTCTGATACAGTCGCACCCATAATTATTTAAAAATATTTAAAACGTACTGAAAGACTCTATTACCCTTCATCGTTTTTGGGCATAATTTTTTTTATTCTCCACCGGTTTCTTTCCCTATTCCTCCATTAATCTCTGTAACGGATCTGCAAAGATTTTTTCTCCATCATTTAAAGAAATAAATCATTTAAAATCGATGATTCAAAGAAGTAAATCATTTTTGACTAAACCCTAGAATACATTTCAACAAAAATGGATGAAACAGACGAAGAAGAAAAAATCAAGTAGAAGAAACAGAAAAAATGTTATGCAGCTAAATTTTCCCTTATATTGTCTTATGCACTAAACAAAATGATGCAGAAGACATTATGCACGTGCATAAAAATCCATAAATCAGAAAAGTGAAAAAATTAATGCATAAGACAATATGCAGCTAAAAAAAAATAATGCATAATGTCTTATGCATCTAAAAAAACTGATGCATAACCAGAAAAAGTGAGAAAAGTAATGCATAAGACATTATGCAGTTATGCTTATCATAAATCACTGCAGATGCAAAAAAAAATATGCATAACTAGTTATGCAGTACAAAGAAAATGTGCATAACAAGTTATGCAGTACAAAAAAAATGTGCATAACCAGTTATGCAGATGCATAACTTGTTATGTGGCACAAAAATAAATGTGCATAACCAGTTATGCAGATGCATAACAAGTTATGCAGTACAAAAAAAATGTGCATAACTAGTTATGCAGTACAAAGAAAATGTGCATAACTAGTTATGCAGTACATAGCTGAGATATCATCACCAGACATTTTCAAGGTCAATCCCAATGCTACACCAAGAGCTGCAAGGTGGGACTTTGCAGCAATGAAGAAAGCAATGCTCAAGAAGCATATTTCAAGCTTAGAGGTACTTGTTTATGAACCTTAAGAATGAATGTATATTTCAAGCATATGAAAGCAAACATGCAGAACTGCATAACTTATTATGCATAACTTGTTTAACTGCATAAAATACGAACATTGTTTAACTGCATAACATCTTATGCAGATCCAAAAATAACTGCATGACCTGTTATGCATTGTTTAGAGTATCTGCACAACTTGTTATGCATATAAGAAGTGTTATTGTTTTTGTTAAGCATTCCCTGCATCACTTATTTTTTTAATGCATAACATCTTATGCAGATCCAACATTGACAACATGACAAGTTATGCATTGTTTAGGTTATCTGCATAAGTAGTTATGCATATAAAAGGGTTTTTACGCCTTCCCTGCGTCACTTATTGTTTTAATGCATAACATCTTATGCAGATCCAACATTGACAGCATGACAAGTTATGCATTGTTTAGGTTATCTGCATAAGTAGTTATGCATATAAAAGGGTTTTTACGCCTTCCATGCGTCACTTATTGTTTTAATGCATAACATCTTATGCAGATCCAACATTGACAGCATGACAAGTTATGCATTGTTTAGGTTATCTGCATAAGTAGTTATGCATATAAATTTTTTTTTACGCCTTCCCTGCGTCACTTATTGTTTAACTGCATAACATCTTATGCAGATCCAACATTCACAGCATGACCTATATAACAAAGGAAAATCCAACATTGATAGCATGACCTATCTCAGTTGAGAAAATGTTCATTCCAATGAACTATATAACAAAGGAAAATCCTGCTGGTACACATTGGACATTGTTAGAGTATGACTTTTCAGAGGGTGAGTGGAACTTCTATAACAGTGTTTCAAGCTTTAAAGTTAAATGCAAGAATCAAGCTCTGATAATGGCAAAGGTTTGTATGCCTTATTTGATCAAATGACATGACCAAATGAAGATATCTCCAGAAATTATGGATATAAAGAGGGAACCTCTTATATACAAGGATATTATTTGCAAGAATGTTCCTGAACAAGGTCATCACCCAGACTGCCTCATATTTGTATGCTACTATATGAAGATGAGTATGAAATGTCAAGTCAGAGAGAAATGGCTGAAGTTGAAAAACAAAGATACAATAAAAAAAGCCAACAAGAAAAGAATAAGTCTGGTATTGAAAATGCTGACAGATCCAGTTAACAGTTGGAAGATAGATGCAAATGAAGACGTCTGGGATGCAATTGCTCAGCAATATGATTAAGCTGTGTAATGTTATGCATAATGTGTTGGTATGAAGCATGTCTAAACAATTTATATCTTGTTAACTTTCGATTTTTTTATATATTTATATATCAATGCTTTTTCCAGTGCTTCTTATATATATTTGCTACAATCTTATTTCACAAAAATTAGAAAAACTGTACTATCATAATGGATAATAAGTTATGCATCTTCATAAAATAATGCATAACAAGTTATGCATCTTCAAAAATAATGCATAACAAGTTATGCATCTTCAAAAATAATGCATTTTCTATTATGCATTTAAGAATAAATATGAATAAGGTTATCTTATAAAAATGATGCATAACCCGTTATGCATCTTCATAAAAATAAATGCATAACTTACTATGCATCTTCAAGAAATAATACATAATAAGTTATGCATTAGATGCATCTTCAAAAATAAATGCATAACTTACTATGCATCTTCAAGAAATAATACATAATAAGTTATGCATTAGATGCATCTTCAAAAATAATGCATAACTTACTATGCAATAACATTATCTGATATAAGCAGAAAAGAACAGTGAAAAAAGAATTATTTTTTTTCATAAAAACCAATACAAAATGAAAAATTACTTGTTCATAAAATCCCATACAGAAATTAAAATAAAGAAAAATGAATTAGGTTCAAACGTAAAACTAAGCTTGAAGAAACCAACAAGTTAAATTCTCTCCCTTAACTTCCCTTAGGCTGCTTCAGCGACTTCTTGTAGCAGGTAGGATTTGTGCAAGTTTTCTTGTTGTGATGACCAATCTCAAAACAATTACCACATACAATAGATCTCCTTGGCGGCTTCTCGTAACTGCTCAAATGTCTATTAGCTGGTGGTCTCCCAGGCGGCCTCCTAACATCAGGCACATCGATAATCTGATTACCTTCATAAACTTCGGGCCTGTTGTAGTTTGGAATAGGATGAATGGCATGGTTGTAGGTATTATTGAAGTATGAAGTAGTGAAATAAGGTTCAACAAAATCATATGGATTAGAACCAGACATTGTTATTGAAGCAAAAGCATGCACACATGGAAACCCATAGACGTGCCACCTCTGACAGGTACATGTCTTTAGCTCAAGGTTAACACAATGAGAACTCTCCCCGCCCTCCACTTCATAAACATGAGTATCGGACTGTATAACCAGCCTGGTTAAACCCTCATCAATAAGAGCCTTCATCTTTACTTCATTCTTCGGTGTGAGAACTGTTATGAAACTTTTACCGGTATTTCTCCTTTCTGACATCATCCTCATCACATCCTTCCTTATCTGATCCAGAAGAGCATTAGCAGGGAGCTTCTTATGTACCTTCATCCAACTATTGAAGGATTCAGCAAGAGTAGAAGATATCCTTCCATACCTACAACCCTGAAAAAAGGCATTTGACCATCTCTCGGGAGGTATATCTTCAATATAGTTTGCAACCCAACCACAACCAAGACCCCTAATCGTAGCAATGGCATTTTGGAAGCCTTCAGGACTAAGAGCATATACAGCAGCATGAAATGCATCAATAACGGCACCATACCTTTCGTCAGAAGCATTAATAGGTAAGTTCATCTTAAGATGATAATAAAAGAAACTATGGAAGGATCCAGGGAAAATAACTGGAATCGATCTCTTTAATCCTTCTGCACGATCGGATAAAAATGTGATTGTCCTTTGATCATGATCAACAACATTACTCAAATTACTCATGAGCCATTCCCAGTTATCATTATCTTCAGCAGGTACTAGGGCCATGGCTAGTGGAAAGAACCCTGTACAGCAAGAAAACATGGTTCATGACTTAAAAAATTATAAAATCAAGCCAACGTATACATAAAGTATGTGCATCTAAATAAAATGATGCATAATGTCTTATGCATATAAAAAACATGATGCATAATGTCTTATGCATTATGCACGTGCATAAATTCCATAACAGAAAAGTGGAAATAGTAATGCATAAGGCATTATGCAGCTATAAAAAAATGCATAATGTCTTATATATCTAAACAAAACTGATGCATAACCAGAAAAGTGAAAAGAGTAATGCATAAGATATTATGCATAAAACACTATGAAGCCAAAATAAATAATGCATGAAACATTATGCACATATATAAAAAGTATACATTATCAGAAAACTAACCATTTTCAGCATTGATACCGGTTGCAGCCATGAGGCATCCTCTAAATCTCCCTGTAAGAAAGGTAGCATCGACATAAATCATGGGATGAAGGTAACGGTAACCACTGATGCATGCCTCGAAAGCAATAAAAAGACGCACAAACTTATTTGAAGGTGCTTCAACTTCTAAATCAGTTAAACTATCCTTGTTCGATTCAGTTTCATCCCTTTGAACTTGAAAATCAATACAACTCCCAGGATTTGTGCTGCGAATGGCATCTACATACCATACCAGATGCGAATACGAAATGGCATCATTACCAAATATATCCTCATACACTTTCTCTCTTCCATTGTAAGCTTGGTAGTATTTCATATTGATACCGTAGCTATGTTTAAAAAACTTTTTCAAATCAGAAGCTTTGATACTCGGATCACTTCTGATTTCTTCCTTGATAGGACTAGAAGCAAATTTACTGCTGAGCCTGTGGAAAAGCCTTTGACATCCCACACCACAGTGATGACTGCTATAATATTTCTTAACCTTGAGCATCCTGTTTTCAACATCAACAGCACAAACCTTATACTCCCAAGGGAAATTTTCTTTAGAGCATTTTGCATAGAACCTGCTAGGTTCATTCTTAGTATATACAAGAACATACCCAGACTTTAGCTCGTATTTCTTCACTGCAATACGTACCTCTGCTACACCTCCAAAAAAAACTTTACTAACTTCACCAAGTAATTTATCCCAACCCTCAGTCCTAAGAACCTTGTTAACAGGGACAGAACCATCTTCAAGGAAATTCACCATAGCTTGTTCTGGTTCAGGTTCTATTAAATGCATACTTGATGAAGCTCTACTACGACTGCTGGAACAATTGAAAGAATTGGAGACAACTTCAACAAGTAAATCAAAGCTCTTCTGACCTTTATAGTGGGAACGAGATACAAAACACTGAAGCAGAAAATCAGAATCAACTCGCAAAAACTTGCTTCCATCATTAAAAGAAAAACTGACATGATGAGGTAGTAAACGAGTCCACTTCAGGCAAACGGCTGTCTTCAAATTCTCCAGAGTTGAATTGACATCAACATGATGTGCTAAGAATTCACTGAAGTAGTGAATCACAGCTAGTGCACTAATAACAGGCATTTCACCCTGCAAAACACAAAAAGAGAAAAAATCAAACATATCTATCCTGCATGTTGCTTCAGAAAAAAAATTCTTACTCAAAATTAAAATATCAAATCAACAACAGCAAAGATCAAATTTAAAAAATCAAATCATATCTATCCTGCATAACATCTTAGGCAGATCCAAAATTAACTGCATGATTTGTTATGCATTGTTTAGAGTATCTGCATAACTTGTTATGCATAACTGGTTATGCAGTAAAAACATCTATGCATAACTGCTTATGCAGTAAGAGCAGCTATGCCTAACTGCGTAACTTGTTATGCATAACTGGTTATGCAGTAAAAGCAACTATGCATAACTGCGTAGCTTATTATGCATAACTGCTTATGCAGTAAAAGCAACTATGCTGAACTGTGTAGCTTATTATGCATAACTGGTTATGCAGTAAAAGCAAACATGGAGAACTGCATAACTTATTATGCGTAACTGCTTATGCAGTTAAAATACAAACATTGTTTAACTGCATAACATCTTATGCAGATCCAAAAATAACTGCATGACCTTTTATGCATTATTTAGAGTATCTGCATAACTTGTTATGCATATAAAAAGACTTATTATATTGGTTAAACATACCCTGCATCACACATTGTTTAACTGCATAACATCTTATGCAGATCCAACATTGACTGCATGACAAGTTATGCATTGTTTAGAGTATCTGCATAACCTGTTATGCATATAAAGTTATGCCTTCCCTGATGAGTGTTATTAAATTATGTTGCAATTTTAGGAGAACTTTAGAGATGAGTACAGTGCAATGAAGTTGGAACTCTGTGAAATCGAAACTAAAAGATTGAATCGAAAAGATCTGCATTGATCGTAAATTCAAAAACAAGCTTAAGATATCTAAAAATCCATTCGAAAACCTAAATTAAACTCTGTAACTTAAAATAATAGATCATAATCTTAAAGAAACTAAAACCTAGAATCGAATCAAGATTAAACAAGATCAGAATCAAAGTTAAACAAGATCAGAATCAAAGATAAAACGAACGAACCTGAGCTTGAATTTCAGATTATCTTTGCTGAGTAAATTGAATCTCTCAATCAGATCCTTCGCAACTCTCGATAATTCAATACTTCAGCTCTCGCTCCGGCTCTATCTCAATCTCTCAGAACAAAATCTCAATACAAAATCTCAAAACATAAAGTGAGGTTGAACTTGGAAATAAAATAAAAAGAAAACTGTATTTTGAAAATTTTGGGTTTCGGCAGAATTTATACGCCGATTTTGGGTGCGCGTGTGAACTTTTACACGCGTGGGTTTGACAGTGGTGGAAGGTGAGAAAATGGGTGTGGCTGTAGTTTTCTGTAGTATTTTCGGAAAGGTTAGGTACATGATGATAGTTTGATGGGTTTCTCGATGTATTTATTATGGGTTGGACGATTGGGTAGTGTGAGTTTTTTTTTTGGCGATGTCGTATGATGATTGGTTGTCTTTGACTTTATGGAGTATTGTTAATGGGAGAGTCGTTACCAAGGTACTCATCATGGCAATTAAGTCCATAATTTGTAGGAGCTGAGATCAGCGTCGAATCCATAAATTGGACCAAGGGGAAGCAAATTTTTTTAGGGGTAGCAGGAAAGCAATATTATGCTTGAAATAAATATCCGGCTTGCAAATTTAGGCTTGGAAGTCCAATGGGAAGGGTAGCAAGTGCACACCCTAGTTCTACATTGGATACGCCACTAGCTGAGATAGTGGGATTGATGGGAATTACTAATTATTTGGCAGAAAGAATAACATATTATTGGAGGGATTAAAAGTACGCCCATTACCATGACATGCTTTCTCAAGTTTCGATACCTTACCCGAGGCAACGCTCAGTGCTGCTTGTCCAACTGTAGAAGTACCATGTCGTTTTCTAAAGGAGAAAACCTAATGAGGTCGATGCACGCGTGTTTTCTGTTAGCGGACCAAATATAAGAACAATCTTCTAGGATGAGTGTTGACCTCCCTTCAAGTGGATCTTTCAAAAAGTTGGCAGCAGCTTCTTTCTTTGCTGAAATACCGGCTCTCCACAATACATCGTACAAAGTATCCCTCACGTGATCATATCTATGTGTTAGAGAGCAATGCTCGGTTGAACTCGCAAGCAGTTGCTATCTCAATCTTGTTTGTCAAGTTTAGTTTTCAAAACTATTAGTTTTGATTTCTAGTCTACTTATAGCTATGTATCGGATTAGGATAACATGTGTAGTTGAGCTTTAGACTTCACCGAGTTCATCGATTGAATACGAAGAACTACTAAGGGGAGCTCGTGAAACTTCATCAACAAAAGGTATGTGGAGACTTGAACTCATCTATCACTCAGAACTCTATTCTATTCTATCTCCTATTGAGACAAAAGTCGTATAGCTATATAGACTTTACATTATATACATTGATATTTCGAGCTGAGTTTAACTCGCTTATATCTTTCTCGAAATATGTGATGGAAAACTTTTTGCTTTAACTACGTTCATCATTATTCTTAACGAAAGTCAAAAGATGATCATGTGAAAATCACCCGGTAACATCTTACATGACTTGTGTGAGACAGTCATTTGATGTAGGCTCGGAATGATTCGTATTGATCATTCGATGACTTGAAAATTGCTTATAAGCTAATAGTTTGAGTGAGAAAACTATTGTCATCTTCTAAGAATGTTTCAATGATTGAAATGGGAGTTAAGGACTAAAACCCATGTCTGGATGCATTACGGTTTGTGTAATCAGTGTACGAACTGTTTTGTCGGAATTCAGGACCAGAAGTTTGCATACTCGTTTGAAAACTTATTCAAATGTTTAAGTTAGGGTACTTGAGTTTTCATGCCCGTTTGCAAACTGATTTAATTGTTGAAGTCTGGGAACCAAGTTTGCGTACACGTTCGCAAACTTAAGTGGTTCAAGTTCTTAAATCGGTTAAATATGATTTCATACTCATGAACAAGTACATTTATAAAATAAGGAATGCAATCTATGCAAATCGTGGCTAAAATGTTCATAAGCTGATTCTTTTGAATCAATCCGATTTTCCTTCAATTGTGTCTTGTATACTTCTATGAGAATATAAACAATTGAAAAACTCTATGAGTAATACAATTAGATTCATTTGATTATCAATTGATCTAGAGGTGTTAAGATGAACATGGTTAAGAGAAAAGTGTTCATATGGCTAACTTCGGTTAACAATTATTGAGCCAACTCAATATACACGTTTAGTTCACACCACAAATACGTATGGTTTTCGTATCATTATGTAAGGGGGAGTGGTTTCCATATGAGATGGAGTATAGACTAAGTGGGAGTGATACATATCACCATAGTATTGTGGTGATACAACTGAACTTTGATGTTGTATAATAATACTATGACACTGTATAAAAATGATTGAGAATTTTTGTTTTCTCATTGTTATAGCTACGGATTTTCAAGAACGATGATGCTAAACTTACAACCTTTGGAATCATTGGAGTACTTGGAAGTGACGAAGATTTCGAGTAATGTTGAAGATTAGGCATGTGGAATAGGAGCTACAAAAGTTTATTTATCTATTTTTGTATTCCATATGTATTAATAGTTTTGTCAATAAAATTGATAAAGGGGGAGATTGTTAAAACACTGCTCGGTCGAACTCGCATGCGTTGCTATCTCAAGCATGTTTGTCAATGTTAGTGATCAAAACTATAAGTTTTGATTTTTAGTCTATTATAGATAAGTCTCGGACTAGGATAGAAAGTGTAATTAAGCTCAATAACTCCATGGCAGTCATCATACAAGACGAAGAACTATTCAAGGAACTGGTGGAACTTCATCAACTAAAAGGTATGCGGAGACTTGAACTTATCTATCACTCAAAAGTCTATCTACTCTATCTCCTATCTTGAGACAAAGGTCGTTTTACTATATAGACTTTGATTATACACATTTTCTATTTCGAGCCGAGTTTATCTCGCCTATCTATTTCTCGAAATATGTGTTGGTAAGCTTTCGATGTGGCCAAGTTCATCTTTACCTAGTACAAAAGTCATGTTAAGTTTCAATCACTTGAAAATGGCTTTGATGAAAAATGGTTTGTGAATAACAACAATATAACGTCCTCTAAGAATTTCAATGATTGAAATGAGAGTTTAGAATATATAACCATTGTTGAATATAAGCATTGTGTGGTAACAAATATATGTATAAGTCCTTATTCCTTGAACCAAAGTATGCGTACTTTGCTGATCAGAAAAACCGGAACAGAGTCCGCGAACCCAGTCCGAGAACTGTCGGAGGTTCTCGTGCCGAGAAAATCTGTTGGGGTTTGTGAATTTTTTACAAACTTATTCCGGGTACTTAAGTCCGCGAACTCAGTCCGCGTACTTAAGTTGGTTATTTCTAAAAACGATTATTCGTGAACTTATACTTATATAAACTAAGGAATGCAAGTTTACAAACCATGGCTATAAAGTTCATGATCGATTCGAGTGAATCAAATCGTTTTTGCTTCGATTGTGTCTTTTATACTTCTATAAGATCTAAGCAATTGAACAAATCTCTAACTAGTTCATTTGAACTAGTTATGGTGAAGAAGAATATGGTTGATACGAAAGTGCTCATATGGATAACCATTTGGTTAACTACTGTTGAACCAACGAACGTACATGTTTGGGTACGGTTACACAAACCTAAAATCGTGCATCTCATTTGTGTGTAACAAGCTAAGTTTTCGATCTAACGGTTGAAATATATTAGCTTGAATCTAATCAGGTTTCCATATAAAGATGAATATTGAATGCTTTGTTACTAAGCTAACATTGATTGCAGACCCTGATTTGAAAGACTATATAAGGGAGAACTCTAGCAACTGGGAAACCTAATCCCCACACCTAATGTGTGATACTAGTTCTATTAGCTAGAGTCGATTCTCCTTTAACCTTAGGTTTCTTCGAGACCCTGTAGGTTAACGAATTGAAGACTTCATTAGGATTGTGAAGCCAGACCGATACTACTTTCTTGTAGTTGTGTGATCTGATCTTGCTGATTCTATCGTGTTGAGTACAATCGTAACGATTGGCTTGAGAATGATATCTCCGATAGGCAAGATATGGAAGTAATCACAAACATCTTCGTCTCATCGTTTGTGATTCCAAAATATTTCTTTCATCGCTTCGATTAAGATTATTGTGAGGTGATTGACAATACTGAGCTGTTCTTCGGGAATATGTGTGGTTTATCAATTGGTTCATGTTCACCTTGATTTATCAAAACACGAAACAAAACTCGTAGGTATTTTTGTGGGAGACTGATTTATCTATTATCGTAGGCTTTTCTGTGTGATACAGATTTATTTATTGAAGTCTTCGACTTTGGATCGTAGCAACTCTTGGTTGTGGGTGAGATCAGCTAAGGGAATCAAGTGCGTAGTATCCTGCTGGGATCAGAGACGTAGGAGCATAACTGTACCTTGGATTAGTGTGAGATTGATTGGGGTTCAACTACATTCCAGACCGAAGTTAGTTTGTAGTAGGCTAGTGTCTGTAGCGGATTAATACAGTGTATATTCAATCTGGACTAGGTCTTAGGGTTTTTCTGCATTTGCGGTTTCGTCGTTAACAAAACTTCTGGTGTGTGTGTTATTTCTTTTCCGCATTATATTTTGTTATATAATTGAAATATTATAGGTTGTGCGTTTGAATCAATCATTAGAATATCCAACCTTTGGTTGTTGATTTACATTGATTTATACTTGAACATTGGTCTTTGGTACCGTTCATGTGATTTCTGTTGTATTCAATTAGACTCGCATATTTCAATTTGCTTGAGTAAGTATTGAATCGAGAAATATAACTCTTTGATATACTTTATTAAGATTGAGTCTCGTTGATTCTCTTGAAAGTATATTGGAGTTAGTCCATACAGATTTCTAAGCGAAATATTGGGTGAGGTTGTTGTACCCCCACATTTTCAATTGGCATCAGAGCAGGCAAACACGTTTAAAGACCTTACAAGTCTGTGTTTGTAGCGATCTGACTCTATGGACTGCAGTGCTGTCTCAATTAATGCACCACCAGATCCAGGGATTCGAGAATTCTCTTCCATGACTGATCTAATAAAATAAGTAGAAGAAATTCTGTCAAAACCTCCACCAGGTTTAAAATCCCTTGAAGTTTTTTCAGGAATTGAAAAGAAACTTGAAATCCTATCTTCTGATATTGAGTCATATCTCCAGAAAGAACAAGAGTCTCTTGATAGGCTAAATCAAGTTATGATGAACAATATTTATGTTGAAGGTGATATTGATTTAATAATCAGTGAGTGCAATACTCCTTCTCCGGGTAATCCAATTAGTCATAACAAACTAAAAGAATTACAAGAGGAGTTTAAATCTCAGTTATCTGAGTATAACATCTCAAAGGATAAATTAATTTATTACTCAATCCCTGATACTTCGTATCAAGATAGTAGTATTATCTTCCTTCATGAAGAATCTAGGAAGTCTCTTTTTACCAAAAGAGTTTTCCCTTGTAGTAATAAAAACTATCTGAAGGAACTATTGTTTGTAAGTTGGAAAACGAGAAAACAGAAAAACAGTCCTTGGTTTTTCTTAAAGTTCTTTGGTAAACTTATAAAAACATTTTCCTGGGTGTTTTTCAACACGATAAGATGTAAGAGTTGTTGGAAAGAAACTCTCTCTTGGTGTCATGGTCTAATATGCTCCTATGTAGCATAATTGATCAAATGTGGCTGCTCATAATCATATTTGTAGAGTTTTACTCCAAATAGGATATTCCTTGTTGTTCGCATAAGCAAACGATCCCTTGAAAGCTCACGTGCGACTCACACACTATTTTCCTAACCTGCCCGTTTTGGAACCTTGTTCCAGAACGTGTTCAATCGGTTCAGGCTCCACCGTTTGACACTTAAAAATGGAAAGATTTTTGTTTGTTCACCACGTCTTCTTCTTCTTCTTCTTCTTCTTCTTCTTCTTCTATTCTTCAGTTCGTGTAAGAAAAAGAAAAACAACAGTTCTGTTTCTCTCGATTCCCATCAACTACATTGCTCAATCTTTTTGAGTGTTCCTGGGTTCTTTAGGATCGCAACGAGAAACTACTTCAGGGGTTGGTGTCCATTTTTCTCCTTTTTGCAGTTCCGGTGCCTTACCATTAATATGAGTTCATGAACCAAGTAAGTTTCTCAAACTCCTCGTTCACATACTTTACCAAGAATGTTTTTTAGGAAGAGAGTTAATCGTGGGGAGAGTTCGGGTACTCAAAATCATGATGACACCTTTTATGATCCAAGTTTACGAATTAGGTTCGTGAACACTAAGGCTCGTGATTACTATGTGTAGTATAGTACTAAGAAGCCTATCATTGAAAAAATTTATAATCCTGTTGAACTTAGATTAGAAGGTCTTCCTAGGTTCTTTGAGAATCATGATTGGGGAATTATTCACCGTCCCATGGGTACTGCCTATATGGAACTCACATCCTAATTTTATGCAAACTTGCACGAGACCGATTGTGTAAACTGCACCTTCAAAACTATTGTTGAAGGAAAGGTGTTTGTTGTGGATCGTCAAGTTATTTCTCATCTCCTGGACTTAACTCATGTTGGTGACTTTCTTTCACCTCCTCCTGAGCACCTGAGACCTTCTCCAAATGTGCTCTAAAATTTCCTTCTTACAAGGGATGTTTCATGGAATGAAGGTAAGACTGATGCTCATGATGCTGCACTATTCCTCAGAGCTGCTGGAAAACTATTAGTATCTAACCTGATGCCCAACACACTTGACAGACAGCTACGGACCAAGCCTCTTACAGAATTGGTTAATTATGTCGTTGAAAGGAGAAATATTGACTTCTGTGGCCTCATTATTCGTCAGATGATAAGTGTCAGACAGATTTCAAGAAAGACTCCTGGATTTTCTTGTCTTATTTCAAGGATCTGCAGTCAATTTGGCATTGTTGCTGTTGGGACTAATTTTGGAGGACCAAAAGTCTTAACCATGAACATCATTGAAAAAATGTCCAGAGCTCCAGCAGCTTCCAATTCTGAATTCCTTCGTCTTCAACATGAAAATGAAGTCTTGAAAGAGCAGCCGGACTATGCTTAGATAACTTATCCTGAACTGGCGGAGAAGTTTTATGAAATTGCTCGGGATATGATATGATTAACGAACATTTGTTCTTGCTTTTTATAGTTTGATGGACTTCTTGTTGTCTCTATTTACTGGTACCTGTTTAATCTTCTTATGTTAAACTTAAGTTAATACCGTTGCTCGTAATAACTTTAATGGCACCTTAGCTTTGAATGATATTTTTCCTTCAATTAAAGTGTTAAATGTGTTGAATCCATAAGGAGTACAGATGAGCAGTTTCAAAAGTTAAATCTTTCGTATGTCGATATGCATGTATTGATAAAATAATGAATGAACTTTTGACATTACAAAAGTTTGAAGCCTATTATGTCATTATTGATGGAAGATATGATGAACTTTTTTTTGCGAGGATTATGTATATTGTATGTCATTGTGCAAATGGTGATGGAAAATAGAATGAATCCTTGTCTATTCCGCAGTATTGATCTTCCCTGATCTATATTTTATGTATATACTGTGCGGCTCCGTAAGTTCTCTTATGTTGAGTACTTCTAATTAGATTAATCATGGGTTTTCTAGTGGTTAATTTAATTGATTATTATTTGGATTCAAATTCATATTTGTATGAGATTTTTTATGTCCAAAGAAACCTTCTTTTCTCTTGAAATTAAGGTTGCTCTTGTTGTTCTTTCGGGAATGACATACTATGGGGGAGAGTTCTTAATTCAACTTGTGCTTAATTGCCAAATCTTTGTGGGGAGTATGGTTGTGGAATATTATAGGAGTTATCTTGTATCTTTATAAACTCCTTGATGAAAGCATTTAGCTTCGGCTTTATGATTGCATCTAAATAAGTCGATATGTGCTTGCTTTTGGTCATGAAATGTCTCTTTGGAAATTTCATTAGGATCCCGTTTTCGTAGCTTTGCCAATTTTATTGACAAAAAGGGGGAGAATTAATATGTAATTCACACTACAAATACATATGGTTTTCAGATCATTATGTAAGGGGGAGTGGTTTCGATGTGAGATGGAGTATCGATTAAGGGGGAGTGATACACATCACCATAGTATTGCTGTCGAAGTTATGATACAATTGAACTTTGATGTTGTATAATAATATTATGACACTGTATAACAATGATTGAGAATTCTTGTTTTCTCATTGTTATAGCTACGGATTTTCAACAACGATGATGCTAAACTTACAACCTTTGGAATCATTGGACTACTTGGAAGTGACGAAGATTTTCGAGTAATGTTGAAGATTAGGCATGTGGAATAGGATCTACAAAAGTTTATTTATCTATTTTTGTATTCCATATGTATTAATAGTTTTGTCACTAAAATTGACAAAGGGGGAGATTGTTAGAGCACTGCTCGGTCGAACTCGCATGCGTTTTTATCTCAAGCATGTTTACCAATGTTAGTGATCAAAACTATAAGTCTTGATTTCTAGTCTACTATAGATAAGTCTCGGACTAGGATAGAAAGTGTAGTTGAGCTCAAGAACTCCATGGAGATCATCATACATGACGAAAAGCTACTCAAGGAACTGGTGAAACTTAATCGACTAAAAGGTATGTGAAGACTTGAACTTATACATCAGTCAAAAGTCTATCTACTCTATCTCCTATCTTGAGACAAAAGTCGTTTTACTATATAGACTTTGATTATACTCATTTGCTATTTCGAGCCGAGTTTATCTCGCCTATCTAATTCTCGAAATATGTGTTGGTAAGCTTTCGCTTTGGTCATGTTCATCTTTACCTAGTGACGAAAGTCATGTTAAGTTTCAATCACTTGAAAATGGCTTTCACGAAAAATGGTTTGTGAATAACAACTATATAACGTCCTTTAAGAATGTTTCAATCATTGAAATGAGAGTTTATAATATATAACCATTGTTGGATATAAACATTGTGTGGTAACACATGTATGTATAAGTCCTTATTCCTTGAACCAAAGTATGCGTACTTTGCTGATCAAGAAAACCAGAACAAAGTCTGCGAACTGCCGGAGGTTCTCGTGCCGAGAAAATCTGCTGGAGTTTGTGAATTGTTTACAAACTTATTCCAGGTACTTAAGTCTGCGAACTCAGTCCGCGTACTTAAGTTGGTTATTTCTAAAAATGATTATTCGTGAACTTATACTTATATAAACTAGGAATGCAAGTTTGCAAACCGTGGGTATAAAGTTCATGGATCGATTCGAGTGAATCAAATCGTTTTTGCTTCTATTGTGTCTTGTATACTTCTATAAGATCCAAGAAATTGAACAACTCTGTAACTAGTTCATTTGAGTCATTTGAACTAGTTATGGTGAAGAAGAATATGGTTAATATGAAAGTGCTCATATGGATAACCATTTGGTTAACTACCGTTGAACCAACGAATGTACATGTTTGGGTACGGTTACACAAACCTAAAAATGTGCATTTCATTTGTGTGTAAAAAGCTAATTTTTCGATCTAACAGTTGAAAGGTATTAGCTTGAATCTAATCAGGTTTTCATCTAACAGTGAATATTGAATGCTTTGTTACTAAGCTAACATTGATTGCAAACCCTGATTTGAAAGACTATATAAGGGAGAACTCTAGAAACTGGGAAACCTAATCCTCACACCTCTTGTGTGATACTAGTTGTATTAGCTAGAGTCGATTCTCCTTTAACCTTAGGTTTCTTCGAGACCCTGTAGGTTAACGAATTGAAAACTTCATTAGGATTGTGAAGCCAGACCGATACTACTTTCTTGTAGTTGTGTGATCTGATCTTGCTGATTCTATCGTGTTGAGTACAATCGTAACGATTGGCTTGAGAATGATATCTTCGATAGGCAAGATATGGAAGTAATCACAAACATCTTCGTCTCATCGTTTGTGATTCCAAAATATTTTCTTTCGTCGCTTCGATTAAGATTATTGTGAGGTGATTGACAATACTGAGATGTTCTTCGGGAATATAAGTGTGGTTTATCAATTGGTTCATGTTCACCTTGATTTATCAAAACACGGAACAAAACTCGTAGGTATTTCTATGGGAGACTGATTTATCTATTATCGTAGGCTTTTCTGTGTGATACAGATTTGTTTATTGAAGTCTTCGACTTTGGATCGTAGCAACTCTTAGTTGTGGGTGAGATCAGCTAAGGGAATCAAGTGCGTAGTATCCTGCTGGGATCAGAGACGTAAGAGCATAACTTTACCTTGGATCAGTGTGAGATTGATTGGGGTTCAACTACAGTCCAGACCGAAGTTAGTTTGTAATAGGCTAGTGTCTGTAGTGGATTAATACAGTGTGTTCAATCTGGACTAGGTATCAGGGTTTTTCTGCATTTGCGGTTTCGTCGTTAACAAAACTTCTGGTGTCTGTGTTTTTTCTTTTCCGCATTATATTTTGTTATATAATTGAAATATCACAGGTTGTGCGTTTGAATCAATCATTAGAATATCCAACCTTTGGTTGTTGATTTACATTGATTGATACTTGAACATTGGTCTTTGGTACCGTTCAAGTGATTTCTCTTGTAGTCAATTAGACTTGCAGATTCCTATTTGCTTGAGTAAGTATTGAATCGAGAAAGAGAGATATAACTCTTTGATACACTTTATTGTTGATTCTCTTGAAAGTATATTAGAGTTAGTCCATACAGATTTCTAAGCGAAATATTGGGTGAGGTTGTTGTACCCCCACTTTTTCACTCATCTATCCCTTGGAAAGTCTATTTCTACTCTATATCCTATATTGAGACATAAGTCGTGTTACGATATAGTTTTCTATGATACACATTTAACATTTCAAGCTGAGTTTAACTCGCTTATATGTTTCTCGGAATATGTGTTGCCAAGATTTTACTTATGCCAAATTCATCTTACATTCGTGACGAAAGTCCGAATAAGATCATATGAAAATATCCGAGTAACATCCCACATGGTTTGTGTGATATAATCATTTGTTGAAGTCTTGGAATGTTTCATTATGATAATTTCAATAACTTGAAAATTGCTTTGATGAAAAATAGTTTGTGAATAACAACTATATAACATCTTCTAAGAAAGTTTCAATGATCGTGTAACCATGTTTGGATATAAACATAGTGTGTTAATCACATTAGTGTGCAAGTCCAAAACCGGGAGCCTGAAGTATGCGTACCCATACGCGTACTGGCGGTTGCTAATGCATGGGAGTTCACCTCCGTGAAAATCTGCTAGATTTTGGAAGTGTAAGTATTTTGCGCACCCGTACGCGTACTGGCGTAACCAAACTCAAGTCCGGATACTCAAGTGTGCGTACCCGTTTGCGTACTTGAGTGGGTTACTTTCTAAAATCGGTTGTGTACATGAACTTAAACATTTATATAATAAGGAATGCAATCTTTGCAAACCGTGGGTACAATGTTCATGAATTGATTCGAGTGAATCAAACCGATTTTTTTTCGATTGTGTTCTTGCATACTTCTATGAGAATATAGTAATTGAATGACTCTTTAACTAGTTTCATTTGAGTCATTTGAACTAGTTATGGTTAAGATGAATATGGTTGATATGAGAGTTATCATATGGCTAACTTCGGTTAACTATTGTTGAGCCAACATGGTGTACACGTTTGGGTACGGTTCATAAACTTTAATGAGGGTTCATTTCATTTTTGTGCAACAAGCTAAGTTCGATTTAACGGTTGAAAGATATTAGCTTGGTTGAAACAGGTTTTTCGTCTAACGGTGATAATGAATGCTTTGTTACCAAGGTAACTTGGATTGCAAACCCTGATTTGAAAACTATATAAAGGAGAACTCTATAAAATGGGAAACCTAATCCCCACACCTCATGTATGTTACTAGTTTCATAAAATAGAGTCGATTCTCCTTTAACCTTAAGTTTCTATCGAGACCCTGTAGGTTAATGACTTGAAAGACTTTATTGGGATTGTGAAGCCAGACCCAACTATTTCTCTTGTAGTTGCGTGTTCTAATCTTTCCCGATTCTATCGTTTGAGTACTATCTTCTCTAATATTTTCTCGAGATTAATTTCTCTGATAGGCAAGATAAAATGTGATCACAAACATCTTCGTCTCATCGTTTGTGATTCCACAGTATCTAGTTTCGCCATCATACGATTTAGATTATTGTGAGGTGATTGATAATATTGGGTTGTTCTTCGAGAATATAACTCTGGTATATCAATTGGTTCTTGTTCACCTTTATTTATCAAAAGAAGGAACAAAAACTCTTGGGTAGATCTGTGGGAGACAGATTTATTCAATTCTATAGACTTTTCTGTGTGAGACGGATTTGTTTATCAAGTCTTCGACTTTGGGTCGTAGAAACTCCTAGTTGTGGGTGAGATCAGCTAATGGAATCAAGTGTGTAGTATCCTGCTGGGATTAGAGACGTAAGGAGCACAACTGTACCTTGAATCAGTGTGAGATTGATTAGGGTTCAACTACAGTCCAGTCTGAAGTTCATTGGTAGTAAGATAATGTCTGTAGCGGCTTAATACAGTGTGGTGTTCAATCTGGACTAGGTCCCGGGGGATTTCTGCATTTGCGGTTTCCTCGTTAACAAAATTATGGTGTCTGTATTATTTCTTTTCCGTATTATATTTTTTATATAATTGAAATATCATAGATTATGCGTTGTATCAATCAATTAGGAAATCCAAGCTTTGGTTGTTGATTGAGATTGATTGATCATTGAACATTAGTCTTTGGTACCGTTCAAGTTTACTCCTCTAATATTCTATCGGGCTCGCAGATTTCTATGTGCTGATTGCGGATTGAATTAAGAGTTAGAGATATAAAACTCTTTGATATACTTTTCTCTAGATTGAGTCTGACTGTCTAGTTGATTCTCTAGAAAGTATATTGGAGTAAGTCCTCTCAGAGCCAAAAGAATTGTTGGGTGTGTTTGTTAGACCCCCGCATTTTCAATTGGTGTCAGAGCAGGAAAACACGCTAAGACCTTATAAATCTGTGTTTATAGCGATCTGACTATGGATGATAATATCTCTGTCAACACGTCACCAGTTCAGAAACATTCAGACTTGGTCCGAAGTCTTGTTTTTCCCTGAGAAATCGCTCATGTCTTCTCCATCATCTAAAACTGTGTATAACTGGGAAGCACGCCTAGATGAACAGTTGGATGAACTTTCTGATGAAAGTGATTCAGAAGAGGGACAAGATGTTGATGAGAAAGTCTCACAGTACATCAAGATTTTTGATCATCTCCTAAAGAAAGAGAAGTCAACATCTTGTTTGGCCGAGTTTCTGACTCCTCTCTGTCTAGAAAACATGAAAATGAAAAAACTCTTTAAGGGGTATGATTGTGGTTATAGTTTGTTACAATCTCTTCTTAAAGATCGTGATGAATATGTACGTTCAAAGAATTATGAATGTGAAACTCTTCATCGAAATCTCTTTATGTTGAAAGATGGACTTGCAGAATCCGAAGCAAGGTATGAATCTCAACAAACATGTTTCAATGACAGAGAGAAAGTTTTTCTCACCCGAGAAAAACAATTAGTGGCTGATTTAGCTGCTGCTCTTGATAAAATCAAGACGTTAGAAGATGACTTGAAAAGTTCAATACTAGTCCAAGCATATTAACCACCATGCTAGGATCAAGTAAAAACCATCGTGATACACGGGGATTGGGCTATAAGGGAATAGATGCTCCAAGTATTAGCAAAGATGTAAAATTTATCAAGGCTAGTGATTCTTCTCAACAAAAGGTTTCCACTGATGGAAAAAGTGAAATACCTTCACCGGCAGTTAAGGTTCAAAAGAGCAAAGTATATCAACCTCCAAAGTCAGCACACACAGATCGAGGTAAGAACATTCCTTATGCTTGCCACTATTGCGGAAATAAAGGTCATTTGGAAAGGAGATGTCGTTTCCGTATAAGGAATGAGAAACTTCATGATGTTCTCGTTTGGGCATCACAAGAAGTTGTGAAACCAAGATCATACGTTAAGACTAATCCTCTTAACGTCGCAGGTTGTAACTGTCCAACCTTTAGGAAAAGGAATCAGTGCTGTGATAAATCTAGATTTGCCTATAAACATCATAGAAATCCTTTTCACAATTGTAATGGTTTTCAAAAGGATAACTTCGTAAATACAAAGACAAGATCTGATTCTTCCAATTGGAGAAAGACTAACTTGCAAAAGAATAGTCTATCCGATTCTCTTCCGAGAATTCTAGAAGAGAGTAACGGGAAGAAGGTTCCGATTGTTCCTAAACACACTTGGAAGTGGATACCAAAGAAAGTCAATGATGCCTTGAGTGTGAAAAGGAATGATCTCCCAGAAAATTCCATGACTATGGAGAAGGCAGTATCCATGATGTTGGAACTTAAAAGGTTCTTTGGAAAGATGCATTTGGATGTGAAAGGTTCTAAAAGTGATCTCTTTCATGATAATCCAAAAGTCACTTGTGGTGATCAAGACATTGCTCACCTCAACACAATTTGAGTCTGTTGTAAGTGCATCCTCAACAAGGAATGCCCTGCTATGTATACGGTGAGAGAAGCCTGAGAATTGGGGCACACAGATTATGTCCGGTAACGCTGTAGCATTCGATTAGATTCTTCTAAAAAGGTTCTTATATGTTTAGGTTTGAAAATAGTAGTTTGAGATATTTGGATTTCATGGTACACATACTGGGTATGCATACATTCATTCAAAATCAAAATCCAGGCATTTTAGTACGCATACCCGTTTGCATACTACTCCAGGTCATGAAAATTCGTATGCATACTTGCCTGTAGACGTCGATATTTGGTAAACTTGTTTTGGACGTAACTTCTTCGTCCGAAATCGGAATGACCTTATTCTATTTGCATTCTCTTCCTCTTTGAATGATCTTCAAATTAGAGATGAGAATTCCTGAATTTGGATGAGTTAAGATTGGTATTTGTGTTGTCTCTTGTTTTTTATTTGTTTTACTCTGTTTCGTCGCACTTGTTCCACTTCTCTTGGACTTGGGCACTTGGATTGTTGGAATACTACTCTTCTAAGCTCATTTGTATCTTATACAATAATGTTTTTGGTGAATCACAAAGAAGGAAGTTCAAGAATGGGAAGTAGTACGCATTACTATGGGATTCTTGAATGTTCACAATCATTTTATGTGACTATGGTGCATGGTCGTTAATGACTTTGTATGTTCTTATTTGTTAATAGAATCCTTTTATATGCCTTTTGGTAGCTATTCTTGGTGTAAGCCCGGCGAAAAAGATTGATTCTACCCTCTAAGGAAAGATCATCTTATATGTGCATTACGAGTTTGTCTTGATGCCTAGGAAACTTCTTATGAGAATTTTTATTCTTGTTTTTGTTTAGAAGGATTATTAGGGTTTGGAATATCCATTATTGTGATTACACATAGCTATCTCCAAACGTTTTCATCTTCAATATTATTAGATTTATTTATTTAAATTCTAATTTATTTGGAAGATGATATTTGCAGTTTTAATCTTTATGGTTTTATATATTGCAAATTGTTATGGGATATGTTGTTCACGTCCGTGAACCTTGATTGTCCCATACTTGTTCAAAAGTTATCTCTATCATATGTCGGTATGAAAGTATTGATAAAAGATAGAATGAACTTTTGACAAAACAAAAGTTAAGCCTTTTATGTCATTATGCAAATATTGATGGAAGAAAGGATGAACTTTTGTTTACAAGAATTATGTCTATTACATGTCATTGTGCAAATGGTGATGGAAAATAGAATGAATTCTTGCTTATTCCGAAGTATTGATCTTCCCAGATCCACATCTTTGTGTATTTACTGTGTTGCTCCGTAAGTTTTCTTATGTCGAGCATGTACAATTGAATTGATCATTTTTGGTGGTTGATTCAATTGAGATTTTTGGATACAAATTCATGTTTTCATGTGATTTGGTTGTATCCAAAGAAATCCTTCTTTTCTTGTAAAAGCAAGGTCGCCTTTGTTGTTCTCTCGGGAATGGCATTTTATAGGGGAGAGTTCGTTTTTGAACTTGCGCTTAATTCCATATCTTTGTGGGGAGTACGGCTGTGGAATATCATAGGGGTTATCTTGTATCTTTATAAAATCCTTGATGAATGCATTTATCTTCGGCTTTATGATTACATCTAAATTTGTTGGTATGTTATTCTCTTTTGGTCACGAAGAATCTCTATGGAAAAATCATGAGGATCCCACTAGTTTTTGTACCTTTGCCAATTTTTATTGACAAAAAGGGGGAGAATTAATATGTAATTCACACTACAAATACATATGGTTTTCGGATCATTATGTAAGGGGGAGTGGTTTCCATGTGAGATGGAGTATCGACTAAGGAGGAGTGATACATATCACCATAGTATTGTTGTCGAAGTTATGATACAATTGAACTTTGATGTTGTATAATAATACTATGACACTGTATAACAATGATTGAGAGAACTTGTGTTCTCATTGTTATCGCTCCGGATCTTCAATAACTATGATGCTGAGTTGAAGACGTTTAGAATCAAGGAGTACTTGGAAGTGACGAAGTTTTCGAGTCGTGTTGAATATGCCAAGGAGATCAAGCATTTGGATGAGAAGCTACGGAGTTTTTATTTATTTTGTAATCCATATGTATTGATAGTTTTGTCACTAAAATTGACATAGGGGGAGATTTTTAGAGCATTGCTCGGTCGAACTCGCATGCGTTGCTATCTCAAGCATGTTTGTCAATGTTAGTGATCAAAACTATAAGTATTGATTTCTAGCTTATTTAGATGTCTGGGACTAGGACATAGATTGTGTAGTTGAGCTTTGGACTTCATGATGTTCATCATATGAAGACGAAGAACTACTAAGGGGATCTTGTGGAACTTCATCGACAAAAGGTATGTGGAGACTGAAACTCATCTATCACTTGGAAAGTATATTTCTACTCTATCTCCTATATTGAGACATAAGTTGTGTTACGATATAGTTTTCTATTATACACATTTAAGATTTCGATCTGAGTTTAACTCGCTTATATATTTCTCGGAATATGTGTCGGCAAGCTTTCGCTTCAGCCAAATTCATCTTACATTCGTGACGGAAGTCCGAATAAGATCATATGAAAATTTTCGAGTGACATCCCACATGGTTTGTGTGATACAATCACTTGGTGAAGTCCTGGAATGTTTCATTATGATAATTTCAATAACTTGAAAATTGCTTTGATAAAAAATAGTTTGTGAATAACAACTATATAACATCCTCTAAGAAAGTTTCAATGATTGAAATAAAGAGTTTAGAATCATGTAACCATGTTTGGATATAAGCATAGTGTGTTAATCACTTTAGTGTGCAAGTCCAAAAACGGGAGCCTGAAGTATGCGTACCCATACGCGTACTGGTGGTTGCTGATGTCTGGGAAAGTATCGTACCCGTACGCATACTGGCGGAAAGTTGACCTCCGTGAAAATCTATTGGAGTTTGGAAGTGTAAGTAATATGCGCACCGGTACGCGTAGTGGCGTAACCAAACTCAAGTCCGGATACTCAAGTATGCGTACCCGTTTGCGTACTTGAGTGGGTTACTTTCTAAAATCGGTTGTGTACATGAACTTAAACATTTATACAATAAGGAATGCAATCTTTGAAAACCGTGGCTATAATGTTCATGAATTGATTCGAGTGAATCAAACCGATTTTGTTTCAATTGTGTTCTTGTATACTTCTATGAGAATATAGCAATTGAACGACTCTTTAACTAGTTTCATTTGAGTCATTTGAACTAGTTATGGTTAAGATGAATATGGTTGATATGAGATTTATCATATGGTTAACTTCGGTTAACGATTGTTGGGCCAACGTGGTGTACACGCTTGGTTAAGGTTCATAAACCTAAATAAGGGTACATTTCATTTGTGTGTAACAAGCTAAGTTCGATCTAACGGTTGAAAGATATTAGCTTGGTTGAATCAGGTTTTTCATCTAATGGTGAATAATGAATGCTTTGTTACCAAGGTAACTTGGATTGCAAACCCTGATTTGAAAACTATATAAAAGAGAACTCTAGCAACTGGGAAACCTAATCTCCACACCTCTTGTGTGTTACTAGTTGCATAAACTAGAGTCGATTCTCCTTTAACCTTAGGTTTCTATCGAGACCCTGTAAGTTAACGACTTGAAAGACTTCATTGGGATTGTGAAGCCAGACCCAACTATTTCTCTTTTAGTTGCGTGTTTTGATCTTGCCCGATTATATCGTTTGAGTATTATCTTCTCTAAAATTTGCTCGAGATTAATTTCTCCGATAGGCAAGATAAAACGTGATCACAAACATCGTTGTCTCATCGTTTGTGATTCTAAATTATCTAGTTTCGCTATCATACGATTTAGATTATTGTGAGGTTATTGATAATACTAGGTTGTTCTTCGGGAATATAAGTCTGGTTTATCAATTGGTTCCTGTTCACCTTGATTTATCAAAAGACGGAACAAAAACTCTTGGGTATTTCTGTGGGAGACATATTTATTCAATTCTATAGAATTTTCTATGTGAGACCGGATTTGTTTATCAAGTCTTCGACTTTGGGTCGTATCAAATCTTAGTTGTGGGTGAGATCAGCTAAGGGAATCAAGTGCGTGATATCCTGCTGGGATCAGAGACGTAAGGAGCGCAACTGTACCTTGAATCAGTGTGAGATTGATTAGGGTTCAACTACAATCCAGTATGAAGTTCATTGGTAGTAGACTAGTGTCTGTAGCGGCTTAATACAGTGTGGTGTTCTATCTGGACTAGGTCCCGGGGTTTTTCTGCATTTGCGGTCTCATCGTTAACAAAATTCTGATGTCTGTGTTATTTCTTTTTCGTATTATATTTTGTTATATAATTGAAATATCACAGGTTGTGCGTTGTATCGACCAATTAGGAAATCCATCCTTTAGTTGTTGATTGAAATTGATTGATCCTTGAACATTGGTCATTGGTACCGTTCAAGTTTACTCCTCTAATATTCAATCGGGCTCACAGATTTCTATTTGCTGATTGCGGATTGAATTAAGAGTTAGAGATATAAAACTCTTTGATATACTTTTCTCTAAATTGAGTCTAACTGTCTAGTTGATTCTTTAGAAAGTATATTGGAGTAACTCCTCTCATATTTCCAAACGAATTGTTGGGTGTGGTTGTTAGACTCCCGCATTTTCAGGCACGGTTACCCATATCTAAATGAAAGTATTTTTTATTTATGTGTAACAAACTAAGACCATCTAACTGTGGAAAGATATTAGCTTGAATCTTAAATCAGGTTTCATCTAACGGTGAATATTGATTGCTTTATTCCAAAGTTATCAAACCCTGATTAGAAGACTATATAAGGGAGAACTCTAGCAACTGGGAAATGTAATCCCCACACCCCCTGTGTAATACTAGTTGCAACTAGAGTCGATTCTCCTTTAACCTAGGTTTTTCCTAAAACCATTATAGGTTAACGACTTAAAGATTTCACCGGGATTCTGAAGCCAGACCCAACTATTTTCTCTGTAGTTGTGTGTTCTGGTCTTACTTTGTTCTATCGTATTGAGTACTATCTTCTCTAAGATTTGCTCGAGATTTATCTCCGGTAGGTAAGATATAAAAAGTAATCACAAAGCTCTTCGTCCCATTCTTTGTGATTCCAAAATAACTTGTTCTACTATCATATAATTAAGTTATTGTGAGGTGATTGATATTACTAGGTTGTTCTTCGGGAATATAAGATCGGTGTATCAATTGGTTCCTAATCACATTGATTTATCAAAAGATGGAACAAAAACTTCGTAGGTATTTCTATGGGAGACAGATTTATCTATTCAATAGACTTTTCTGTGTGAAACAGATTTGTTTATCAAGTCTTCGACTTTGGGTCGTAGAAACTCTTAGTTTTGTGTGAGATCAGCTAAGGGAATCAAGTGTGTAGAGTCCTGCTGGGATTCAAAGGCGTACGTAACACGACTGTACCTTAATCAGTGTGAGATTGGTTAGGGCTCAATTACATTCCAGTCCGAAATTAACTTGTCGTAGCTAGAGTTTGTAGCGGCTTAATACAGTGTTGTTGAAGAAGCGGGGGTCTAACAACTTCACCCAATATTTCGATTAGCAATCTGTATGGACTAACTCCAATATACTTTCTAGAGAATCAACTAGACAATCAGACTCAATCTAGATAAAAGTATATCAAAGAGTTAATATCTCAATCTCTCGATTTAATATTTACTCAAGCAAATGGAAATCTGCGAGTCTTTATCAAATACTAGAGAAATTAACTTGGATGGTACCAAAGACCAATATCCAAATGTCAATCAATTTAAATCAAGAACCAAAGGTAGGATATTCTAATTGATTGATCTTAACGCACAACCTGTGATATTTCAATTATATAATAAAATATAATACGGAATAAAAATAACACAGACACCAGAAATTTTGTTAACGAGGAAACCGCAAATGTAGAAAAACCCCGGGACCTAGTCCAGATTGAACACCACACTGTATTAAGCCGCTACAGACACTAGCCTACTACAAACTAACTTCAGTCTGGACAGTAGTTGAGCCCTAATCAATCTCACACTGATTCAAGGTACAGTTGCGCTCCTTACGTCTCTGATCCCAGCAGGGTGCTATGCAATTGATTCCCTTAGCTGATCTCACCCACAACCAAGAGTTTTTACGACCCAAAGTCGAAGACTTTAATAAACAAATATGTGTCACACAGAAAAGTCTACTATAATAGATAAATCTGTCTCCCACAGATAAACCTAAGAGTTTAGTTCCGTCTTTTGATAAGATCAAGGTGAACAAGAACCAATCGATAACCCGGACTTATATTCTCGAAGAACAACCTAGAATTATAAATCACCTCACAATAATATAAATCGTATGGTAGCGAAACTAAATATTGTGGAATCACAAAAGATGGGACGAAGATGTTTGTGATTTCTTTTTATCTTTCCCTATCAGAGATTAGTCTCAAGTCAGTTATTCAATTGAACTTGTACGATAGAAAATGGCAAGATCAGATTGCTCAACTACAAGAGAAGTAGTTTCGTCTGCCTTCACAATACCAATGAATTCTTTCAGTCGTTAACCTACAGGGTCTCGAGAAGAAACCTAAGGTTAAAGGAGAACCGACTCTAGCAAAACCAACTAGTATCACACATGAGGTATGGGGATTAGTTTTTCCAGTTGTTAGACGTCTCCATTTATATAGTTCTCAAATCAGGGTGTGCAATCTAAGTTACCTTTGAGTAAGCGTACCTAAATGTGTACACTTAGTTGGTTCACAAATAGTTAACCAATGGTTAGCCATATGAGCACTTTTATATTAACCATATTCATCTTCTTCACAACTAGTTCAAATGATTTCAAAAGAACTAGTTGACGAGTTGTTCAATTGCTTAGGTCTTTATAAATAGACACAATTGAAATAAAATTGGTTTGATTCACTTGAATCAATTCATGAACAATATAGCCATGGTTTGCAAAGATTGCATTCCTTATTGATTTATTGTTTAAGTTCATGAACTTCCGATTTGAGAAATATAACCAGCTTGGGTACGCGTACGGGTACGTGTACCATAGCTACCGGAGTTGAGTTCAGAAACTCAGCAGAAATTTTCGGTCGAAAACTTCTGTGGGTACGCGTACCTAAGGTTACTGGTTTAACAGTTTGCAAACTTACAAACTCGACAAAAATTTTCGGTTCGAAAACTTCGCCGGTACGCGTACCCAACCTGTCTCCTTCACCAATACCGTATGCACACATACGCACACACTTGGTTTCTGTCACATGGATTTATACACTAATGTGCGGACACATTATATATGCTTATATCCATAGTTGGTTACGTAATCTCAACTCTACATTTCAATCATTGAAACATTCTTTTATAATGTTATAACAGTCGTTATTCACAACTATCGTCATCAAAGCTATTTTCAAGATTGAAACGTTATCATGACTTTCGTCACGAGTTAAGATGAAAAGTAGTTAAATAGAAAGCTTACCAACACATATTTCGAGAAAAAGATAGGCGAGTAAACTCGTCTCGAAATAGCAAATGTGTATGCATGAAAACTATCATACTTATATGACTTTGTCTCAAGAATAGGAGATAGAGAGGTATACTTTTGAGTGATATATAAGTTCAAGTATCCACATACCTTTTAGTCGGATGAAGTTCCACTGGTTCCTTGAGTAGTTTTTCGTCTTCGTAAGATGATCACCGTGGAGTCTGGAGCTCAACTACACTTAACTGTCCTAGTCCGAGACTTAGCTATAAGTAGTCTAGATATCAAGACATATAGTTTTGACAACTAAACTTGACAAACATGCTTGAGATAGCAACGCATGCGAGTTCGACCGAGCAATGCTCTAATAATCTCCCCCTTTGTCAATTTTAGTGGCAAAACTATCAATACATATGGATTAAAAAATAAGTAAAACTTTGTAGCTTCTCGTCCACATGCTTGATCTCCTTGGTGCTTCAACATTACTCGAAAACTTCGTCTTTTCCAAGTACTCCCATGATTCCATAGATTTTCAATTCAGCATCATAGTTGTTGAAGATCCGTAGCCATAACAATGAGAAAACAAAAGCTCTCGATCATTGTTATATAGTGTCATAGTATTATTACACAGTATCAAAGTTCTTATATCACAACTTCGACAACAATACTATGGTGATATGTATCACTCCCCCTTAGTCAATATTTTTATCTCAACATGAAAACCACCCCCCCTTATATAATGATCTGTAAAACACGTAAACCATATGTATTTGTAGTGTGAACTACATATTAATTCTCCCCCTTTTTGTCAATAAAATTGGCAAAGGTACGAAAACGGGACCCTAATGAAATTTACACGGAGATGCTTCAAGACCAAAGAAAAGTACATATCAACTTTGTTTAGATGCAATCAAATAGCCGAAGCTAAATATATTCATCAAGGAGTTTATAAAGATAAAAGATAACTCATAAAATATTCCACATCCACACTCCCCATAAAGATATGGAAATTAAGCACAAGTTCAAAAGAACTCTCCCCCATTTGATGTCATTCCCGAAAGAACAACAAGAGCGACCTTACTTTTACAAGAAAAGAAGGATTTCTTTGATCTGAGCAATCTCTTCTTAGTTTTTTTTTTGTTAACTTTACTTAATGGTTTTTTAATAATTCGATTTAGGAACATTGGGACTGAGTCACGCTCTGCAAATCGGCCGACGAACTCAGTGAAAAATTTTCTTCGTTTTTCGTTCCAAAATTTGATCTATTACTTCATTAATTCAGGTGACATATTTTCAATGATTGGTGTTAATAATATTTGGATCCTGTTCTGAATCCAGAAATCACCTGTAAATCTATTTTAGTGATTATTTGAAAGAGTTTCTGTTGTTTTTCATCATCGATGGGATCGATTTTGAAGAACCCTAATTTTAGTTTTTCACTGAACAAAGAGAGAAACCAAATATGGATGTTTTGAACAAGAAGTACAAATACCAAAATTCCTAGCTTCTGCAATCACTGTAAAGTGGTGGGGCACTTAGTAACTGAATGTAGAGTGCAGAAAAAACTTAATGAGCAAAATGATACAATTGGTAAAGTGCAAACTGTAGCTCAAAGAAAGGTTTGGAAACTCAAAGAGAAGAACCCTCAAAAGCATATTGGTTTTGATATTTGTTTCACTCTTGAAACTCAGAAAAAAAATGGAATTGAGAATGAATTATTAACTGAAGACAAGATTGTGGATATTATATTTCCTTCACCAAAAAAAGTTCATAAGGTGGATTCAAGCTCTAGAAGTGAAACTTCAGGTAAATACCATATTTTACAAAATTTACTACAAGATGATGTTTCTCCATTGGAGAGTTTTCTAAATCATAAGGGTGATTCTGCTCACACATTTTTGGAAGAAGGAGAAATAACTTTCACTAGTAATTTTGATTCTTTGGTGGAATTCCCTCAGCTATCCATGGAGAATATCATTCAAATTTCTTCTGCATTGCATACAAAGAGTCAAAATCCAGAAGATATGGGTTCTTGTGCTTCTGCAAGTAAATATCAAACTTTAGTGGATGTTTTTGAAGAAGTTTCAGAGATACCTGTTAAGGAGAAGGCTGTCAATAAAACACAAACTGGCAAGGTGATTAATTCAAAGGATGCTGAAACCTCCAAAAATATCTGGTATATCTCTCATCACTATTAGAAAGAAAGCTCCTAGAATTTTAGCAAAGAACAAAGGAGGGAGAAGTCCCGCATCTTCTCAATCATCTCTTTCTCAATGAGGGTCATATTTTGGAATATCAGAGGCTTGAAAAGATTAGGAGCTAAAGATAAACTGTATAGTTTAGTGAATCAATTTAATCCTTCTTTACTTTGGGTAGTTGAGCCAAAAATAAAAGCTAATGGTAGTAATATTAAGAGCTTAAGATTACCTGGAATGAGTCAAATGTTGATTCATAACTCTACACCTTTTTGTAAGGGTAATATTTGGTTATTTTGGCAGTCTTCCTTACTTCATCCTTCTGTTATTTCATCTACAAAACAAGCAATTACTATGAAAGTGGGAGAGGTTTTAGTCACTGGAATTCATGCAGCATGTCTGGAAACTGATAGAAAAGACTTACGGGAAGAATTAAAAAGAATTAGTTTACTAAATGGTCCCTGGCTAGTTCTTGGAGACTTTAATGTTGTCTTAAGTTGTGATGAAAAAGTTGGAGGTAGAATTCCCATAAAGAAAGCAATGACAGATTTTAGAAATTGTTTGGAATCTTGTGAACTTATACAAGCAAATAGAACTGGCATTGAATTTTCATGGTGTAATAATAGAGTGGGGAAGAAAAGAATTCTATGTGATTTAGATAAAGTTTTTTCAATCTAAAATGGTTAGAGTTTTATGAAGGTTGGAGCTATAGGGTGGGAGCAAAAGGAGTATCTGATCATGGTCCACTTCTGGGAAGTACAACTGCCATCCCAAAACCAGCAAATGTACCTTTCAGATATCAAAATGTATGGACTACACATCCTGAATTTCTACAGTTAATAAAGGAGTCTTGGGAATAGGAATGTGAAGGTAATCCAGTATTTGTCTTTATATCCAGGTTAAAAAGATTTAAAAGTTGTGTTAAAATTTAGAATTGGGAAGTTTTTGGTGACTTAAGAGTTAAAATCAAACAAACTGAAGAGGAAGTAATGACCGCTTCTTTATTGTTTGATGCTCAACCTGAGAATATCACTCTGCTAAACAATCTTGTCACAGCTAGAGGGAAACATGAATTGGTTGCTCAAAAGTATAATGAATTAATGAGAGCTAAAGCTAGAGTATAGTGGGTGCAATATGGTGGAGCTAATACTGCTTTTTTCCATGCTACAATGAAGATTAGAAAAGCTCATAACAATATAGCTGAGCTGGAGGATAGTAATGGAAATGTTATTACAGAACAAAACAGATAGTTGATATGTTGGTATCTCATTTTCAGAAGAAATTTGAAGCACATCCAGTGAACATTGATGAGAAGATTTTTGAAGTGATTCCTAAGGTGATTACTGAGGAGGATAATACAAAATTAGATGTTAATCCATCAGCAATGGAAATCAAGAATGATGTCTTTAATATGAATGCAAATACCTCACCTGGGACAGATGGTTTTCCAGTAATTTCTATAAGTATGCCTGGGATATTATTTGTCAAGATTTAGTGAATGCAATTCAGTATTGCTGGAACTGCAAATTCATACCTAAAGGAATGAACTCAAACTTCCTCTTTTTGTTACCAAAGACACAAGGTGCAAGAAGAGCTGATCTTTTTAGACCAATTGGTCTTGACAATTTCTGTTTCAAGATAATCACTATAATTATAACTACAAGAATGGAGGGTGTAGTGGAAAAGGTGGTATCTAAACAACAAGGAGCTTTCATTAAAGGGAGAAGGATTCATGAAAACATAATTCTAGCTTGTGAGCTTATAAATTAATTGGAGATAAAAAATAAGAGATGGAAATGTGGGTTTGAAGTTGGATATAACTCAAGCCTATGACTCTATAAATTGGAAATTTCTCTTTGAGACAATGATACAGTTTGGTTTTTCAGAAAACACCATTCATTGGTTACACAAAATTTTCTTGTCTGCTAAAATCTCAGTTTTGGTGAATGGAGGACCTTGTGGATTCTTTGAAGTGGGTAGGAGACTTAAACAAGGAGATCCCTTATCTCTAATACTTTTTGTGATTTCTGAGGAGGTGCTGAGTAGAAACATTACTAAAATGATCCAGGAGGGTTCTATTAAATCAATGGTAAATAGAAATAGTTGTAAACCATCTCATTTGCTCTTTGCAGATGACATTTTTGTCTTCTGTAATGGACACAAAAAGTCACTGGAACATTTAATGCAACTGTTACTGAAATACCAGCAAGCATCAAGGCAAGTGGTTAACAAAAGCAAGAGTAAATGTTTTGTTGGAGGTGTCACAGAAAGTAGAAGAAGAGAAATTGCTAGTTTTTTTACAAATGGAATTATCTGAATTCCCAGATAAATATTTGGGAGTAATTCTGAAACCAGGAAAAGTAAAGAAAAACCAAGTTTGGGGTATTGTGGAAATGCTACAAAAATTACTAGCTGGTTGGATGGGGAGAATCATAGCTTTCTCTGAAAGACTTATTCTAGTGAAAAGTGTATTGTGTTGTATCCCAATTTATAATATGTCTGTATACAGTTGGCTAGTGAAGTTCTCAAGGAATGTGAAATAATAATAAGGAATTTCTTATGGTCAGGTGATCCAGCAGTTAAAAAATTCATTACAATCAAGCGGGATAAAGTGTGTTATCCAAAGGAGGAAGGAGGTCTTGGGATATAGAAGGTTGGAAATTATCAATAAATCTCTTTTGCTGAAGCTACTATGGAGAATTGAAACAGAGGATGAGGAATGGACTAGATACATGAAAGATAAATATAAAAACAGGAAAGGGTAATGGATTACAAATTATAAAAAATCTTCAATTTGGCTTGGTTTGAAGTGGGTGATAAATGATTTTGAAGAAGCAACTAGATGGATTGTGGATGACGGCCAAAGGATATATATGTGTGGAAAGATAAATGGGTGAAGACACAAGCATTATGTGATATACAACCACAAGATGACTTTATGCTGCAACATAAGGATATGAAAGTGAGTGAACTAATTAAAAATTGAGAATGGAAAATACCAGTAGAGATGCATGCTTATTTCACTGAAGATGAACTTCCATGTATTGGAAATGGATCTGATAGAAGAATTTGGGAAACAAGCTTAACAGGGGATTTCTCTGTTGCAAATGCAGTGCAAGACTTAAGAACAAAATTTCCTAAATGTGCATGGTCAACAAAAGTTGGAGATCTTGTATACTTCCAAATTTGGCTTGTAATATGTGGAAAATGGTGAGAGGTGCAGTAGCAACAGAAGACAATGTAAGGAAAAAAGGTTTTTTCTACTGTTTCCAAATGTTACATATGCTGTAATGGACAGGATACACTTACACATCTTCTCTGGGAATGCTCTTTCAGTAAAAAGATTTGGCACTGGCTGGGAGTAGAGCTGCACATGATCCGGTACAGTCCGATTTTATGTTGGACCCGGTACCTGTACACGGAGTTGACCGGTTCTTCAATTTGAGGACCTGTACCTGTACTTGTACGTGTACCTGTAAGACCGGTCCGGTTCAACTCCGGTGCCATATTTTTTCCTAAATTTTGAAACACACAGTATGACAGTAATATAGTATGTATAAGTCGTATGACAGTAAAGTAACAAGCTAAGAGTCTAAGACTAAGTTCAACATTACAAAGTTCAAAATAACAACATTAAGTTCACATACTTTAGTTCAAAGTTAAGGTTTACAAAATCATAGTATCACTTAAGTTCAAAGTTCAACATTAAAACATAGTACTAAAAAGTAAAAACAACATTTCCATAAGTCTGCTGTCTGCGACAAGAAATGAAATGCAATCCTTGCAAAGGATGGGGGACTTCTCGAACAATGGCACTGGCTGCACTGACATGGAGTTTACTTCAAGTTATTTTTAGCAGAGAATCCCATACGGCTGCAACATGGAACAAAAAAGTAAACCAAGAAAGTAAGCAAGCAATACAAGAAAACTTAAAAAGTAAGTACTATTAAATAGAAAAACCCAATATATTACCTGCCTCATCTTCAACAACATCATCAGGTAGATAGTCACATAGAAGATCAAGAGCAATGGGCTTTTGAAGAAAGCTTTGCGTACAGAGCAATGCTTCAACTGTCCTTGTAGACAAAGAAGCTCTCCATGGAGTCAGCACGCGCTTCCCGGTGCTAAAAGCTGATTCAGAGGCCACTGAAGACACATGCATGGCTAATATATCTCTTGTCATGTATGAAAGTATCTTATACCTGCTTTCATTAGCCTGCCACGAAGCCAATATGTCAAACTGGTCAGGTTTACCTATTTCACGCATTCCACCTTCAATCACATCTGTCAAATACCTGTCAAGCTCAGTTGTTCTTGCCTCTTCAACACAACTTGGGATGTCCCAGTACTGTTTCCTCCTTGATTGAATTCTAGCAAACAGACCATGAGATTGCACACTAACTGGATTGGCAACAGTATGAGCATCACTACTTGACCCCTCCTCATGAACTGAATACAAGGACTTATAATCTTCAAAGATTTCCTCAAATTATAATTTCACCTTTCTCATAACTCTTTGAACCTCCCATGTATTATTCTCATACAAACAATTAAGAGTAAACTCCAAACCCTTTTGTTTCTCTCTTGGATCCAACAGATGAGCAATAAACATTACAGAATTCATTGTTTCATACACACCCCAATACTTATGGTACTTAGTACACATTAGACGAGACATACGAACAATAAAAGGATCTGATGCTACATTGTTTCTAAATTCTACTAACTATTCATTGACGAGTAACAATTTCCATAAGAACATATGAGTAGTGACTTGTGTAGATGCATAAAAGTTGACAGTAGCATTGAAGAATACCTTTAGACACTTCACAAGACCTCTAGCATATTTCCAATCTTCTTGATAAGGAGCATGTTGACGAGGAATCCTTTTGTTCTTTTTCTTCTTATTCTTCATCTTTGCCTTGTTCTTGCTTGTTTCTTCTTCCATATCCTCAACCTCTTCTTCCATATCCTCAACCTCTTCTTCCATATCCTCAACCTCTTCCTATTCTTCCATATCCTCAAACACATCTTCTATGAGAGCATCACTAGCTATAGATGCTTCAATATCAACATCAGTAGGTAAAACAGATTTTTTTTCTTGTTCAAAGATAAACCTTTCTTGGAAGTCCTTATCAATCTGTGCTAACATTGCAAAAAAAAATCATATGTTTCAGCAGTGTCTAACATCAAGTAAGTGCTATTCCATCTAGTGTACACATCTAAAATCAGAGATTTCTTACAATCTACCTTTGCTAGGGAAGCACATTGTTTAAATTTTTCGTACCTAGAAGGAGAACTAAGAATGTATTTTACAACTGACCTTATTCTTCTAACTGATACATTAAAGAGCCTTACTGCATCTTTAATGACAAGAGCAAGAACATGGGTTGCACACCTCACCTAGAGAAAGAACAAAACAAAAAAGATACTGTCAAAGTCAATGCTTAAAAATGCAACACAAAAAGATACTCAGAGAAGATATGTTCATGAAACAGTCACCATTTATATCTATATTTCAGTAGCTCAGTTGACAACAAAACCAAAGTACTAATTTTGACTAAGATGAATGATAAAAAATAACATGGAAGAGATGTAAACTATAAACACCAATTGTCACAGCATCTGAGATGTAAACTATAAACATAACATGGTATTTTCTTCTCTAAAATCCAAGAGGTCATTATATTGTCTAGTGCACTAATTCTTATCCCTGGACATGGTTTCAACCTATTAACAGAGAGCTATTTCTTACAAAAATATATGCAAGCAAGGATATCAAACAGAAGCATAATATCAAATGATATATTACAGATATGCATTATATCTAAAGCAATACATTACATGAATAACAAGTGCAGAACATGATAAGAATGTAACATGGACTTACATGTAAATATTTGGCTCTAATTGGGGATCCTGTCCAGCCAATGTCAACATTCTTCACATGATTAATAGCTACTTTGTTGGCACTGACATTGTCTAGAGTGACACCAAATACATCTTGTAGACCCCAATCCTCTAAACTCTTCACTAACTTCTCACCGATTTCATTACCAGTGTGACCTTCAACTTGGCAGAACATGAGTATTTTCTTTTGTAACTTCCAGTTGTGATCAACATAATGAGCGGTTACACAAATAAAGTTATAATTATTTGGTGATGTCCATTTGTCTGTTGTCAAAGATACCCTCTGCTTAGATGTCGAGAAATAATATTTTAGGCTATTCTTCTCTTCCACATATATCTTCAATACATCCCTATAAATTGTCATACCCCCTGGAACCTTGAATCTAGGCTCTGCCACCTGCATCATTGCTACAAAACCTGACCCTTCTACTGCTCTAAAAGCTATTTCATCCTTGATTATCCACTCAACAAGAGCCCTTCTTAACTTTTCATAACTGTAAGAATGAGCAACAAGTTTACCATCTTCACCTGGTTTTGGGGGTGGCATCAACAGAGTTTGTTGTCCCTTGTGTTTCTCTACCTTCTTGTTTGGATTTTTAAGGTATCTCTTCAAATGATTATGTAATCCAGAAGTTCCATGTACGTCATTATCAGCAGCATACAATCCCTTGCAATGATGACATTCAGCTTGAACGTCACTTATCCTAGTCATCTCCAACCAAACTTTAGATCTCACTTTACCATGCTTCTTTTTATTGTCACCAACTTCAGTTGTACTTGTTGGCGTAGGTTCAGCTCCATCTGTGTCAGATGCAGCTTGAGAGGATGATCCAACTTCAGTTGTACTTGTAGTTTGAGTTGAACTTGGTGTAAGAACAGTTTCTTTTGGTCTTACAATGCTATTACTTGAATCATCTGGTGCTTTGCGCTTCCCCATTTAGCACCTCAAAGGCCTGCAAGAGAAGTAAAGAACATTATATGCAGTATATTAGCCTTCTAGACTTCAACTACTAGTTCCTTACAAGAGTGAAAGGTGCATAACAAGAGTGAATTACTTGAAATAACAATTCATCCAAAACAGAAATAAGAAAATTAAAATGCAAGAGAGATTTTCTTCATTATTCTCTGGAATTTCAATCAAAGACTATACAGTCTGTACTAGTACTAATAACAACACAAAACAAAACAAAACAAAAGAGACCCTCTGCAAGACTGCAACTAAATATAGAGATAAAAACAAGACATCTAAACAACAGAAACAACAAAAGAAATCCAAATTCAAGCAAAATTCATTTCATTAATTCATAATTCCATATCAACTAAATATAAATATACAGAGAAAACAAATTACAAACCCCAAATTCCGTAAATAGTACACTAACAAGCAACAATCCAATCAATCTTAAAACTCCAATTGATTCATACTCTATATTAATAAAACCCAATAAGATCACAAAGCATTCATGATTAAACAAGAACCCAATATTCAGTTAGGGTTTCATCATCCTTGTTAATTCTTTCATTCAAACTACGTAATTACAGAAACCATATGAAACTCAGAAAACATCTATCACTTTATAGAGATTCAGTAGAAAAACAAGCAAAGAAAATTTCTAAATTTTCTAATCACCAGATTATGTAAATAAAGAGAACCAAAATTGAGATTCAAACCAGGACTAACCTTGAATCTGTGGGGGAGTGAAAATTGATACCTATGAACAAAGAGATTTGACGATTTGTGGAGATTGAGTGAAAACCCCAAGTGAGATTGTTGTTGTTTTCTTTCAGACAGAGAAAGAAAAAAATAAAATGAAATTGGCTCGAAGTCGAAGATAATAAGACTAAACCTAAGAGGGACGGCTAGGATCTAATATCATAGAAAATATCAACGACTTTAATTTACCGGGACTTTGGGTCCGGTACAGGCCGAGACTACCCCCAGAACCAATACATGTAACGGCCTACTCCGGGTATCAACTTTCAGAACCGGTACATGTACCGGTAACTTCGGATTCGGTTTGGTTCAACTCCGGTTCTTTCGGTTCCGGACCGGTTCAGGTAAAATGGGCCGGGTCTTGTGCAACTCTAGCTGGGAGGTATTTTTAATTTCTTAAATCCTTCAAACTTTGATGAAGTTTTTCAATGGGTGCAATCTAAAAGTATTGTGATAAAAGAAATCTGGTATATTGCTGCTTACACTCTGATGGTAGAAATATGGTTGACTAGAAATAGAAAACTGTATGAAAATGAAACTCCAAGTATAGAGAATGTTAAACAGAAAATACTATGGTTTACCAGACTATGCAATTGTAGAATTCAGGGGATGATGTATAACTGCAATCATGATTTGAATATCATTCTATATTTTGGGCTGAAGGGTATAAAAACCAAAACTTCAAGAATTAAGGAGATTCATTTCAGTCTGCCAGAAAGAGATCAAATACTAATTTGTTTTGATGGTGCAGCAAAAGGCAACCCTGGGGTGGCAGGTTTTGGATTTATTGGGAGAAACAATAACAATGAATGTGTGGGAGCAATGGTTGGTGGTCTGGGTATTGCAACAAACTTTGTAGCAGAGATGATGGCTTTAGTAATGGCAGGTGAATGGGCAGTGTCTAAATCTCTCCTGAATGTAGTTTTCAGTCTAGATTCTCAGGCTGTTTTGAAGGCTTTTACTGGTAATGCGATTCCTTGGATGATTCTTAATAGATGGAAAAAAGTAATGTCACAGCTGAGAAGTGTATCTTTCAGACATGCTTACAGAGAAGCAAATTTTTCAGCTGATAAGATTGCTAAAAAGGGGGCTACTTTGAGCAGAGGTGAAATAGTGAGATATGAGAATAAACCAAGTTTTATAGGAAATATGGAAGATATGAATACTACATACTTTAGATTCTACTGAAAGTTCAAAGATGTGTTGTATTTATTTCTTTGTTTTGAGTGTAAACAAACTAAGCCTTGGAATGTCTTGGCTAGTTTCTGTTTTGGAAATTTTTTAGTCATAAAATTATATGATTTAGAAAAAAAAAAAAATTTGGACACCAAAAACCACAAAAGAAATGATTTTGTATCCAAAAATTCTCAATCAAAGTAAGCACAAGGGAACCCATGATTAATTTAATATGAATACACAAACGAATTTATGATTTGTTTAGTTGGAAATGCTCACGTAAGAAGACTTATGGAGCCGCACAGTATATACATAAAATATGGATCATGGAAGATCAATACTGCGGAATATACAAAGATTCATTTTATCTTCATCACTATTTGCATAACGACATATAATAGACATAATCTTTGTAAACAAAAGATTTTAACCTATCTTCCAACAAAGAATTGACATAATAGGATTAACTTTTGTTTGTCAAAAATTCATCGATCTTGTATCAATACATGCATATCGACATATGAAAGAGATAACTTTTGACATCGTATGGGACAATAATAGTTCACGGACGCAAACACACATATCCCATAACATGTTGCAATATATAAAACCATAAAGATTAATACTGCAAACATCATCTTCCAAATCACTTTATAATTTAAATATAAATATAAAAATATTGCAAGATGAAAACGTTGGACATAGCTATGTGTACTCACAATAATGGCTATTCCAAACCCTAGTTATCCTTCTTAAACAAAAACAAGAATAAAAATTCTCTTAAGAAGTATCCTAGAAAAATAAAAACAAAAACAATGTCTTCCAGAAAATTGATCATAAGCTGCTTCAAAGTTCACGTTCGACGGTTTCACGGGTTTCGAGACCTTTGAGCTTGTGATTCATATCATCAACTGCATCTTCAGAGAAGATATCATCATTGAGAAGTCCTTTAACATGTGACTTTATGAGACCAAGGTCATTAGTAACCCTTTTCAACTCAGTTCTAATCACATCAAGATCCTTCATAGTATCAACAAGTTGCAGCTTTACTTTCTCAAAATATTTAAGAAAATCATGAACCACTTCAGCAGAAACCATATCCTCAGTCTCAACATCTTGATGTGAGTATGCATAGTAGCATGAGGCATTGGGTGCACCATCTTCTACCAGAGTTATTTTCTTCCTCCCTTTTGATTCAAATCCGAAACCTTTCTCAAGAAATCCTTTGCAAAATCACAATAGTAATATGAAGAAGAAGACATTCTTGATAACCCAGAACCTAGAGTATGCGTACGTGAATTACATAACTCAATAGGTCGAGTACTTAAAGGTTTCTCAGGGAAGACGTTTTTAGGGTTTCCTTAATTGATTCGTGCCAGACACACGGGTTGCCCGTACGAGATCAATCTTAATCCAAACGAAGGACAAGAGTCGTTTGCACACGACCTTGCAGAAAAATCTTTGCACATGAGGAAATCAAAAAGACTCCCAGAAAAAAATGTCTCATAAGAGATGCAATTTTAGAGTACAAGAGTAACACCAAGTTTAACCAAAAAGAAAAAAAATTGATCACAGTAAAAACAAATACCTGTGCAAGCATTTTCGCAAAGATACTCATGTTAAAGATGATAAGAAAATAGCTTGAGAAACAGAACATACCATTGCCAACAAGTATACTTGAGCATATCTCTCAACCAGGATTTTTGTGTGAGAGATTTCAACCTTGTGATTAAGTAGCACAAGTATGAGCTCTTAGCTCATCAAATGAATAATGTTTTTGGTTAAATCTCTTCCTTCTATACTTTGGAGGAAGGTCGTCATGATGTGAAAAATTATCATAAAACTTAGTATCATCATAATACGACATATAGTAAGGATTCTTACCTGATGGGTGTTGTCTAGATGGAGCAATCATCCTGTTGATGATTTCCTTATATCCTTCAATAATCAATTTAAGGTTGTCATCCATCTTATCATATCTGCATTCTCCACTTGATGCATGTTTCACATCAGGGTTATCATTATCTCCATTCTGACAGGAGAGAGAAAATGAGTTCTTCTTGGACGATATTTTTCAACAGGTCTATTATGTTTTTGTGCATTTGAGGAACTCATTGAACTGACTTTCCTGGTAGGAAACACATGACGTGTATTAAAACCAATTGGTTTAGACATACGAATGTCAGTTACACCTGTTAGAATTAAATCTAAGGTGTGTTGAAGTTGAATCAACGATTTGTTTTTCAACTTGGGTTTTCTCTTTTGCACTCTATGCCATTTTTATTAACAAAAGAGGCACACTTTCTGATCACATAATTGATTATAAATTGCAGACTTAATATTGTCATTTGGGGATTTCTCTCTTCCAACTGATGTGTGAATCCCCTGTGCATCAGTTTGAGTGGGAAGAGAATCTGAAGTTACTTCTGAAACTGGAGCTCTTTCAGTTTGTGTAGAAGTAGATGGTATAAAATACCTTTTTGAACATCTTTGAATGAAGAGTTTACTCAAGATATGTCAATTTCTAAAGCATCCTTTTTAAGTTTTGCCTCAAGTAAGATACAAGTTGATCGATCTTCAGGTTTTTCCTTATAAGAAGCCTTTTCACGGGAGCCACATTCTTTTACTACACCAAGAAGAACATTGAAATGTTTTTTCAACTGTTCGAATCTATCAAGTTTAATTCTAACAAGATTTAGAATTAGTTTACTCTCTCTAGTTGTTTCCTCTTGAGCAACAAAGTTAGATTCATCATGATATAACACATGTCAGTACTGGCCTGTTTCATTTGAATACTAGGTTCGTCTATAACCGAGATTGACGGATATTTGTCTATGATAGACCTATTAGAAACAGATTCTTTATTTCTGGTGACGCGTTTATCAGAGATAGTACTTTTGTCCATAGAGTCAGATCGCTACAAACACGGACTTTTGAGGTTTTAAACGTGTTTGCCTGCTCTGATACCAATTGAAAAAGCGGGGGTCTAAATACCTCACCCAATATTTCGATTAACAATCTGTATGGACTAACTCCAATATACTTTCTAGAGAATCAACTAGACAGTCAGACTCAATCTAGATAAAAGTATATCAAAGAGTTAATATCTCAATCTCTCGATTTGATCTATACTCAAGCAAATGGAAATCTGTGAGTCTTTATCAAATACTAGAGAGATAAACTTGGATGGTACCAAAGAACAATATCCAAGTGTCAATCAATTTAAATCAACAACCAAAGGTTGGATATTCTGATTGATTGATCTTAACGCACAACCTATGATATTTCAATTATATAACAAAATATAATGCGGAATAGAAATAACACGGATACCAGAAATTTTGTTAACGAGGAAACCGCAAATACAGAAAAACCCCGGGACCTAGTAAAGATTGAAAACCACACTGTATTAAGCCGCTACAGACACTAGCCTACTACAAACTAACTTCGGTCTGGACTGTAGTGGAACCCTAATAAATCTCACACTGATTCAAGTTACAGTTGTTCTCCTTACGTCTGTGATCCCAGCAGGATGCTACGCACTTGATTCCCTTAGCTGATCTCACCCACAACCAAGAGTTGCTACGACCCAAAGTCGAAGACTTTAATAAACAAATCTGTATCACACAGAAAAGTCTACGATAATAGATAAATCTGTCTCCCACAGATAAACCTAAGAGTTTTGTTCCGTCTTTTGATAAGATCAAGGTGAACAGGAACCAATCGATAACCCGGACTTATATTCCCGAAGAACAACCTAGAATTATCAATCACCGCACAATAATATAAATCGTACGGTAGCGAAACTAGATATTGCGGAATCACAAACGATGATACTAAGATGTTTGTGATTTCCTTTTATCTTGCCCTATCGGAGATATAATCTCAAGTCAATTATTCAATTGAACTCGTACGATAGAAAATGGCAAGATCAGACGCTCAACTACAAGAGAAGTAGTTTCGTCTGCCTTCACAATCCCAATGAAGTCTTTCAGTCGTTAACCTACAGGGTCTCGAGAAGAAACCTAAGGTTAAAGGAGAACCGACTCTAGCAAAACCAACTAGTATCACATATGGGGTGTGGGGATTAGTTTTTCCAGTTGCTAGATGTCTCGTTCATATAGTTTTCAAATCAGGGTTTGCAATCTAAGTTACCTTGTTAACAAAGCATTCAATATTCACCGTTAGATGAAAAACCTGATTTAACCAAGCTAATATCTTTCAACCGTTAGATCAAAACTTAGCTTGTCACACACAAATGAAATGTATTTCATTTAGGTTTGAGTAACCGTACCTAAACGTATACACTTAGTTGGTTCAAAAATAGTTAACCAATGGTTATCCATATGAGCACTTTCATATTAACCGTATCATCTTCTTCACAACTAGTTCAAATGATTGCAATAGAACTAGTTGAAGAGTTGTTCAATTGCTTAGGTCTTTATGAATAGACACAATTGAAACAAAATTGGTTTGATTCACTTGAATCAATTCATGAACAATATAGCCATGGTTTGCAAATATTGCATTCCTTATTGATTTATTGTTTAAGTTCATGAACTTCCGATTTTAGAAATATAACCAACTTGGGTACGCGTACGGGTACGTGTACCACAGCTACCGGAATTGAGTTTAGAAACTCGGCAGAAATTTTTGGTCAAAAACTTCCGTGGGTACGCGTACGGGGGTGACTGGTTTAACAGTTTGCAAACTTACAAACTCAACGGAAGTTTTCGAACCTGTCTCCTTCACCAATACCGTATGCATACATATGCACACACTTAGTTTCCGGCACATGGATTTATACACCAATGTGCGAACACACTATATATGCTTATATCCATAGTTGGTTACGTAATCTCAACTCTACATTTCAATCATTGAAATATTCTTCTATAATGTTATAACAGTCGTTATTCACAACTATCGTCATCAAAGCTATTTTTAAAATTGAAGCGTCATCATGACTTTCGTCACAGGTTAAGATAAAAAGTGGTTAAAGCGAAAGATTACCAACACATATTTCGAGAAAAAGATAGGCGAGTAAACTCGGCTCAAAATAGCAAATGTGTATGTATGAAAACTATCATACTTATATGACTTTGTCTCAAGATAGGAGATAGAGAGGTATACTTTTGAGTGATAGATAAGTTCAAGTATGCACATACCTTTTAGTCGGATGAAGTTCCATTGGTTCCTTGAGTACTTCTTCGTCTTCGTAAGATGATCGCCATGGAGTCTGGAGCTCAACTACACTTAACTGTCCTAGTCAGAGACTTAGTTATCAGTAGTTTAGAAATCAAGACATATAGCTTTGACAACTAAACTTGACAATCATGCTTGAGATAGCAACGCATGCGAGTTCGACCGATCAATGCTCTAACAGTGGTGTTCAAATATGGACTAGGTCCCGGGGTTTTTCTGCCTTTGTGGTTTCCTCGTTAACAAAACTTTTGGTGTCTGTGTTATTTCTTTTCTGCATTATATTTTCTATATAATTGAAATATCATAGGTTGTGCGTAGTTCAATCAATTGGTAAATCCAACCTTTGGTTGTCGATTGAAATTGTTTGACACTTGAACATTGGTATTTGTTACCGTTCAAGTCGTTTCTCATAATAATCAGGCTCTCGGGTTTCTATCTGTTTGATTTGCTGATTACATTGAGAAACAGAGAATAATTCTTGGATAAATTTTCCTTGATTGAGTATGACTATATATTTGATTCTCTTGGAATTATATTGGAGTTAGTCCATACAGATTTCCTAAACGAAATATTGGATGTGGTTGTTAGACCCCCGCTTTTTTAATTTGTATCAGAGCAGGCAAACACGTTTAAGACCTGATAAGTCTGTATTTGTAGCAATCTGACTCTATGAACAGAAACACTATCTCTATAAACGTACCGCCAGTCTTCGATGACTAAAATTACTTATGGTGGAAAATTGTTATGTGTTCCTTTCTCCAAGCACGTGATTTTCAATCATGGGTTCGTGTAGTTGATGGCTATAATCCTTTGATTGTTACAGAAGGAGATGTAACTGTTCCAAAGGATATTGGTGCATATGATCCTGCCGAGACTCTCGCTGCAAAGCAAAATTCTGACTGATTAATGTATCCTCCATGCCATTACCCCAGATTTTCAGCACCATGTAACTACGTGCACTAAGTCTAAAGATGCTTGGGATATCTTAGAAACGGTATTCGAAGGAAATTCCTCTGATAAAGAAGTTAGGCTTCAAAACCTAAATTCTGACTAGGAAAACCTTCGTATGGCTGATGAAGATTCATTTGATGAGTTTAATCAAAAAGCGTCTGAAATTGTTAATGCATCTTTTACGTTGGGTAAGACTATTCACGACAAGGACATTGTGATGAAAATTCTCAGATCATTGCCAGCTAGATATGATTCTAAGAAACATGACATCGTTGAAGGAAATAACGTTGAAACACTTTCCAGAAACTCACTTATTGGAAAGTTAAGAGTTCTTGATCATGATCATAACACAGTCAGAACTTCCGCGTTCAATGCTGTGACCAACACAAGTAATTCTCCTATCTTGTCTTGAGCTGTTAAATATTGCCCAAATCATATTGATCCTGGCAGGTTATTGATTTTACAAAAGATCAAGGATATTGTGAGAAGAATCAAAAGATCCGAGGAACATCTCTCTCTCTCTCTCTCTCTATGATGCTTTAGATGATTCAATACAAGAAAAATCATATCAGTTTGTCAATTCGCATACTTCCGATGTTGCATTGAAATTTCATCTTTCACAGCAGAAACTTCTACTAACTCGAATTCTGATTCAGAATGTGAGTTCGACACTGAGATTTTTGAATTATTGGATAAAAATGAAGAAATTCACCAAGAAAATCTTCAACTAAATAGGAGGTTGGAGAAACTTGAATCATCACTACAGCTGAACAATCTTGAGATTGACTGTCTTAATGATGAACTCACCAGAACCCTGTCTCTAAAATAAAAGGAGATTAATACTCTTAAGTGTGACCTGCAAAGGTTGTCTGGAAGCTCTGACAAGATTTCAGCAATGTTATTTGGTCAGAAATCTTTTGGGAACACAAATAGTTTAGGGTTTAAAAGCATGACAGTGAGCAAAACCAACTCTCTTGTTCTGGACGGTTCTGGAAGAACGGATGTTAAAAGTTGTGATAAACAGGAGTCAATTCTGCAAAACAAAAATTCATCTTTGAATTGTTTGTTTTGTGGAAATGCCAATCATGTTCAAAGTAAGTGCTGGAAATTCAAGTGGAACAATAAACGAATTGCCAAACTTCAGAATGACATGCAAAGGATGAATCTGGCTTTGGGTAATCAGCAAGGAACTTCTGAAGACAAAAAGAAGTCTATAAGAATCAGAGTCGGACGAGGTAAGAAGTCTGTTTATACAACAAACCTTGATAAGTCACCATGTGACACAAGATGTGAGCATTCTGCTCACTCAATAACTATCTAATTATAGTGATGTATGCATCCTCACTATTAACTTGAGAATATGAGGATTGCATCAAGGTTGTTCAAGTCTTGTATAGTTGTTAATCCTTTTTTTTTTTTTCCTTTTTTTTGGGTTTATATAAGTTAAGATTTTCAATTGAATATTTCCTTACCAAAAATAGACAATGGATCGTGAACCGTGAAGACTTTTTCAAAGTTTTAGGAATTACTCATATGGTGTTCTATTTATATTCATTTGTGATCAAAATGCCCTTCACTTTTTTTTCTTTGAAAGATACAGTTTCATGGATCCTGTAACTAAAGGTATCACAAAAAGGGATGCAGTAGAAGCAGTCAATGTATATCTTTGTGGAAGAATTAAATCCTCAAGGAAGAAAAAGGAAAAGTCTACAAATGATGAAAAAGGTTCCTCCTCTAACTTTCTTTTGTCTATTTGTCAAAATGATAATAACTTTAGGGATATGGTGAAGGATTTCATCAGTAAAATAAATGATTTCAAATCTCAAATCATGTTCTCTTAGAAAAGATAACTCACTATGAACAAATGATATGTCTGACAAAGAACACCTTGTGTGAACTGAAAAGAGAACTTAGTGAGTTAACTGATATTTCTGAAGATATGGAGTAATTAAATGATCCCATTATCAATGGATTCTTTAATAATGAGAAGGAATTCTCAGTAGATGCTATGAGAAAGGTCTATGATGTCTAGGAAACTTCTTATGAGAATTTATTCTTATGTTTTAAGAAGGATAACTAGGGTTTGGAATAACATATATTGTAATTACACATTTGCTATATCCAACGATTTTCATCTTGCAATGTTTTTAGATTTATTTATTTAAACTCTTAGTTATTTGGAAGATGATTCTGCAACATTAATCTTTATTGGTTTCATATATTGCAAATAATGTTATGGGATATGTGTGTTTACGTCCGTGAACTATGATTGTCTCATATATGTCAAAAGTTAAGTCTATTATGTCATTATGCAAATATTGATGAAAATAGAATGAACTTTTGTTGACAAATATTAAGTCTATGGTATCATTATGTAAATTTGGATGAATTTGGATGAAAAGTAGAATGAATATTTGAATATTCCGCAGTATTGATCTTTCCCTGATCCACTTCTATGTGAAAGTACTGTATGGCTCCGTAAGTTTTCTTATGTTGAGCATTTATGATTAAATTAATCATTAAGGTTCCTTGTGGTTAGTTTAATTGAGTTTTCTGGATACAAATTCATGTTTCATGTGATTGTTAATGTCCAAAGAAATCCTTCTTTTCTTGTAAAAGTAATGTCACTCTTGTTGTTCTTTTGGGAATGACATTTTATGGGGGAGAGTTCTTAATTGAACTTGTGCTTAATTTCCAAATCTTTGTGGGGAGTACGGCTGTGGAATATTGTAGGAGTTATCTTGTATCTTTATAAACTCCTTGATGAATACACTAAGTTTCGACTATGTGAAATCATCGAAAAAATGTTGATATGTTCTCTTTTAGTCATGAAGTATCTCTTTGAGAATTTCATTATGATCCCGCTAGTTTTGGTACCTTTGTCAATTTATATTGACAAAAAAGGGAAGAATTATTTTGTAGTTCACACTACATATACATATAGTTTACAGATCATTATGTAAGGGAGAGTGGTTTTCATTGTGAGATGAAGTATTGACTAAGGGGGAGTGATACATATCACCATAGTATTATTGTCAAACTTGTGATAAAATTGAACTTTTATGTTGTGTAATAATACTATGACACTGTATAACAATAATTGAGAACATCTATTTTCTTACTGTTATGGCTACGGATCTTCAACAACTATGATACTGAGTTGAACACGTTCAGAACCACTGGAGTACTTGGAGTGACTAAGAATTCAAGGAATGTTGAAGAACTAAGTAAATCAAGCATTTGGATGAGAAGCTACAAAGTTTATTTATTTTGTAATCCATATGTGTTGATATTTTTTCACTAAAATTGACAAAAGGGGAGATTGTTAGAGCAGAGCTCGGTCGAACTCGCAAGCGTTGCTATCTCAAGCTTGTTTGTCAAGTTTAATTGCCAAAACTATAAGTCTTGATTTCTAGTCTACTTATAGTTATGTCTCAGATTAGGATAGAATGTGTAGTTGATCTTTAGACTTCACGACGTTCATTGATTGAAGACGAAGAACTATTAAGGGGAGCTTGTGGAACTTCATCAACAAAAGGTATGTGGAGACTTGAACTCATCTATCACTCAGAAGTCTATTCTATTATATCTCCTATTAAGATAAAAGTCGTATAGCTATATAGACTTTACATTATACACGATCGATATTTCAAGCTGAGTTTACTCGCTTGTATTTTTCTCGAAATATGCGTTGGAAAGCTTTTTGCTTTAAATACGTTCATCATTATTCTTGACGAAAGTTAAAAGATGATCATATGAAAATCACCTGGCAACATCTTACATGATTTGTGTGAGACAGTGATTTGATGTAAGCTCAGAATGTTTCGTATTGATCATTGGATCACTTGAAAATTGCTTATAAGATAATAGTTTGTGTGAGACAGCTGTTTTCGTCTTCTAAGAATGTTTCAATGATTGAAATGGGAGTTAAGCTAAAACCCATGTCTGGATGCATTACGGTTTGTATACTAAGTGTACGAACTGTTTTGTTGGAATTCAGGATCGGAAGTTTGCATACTCGTTCGCAAACTTATTCAACTGTTTAAGTCAGGGTACTTAAGTTTGCATACCCATTCAAAAACTGATTTAACTGTTGAAGTAAGGGAACCAAGTTTGCGTACCCATTCGCAAACGGTTTCAACTGATTTCGGTCCGGATTAAAGTTTGCGTACCCGTTTGCAAACTGTCGGCTTGTGGCCAATGTCCAAAACTTAAGTTCGCGTACCCGTTCGCAAACTTAAGTGGTTCAAGTTCTTAAATCGGTTAAGTATAATTTCATACTCATGAACAAATACATTTATAAATTAAGGAATGCAATCTTTGCAAACCGTGGCTAAAATGTTCATGAGCTGATTCGTTTGAATCAATCCGATTTTGCTTCAATTATGTCTTGTATACTTCTATGAGAATATAAACAATTGAACAACTATATAAGTAACACAATTAGATTCATTTGATTATGAATTAATATAGAAGTGTTAAGATGAACATGGTTAAGAGAAAAGTTTTCATATGGCTAACTTCGGTTAACTGTTATTGAGCCAACTCAATATACATGTTTAGGTACGGTTACCCGTATCTAAATGAAAGTATATTTCATTTGTGTGTAACAAAATAAGACCATCTAACAGTGGAAAGATATTAGCTTGAATCTTAAATCAGGTTTCATCTTACAATGAATATTGATTGCTTTGTTCCAAAGTTATCAAACCCTGATTTGAAGACTATATAAAGGAGAACTCTAGCAATTGGAAAACCTAATCCCCACACCTCTTATGTGATATTAGTTGCGACTAGAGTCGATTCTCCTTTAACCTAGGTTTTTCCTAAAACCTTTATAGGTTAACGACTTAAAGACTTCATTGGGATTCTGAAGCCAGACCCAACTATTTTCTCTGTAGTTGTGTGTTCTGATATTACTTTGTTCTATCGTATGGAGTACTATCTTCTCTAAGATTTTCTCGAAATTTATCTCCGATAGGTAAGATATAAAAAATAATCATAAAGCTCTTCGTCTCATTCTTTGTGATTCCACAATAGCTTGTTCTACTACCATATAGTTAAGTTAATGTGAGGTGTTTGATATTACTAGGCTGTTCTTCGGGAATATAAGACCGATGTATCAATTGGTTCCTATTCACCTTGATTTATCAAAAGACTGAATAAAAACTTCGTAGGTATTTATGTGGGAGACAGATTTATCTAATTCAATAGACTTTTCTGTGTGAGATATATTTTTTATCAAGTCTTCGACTTTGGGTCGTAGCAACTCTTAGTTGTGGGTGAGATCATCTAAGGGAATCAAGTGCATAGAGTTCTGTTGGGATTCAAAGGCGTAAGGAACGCGACTGTACCTTAATCAGTGTGAAATTGGTTAGGGATCAACTACATTCCAGTTCGAAGTTAACTTGTCGTAGGCTAGAGTCATCAGCGGCTTAAGACAGTGTGGTTTTCAAATCTGGACTAGGTCCCGGGGTTTTTCTGCATTTGTGGTTTCCTCGTTAACAAAACTTCTGGTATTTGTGTTATTTCTTTTCCGCATTATATTTTCTGTATAATTGAAATATCACAGGTTATGCGCAGTTCAATCAATTGGTAAATCCAACCTTTGGTTGTCGATTGAAATTGATTGACACTTGAACATTGGTCTTTGGTATCGTTCAAGTCGTTTCTCATAATAATCAGGCTCGCGGATTTCTATCTATTTGATTTGCTGATTACATTGAGAAACAGAGAATAACTCTTGGATATATTTTCCTTGATTGAGTATGACTATATATTTGATTCTCTTGGAATTATATTGGAGTTAGTCCATACATATTGCTTAAACGAAATATTGGATGTGGTTGTTAGACCCCCGCTTTTTCACTATGTTTAAACCCGGGGTCTACCTTGCAATTAACTGGATGTTCTTCATTGGCGTCCATACACCATGTGATACAAGCAGGACAACGTGTATCCTATGGGTAAGGGATCTCAACTTGTATTCAATAATAACACAGTACCCCAAGGGTGAAATCTTATGCCCAATGTCGTCAATCGGAATATCGAGGAGGAAATCATGAGCATGCGTCTCCTAAAGGCAACCAAAAACTGCTTTTTGTCTGTCCCGAGAACTCGTAAACTATGTCCATACCTTTAACTACTTTACCAAAAAGGGTGCTATCCAAAGTCCTTTGGGATTTAATATGGGGAGGTGTCTTTATATAAATGTAAGAATTTTAAAGTCAAAATCAGCGAGAGTTACTTGTAACGTCTTCAAAGCCTTGTGAAACTTTTATTTCATCCCTCCTACCCTACCGTTCCTTAATATATGATCTTGTAACCCCTAGGATTGGACACATGATATTATAAAAGTATAATGGGATGCCTCACCGGAAGTATATAATCCATGTCCTCGGTATCTAATAGATAGGGTGGATAACCTCCACTGTAGCAATCCAAATAATGAACCCCCACAAACACAACGTCCACTATCACCCCTCTCAAGCCTCTATCAAAAATCTTTATTGCCTCCACCATGCATTCTGGCTAGAAAATATGAAGTCCAAACAACAGCTTGGAAATATCCATGCATGCACGTAGGGGTAACAATTCATTATGAGGATCACAGAGGTTTGACAGAACCTGCATTAGTTCCACTGTATTTTCTTCTCTCCTAATGACAAGTTCCTTTACAAGCCCATCATATAGACTGCTAGCACCTCATAATAATTTAACCTCATTCTCTAGTCTTGAGATTTCAGCACGAAACATCGAATCACTTAACTTTTGTCAATCATAACAAGAGGGACAAAAATTTATGTTTTCTTAATATTCAATATAAAATCCAGTGTGTCCCTTCCACCTGGACGACCATAAATACTTCGCCACTTCTGCAGTGTCACTAATAACAGTATCATCGTCAAGATACTATTCCTGTAAGGATAATGTACATTGTTCATTTGTCTTTGTTACAAGCTGATAGAACACGAATAAAAAATGGCCCTAAAGAGTCACCTTGTTGCTTCCTGTAGATGAATAAATGTGGTAGTATACTATATACGGTCTTGCAGGTTGACAATTTAGTTGTTCTACCCATGGACACATAGATGGGCATAACTTGTGCACCTCGAGAAGCATAGTTGTATGGTCGACTAGGTTGAAACTATTTGTAAAGTCTAAAGTTAACATGGTGAGACTATCATCTTTATGGTGTTCACTGAAAAACTTGTCCACAACATGAAGGCTTTCCTCCGCACCTCCAGAGACACCTACCCCAAACCGAAAGTCCTGTAGATATGCTGCCATGTCCTTGCCCACCGCTTTCTTAACTACTTTTGATACAAGACGATGTTAAATCGTCCAGCCAGAAATGAGACAGATTTTCTTGCCCGAATTAATGAGAGGTGTTAAAGGTGCTGATGCAATGAACTCTGGAAGTTTAAGTGGGTATTCCCACCGAGCCACAAGTTAACAACCATTGTTATCGCCACGACTAAATCAACAACAACAATTGAACCTTCTCCACAAAAGGCATCCAGGAGATGTTGTTCCCGAAGACCATCCTTTACACATGAAGTTCCCATAGGGAACAATTTAATCAACTTATAATGGTGCCCTCTTCTGATACTAAAGGTGCCTCATGTAATTGGATAATTAGTTTCCGCGGAGGGGGCATCGCTCGATATTTTTCCTCAAGTGCTTTCTAGTTATTAGCATTGTTTTGCGCTACCCCTGATGAACTAATGGCTTTAACCGTAGCTGTGAAATGCCCATCTGCTACTTTGCGCAAATAAGTTTTAACATTGGTATTTAATCAGTCGGCTTCCTCTGTGTCATTATCATTCCCAGATGCCATGTCCTATGTACCTTTAAAACCTCCCTTACAAGCTTATGTATCCCACTAGATTTTCCCCAAGTTGCCAGAGCTTTAAAAATTTGCTCTTGGTGAATTGTTTTACGATTCCCAGACTTGCATTCTGACCTACCTTTATATCGAAATACCTTCAGCATACAACGAGGGAGCAGCAACAATTTAACTTATTGTTAACATACTTAGATGCGGCTGTTATTTTTTGAACTATTGCCTTTAGGGTGTGTGAAAATGCTAGTCTGATCCCTTTGAAATAATTTTCACGGTGTAGATTGAAGATCTGAAGACCGCATACAATGTCTCCACATTAAGTTCAAAGTCGTCTTCTTACAACTGAATTAAACCTTCCTGTGAGTAGGGCCGAGGTGCTTCTATGACGACTTCATATCTCCATAAACTTCACATATTACAGGCCATGCCTTAATGTTCCCCTTGTATTTGCATGCGCTGTTCCCAGCTTGAATACTGATGTCGTCAAAACACAACTACTGCTTCAAGGTCTTCAAAGTATCATATAACCCAGCAAAAACATCCAAGTCACACCTTATGGTTTGTTGCAATGCATTCTTCCTTTCCTTGTTGCAGAGATGTAGTCCCTTCAAATGAGGGATCAAATGTGTAAACCCCTTACTCCATGTTCCCCATCAAAATACCCATGGAAATCATTAAAAGGGCATAACACAATGTGTTTACTTGTAGAGGTCATTCAGATATAATATCAAACAGGAGAGGCACTTGCGGCTCCAACAAAAGCTAAATTAAGACTGGATCCTGCATCATCCAGATGACAAGCAATTCTCGTGCGATACCAAGAAAAATAAGCTAAAAAATAAGATGAAAACTATACACCATGAAAACTAACAGAAATTAAAAGCTATAAAAGGACTTAGAACCTTCGTGCTCACAAAAAAAGAATCGACATAGAAAATAGTTAAAAAGCAAGGACCCTAACACCTCGATACTACCCTAACCCTATCGAGGTAATGGTATGGTGGTTTTCAGGCGGTGGTTTTCCTTTTGTTTTGGTTTTCAGACAGATTTTTACTCGCTTGCCTGCTACATCGATGTGCTTGCTAATGAAATTTAATATTTAATAAAATTTAATTTTTTACATAACATGAGTAGTTTAACCTAGAGGTAGATCCCCTCACTCTCCTATATTCACACGATCTCACACTTTGTCCACTAATTATTTTTAGAAAATCCAATGGGTATTGTGAATTTGAAAATGTAAGTGCGAGATAGTATGGAGAAGTTCTTATTTAGACTTTCTCTTCCATCCCATATAACCATGTCACATTTCCCATGGACCTTTACCTTTATATTGAAGATGAAATTTTGATGGAAAAAATCTTAAATCTTGTGTGGCATATTTTGTTATGACCTCGATCCCTAGCATTAGAGATGCTCTAACTGTTACTAAGATTTGTGATTTTCACAATAAATTAATACAACTTTTAATTAGTACGTGCATTCATACTTGAGTCAACTCATGAAACCTGAAATACAGAATTGTCCAGACTTGAATAACACTTCCAAAAATTTAACGGATTCGATAAGCAACCTGGGAAAAGAATTTTTAGCTCAAGCCTAACTAGGCCGAGCCTTTTAACCCGATCATCCAACACATCCCATCCCTAGGTCGAGCCATCATAAGATTAAATCACGTGGGAAAGATTTAGCTGCTAGATTAGTAAAAAAAAACGTTGCAGATTACACAAAAACGTTGCATATTCTTTAATACTGCTTTTCTTTCCAGATATATCTCGCATTCCAACTAGTAGCGAGATAGTTTCGTTGAATGGTTCAGCGCAGAGAAAATCAACTTTCGCTGAATGGTTCAGTACAAATTGTTATATTTTTTTATCCGACGGCTGAGGTGATTGCGCTATCTACTTTTCGTCGTTCCATTCAACATGTTTACTTTTCGTTGTTCCATTTAGCACATTTAGATGCTAAATCAACACTAACGTAAGATTTAGAAAACTGTCCAAACTGCCAATTTAGATGCTAGATTAGAAGAGCATAGGACTTGGCTCTCGACTTATCTAGCCATAGAGGGTCAAACCCGAGGTCAAGAATGGTCAAATTTTTGACAACCTTGAGATATCAAACAAGTCAACCAAAATCTGTCATAATTGTAGTTTCCATAGTTAAAAAGGGTATAAACGTAATAGAGTTTTGATCTTATTTATATCCACGAATGTCGTAACCGTTCATTTCTTTGGTCGAGACGTTGAGAAAAAACAACAACCAGTTTTCTTACACAAACGCAGACCCGCCGTCCTCCTCCGTCCATTTTGGAGCCGCTCTTCTCCGGAGAATCTTTGTCTGAATACCGTTCAACTTTTTAATATCTTCTTCTTCATCATCATCAAGATCTGATTATCAGCTGAACCAGCTGGTTCAGAGAGATTCCCTCTGAAACAAAAAAAAGGTAACATAATCTCATATTTCTTCTTTTTTTTTAAATTTTTTTATTTTTCATTTTCATCTTCCCTTAGATTCTGCTCATCATTTACCTGTTCTGATTCTAGTTTCTGAGTTTCATTTTTTTATTTTGTATTTTTTCGTTTCTGGAAAAGAAAGATTATGTGATTGATATATGTAAATAATGGTAATACTTTGATATTTTCTTAGTTATTTTTGGTATGTAAAATAATTGTTAATTTTATGTCCATGTTCATACTTTTGGTTTTGTTCTGTAGACTTTTTTTTTTTATCAAGTACTTATGAATAAATAATAATTAGGTAGTTCATTCTCTTGGGAACATGCTTTATTTGGAATATTAAGAGGATTTTAAAAATGGGGTTTAGGGTTTGATTGTTTTATGGGATGTATTGTTGCAGGGGTGTTGTTTTAAGGGAAAGAAACGGCTGAGTTTGCTCGGCCGGATTATATATACGTTACACAGTATGGATTCCAAACAGATACTGTAGATTATTGAAGGCCGAGTGAACAGATACTGTAGATTGACTCGGCCGAGTTGTTCGTCAATTGGATCAGGTTAGTGTAATGTTTTTCTTTTGTTGGGTCTAACAAAAATTCATTGATTAGAGAAACAAACGACACACTCTGAAGTAGTACTTAGCACCTAAACCCTCCACTGTATGTAGAAAGCTCGGTTTGCCATTGAATCACCAAAACACCACCACTACTACTACTTACCATTACTTGAATTTCTAGCTCTCTGCGCCACGATATCCACTGATTTCTTGCCCTTCGTATCATTTATAGAGTGAATAGCTTCATATTTTATCCCCCCACAACTTCAACCTCAAACAGTATGTCTTTGTGCAGCTCTGGCTCCGCAATGCATAATACGTCAGGTTGAAAGTCACAAATTTTACTCCCTCAACTTCGGCTTAACTCTATCAGGAGCCATGTTCTAGTGTTCCCCTTATCTTTCTTCACCATGTTTCCTTGAACCTAATCTGCTGCCTTCTCAGGTTTTCTCACTGACTTCTTAGTTTTCGAAACTTTTTTCAGGTTAGTGTAACTGATGATACACGTTGAACGGTGGAGACGAACCTGACTGATACGGAGCTGACTTGGGCCGAGTTTTGAGGTTGCTGATTTTGGAACAATATTCGGTCAATTTTGTGAAGAATTTTTGTTTGTGGCATCAATTATCCTACCATTTGTGTGTGAATATATACTTAGAATTGTGAAAACAGTAGACAGACAGAGAAAAAAAAAAGATCTGGCCTATCTTTGCATTTCGTTGGCAATATCATTGTTTTGATTTTGGATTGGATATGGGAAAACCAAGTGGCAAGAAGAAGAAGAGTGATGCAAGTTTGAAACACAGCAGATCAGGAGAGCCGACCCCTAAAGCATTTGATGAGGATGAAGCTGTCTTTGTTACGATGTCGCAGGAATTGAAGGATGAAGGAAACAGGTTGTTTCAGAAGAGGGATCATGAAGGAGCTATGTTAAAATATGAAAAGGCCCTTAAGTTGCTTCCTAGAAACCACATAGACATTGCCTATCTTCGGAGCAACATGGCAGCTTGTTATATGCAAATGGGTATAGGTGAGTACCCTAGAGCAATCAATGAATGCAATCTGGCTTTAGAATCCACTCCCAAGTACAGCAAAGCTCTCTTGAAGAGAGCAAGATGTTACGAGGCTCTAAATAGGTTGGATTTGGCCTTAAGAGATGTCAACTTGGTTTTGAATGTGGAACCAAATAATCTCACTGCAGTTGAGATTGCACAAAGGGTAAGGCAGACACTCGAGAAAAAAGGTCTCACAGTTGATGATAAAGGGGTAATTTCGGTTCCAAACTTAGATCCTCCTGTTGCTTCTCCTACTTGCAAAGTAATGAAGCAGAAACTAAGAAAGAAAAAGAGCAATAAAGCTACTGAAGAGAAGAAGGTCGATATTGAGGATTTGAAGGCAGATCTTGAGGATAAGAAGGCAGAGGATAAGGTGGTTGTGGAGGTTGATGTGAGTCCTGTTAAGGAAGTAGATACCCTAAAGACTGTGAAATTGGTTTTCGGGGAAGATATAAGATGGGCTCAAATCCCTACTAATTGCAGTGTTCAACGTGTAAGGGAGATAATTCAGGATCGATTTCCAGGCTCGAAAGCTTTTCTCATCAAATACAGGGATCAAGAGGGAGACTTGATAACTATCACTTCCACAGAGGAGCTTAGATGGGCTGAAGTATCAGCTGAGCAACATGGTTCAATCAGGTTATATATTGTTGAAGTTAATTCCGACCAGGAACCGCTGTTTTTGGGAGTGAAGACCTGTTCTGAGGTGCCGGTGCTTACAGCAAACCGTAATGGCTCAGAGAATGGCAACACTCGGAAAAATGGAAAAGGAGAAAAAGGGTCATATATTCAAGATTGGATCATCCAATTTGCTGGGATGTTCAAGAATCATGTTGGATTAGATTCTGATGCTTATCTTAACCTCCATGAACTTGGAATGAAGCTTTACTCTGAAGCAATAGAGGATACTGTTACTAGTGAAGAAGCTCAAGATCTTTTTGAGTTGGCGGAAAAGCAGTTCCAAGAAATGGCAGCCTTGGCCATGTTTAATTGGGGTAATGTTCATATGTCTAAGGCAAGAAAGAGGGTTTCCTTCGTCGAAGAATCTTCAAAAGAATCCGTACTTATGACAGCTAAAAGCACATATGAGTGGGCACAGAAAGAATATGTAAAGGCTGGGAAGAGATATGAAGAAGCTTTACGGATCAAAGCAGATTTCTATGAAGCACATCTAGCACTTGGGCAGCAACAATTTGAGCAAGCAAAACTTGTATGGTGTTATGCTAATGGAAGTGGGGTAGATTTGGAAACATGGCCATCTACAGAAGTTCTCCAACTTTTCAACAGTGCCGAAGATAATATGGAAAATGGGTTGCAAATGTGGGAAGACATAGAGGAGCAGCAGCGTCTGAGCAAGAAACAAGCCAAACAAAATAAGTTTAAATTGCACTTGAAGGAAATGGGTCTGGATGGGCTATTTACAGATGTATCAACCGAAGAAACTGCAGAAAGGTCAACAAATATGAAGTGCCAGATTAATGTCTTATGGGGTACGATTCTGTATGAGCGATCTGTGGTGGAATTCAAACTAGGAATTCCACTCTGGGAAGAATGTCTAGAGGTTGCTGTTGAGAAATTTCAACTTGCTGGAGCTTCTACAACTGATATTAGCGTCATACTGAAGAACCACTGTGCAAGTGAAACTGCTATTGATGGTAAGCAATACTTAACACAAGTTTGCATCTGTAGATATGAGTTGTTCTTTAATTTTTTCTATCAGCATATTTACCGGAGGGTTTGCAGCTAATACTTTAACACACTAAATCTTATAATATACAGGTCTGGAGTTCAAAATTGATGAGATAGTACAGGCATGGAACGAGATGTATGATGCTAAAAGATGGCAGCTTGGGGTTCCATCTTTCCGACTTGAACCATTATTTCGACGTCGGGCACCAAAATTGCATGATATTCTAGAGAATTTGTGAGTTTTATTTATTCATACTTTTCCTTTGGCGTGTTTGAGTTAGGATAAAAAGTTCATCATTATAGAAAGATAAATCATTCTTTTCTCAGTCTAGGTAAAATCTCAAAAAATTCATGTGTCAGTTTGCGTCTTTTGGAAAAACAAATTGATGGTTATAATACTTTACATTACTCTTTTTTGTTTGTTTGTTTGGAGCTGGTGCCACCAAGGGACTCCAGAACATGCCCTTGGTCGTCTAGCATATTTTAGACAGGTTTTAGTTTTTGGAATTGAAGTCTGTATTTTGTTGACAGTTATCACCATTTAAGATATTCATGGTTATGTTACATTTTTTTTCTTTTTCTATTTCAGTTTTGTTCTAATTACCTCTTGGAATCCATTTTTCAATCCTGGATTTTCCTGAATGATTGTGCTTTTACAGCTTTATGGTTCTTTTCTCTTGTATAATGTTTATTCCTATGTGCCCGACACTGGAAGGGACCTGTATTGGTCTCAAAGTACTTGCCTATTAACATGTCGATCCTACCAGGAAAGTGGGGGTGTCATTAACATTATCACGGCTCTCCTGCCTACCTCCTTTTCTTTCTAATCTTTTCTGGATGGATATCTTTTAAGCAAAGAATGCATGTTTCTGCCTAGCAAGAGCTGGTCTTGTACTCAATGTTTTTATTTTAATTGGTGATTCAATTGAAGAGAACCAAAAATCAAAGTAAAAGAAAGCTTGCCAGATTTTTGGAACCATCAAGAATTTGTGTACCCAGACAGTAGTGGAAAACGATTAGCCTTTTTTACCATGTTGCCCCCGATAAAAAGCCGTGTTTGCTCCAAAGTTCTTCAACAAGGCATAAGCGACAAAACATGACGGGATCCAAGCACACCATGTATCCAGGATGTAGTTGCAGTTCATGTTATGGCAGTGGCACCAAGCTTAGCTCAGTCGCATTTGTGTGTCTGGCTGGGTGACCTTTTCAATGAACTGTCTGAAGTGCCTGCCAGTCAGGATATGGTGAAAATATGATATATTTGTTGTGGTTTGTCACTTAACAAAGAATTGCAGCTCAAATGTAGTGCCGTGCCCTAAGGTTTTGCCAAAACCTTTTTAGACAAATCAAGAATTCAGACTATTTTGGCAGTGCTTAGCCTTTAGGGTGTATTGGATCCTGCAGGAATGAGACCCACACAAATGCAAGTGTACTGTTTGAAAAAATAATTAATAGGAACCACTTGGCAATACAGTGGGGTTCTAATCATCCATCACTTGGAGGGCTTTTTTTTTTTTTTTTTGGATTGGATTGAAATCACCTGACTAGTCTGGTACGAATATGTGAGCCAATGACTTGGTCTCATATATCACGGACGTTTTATTTCTTGACTCAAAGTCTCAAACAGTCGGAGTTAGATATATGTCAGGTCGCGAGTTAGATCTGACTCAAACTAAAAACAAAGGGTTTGAACAATCTCGTGTCGAGTCAGAGGCCGAATCAAAACCAACGAGTCAGCAAAAAAACACACAACTTAAGACCAAGAGAGTTTGGGAGTCCGAATCTCTCCCTTTTCATACAAGAAGTCATGAGCTAATAACTCTATGACAATATTCTAATATCTGAAAAAGTCAATCGACTGTTTATATTTCTTAATGAAACATTTATTTAGGGCGCGAATTTGTTTAAGATTCTAAAAGCTATGACAATTTGGAAAACTATTTTTCCTCTAGGTACAGTCGACCACTATTTTTCCTCTAGGTACAATCGATGGAAAATCTAAACCTTAATTCATTGATAGGACATAATCTTCTTACTACAGTGAGTATTAACGATAATTCAGTGACTTGGAACTCAACAAATTCAGTGACTTGGAACTCAACAACCATGACATATTGTAGAAAAACTGAAATCAAATTTCATTTGTCCAGATCAATCCTTCTGCTATGATTTGTGATTTCTATTAAACTGAAAAGTATACTATTTTCGGCCGCAGATGTTGGAAAAGTTAAGTTATAATATTTTTGGATGCAGGTATCGAGAAAGTTAAGCTATTAATTAATTAGCTTAAAAAATGAATATGGATTCGTTTCAAGGGTGAGTCAACTCAATCTTTTTCTCTTTTGGGTTGTCATTTTGATTCACTTCCTACAAAATATTTGGGATTGCCTCTTGGTGATGAACGTGGTGGTACTGCAAAACGGGATACAGTGATCGACAATTTTAACTCTCAACTTGATGGATGGAAAAAGCCTTTGTTAAATAAAGCTGGCAAGATGACTTTCATTCCAGTTTACATGCTATCTAGTTGGCATATTTTTATCTCTTTATGAAATTACTGCCTCAGTTTCAGAAAACTTGAGAATCTCATAAGAGACTTTCTTTAGAATGATAACAAAGGGAGAAAAAAGATGCATATGGTAAAACATGAGGTGATGTATATGAGGAAAAAGTATGGACGATTAGGTATCAAAATCTCAAGAAAGATGATTAAGTCTCTCCGTACTAAATGGTCGTGGAGATTTGCGAAGGAATAAGATACTCTTTGATAGAATGTAAATATCGATGGTGAAATGACTCTTTAGAACCCTTAAAATTTCTCATGGTTGATTTTTGTGGAGAAATAGTATAAAGTGCGCCTCTATTTCCAAGACATGTCATATTCAAAGTAAACAAGGGTACTGATATCCGTTTTAGGGTTGATAATTAGATGCTCCATGTTAGAGCATTGCTCGGTTGAACCCAACAAGCATTGATATGTCAAGTTTGGTTGTCATATTTTAGCTCCAAAACTCAAGGATACTTGATTAGATTACTAGAGTCAGCTATGTTAGCTTAAACTAGGAACAATACAAATGTTGGAACTTGCTGGTGTTACTCAGAAGAAACCGAAGACGTATCGACATCAACGAATGATCATCTTTCTCTTCGAGGTTAGTAATACAGATTTGACTTGTTCCATTTATATCTACATTTTTTTCAAGATGTTTAGATTAAATATAACATATAAAATATATTTATGTATCTCTAGTATTAATGACTTGATCATTCCATTATGGTCAAAGTTTTAAGGAAGTATATTACCAGTTGTATCATAAAACTTTGGTATATTGAGTTACGAAGTATAACTTTTGTCTTTTGAACTTCGAAGATTTAACATAACACTATTGGTAATTTTTTTACTAGTTAGTGTGTTAAACTTTTGGGTTGATTCTGTACCTAGAAACTTGTTCGTAGTTAAAAAGAATCAAAGGATTTATTCTAGGACCAATCCCTTAAAAAAGGATATCTACAAGGACCGGTCCCAAGTTTCACTAGCAGGACCGGTCCGTTCACAAGGATTTCTAGTTGGACTGATCTTAATGATTAACCAAATAAGATGTATTTCAATTTCGTCTATTAACTTAGGGTTTGAATAGCTTCCGGAGATATGGTTTGGTTAATATGGAAAGTTCACAAGATGTCGACGTAATATTTGAACATATGCTAAACTCTTATGAATTAATGTTCAAGTAATTTCCTTCTTACTCAATGAGATCCCAAACCAAAATTTTCTAAATATCTTTATGATATTCAAAATTTATGTGTCATTCATATCCCACTAGATAAGCACATCTCTGGTTGATATACTAGTAAAGTATATTTTACATGCTAGCTAATATTGAGTTGTCATCCAAGAGAGATTTCGGTATATTAGTTAGATTACAGTTGGAATATGTACAAAACATAAAATAAAGAGCGTACTCAACTATATCTCTAATTAATTTCCTGAGATTGACAAGTAGTTACTGAAACAGATTAGTCCTTTACTATTCCGGAATACGATGCAAAAGAGTTGAGTGATTGAAGTCTTCACAACAGGTGAAGCGACTTAAGATAGTGGACTCTATATTAGGATTCACGTGTGTAGACCAAATTGGTAGTTGATAGACACATTTTTGTGTTTGAATTGTCCTCAGTGTCTCTATTGTTAGTGCTCGATTTTTGTACTAATTATGGTATTCTATGTGTGTGTAGGTATTTTTGGCCAACAAACATTTTTGGAAAAATCGGCTCGAAAAATTATGCGGAACACCCCCCGGAGGATATTTGCTATGCGGACTCTCATATTGGATAAGGGGCACCCAGTTACTAAGGGGCATCACAGGGCGCCACCTACTATTTTTACCCCCGTCGTGGATAAGGGGCAGTTCATCTTCAACATTTCAAAAATGAATTTGGCGGAAAAAATGCACAGTTTACTACCAGAGTAGGGTTCGAGTTTTGGGCCATTTCTGACCAGAGTAGGGTTCGAGTTTTGGGCCATTTCTGAAGAGATTCAATCGCTGTTTTTGATTTGGATTAACTTCTTAGGCCTATACAGAGAAGTATGTTTGTTGGATTCGAGAAATCTGGGTTGAATAATCGGGTTTTGGATTAAATAGGGAAGAGAGATACTCGGGGTTGGTTGGTGGTATTTCTGTAAATTGGGAGAAGATAATTCTCGCAGGATTTGCATCCATCAGGTTTGGAAAGAATGGGAAACAGTTGACGTGTTTGAGAGCTAAAAAAGGAACCAAAATCTTCATATTTTCGGTCATTATTCAAAACAGAGAAGGCAATATTCTCGGGATTTTCTCGAGTTGTTTTGTGGAAGTTACATGGACCTGCAAGAGTTCTACTCATTCTAGGAAGTGTATGGCACGTGTTTGAAGAGTTTTTGATGCATGGGAATCACCAGCAGATGTGTGCAGAGAAAAAAAGAAGGAAATATTTCACATAAATGGAAGGGGAGTAAAAGAGGATTATTCTTGAGTTAACTACGAGATTCGACGGTGCTACTGGGTATAAAAAGGATCCTGAGGAGTCATAGATGGTTACTGAGAGTTTGGGAGAGTTTTGGAGAAGACAGAGGCGATAATCAGAATCACCAGAAATATTTTTCTGTTGTTGCTCATCTGAAGAACACGAGGAACAGACCATCCAAGACAGTCGTTTTTCAACAGTGGAAACGACACACAGGCGTGGGTCGAGAGCTACAAAATCAGCGACAGTACTATTTTATCGTTCTTTTCAGTTTGTAACACTTATAACTGTTACAAACCCAGTTTTTAATACTTTTTCTCCATTTCATCTTTGTAAACACCCTTTGAGCAATAAAAATGAATTTTGAGTGTGTTTCCAACATGATGATGAGCTAATTCTCCCACAACCAAGGCAATGAGGAAGCTATTCACGCATGAGTAATGGGTAACTATTTCATTTTCTCTAATTTTTAATTTAATTCAGTCAATCACTGCTCTTGCAGAGTTTTTAAATGTTTACATAATTTTCTTAATTACTTGTGATTCAATTTGATAGATTACACTTTGTTTAATCAATTGATAGTCTATGCTTGGGGAATACAATTAATATTTGAGAATATGTTTGATTAATTGTGAACTAAGAAATAAGAGACTTAAAAGATAATTAGAGTTTTGGATTATTTGCCATAATTTATTCATGTGTGATAGTGGAATCAGTGTCTTGGTTATTCCTAATAATCTTGAATTAAATTTTGTTTGTTTTTAAATTTCATTAAATCTAAAATCTTTTGCTTTCACAAGTCTCAACGAACTTTTTACTACAACTCAATCAAAAATCACATCAAGTTTTAGCGCCGCCGACGCGGACTTGTCTTTAGGCTACAGTTTTTAGATATTTTTTTTTCATTTTTATTTTATTTGTTCTTCTTTACGTTTTTGGGGTTTTGTCCTTTCCTTACAGATTTTGGAGTTTGGAGTGAAAGAAAAGTTTGCCAAAGCTTTTGGTGTATACTTAAAGAATTGGAGCAAAAGCAAAGCGAAAGGAGCGAAAGAAAAGAAGAATAAAAATTAATTAAAAAAGAGAGAGAGGGAGAGAGACATTTTATTTTATTTATATTTTTTTTGATTATCTTTTTCTTTTGCACTTTGTTTTTGTACTTTGGACTGTGGACTTTGGGACTTTATTTGTTTTAAACCCTACGGAAGGGTAGTTTAAATATAAACTGTTTGCAGAGAAGGACGGCGATTACGATATCGCCTCGGCCCCTCGGGTTCGTACATGACATAGGAGTCGTGTCCCGAGTCGACTTCAGCGGTTCTTCGCCCGTCTGGTACGGGAGGTAAGTTTGTCGAAACACTCGCGAATCCCCTGTCAGCGAGTTACTGTATTCCTTCGTTTGCATATATGCTTAGGATTTGAAAACGGCTGCTTTAATTTCCTAGTAAAGGGCAAGGACTGGCCATACAAGATAAGGGTTCGGATTTCATCACCGTTCCCTTCTTGCCCGCCTTAGGAAAACGAAACCAGACGCGAACCTAAGCTTAAAATTTGACTAGAACGAGACCTATAGGGTAACGAGCTTAATAGGAAAGTCATTCGAAAAATATTGGTTACTCTTTTAAGCATGCTTCAAAGTTCATGATGGTTTCTGTGAGTTGAATACGCCGCCTTGTAACGCCGGTGAGGCCTTGGGTATCAAAGCTCCACTGAGCTTCCCTCGTCTCGATTCAACTTACTTAACTCGGATTGATTCCAGAGGGGTTTGCTTAAATTGTAACGAATTCCCTTTCGAAGGATTAGAAGCTGGTCTAGAAACAATCTAAGTGGAGCCATCATGCTTTTTGTTTGCTAGAAATCTTTAGGTTTGCTTTGGTGGAGTCAGCCTTGTTTGTGTTTGCATAGAACTTCCCTTCCTTTTAGGATTTCTTTTTTTGTTTTTCTAGTGTATGCCCAAGGTTATTAAAACGGGCTTGGAAAAGAAATCTAGGTCGATTGATTAGTGAAAACCTAGTAGTTCTTCTTGGAAGCGGGGAGCTCGAAGACTCTTCTTTTGAGAGCCCTGTTTTTGGAAACTTCAGTTTTGAGAATCTGTCTCTTCGTGAGGAAAATACCCCTAGTACTTCAGCTGTGCCAGCGATGGCAACTTTGAAAGATTACATGTTCCCAACTAGGTCCACCCGAGCTTCGTGCATTAAATTGCCAGCCACTACGGCTAATTTCGAGATAAAACCTAGTATTCTTCAGATGATCCCTATATTCTTAGGGAAAGATGATGAGAACCCTTATTTTCATATTAGGGACTTTGAGGAAATTTGTGGGACAATTAGAATAAAAGACCTTACTGATGAAGTCTTGAAACTTAAGATGTTTCCCTTTTCCTTGAGAGATAAAGCCAAGACCTGGCTGAACAACCTACCATCTGAATCCATTGAAACATGGCAGGAACTTATTGCTGCTTTCTATATGAAATTCTACCCTAAGCATAAAACTGCGTCTGTTAGGCAGAAAATTAGTGCTAGTGTGCAACAAGAGGGAGAGTCTCTTTATAGGTTTTAGAGAGATTCAATGATCTCCTATCCCAGTGTCCTCACCATGGATTTGATAAGATGAAACTCGTAGAGATTATTTATGATGGTTTAGACTATTCAACCAAAGCCATGGTTGAGTCTATGTGCGCTGGTGAGTTCACTAGTAAAAGTGTTGATGATGCTTTTACCTTCTTAGGAGTTGTCGCTGAAAAATCCCAACAGTGGGAGTCTTGTGTTGAACCCCCCAAAAGACTCTTGGTCAATAGAAGTAGCACCAATGTGGTAGATACAAGCTTCGGGTCTGATGCTAAGTTTGCTGCTTTGTCTAGAAGGTTAGAAGCTTTGGAATTGAATCATCCTAAACATAGGTCTCTTGTTGAACCTGATGATAGGTTTAGAGCCTCTCAAGTGTCTAGTTGTGGAGTAGAACCCAATAACTCGTTTTGGGAAGGTCAGGTTAGTGAAGAGCAAGCCCATGCTGTCTATAACAATGCTAGGTTTGAGAACCGTCAGAAGTTTGACCCATACTCAGAGACTTACAACCCTGGTTGGAGAAACCATCCTAATTTTTCTTGGTCTAAGGGTCAGAATCAAGGACAGTCTAGTAATTCTCAGCCTCCCCCAGGTTTTGGTTATGCTAAGAACTCTTCAGGTCAACCCCAGTTTCAGAATGAGAAAAATATCTCCACCTTAGAAGAAACCCTTACTATGTTAGCAAAGAACCATGAGATGTTATCAAAGAACCACTATGGTTTTCAAGAAGAAACCAGGCAGAATTTTAAGAATAATTCCCAGTCTCTTGCTAACTTAGAACTTCAAGTCGGCCAAATAGCTAAGTTTCTTAGTGAAAGAGAAGATGGAAGGTTCCCTAGTCAAACTGATCCTAACCCTAAAGGAGAGAAATCGTACAATCATGTGAATTCTATAACAACCCTTAGGAGTGGAAAGAAAGTTGACAATAAGGTTGCCATGCCTGATAGTGAACATGTTGTAGTTCACCCTTCTGAGCCAGAAAATGAGGAGACTGATAGAGTCTCCAAAGAGACCAATGAGGGTCTGCTGAGCCCGGCTTTGTTCCCAGAGCCCCGTTCCCCAGCTGCTAGTTCCAACTAAGAGGGAGTCCAACTTTAATGATATATTGGAGGTTTTTAAGCAGGTTACTATCAACCTCCCATTGTTAGATGCGATTAAGCAGATTCCCGCTTATGCCAAGTTTCTTAAGGATATGTGTACGCGAAAGCGAAAACTTAGTGTCCAGAAGAAAGCCTTCCTAGCTAGTCATGTGAGTTCTATTATTCAGAATACCACTACTCCTAAGTATAAAGACCCAGGGTCCCCTACTATTTCTTGCACAATAGGTAAATACCGTGTCGAGAAAGCTTTGCTTGACTTAGGAGCCAGTGTGAACTTACTGCCATACCATGTGTACCTTAAGCTAGGACTTGGTGAGATGAAACCTACCCAGATGACACTTCAGTTAGCTGATAGGTCCGTTAAAATTCCTCGTGGTGTGATCGAGGACGTTCTTATTGAGGTCGACAAGTTTATTTATCCAGTGGATTTTGTTATCCTAGATACCCAACCTGTCCCTGACCCAGAGAACCAAATACCAGTGATTTTAGGTCGCCCGTTTTTAGCTACATCCAATGCGATCATTAACTGTCGAAATGGTATTATGAATTTGTCTTTTGGTAATATGACTATTGAGCTGAACATTTTTAATATTAGTAAGCTACCCTCTGAACTAGATGACTCGAGCATAGAAGAGGTGAACATGATAGGAACATTAGTCGAGGAGTCATTACCAAACACTTTGTTAGAAGATCCATTAGAGAAATGCCTAGCCCACTTTGGGATTGATTTTGATGATGACGATGTGATTAATGAGGTGAATGCTTTGTTAGATTCAACCCCTTTGATAGACACTAGTAATGGATGGAAACCTAAGTTCGAACCTCTACCCGTTTCTGAGTCTACCCTAGTTCCTTCGTTAGAAAAGCCTCCTAAGTTGGACCTTAAACCATTACCAGATTCCCTGAAGTATGTGTTTTTAGGCCCATCTGAAACTTTACCTGTGATTATAGCATCCGACTTGGATAGTGATCAGGAAAGTAGGCTAGTGACTGTCCTTCAGAATAACAAGGAAGCTTTAGGGTGGACCATAGCAGACATTAAGGGTATAAGTCCTACTGATTGTATGCATCATATCTATTTAGAGAGTGACACCAAACCTTCTAGGGAGATGCAACGTCGACTGAACCCTAATATGAAAGAAGTAGTTCGAACCGAGGTTCTTAAGCTGTTAGATGCAGGCATTATCTACCCCATTTCAGACAGTAAGTGGGTCAGCCCCGTTCAGGTTGTTCCCAAGAAATCCGGTATTACTGTAGTCCAGAATGATAACAATGAGTTAATCCCAACCCGGGTGACCACGGGTTGGCGTGTCTGTATTGACTATAGGAAATTGAACAAGGTCACTAGGAAGGACCACTTTCCCCTTCCCTTCATCGACCAAATGCTAGAGAGATTAGCTGGACGTAGCCATTATTGCTTTTTAGATGGATACTGCGGTTATAATCAGTTGTTATGCCCCAGAAGACCAAGAGAAAACCACTTTTACCTGTCCCTTTGGTACCTTTGCGTATAGACGCATGCCTTTCGGGCTATGTAATGCCCCTGCGACCTTTCAGCGTTGTATGTTGAGCATATTTTCTGACATGGTAGAACGGTTCTTAGAGGTCTTTATGGATGATTTTTCAGTGTTTGGTTCGTCTTTCGATGAGTGCTTGCATCATTTGTCATTAGTTTTGACTAGGTGTAAGGAAAAGAATTTAGTGCTTAATTGGGAGAAATGTCACTTCATGGTTCGTTCAGGAATTGTTCTAGGGCATATCGTATCTTCGAAGGGTATAGAGGTAGATAGAGCCAAAGTTGACCTTATTAAAACTTTACAGGTCCCAAAAACCGTAAGAGATATTAGGTCATTCTTAGGGCATGCAGGTTTTTATCGTCGATTCATTAAGGATTTTAGCTTGATTTCTAGACCTCTTTGCAATTTGCTTGCAAAAGACGTTAAGTTTGTCTTTGATGATGCTTGTTTAGAGGCTTTTGAGAAGCTTAAGAATTTACTCACTACCGCCCCCATAGTCCAGGCACCCAACTGGAACCTACCCTTTGAGATCATGTGTGATGCTTCAGATTATGCTATTGGTGTTGTGCTAGGTCAGCGAGAAAATAAGTTACTTCATGTGATTTACTATGCTAGCAAAACTCTGAATGATGCCCAGTTGAACTATACCACTACGGAGAAGGAACTATTAGCTATTGTGTTTGCCTTAGACAAGTTTAGATCCTACCTCTTAGGTTCTAAGGTCATAATCTTTACTGATCATGCTGCTTTGAAGTATCTTCTTTCCAAGAAGGATACTAAACCTAGATTGATTAGATGGATCCTATTGTTGCAGGAATTTTCCTTAGACATTAGAGATAAAAAAGGTGCAGAAAATGTAGTAGCAGACCACTTGTCTAGGCTTGTTGTGGATACCCTTAATGATTCTCCTCCTGTTAGGGATAGTTTTCCTGATGAACAACTGTTCTTTGTTACCCAAGCACCTTGGTATGCGAATATAGTGAATTATCTTGTTACTGGTCGAATGCCCCAACATTGGGGTAAACAAGATCGTTCTAGGTTTTTAGCCGAGGTGAAGCACTTCTTTTGGGATGATCCTTATTTGTTTAAGTATTGTCCAGACCAGATTATTAGGAGATGTATACCTGAGAGTGACCAGTCCAGTATTATTTCCTTTTGTCATGATCATGCTTGTGGGGGTCACTTTAGTGCTAAGAAGACTGCTGCTAAGATATTGCAGTGTGGATTCTATTGGCCTTCGTTGTTTAAAGACTCCCATAGTCACTGTGTTACTTGTGAGCGTTGCCAGAAATTAGGAACCATTTCCCGTAGGAACATGATGCCCTTGAACCCTATTTTAGTTGTTGAGGTCTTTGATGTGGGGTATTGACTTTATGGGTCCGTTTCCTAATTCTTTTGGTAACCTTTACATCCTTGTCGCTGTAGACTATGTATCTAAGTGGATTGAGGCGGTTGCGTGTAAAACCAATGACCATAGGGTTGTGATTGAGTTCTTGAAAAATAATCTACTTACACGTTTTGTTACACCGCGAGCTATAATTAGTGATGGAGGGTCGCACTTTTGTAATGGACCTTTTAGGCTTTTGATGAAGAAATATGGTATTACACATAAGGTAGCTACCCCATATCATCCACAGATTAGTGGTCAGGTAGAGGTTTCCAATAGGGAGATAAAGCGTATATTAGAGAAAACAGTTAATCCTAATCGGAAAGACTGGTCGTCTAGGCTTATTGATGCTTTATGGGCTTACCGTACTGCGTTTAAGACCCCCATTGGAATGTCACCTTATCGACTTGTGTATGGCAAGGCATGTCACTTACCTGTTGAGTTAGAACATAGATCATGTTGGGTTGTTAAGCAGCTAAATTTTTCACTAGACAAGTCAGGAGCCCATAGGAAACTCCAGCTCAATGAGTTGGAAGAAATTCATAGAGATGCATACGATAGTGCTAAGGAGTATAAGAACAAAATGAAACTTTTGCATGATAAGAATATTTTAAGAAAGTCATTTTCTCCAGGTCAAAAAGTACTTCTGTATGATACCCGCTTGCATCTTTTCCCTGGGAAGTTACGTTCTCGGTGGACGGGTCTTTTTATTGTTCACACTGTCTTTCCTCATGGAGCTGTTAAGATCGAGACACTGGATGGTAGTAGTTCTTCGAAGGTTAACGGTCATAGATTGAAACCCTTTTTTAGATCCCTTTACTACAGGTGATGTTGAGGAGGTCCCTCTGGAGGACCCTGTTTACCCTTGATTGACCATCGAGGCGATTGTATGTTGTATATTAGTTTTTGATTTCTCTCTTCACCCAGGTACTATCTTTCCGACTTCTCTCTTTACTGATTCCTCATGTTACTTTGCTTTTTGGTATTTCTCTTTCATTAGAAACATTGAGGACAATGTTAGATTTAAGTTTGGGGGTGGGGAAGAAACTTTTTGTTAGCTTTTAGTTGCAATAAATAAACTACAGAGCCTAGAAATTTATGCTTATTAAGGTTGGCACTAACCAATCTAAGTGGATGGGAACATCTTGGTTGTAGGAGTTGAGGAACCAATCTGATTAGATGGAAACATCTAAAGAGTCTATTCATAAAAGCACAAAGCTCAGGTGTTAGAATTGAAAAAAAAAACATGGTAGTTTCGCCATAACTCGTTGAATCCTAATCCCTTCTGTTTTTATTTCTTAAGTGATTTGGTGGGGCACACGACTCAAGTTGTTACCATTGCTAGGTGAAATAGAGTGATTGAGATACAAAAAAAAATAAAAAATTGAGACCAGACCATCAAACCAACCGGAATAAATTCAATAAAGTCGACCACTGGTGCCCTTGTATATGCCAGTTGTGTTGACCTAGAGTTAGGTTTATCGACCATTGGTGCCCTTGTATATGCCAGTTGTGTTGATATTAGTCAGACCGGTATCTCAGTCCATTAGGATAGGTTCATCTTGGCAGAGGCCTTCAGACAAATATGGGAAACACCGTTCACTTTAAACCATCATTTTTCTCTACATCCATCTTCTTAATCTTTCCATGTTGGTTGACTCCGGTTATAATGTACAGAAACTATCTGAGTAGAGATTTGTCACTTATATATGAATTTTAGTATGCTTGAGCGCAAACTCGTGTACAACAATTGGAATTTCGCATCAGGGTACTTCCTCCTATAGTCAATGTTTGTATGCCAACCAAGGAGATTCTTTAGTGCCTTCCAAGGTTCTGCGTAGATAACTAGGGTCTGGAGTAAAGGTTTTGTGGGTACACCTCTGGTAAACCCTACGGAGACAACACTCCGCCGCTAGGGCCACTTAGCGGTTTAACGGCTTGCTGCACGTGCTAAGTGTAGTAATTATTTTTCTAAATTAGTTTTGCTCGAGGACTAGCAAATAATAAGTTTGGGGGTATTTGATAGACACATTTTTGTCTCTGAATTGTCCTCAGTGTCTCTATTGTTAGTGCTCGATTTTTGTACTAATTATGGTGTTTTATGTGTGTGTAGGTATTTTTGACCAATAAACATTTTTGGAAAAATCGGCTCGAAAAATTATGCTGAACACTCCTCGGAGGATATTTTCTATGCAGACTCTCAGATTGGATATGGGGCACCCAGTTAATAAGGGGCATCACAGGGCGCCACCTGCTATTCGCACCCCTGTCGTGGATAAGGGGCAGTTCATCTTCAACATTTCAAAAATGAATTTGGCGGGAAAAGTGCATAGTTTACTACCAGAGTAGGTTTCGAGTTTTGGGCCATTTCTGAAGAGATTCAATCGTTGTTTTTGATTTGGATTAACTTCTTAGGCCTATACAGAGAAGGTATGTTCGTTGGATTCGAGAAATCTGGGTTGAATAATCGGGTTTTGGATTAAACAGGGAAGATAGATACTCGTGGTTGGTTGGTGGTATTTCTGGAAATTGGGAGAAGATAATTCTCGCAGAATTTGCATCCATCAGGTTTGGAAATAATGGGAAACAGTTGACGTGTTTGAGAGCTAAAAAAGGAACCAAAATCTTCATATTTTTGGTCATTATTCAAAACAGTGAAGGAAATATTCTCGGGATTTTCTCGAGTTGTTTTGTGGAAGTTACATGGATATTTATTCCCTGCAAGAGTTCTACTCATTCTAGGAAGTGTATGGCACGTGTTTGAAGAGTTCTTGATGCATGGGAATCACCAGCAGATGCGTGCAGAGAAAAAAATAAGAAAATATGTCACATAAATGGCAGGGGAGTAAAAGAGGATTATTCTTGAGTTAACTACGAGATTCGATGGTACTACTGGGTATAAAAAGGATCCTGAGGAGTCATAGATGGTTACTGAGAGTTTAGGAGAAGACATAGGCGATAATCAGAACCACCAGAAATATTTTTCTGGTGCTTCTCATCTGAAGAACACGAAGAACAGACCATCCAAGACAGTCGTTTTTCAACAGTGGAAACGACACACAGGCGTGGGTCGAGAGCTATAGAATCAGCGACAGTACTGTTCTATCGTTCTTTTCAGTTTGTAATACTTATAACTGTTACAAACCTGGTTTTTAATAGTTTTTCTCCATTTCATCTTTGTAAACACCCTTTGAGAAATAAAAATGAATTTTGAGTGTGTTTCCAACATGATGATGAGCTAATTCTCCCACAACCAAGGCATTGAGGAAGCTATTCACGCATGAATAGTGGGTAACTATTTCATTTTCTCTAATTTTTAATTATAATTCACTCAATCACTGCTCTTGCAGAGTTTTTAAATGTTTACATAATTTTCTTAATTACTTGTGATTCAATTTGATAGATTATACTTTGTTTAATCAATTGATAGTCTATGCTTGGGGAATACAATTAATATTTGAGAATATGTTTGATTAATTGTGAATTAAGAAATAAGGGACTTAAAAGATAATTAGAGTTTTGGATTATTTGCCATAATTTATTCATGTGTGATAGTGGAATCAGTGTCTTGGTTATTCCTAATAATCTTGAATTAAGTTTTGTTTGTTTTTAAATTTCATTAAATCTAAAATCTTTTGCTTTCACAAGTCTCAACGAACTTTTTACTACAACTCAATCAAAAATCACATCAGTAGTAAGTGCGAGGATACTGAAGGAACTGACTTGGAGTTAGTTTATTCGGTTTCAACTATACGAATTTGTAGTAGTCTTTGTATAGCGTCTTAATTTTGAGAGTATTGGAAACTGGACAAGGTCCCGGGGTTTTTCTGTATTGTATTTTCCTTGTTAAAAAATTCTTGTGCATTGTGTGATTTACTTTACTTCGGCGCTGTATTGCTTTTCATTTATAATTAATGTAAATACATTAAGTGTTTGATCCCATAGTTTGGTTCGAATTCCGAACTTACTCTAGTGTACACCTTGTTGTTGTCATATTCTTGATAGTTCTTATCTATATTAGATCACACAAGGTGTGTCTTGCGTAGGTTGATATCGGAAGATTGTGGTGTACTTGGTATCCTCGTCATTTCACTCTCGTTCAATCTATGTTTCCCACTCTTTATTCTTTGGCCAGAGCCACAAGAAAACATGTTATTGACTTATATACTGAGGATGTAGAAATAATCAATTGGCATTTGGACTTTCCTAGAAGACTCAGTGTTGAAGATAAAAATGAAATAGAAGGGCCTCAGATGTTTTAGATATTGTCAATTTAAAAAACATCTAAGATGTTGTGCTAGAGTGGGTTATCCCTAGCAAAAAAATATTCTTTGTAAAGTCTACCTATGATAGTCTCACCAACAAAAATTTATCTAAACCCATTAATCCTTTGTTTGAAGCAAGAAGTATCTTACAAAATGAGTTGTTTAGTGGGGTCTTTGATGTATAATCGTTTGTTTGCTAGGGACTTACTGAAAAAAGAGGAATTGATGTGTACTCTGATTTTCCTTTTGTTTTCAAGATGAATCTTCGCGCCTTCTTCCAATACACTGACCTTTTGCTTGAAAGATTTGGTTGTATTTTTAGGACAAGCTTAATTAGCATTCACTACGACATCGATTTATGTTTGACGATTCATTCTTGACAGTTCCAGCATTACTGCTCGGTCGAACTCGCAAGCATTGTTATCTCAAGCTTGTTTGTCAATGTTAGTGATCAAAACTATAAGTCTTGATTTCTTGTCTACTTATAGATGTATCGGACTAGGATAGATTTTGTAGTTGAGCATTAGACTTCATGGCGCTCATCATTGAAGACGAAGAACTACTAAGGAGAGCTTGTGGAACTTCATCAACAAAAAGGTATGTGAAGACTAAAACTCATCTATCACTTGGAAAGTCTATTTCTACTCTATAAGTCGTGTTACGATATAGTTTTCTATTATACACATTTGAGATTTCGTGCTGAGTTTAACTCGCTTACATATTTCTCGGAATATGTGTTGGCAAGCTTTTGCTTCGACCAAGTTCATCTTGATCATGTGAAAATCGCCGAGCAACATCTTATATGATTCGTGTGATACAATCATTTGGTGTAAACTTGAAATGTTTCGATTATGATTATTTTAATAACTTGAAATTTTTTTTGATGCTAATAGTGTGTGAAAACGGCTATTGTCATCCTCTAAGAAAGTTTCAATGATTGAAATAAAAGTTTAGAATACTTAACTATCATTGTATTATAAGCATATTGTGCATTCTTGCATGTATGTGATCCATGACCGGAACTAAAGTATGCATACCCGTATGCGTACTTGAAGTTGCGAAATTCCGTGTACCAAGTATACATACCGGTTGCATAAGGTATAGGTCCGGAAATCTATGCTAGGATTTGGAAGTGTACTAAGTATGCGTACCCGTTTGCATACTGGCGAACAAAAACTCAGACCGGCTACTTAAGTATGCATACCCGTTTGCATACTTGAGTGGTTAAGGTTCTAAAATTGGTTGGCTCGTGAACTAATACATTTATATATTGAGGAATGCATTCTTTGAAAACCGTGGCTATAATGTTCATGAATTGATTCGAGTGAATCAAACCGATTTTGCTTCAGTTGTGTTCTTGTATACTTCTATGAGAATATAGCAATTGACCAACTCTTTAACTAGTTTCATTTGAGTCATTTGAACTAGTTATGGTTAAGATGAATAAGGTTTATATGGGAGTATTCATATGGCTAACCTTGGTAAACTATTGTTGAGCCAACATGGTGTACATGTTTAGGTACGGTTACATAAACCTAAATGAGGGTACATTTCATTTGTGTATAACAAGCTAAGTTCGATCTAACGGTTGAAAGATATTATCTTGAATATAATCAGGTTTTCATCTAACGGTAAATATTGAATGCTTTATTACCAAGGTAACTTAGATTGCAAACCCTGATTTGAAAACTATATAAAGGAGAACTCTAGCAACTGGGAAACCTAATCCCCACACCTCTTGTGTGATGCTAGTTGCATAAGCTAGAGTCGATTCTCCTTTAACCTTAGGTTTTTCACGAAACCCTGTAGGTTAACGACTTAAAGACTTCATTGGGATTGTGAAGCCAGACCCAAATATTTTCTCTATAGTTGCGTGATCTGATCTTGCTGTTTCTATCGTGTTTGAGTACGATTTTCTTTAAGATCGGCTCGAGATTTATTCTCCGATGGGCAAGATAAAAGTTAATCACAAACATCTTCGTCTCATCGTTTGTGATTCCACAATATCTTATTTCGCTACCATACGATTAAGATTATTGTGAAGTGATTGATATTGCTAGGCTGTTCTTCGGGAATATAAGTCCGGTATATCAATTGGTTTCTGTTCACCTTGATTTATCAAAATACGGAACAAAACTCGTAGGTATTTCTGTGGGAGACAGATTTATCTATTCCTATAGACTTTTCTATGTGAGACAGATTTGTTTATCAAGTCTTCGACTTTGGGTCGTAGCAACTCTTGGTTGTGGGTGATATCAGCTAAGGTAATCAAGTGCATAGTATCCTTCTAGGATCAGAGACTTAAGGAGCGCAACTGTACCTTGAATCAGTGTGAGATTGACTAGGGTTCAACTACAGTCCATCCCGAAGTTCATTGGTAGTAGGCTAGTGTATGTAGTGGCTTAATACAGTGTGGTGTTCAAATCTGGACTAGGTCCCGGAGTTTTTCTGCATTTTGGTTTTTCTCGTTAGCAAAATTCTGGTGTCTGTGTTATTTCTTTTCCGCATTATATTTTGTTATATAATTGAAATATCACAGGTTGTGCGTTGAATCGATCAATTGGGAAATATAACCTTTGGTTGTTGATTGAAATTGATTGATCCTTGAACATTGGTCTTTGGTACCGTTCAAATTATTTCTCTTATATCCAATCGGGCTCGCAAATTCCTATTTGATGATTGCAGATTGAATTGAGAGATAGAGATACTAAACTCTTTGATATACTTTTTTCTAGATTGAGTCTAACTGTCTAGTTGATTTTCTTTCTAATATATTGGAGTTTGTCTATTCAGATTGCAAATTGAATTGTTGGGTGTGGTTGTTAGACCCCCGCTTTTTCAATAATGATATCCAAAGTCATAATACCCGGAACATGATACCTATAGTAATCTGTTATGGTTTGAAAGAATTCGATAGTATTTTGTAATTAGAAAAACAATGAGATTGCAATTTTTATAAAATCCAAGTATAATCTATATTCATATGTCCCATTTTTCAAGGGATTTAAGGTATTCAATCTTGTTTTCAATGTTAGATGAACAAAAAATTTCTTGATTTAAGTCTACTAATTAACCTTAGTCTCGGAATGATTAGATTTAGGTAGCTGAATGTCAGAATTCATCGAATATTCTTGAAGATTAAAGGTCGAAGATCACACAAAAATATCAGTAAGAACTTCATTAACAAAGGTAGTGAATACTAACTATCTTATTTGACTCATTGTTTTCTATCGTCTAAGACAATATCGTTGGATGTAGTTATTAATGAGATACAAAGAATAAGATTCGAGTTCAAGCTTGTACTTGACTAATCCCAAAATTAGAACTTCAAGAATGAATTTTCAGATGAACTTGAGGTTGAGAGCAAATCTAATTGTTAAAAAAAAACTATGTTTGCACAAGAAGTGCCTAACATTCTAAGTTGCAACTTGAGTTCATGAACTATATAAATTTTACACGTCCAATATATATGTAATAGAGTTTGTAAATTTTTAGATTCTACAAGTTTTCTGTTGAACTCCAAATTGTACTTTCATTCGCTAATTGATTTATGAAGTTAGTGAATAGTGAAATGCTTGGCTGGTTCAGTTAACACCAAAATTTCTTGAGTTTGCAAATTTCATTCTTCAGTTTCCATACTGTAAGGTTCGTTACTGAACCGTAATTTACTTGATTGATTCACGGACCATATTGGTTAACTCGTGAACTTATGGTTCATGGCCTTTATTAATAAATACGTGTATGCACCATTCTTCTTTGTATCATAAGACAAACTTCTCATGTGTTTAATAGTGTTCATTATTGGCACCATGTTATTGTGAGTAAGTTAGTGCTTTTTTTAATCGTATAGAAGCTAAATTTTAGAAGCATCCTTCTTTAGAAAGTACTTGATCACCACTCTTACGACTTCTATCAAAGGAAAAGATTCTATTGATAGAATATTCCGACTATGGAAACAAGTTTTTTTGGGACCAAACTAAAAATCTACTCTAAGTAGTATTGAGATCACATGGGATCGAAGTAATTCGTAAACATGGAAAATAGTTTACGAACTTAGGAAATCAAGTAATCGTAACTTGAACTTTAAGAAGCCTAGCCTTATTTTTCATTATAAATAAAAGATTCTTTAGAACAAAGATTATTAATCCATGCATGATGCGCATTCTGGTTGCTGCAAGAGTCGTTTTCCATATACTTAGGTTTCTCCGAGAAACATAATTATGTTACAAATTTTAAGTCTTTACTTGGGCTTTATGAAGTCCGGTGAGACTATCTTTTACCTGATAGATCTTTGTTATCCGGGATCTTACCTTGATTATTATAGTTATTTTATTATTTTGAGGTCTGTCTCTTCTGATATAAACTGACCATTAAAGAACTATAGATTGAGGAATAAGATTTATAGAAACTATGAGGAGCTAGTTATTTGTCTCGGACCTTGTTAGTTCCACAAGATTAAGATCTAAGTTTGTACTTAGATGGATCTTATGAGGTAGAATTAACTAGAATCTATACAAGTTTTTAAACAATTTAAATCATAATTGTTAAGGATTCATTGGTAATTATTTTTACATTACTTTAATTATAATATTTATAGGACATCAAATAGGTGTCATATTGGAGGTGGGGTTAACAATAGTGTTCAGGAAGGACTGTGGATCATCTTTTAAAGAGAAACTATATTATGTTAGTTTTATTTTACAAGAGCATCGTCTGAAGAGAACGTGCATTCTGCTAGAAGATTCACAAGAGGATTTTCTAAATAGAATTGATTTTCTTCTAAGAGTTTCAAGATGCTTAAATATAACTATAACAGGGAAACGTTAAGAGTATACTTTATCTCTGTTACATCTATGGTTAAGTCTGATATTATGCAAGAGGTGTAACAATTTAAATCTATGTTTATTAGGTCTGGACTAGGTACCAAGATTTTTCTACAAAATTGTAGTTTTCTCGTTAAAAAAAATCTTGGTGTGTTTGCTTTATTCTTATTTCCGCTTTATAAACTCTTTTATAAATAATTATAGTGAAAGAAAATAAGTACATTAATGATTCTTACCTTGTTGATTACAATCTGTAGCAATGATTATCTAGGAGTTGTATTATGGGTGCATGAACGAAAATGTTGGTGGTATATCACTCTCATTTTCAGAGGTTAGATTCTCAAATGTATTTTTCTCATTTATTTTTATTCCTTGTTTTAGGGTGATCAATATCTTGTACCTTCTTTAGTTATCAATAAAGTCTTTTTTTCTCGATAAAAAATAAAAATATATAATTCACCAAAAACGCAGTGGATCATTATATAATTCCCAAGCACCTATAACCAAGCGAAATTAAATTTTACTCACATCTTACAATGTACATGATCATCCTATAAATCACTTACAATACACCTCAAAAAAAAATATATGTTCCATTTGATTGTGCTCATAATCATCCCATAATTTACGGTCAGATAACTCAAACCATTATTATAAAATTATGTATTTCCCTTATCAAAGAGATATTTACATTATTTTGGTACTATATTTTCGCTATAATTAATGTATAATAGGATGGAATAACACGCGTCTAGCATACGGATATCAACTAGTAAAATATTTAGTATATAGTAAGTTTTGATTTGATTTTCAATAACAACTATTGAAATGTCTAGCATTTAATTTTTGAAAATATATGCTTCAATAAAGCGTAAGTAGAAATGGATGGTAGTATAAGTATTTAGCGTAACCTACGTATAATTTTTAAAACATGTTATCTAAATTCATAGTATCAAAAATAATTCACAGTGGATATTTAGCTTTAACATCCGTAAATTTCGTAACGGTCAAAAAATATAAATTCACTAGATTTTATCCCATCTCCAATTTCCTTTTATATCACTTCTAAAATCACCTAACCATATTATGTATCAATCACTATTTGAAATTAAAATTTTGAAATAGTCTAGGTGTAACACTCTTAGAAAGAGAGTTATGTGGTGCTAGACTTGCTTCTGACTCTGGATGCCAAATCTCTCCTTTCCAAAATGAAACTTGGTGTAAACGACAATACCAATCAAGGATTGAGGCAGGGTGTCTGTGGGGTCTATACGGACTACTTTATTTTGAACTTCAGTAAGGATATACTTGATTTTTCTGTAATTTTAATGACCAATGATAGCAAATTTATATGAAAAAATTGAAATTTTGTGTACAGATTGGATGAAAACGTAAACACGATTAATCCATAGTGTATAAGTCCCGGCTCCGTCCTGGTAAAATATTTAAAATATAGTAAGTTTTAGAATTAATTGATTCGATTTTCGATAATAACCGTTGAAATGCCTAGTATAAAAATATATGCTTCAGTAAAGTGTAAGTAGAAATTGATAGTAGTATAAATATTTAGCATAAACTATGTATAATTTTTAAAATATATTATCTAAATTCATAGTACCAAAAATCATTCACAATGGATATTTAGCTTTAACATCCGTAAATTTCGTAACGGTCAAAAAAAATATAAATTCACCAGATTTTATCCTATCTTCAATTTCCTTTTATATCACTTTTAAGATTACCTGACCATATCGAGTATCATTTTTTGATACTGAATTTTGTAACACTCCTAAAAAGAGAGTTATGTGGTGCTAGACTTGCGTCTAACTCCGAATGCCAAATCTCTGCTTTCCAAAACGAATCTTGGTATAATGGGTGCAAATCTGACATTCGAAGCATGCTGTATTTTAGCTTTGGCAACATCCACTATACCCAAAATTATAGATAACATATGCCCATAGTGATTGTTGGTAGCTGTCTAGTGTTACTCCCTCTCCTTACCAAACCACCCTTGATAAAGAAAACCCGACCCCACGCCCACGGATACAAATTCCGAAACTAAAGATTTTCCGTACCCCAGTTTGATAAGTGGCTTAACTTATCACATGATAAGCCACAACCATTATAAAACCCTTGCGTGTGTGTTTTTTCTTATCACCCCCTCGGTCTATAAGTTCGCCAGACTATGTTCTTGACAGATAATTTTAATCTCTCAAAAAAATTCGATTTTTTCTTTCTTCACCGTCTCAGGTTAGTATCGCCTTCAAAGGATTTTTCTTTTCTTATTGATTAAGTTTTTGAACATCTTCATTACATTTTTCTTGCTCAACTCTTGAATTTCTAGTAATTGACTCATGTTCCTAGTAATCTTTATAAGCCCTAATTTTTTTGGTACAAAAATCATTGATTTTAGATAGTTGTATGATACTCTGGGTGAATTATTCAATGGGTTGTTTTTTTGCAGAAGAAAGGCGAAAAATTTAATAGAATAATGTCGAATTCTGATAAAAATCAGGCGTTGTTTCTGATACTACAAGCACTCTATGAAGGGCCTTATATGAAGGCTGCTCACCAGTAGGGCTTCTTTCGAATCTCGAGCGTGTTTTTGAGAGGGGTTTTTGATATTGTAATTGATTGAATTCTTGTTGCTTTGAACAGGTTTGAGCAAGAATCTGGAATTTACTTCAACATGAAGCATTTCGAAAACGAATTACGGCATGGACATTGGGAAGAAGTTGAGAATTACCTTCTTGGGTTTACTGAGTTAACCAGTAACCGGTACTCGGTTAAGCTTTTCTTTGAGATTAGGAAGCAAAGGTACTTGGAGGCATTAGACAGGTAATTTCTTGCAAATCATGTCTCCGAATTATGCGTCTGATGCTGTGATGAATACTGATTGCAAATGCTGCTATGTGTACTGAATGCGAATACTGCTATGGGTGCTAATTGCAAATTCTGCTGTGCCCACTGATTGGAAGTTCTTTTAAATTTATTTAGGAAGGAGCCTGCAAAGGCTGTAGATCTACTGATGAAGGACTTGAAGGTTTTTAAGACATTCGACGAACTTGTTTATTCGGATATGACTGGACTTTTGGCGTTGGAGAACTTCAGGTATATGAATTAATGTTAAAACCTTCTGTATATCTCTCTTTTAGTCTGGTGCAGGCAGTTGAACAATGTAATTCATGATTATTGTGTAGGGAAAATGAGCATCTTAAGATGTATGTCGATGAAAATTCTGCACGGGCCACTTTGTTTGATGCAGCCAAAGAATTGATTCAAGCTAATCCACTTTTCAAGGACAAGTTAACTTTTCCTACCCTTGAGGAGTCGAGGCTGCAATCTATCATTAACCAGAGGTGATTGCTTGTTTTATATGTATTGAGGCATTTTTTCTGCACTGCCCCAAAAGAATGGTTTGTAACTGTATGCTAGTATTGATTCGTTACCAACCAGTAATTGATATAAGTGTGTAACAATGCAGCTTGATTAGGCAGCAACACCCTCCTCAACAGGACACCCTGATGTCGAATCCCTTTACGTTGGGACCTGTCCCACCTCAACAGAACCAGATGTCCAATCCCTTTGCATTAGGACTCGTCCCTGCAGGTTTTGGAATTCGTAGCCAACAAAACAATGGAGGTATACCTTTATTCGGGAAATATCAGGTAGGTAATCTGGTTTGCTCTTTATAGTTTATCATGTATTATTTCTGGAGATTTTGATTGTTGTAATGTTGCTTTGTTTTCCCTTGCACGCGATGCCTTTATATTTACCATAACCTTCATATTAAGAACATTAAGATATTGTAGTCAAACCAGTAATTTGAACAATATCGAATTGGGTTTTGCTAGAACTCGGAGAATCCATGGCTTAAACTGGCCAAGGAAGCTGATGATGAGGTCAATATTATCCATATCAATGAACTTAAAGAACAGGGTCACTGTCGATCACTGCGTCTTCCTAATACGTTGAAATGTAACAAGGTAGGATTCTCTATTAGACTCTTAGTATAATTGCTCCATCATTTTATTTGTCTCTTTTTCTTGTAATTGTAAAATATGCTATTCTATAATTACGGTCAGCTAAAAGCCAACTGATTTATTGCTAAATCATGTCCTTATATGGATTTTCAAAATTGCTTTCCACTAATTCTTTGACGACAAAAAATTTGCAGATATCAAGGTTGATGTATATTAATTCAGGTTGTTCAATTTTAGCGCTAGCATCAAACGCAATGCATTTTCTTTGGAAATGGGGGAAAAACGAGGTAATATGTTTAACATGTTACTGTCCCCTGTTAAGGTTAGAACATGAGCACTGTTTTTTTTTATGCTAAGATGCTTTGTTTTTCAGGCATCAGCCAGTGTTCTCCCTGAAATATGGGAACCGAAAAGTGGTAAGCTGATGCTAAATGATATAGAAAACGTTACCAATAACGAAATTGAGCCTTGTTTCGCCATGTCAAAGAATGGTCTTTATCTCATTTCAACGTCGGGTGGACTGATTTCCGTATTCGTGACGTCAACATTTGAGGTAATCTAGCAAAAAATTGTGTCAGTATTTTACTATGGTTTTATGTAATGCTCTGAATTTTGATATATTGGTACTTGATTTCTTGCCGTGCAACATAGAGTATGAGTTCGTTCATGCCCCCACCACCTGCATGTACTTGCATCATTTTCTACCCTGAAGACAACAACATATTGATTATCGGCACGGAGGATTCAAAAATCATTATATATGATGTCCGTCAAGATGTGGTATGGTTATTGCGTACAAAGAATTATCTACATCTATGATGATCTGGTTAAAAAAATCACCTTAAAGCTGTTATTTTCCTTTTTGTTGCAGGTTAATCAAACTCTTAAAGGCCACTTTAAGAAAATCACAGGTTTGGCATATTCTACAGAACTCAAAGTGCTAGTTTCATTGGACGAAGAGGCTCAGGTTTGTATAGTGTGGCATGGCACTTGTTATAAGTTTTCTTGGCTTTTGCAGAATTATGGCGTCAATCTTGAAGTTGATGACTATCTGATCTTGTTATGTGGTGTAGATTTGTGTGTGGAAATGGGATACATGGGTTAAGCAGAACAACGGTTTGCAAGTTCCAGCAGGGAGGAATTCTGCTTCAGCTATCCGTGTGCAATATCAGAAAGATCAGATTCACTTCCTTGTGGTGCATCAGATACACCTTGCTATCTACGAGACAACAACCTTGATGATTGTAAAACAGGTAATTTTTTTCATCAATTCGAGGTAATTTTTTAATTTAATTTTAAAGCATTTAGTTCAACTTAATCTGTTTTGTCACTGCAGTGGGTTGTACCAAAATCTACGGCGCATATCACTGATGCAACATTGTCCTACGACAGCGAATTGGTATTTGCCAGTTTTCTTGATGCAACTATTTTGGTTTTTGAAGTTATGAATCTTCAACCTATGTGCCGCATTCAACCACCTGCTTATCTCCCTGCAATTTCGAGGTATGAATTTGTTATTTTGATTCACAGATTGGTCGATACATATTTACTTTCGAATAATACATACTAGCCATTTGTTTACTGATAAAGCTAAATCTAAGAGAATGACAAGTAGCATATGTGTGATATATTGAAATTTATATGCATAGAAGATAGGCCACAACACACATTCTGGTGGCTAAGTACTTAGTGGAGCTCAGGCATCAATAATCGCCTTCTGCAATATAATGGTCAGCAAAGATAATCGTTAACCCACGGAGTGCATCATACATGTTGGTAGAGGCCTAGAACGTGAATAATTAGTACACAACTCGTTTTTAAAACTTAATTGCAGTAAAATCATTCTCATTCTTAGCAATATTTTGATGTTTGCAAAAGTGATACACTGATAATTATGTGATGATAATTGTTCTTTTCATTGTATTGCAGCCCCGGTGTTTACCCGATTGTGATTGACGCTCATCCAACAAAGAATCAGTTTGCAGTGGGACTATCAGACGGTGGTGTTCATGTCATAGAACCCCTTTACCCATGAGGAACCAGTGTTGTACCAGCTGTTAATAATGTATCTGATCCATCAACCGGCCATTCTTAATAGAAGTTGCAAGTTCTGAATAAAAAACCAATCATTCTATATCAAAAATTTCAAAGTTTTGAGTAACGTTCGAAATTGTAAAACTCAGTACGATTTTTTTACAAAATGACCTTGGATATATATTTTACAGGTGCAAATTATAAACAGTTCACTAGTGGAAAATGGGGTATCTTTGACCCACATCAGAGACCCTCGTTGACCGTAGCCGACACGTTGACCATAAATAGCCGTCTCTGATTCGGTAAAAACACGGAGAAATTACGAGTATATAATAAGCCGTCTCTCAATTAAAAGAATTATTTACTATCTTGCCATCATAAAACTACCAATTCAACGACCCTCAACCTCCGATTCAGATCTGGTGATCGATTCTGGGCCCCACAATTTGATTGGTCACGATATGGTAGACTGAAAAGAACGGCTGGATTATAACAATTCTTTCTTCGTTTTTATCGATGTGTCTGTACTCATCTCTATCTCTTTATCTTTCATTATCTTCTTTATTCTCTCTCTCATACCTCTTCACTAGCTCACACCGAACTCATCTCCATCCTTCTTTCTCTTGTTTTGTTTTTTTTTCTCTGTAAGTTTAAACATTTGCTCTCGATCGACCTCCATCACCTTCTTCTTCTTCAAAGAATCTGTTTCATCGATTTTTTCTTCTCAATCCAGATCCGGAAGGTGAAACAAAAGTCAATACCCTCAAGCTAATAATCGATTCATCGGTGATCTGCGTTGTCAATGATGAAATAATTCTTGTGATTCATTGGGGTAATTATCTATGACTCAATCTTCTTCATCATCTTCAATTTCAGAAATTTAATTTTTAATATTAGGGTTAGTATGAATTTCCAAGCTCTTGATTTTCCTGGTAATAGTTTCGATTGAAGTGTTATTTTTCTGATTAGGGTTGTGGTTTATTTCAACTGGTTCCTATAATGATTCCTGATGATGATGGTGTGGTGGTGGTGATGAAGCAGAAGTTTTTCAGTTGCACTGCTTATCAGTTCAGTTTTTTTTTTTTACTTTGATTTGGTGTTTGTTGATTTGATGAAATTGTAATGAGAATTGTCTTCGATATCAAGAGACTTACTGGAAGAAAGTAAGTCAAAAAATGGTTAGATTTGGATTAGATTTAGATTTTTTTTGTAATTGGTAGTGGAGATTTGTCTGGATTTGTGATTTATGAGTGATTTTGGTTTTGTGTAGGTTTGATGATAAAGAGGTGCAGAGAGATATGAAACTCTTACCATACAAGATTGTCAACAAGGAAAGCCATATGTTGAGGTTTAACTTAAGGATGAGGAGACTAAGGTTTTCAGTCCTAAGGATATTAGTGATATGATTCTGACCAAGATGAAGGAAACAGCTGAAGCATTCTTTCGAAAGAAGGTTAAGGATGCTGTCAGTACTGCTCCTGATAAGATTGAGAACCAAATCAAATCAATTCATGTTTGATTCCACGATTTATTATGTGACTTTGGAAGAATTTGCAATTTGTTTTGTGTATTTTTTAAATGTGGCTGATTGGTTGTTGTCTTTAGTGTTCTACAACATACTTCAATGATGCTCACTACCAAGGATGCTAGTGTGATTGCTGGATTAAATGTAGCAAGAATCATCAACGAGCCAACCGCAGCAGCTATCGCTTATGGTTTGGACAAAAAGACCAGAGAAAAGAACATCCTTGTTTTTTATCTTGGTGGTGGTACATTTAGGAGGTATAATTCTTACATAGTAAGGATATATAATTAAGTTAGGTTTTAATATGCTTTGTATTTTTTTTTTCTTCTGCTTAGTCTCCATCGAGAATAATGGGTCTAAATATTTCTTCTGATAGACATATTTATGATTTTGATATTAATTCTTATTATTGATGATTTCGTTAAGTCATCCCTGTGGCGAATAGGCTTAGGATGCTAACATAATTGGAAACTAGTGTTGTTTATTAGTCCTTGAAGCTTGCAACTGGAAAGCGTAGGTGTGGAAAATGCATATGGTTCCTTGAGATGAGTATCAAAAACTAAAACTAATGTATGTGGGATTTATGCACATATGCCAACAGTGTATTTTTGTATTCTATTATAATCCACTGTAAGTTCCGAACTACATATCCAGCTGATCTGGAACACTTACGTATATCATATTCCCTTGTACTTCTTTCCTGTTCTGGACATTAGGTTTATACTCACCGTTCTCATATATCTTTGATACTTTAGTATTAAGCAAATGTTTGATGATTTCTTTGCGGCATTGTACGGTGGTATTCATGTAGCATCTGGGCACGATGACTCCCATTGAACCTGCACTTTGTTTAGTTATTTGTCATTTCTAGAGTTTTAGATGTCTTATATTCACACCTCAGATAATGTCTATTGAATGGTTTAAGACTTAGTGCATTCTTTTCAGGCTCTTTCGTCAAATGCGGTTAAGAAGGGAGGACTCTCTGCAGGTGATGTTGCAGCGCAATACAAGTACAAGAATCCAGTCATGGATGTCAAAGTTGACACAGAATCAAATGTGGGTCACTTACCTTTGTAATGTGCACTACCGTCTTAAACTTTCAATGTTTATTTTCCTCCATGATTTATAATTTTTAATCATGATATTTATGTTTATCGTCAATCTGGCAGATTTTGACAACCCTGACATTCTTGGAGAATTGCTTCATTTAAGTTGCCCAACTACAACTCTGGCAAGGTACCAAGTTAATTTCTTAAAAATATTTACAAGTGCAAAATCTTAGTTATTATCTGATATACATGTACTTTTGTTCTGCTGTAGCTAGAGGCGCAACACTTCCATGATCATGCAACCGTCACAGTAGCTGTTGGCCTGAACCAGTCTCCTGTAGTGCGAGCAAGTGAATGCTCCTGATCCAATTGTGAGTTAGTTTGCCTTGAAAAATGTTCTAAACGTGCTGATGTTTTACCAATCAAGATCGCAAATCCATTAGTTGTTCCGTATACTATGATTTCCTGACATTGGTAATATTTACAAAATATCGCAGATCAACACTTGCAGTGACTTTTACAAATTCTGGCAGGCAACCCATGATTTGCACGATGCCATAAATCTTAAGAAGCATTGGTAGCAACTGATCCTAAGGAAGTTAAGCTTGGTGATAACTTAGAGGTAACACTTTATCGTGCATATGTCTTCAATTACATTTAAGCCAACACATCTTAAAGGCATATTATAGTCAAAACCTTGACAATTAGGTACTTATTTGCGTCAGATAGCATGCTGAATCTTGTATATATTCCACTATATCTAACCTGTTGGTTGTTGATGATTTCTAATTTCTTACGCATAATCTTGGATATCGTTAATGAACAGTCTGATGCATTCTGATTTTTAATTTCTTATGGTTTATAGTTTAGCTTGTGCAAGTATCTTCTTCTTCCCCTGTATCTGCCTTCGATTTACCTGAAACTTCTGTTTTGTTGCAATCTTCTTCCATCAGAGTTATAGTCATCTTCCCCCAGCTAATGTTCTTAGTTGTTAAGTTACATATGTGATGTCCCCTTCTAGAGTACCTACAACTAAGGATTGATTTGTCAAATTTACCTCACACATGACCTAGATTAGGTTATGGTTATGGTTGATCACGGAGAATTTGTATGTATGCAAATGATGCAAGAAACATGTTTTTAGCACTCTTAATGATGAGGTTATTGAATCTGGTGGTACGTAGTAGTTCAGGGAAAATGAGATTGTTGGTGATGATTGAAATGAAATTGCAGCTATGGGTGGATTGGAAAGTAAGCTGAGTTTATGATTGTATATTACAATGAGTTTTGATTGGATTGTATAAGTTGTTCAAATAATGTGAATTATAGTTGTGGTCTTGATTAGTCTGGTAGAATGGAAATGTTATGGTTTGATCCATGCAATTAATGAGCCAATAACTGTTATCTACATGACCTATATGTCAAATTACCTCATACATGTGCTTCAAGCTACTACCCATTGCTAGAATGTCTGTCGAATTACCTCACACTATTGTACATGACCTATATCTAGTAATTTATTTTGTTCTACCGTGTATTATGAACTGAACGAAGTTATTGTACTGTTGTTGATTTGCTTTGCAGGAAGTCGCATGTGAACCAAGGACACAACACATTGATGCTCTGCTTGATATCATTTGTGAAGTATTGTCATAGGAGGAGCTGAAATATCATTTTTTTTTATCAGTTGTCTATTAGTTTAGCATATTGTTGTCAGAATTTAGCAATCTTGGACATGTATTCTCTGAACTCAGTATTTCATTTTTTTGTGTAGTTTTACACCCAATGGAATGAATGTTAAAATTCTCAGTTAAATTTGAAGTTGCACTTGAATTTCAGTTATGAGTTGTATTTGAATTTTAGTTAAATTTGAGGTTGCATTTGAATTTCAGTTTGACTTGACTAGACTTGACTTGACTAGACTTGACTTGACTTGACTGTTTGACTTAAATACCAGTAAGATTAATTCAGATTCAGCCATTCAGACATTTCAGCTGATCTGAATTTGTATTTTTTTTATAATATAATTAAAATCTACGACCAATATAGCGGGTCATCATCTAGTTACTGTAAGAAACGGTCTCTGTTCAGAGACCCACGCAATAAGGGTCGTGCAATTAAAAAACGCTTTATAAACGACCCTTTCAGGGAACCCTAGAAAAGGTCGTTTAATTCGTATATATGACGTGTCCTGGCGGTCGTGGAATGTCTGTTTTCCACTAGTGGTTATACAAGTACAAGCACTTCCGGCATATAATGCATCCACGTGAACCCATATACCGTACATTTTTCACACTTAGCGGCAAATTGAAAAAGCTTGTTAGTGAAGCTGGCAAATTAAACACTCAGCGGTTCCGTCTTGCAGTTAACATGAAGATAAAATAACAACTTGACTTGAGTTTCTCCTACATTTTATCTTATATGGAATATTTGTTGGTAGCTCGACTTGAGCTTTTTATTAGTTGTATATCTAGTAAGCCGAAGGAAAATATTGAAATGCTATTATAACAACGATAAGATTTGGATCCTACATCGAAATAAAGAAGGATTGAGATCCAAATGTGATTTCAAGCATCAAATACTCGGATCCTTTTGATTTATGTTGGAGATTTTTCCCGAAACCTTGTATAAAAGATTACATCATTTATGCAGGTCATGAGGGGGATTCCTGATAGAGAGGGGCCAAAAGCTTATCGAACAGGAAGATGCTATGGGAAGATTTCAGTTCCATGAGAACGAAGACTCAGAATATGTCATGTACCTAGATGTACATAACAAGATTAGATAGATAATTTGAGGATAAACCTCTCTCAATTCTCACGAATCAAGCCTATTGGTTCCGAAGAACACAACCTTAATCGAATAAACGTAGGATCGTTAGATCTAGTTTGAGAAAACCTAGATTTATAAGAAATCCGTCTGTAATGAGAAACTCAGAAGAAAATGATAATCAAATTGAATCGTTTATTCGATTAATAAGGTTGTGTTCTTCATAACCAATAGGCTTGATTCGTGAGAATTAAGAGAAGTTTATCCTCAAATTATCTATCTAATCCTGTTATGTACATCTAGGTACATGATATAATATTAGCAAATTGGTTGGTTGATAGGTACTTTAGTGAATATTACAGTCTTGATGAATAGAAACAGCTTGGTCTAGATCTCATGACTCACGCTTCTGAATCATCTACCTTCGTGTTGTTCCTCCACTGCATCAGTTTCCTGGCCATAACTGTACGTGATATCACCTTTTCGTTAGTATGAGAATATCGCTTTTTCTTTGTTTTGCGGTTTTTTGTTTTTGTGTGAGACTTGTTATTATAAATGACTAAATCTTTACTCTGAACAACTTGATTTCATGAATGAGAATATTTTTAGGATAAGATGTTGTGTGAATGGATGTTTAAAAGGGTAAAGGGAAAGGTCAAAAAAATTAGAAAAGTTCATTTGCAGTGTTTTCAAAATTTAGCAACGGTTCAAAAACGTTGCTCATGGGACAATATGCGACTGTTGGAGTTTGAAACTAGGGACGGTTTTGTTGCCGTCAGAAATACATATGGGACGCATTTTAAAATCGTCCCACAAGATCCCAGTCGTCCCCAGAAGAATTAGTGGCGGTGGATCAGAGGACGCTCAGGAAACCATCCCAAATGAGTATTTAGGACGGATTTTGACCTTTTGGGACGCTTTTCTGACCGTCCCTGTAGCTCTTCTGTTTTGTAGTGAAAGTCACGACTAACATAATATATGAGAACAAAGTTATAAACTAAAAATTTAGATAGTGTACTTGAAGGGTTAGTCCGGGCTTGAGCTCGTATGGGATCCCCGTAGATGCGTCCAATCCACGACTTGAACAAGATGCCAAATCCATTTCTAGTCAAAAAATGTAGTTTGTGGAATATATATGGGAGAATTATCCCTTTATTTCTCTCCTAATGAGAAACTAAGTAAATGAGATATTAATATGCTTATCTAATGAATAGTATATTTTACCCTTTTTTTTTTATCGACAAAGGCAAAATATTTTATAAAGGCCTACCAGAGGTAAGCAAGAAGAGGATCAAACAGAGCTAACAGACCTAGGAAACAATCAGCTCGATAAGAGCCGCAAGAAAAAAAACAGATAATATAACCCAAAATCAGAAACAACTAAGAACACTAAATAATAAAGAAAATGTACTAGTTGGCAAAGATATAATTTAAACATGACCCTTTGAGCTTTACGAAACTTCTGCACCAAAAGTACACTTTCACTTCTTTGCTGACTGAATCAATAGAGACTGAAGCATTGTCTAAAAAATTGGGTTCTTGGACTTCCAAATGCTCCAGCATATTGCTGTTGGGATCAAGGGACATAACCTCTTTCCAATGGGGTGCATCATCATGAATTTCCAACTTTTAATGATTGCATCAATCCAGTTAGGCATTTTCCAAAAAGCTCCGGTAGCATTCCTGAAGTAAATCCAAACCTGAGAAGCAAACTTGCAGTGGAAAAGTAGGTGAGGAACAGATTCCCCAAATTGGCAGCAAAGAAGACATCCGTTATGTTTTATCTGCAAACTTGCAGTGGAAAGTAAGATGAGGAACATATTCCCAAGATTGGCATCAAAGAAGACATCCATTATGTTTTACCTCTGAGTGTTTGATTGTGACTTCATCTCTTATGGTTGATCTAGTTCCTTCAGAATACCCTAGATGTATTTCGCACCTTTCCAGCGTTTATGATAAAAGGGAGAGAAATATTAGTGGTTCTGGTCATTAGGTAGTAGCTTCTCTACTAGTGACATGTAAGACTCGAGTAACATTGGCTTAAGGAAAAAAATTGCATGTGTATATAAAGATATATATAACAGAAAAGAGAGTAACTACAGATTAAGGAGGAGAAAAGTATCATGTTGTTAGTAGTATTACATGTGCATATTCTACTGAGATGCCAATTATGTGCGGACAAAACATCGTCATAGCTTATTGTACTTTCAGAAATTATGCAAAATACTTAGGGATGTATTCATAACTCCTTAGTGTTATATTTTGGAGGAAAATTTAAATGGCATGTTCGAAAATAACTTCGAATGCATTTTGAAAGTAAGCTCGGAATGAATTTTAAATGCATGCTTGAAAGTGAATCTCGAATGGATTTCAAAAGATTGTTCGGATAAAAATTGAAAGTTTTTTCGAGTACGATCTCCAATTTAAGATGTACTTCGAGAGCAATTTTGAAATATGACTTGTAACTTTTGAAGTTGATTTCTATATTATTTAGACAAATTTTGATGGTTATGCAACTTATGTCGAAAGTTCAAATGTCATTAACATGTAGTTGTACCTTGAATACTTTATTGTTCCTTTTTATTTTGATCGGTAAAACATGTGGTGCTGACGAGTTTCGAACTTATATCACCGATATCATCACAAATGACTTTACTACTGTATTACAGTAGAATCGGCTAATTACTCAAGGCTTAATGTTTTACATGACTTACGTTGTCATTTGTGGAGAATGTAGAAAGTATTGAAACATAATCCCTTTCAATCTAAGAAAAAATTGGTTAAAAGAAGGAAACTAAGATTTAACCTTTCAATCTAACAAAAAAGTTGATTAAAAGAAGGAAACTAAGATTTTAACCTTTTGTCTTTAAAACACAAATCAAGAAGAGTAGAATCAAGGTGTAATAGAAATAAGTAAGTTAAGAAATAAGCAAAAGTAGGAGGTAGAAAATGACGCCAACATAAAAGTAAAGTATTATACATTACTATTATTAGATATATTTTTTCTATCATAATCAATAAATACTTTACCATTTTAACGTCTTATTACATCGTATTATTTTTTTTACTTTCATTTTATTTTGGTTAATTTATCTTGGAACTTCTTGTTATCCTAATCAACTTATGATAATTGTTCAAAAATATTTATAAGATAATTAATATAAAATATCATTCATTCTCATTTATAAAAGTGATCCACGGGCATACGGTGATGCTATGTTGTTTTACTTGTTTTTTAGCTTTAATAAAATATCATCTTTTAACAGTTAATTTACACAAAATAAAAACTATTTAACAACATGCAGGACCAAAGTTACGCCAGATGATATCTTCACATTTCATATCTTTTAATGTTAACAATTTAGAATTGAACTACTAATGTAGTTGTAAACACATGTACAAAGAAGAAGGAAAAAAATACCATAGTATAGGTAAGTTAGTGATCAAAAGCTGCAATTGATCATTGGAGTCTAGAAAATAAAAGGTTTGGTTTGTGTTGTCTTTTGCTACTTCACGGATCATTTAGTAAGAACGAAATAACACATGTTTCAATAACAAATACAGAAATTGTAAACAACTTATAGAAGCAGTTAAATGTACCTTACCTGCCAAAACTTTTAGTGTCTTATCTCTTCTTAATGCACTCTTCTCGTTTCTATTAACTATTTTTTCTATCTAATTTGCCTTTTTAAGCCAAAAATTAATAATAAAATAAGCATGTTAACATAACTAGTATTGCAGGGTTAGTAACTTACCAAAGAAAGAAGAATTTAATGATCGGTATCGCAATTTTATTTGAATCTGTATTTAAATATATGAATTTACAATTATAATTTGTAATGATACATTTGAAATGTAATAAATCATATTTTTTTATAACCGAATATATATGAACATTATAACTTTTAAAATAATTTAATAGTTACAATGTATCAAACTATTGACCACCTGCTTTTGTGGCATACAAAAACAACAATTTTTTTTAAAGTTTCCATGCAAATAATAGGATTTAATGTTATTATTAAATCTTGTTGTCTATGCTTAAAATAAAAATGGAGGAAAATGATCCACGTCGGAGTCCATTACCTAGAACATACTAAAATCTGCAGTAGAAAATATTCATTTGGAAGGAGACTACCTTAATGTAGTAAAGGAAAAAATGATAGCACTACTAGTGTTACATGGAAAAACATTGTAGGAATTTACTTCTTAGTTTTTAGTCTTGGAAGTGCACCTTTGTGCACAGAGAGTCGAACGAAGTAGCAAACTCCTTAGATAAAAGAACCAGAACAAGTAGATTCAATCAATCATGATCTATAATGATTTATGTATAGCTAAAATCTCTTATATAATACCTCTCTTCCATCGATCCCCTTCATTGTTTGAAAGAAATCAACACCGAAAATAAATAAATTCTCTGGATCGTGCACCTCATCAGTCCTCTTGATCACTCCAATGTATTCACACACAAAAGCCCCGAAAGGAATGAAATCCCACGAACTTACCCCCCATCCTTTCTTGGGGGTTCGATAGACCTTTAAAGAGGTATCAAACAAACACTACTGTAAGGTTTCCTCGTAATTTCATAATCTCATAATAGTAAGACAATGCAGAAGATTAAGAGAACATTGCATCAAATACACTACAGTTATGAGGCTACCTCAAGACGGTATATCAATCCACGCTGAGATGTTTTGTTTACACAACTAGGTCCACATCCACAATGTGGTCCACATTCATACACAACATCCTTCGCTTCGATCAATCTGAAAAATAAATAAAAGACTACTCTCAAAATCTAAGTAAAGATAAAACAAACGTAAACTTTTGTTGGTAAGAAAATCAGTTGGTGAATCCAACTAACTGTATTATGAGTGGCAATACCATCAAAAGGTGGAAAATACCATCAAAAGCCAACTATCTTTACGGTTCACATTTTAAACATGTCCAAAAGGTGGACAATACCATCCAAAAACAATAATAAGAGAACAAATTCAGCTATATATTTCAACATGTATCAGTACAAGGTGCACTACATAAGAAGATAGTGCAAGTCAAACATTTGTAAGCAAATGATTGAAGTAGGTTATCTTGATCTACTTGGAGAAAGGGAGTTTTTTTTACTTTCCACTGTATTTAGAAACATATGGAAATTCCGAACCATTAAGCTTCGCACAGGCACATATCCACGGATCAATACAAGCTCCTTTGCACTTGCACCCAAATGTATTTTATGAATTTTCACACTTGCAGAAACTTGGGAAGTACGTCATCCTTATATAATTAGAGCTCATTAGCGTCAATATGGAAGTAGCTAATGGTTGTTCAGTATCATAAACAAAAACCATTATGCTCCAATAACCATCCACGAAAAATCTCAAATACAAAGATCGTATCTAACTAGGTGGTTGTGCTTAGATCTTACCTGTAGGAGAAATAGGTGGGTCATCAACCAAATTGGTTACTGGAATGGGAATGTTTTCTTGGCCCCCACTAATGTCTTTACATACCAACCTTTATCAATTAAAAGGAACAATAAACTCATGTTACAAGACTGTTTTAGATACACTAGAATAAAATTAAAGTCTGAAATTACAAGTTCATACACATGTATATTATGCGAACTTAGGAGCTTGTGCTCTAGTAAATTGAACATGTACATCATAGTATCAATAAACAATCGTGAATTCTAGTATGGTTAAATACTAAAATTACACAATATACTTTGCATGTAGATATGTCAAGACAAGATACCTGGTTGGTTGTCAGTACTGGCTGCCCCTTAAGGCGCTTGAGATGATACTTATACATTGTGAATCCGGAAACACCTTTTTCGACCCAATACTGAACAACCTATGAATTACAATTCAAAATCAAACGAAAGTGCGAGGTTACTCCCTCGTCACTTGCGATCCTTTAGAAAAATAGGTACATGTAACAAGGACATGAAGAAATAAAAGTTAGTCAGTAGCTACAATAACATCCCAAATAAATTTAAAGTACACCCTAAAACATGGTTCATTACAAGATTTAATCAAAAAAATGTTGTCAGCTCATACTCTTTCGATCTAATTGTATGTCTCCTAGGATGTGAATAATTTACTAAAGGAAAATCTGTCAATGCCATATGCAGTGGCAGAGCTAGGTGGTGCACTAAAATCATTTGTGATACATATATCCATTGCCCAATGAACTTTTCCAACAGTTGCAACAACAAACTCTATATACACCATATGAAAAGCAAAATTTTAGATTTATATCCGACACCTGGACGTAATTGTTATATATTACCAATTTAGTTATTTGTAAAAAAATAAAACTTAATTGCAAACTAAAGCAGCAAAGACATATCAGTTTAAGAAAAAGAACCTAATATATGTTCATGGGAGTTTTCGATCTTAAGTTTTGAACAACACTAGATAGGAAATAACAAGTTGTTTCCAGTAAATCAGATTCATCAAAACCCAGTTGGTTTCTGTCACATTAATTCAACATTCCTAGACCAGTATATTTTGTCAAAGCAACATCAAACAAAAAATGACGGATATTAAAAGCATTCATGAACATCTGGGATTCAATGTTAAGCCTTAAGTACTAACATTGTATAAACCATCATATGTATACACCTTTCCCCAGTAACCACTAGGACATTTTAGTCCATGAATGACCCCACTGGAACTTTCTGCTTTACACTATTTTGCATGGAAAGAGACAGTAGTAATAACTTTAGTTCCGATTATAGTCAGAATATTTAAGACCAAATATAAATAAATAAAAAAACAAGGGAACTATGAAATAAAATTTTAATTTTATAAAAAAATAAAATAAAATCACTAACCTTGAGTGCCAAATTGGCACGTCTCATTTCTTGGTCAGCTATTTGACATTTATTTCCAAGTAAATTATTTCCTGCTTGTCCTGTATATATAACATCATCAGAATTATCTGGATCATCTTCATATTGTCTAGACAAAACAATTAAAACTGCAATCGGGAAGGTATAGTTCTTATACGCTGCCTGCAGTAATTGAAAAGCAAATCTGAATAAACTGCTAGAATATCGGACAATGGACATTGAAGAACATTCAAAGGTTACTAACCAAAATTTGAAATGTATTACCATCTTTTGGAATTTTGCACCCATAAAATCAATTCCATTTAACCAATGACTGTGAAGGCCCACAACAACCATTTGAGTCCTTTTTTTTTTACAGATACATTGTTTATTAAGAAAAATGATTATGCGTTTCATGTTTATTAAGAAAAATGAGAAAGAGAAAACTTTTCTAAGTATATCCCATAATATTAATTTATTATTATTTAAACCTAATAACTTTTTTTTTTGTTTTCCTTGTTTACGTTGTTTCTAAAACATAGTTTTAGGATCCCTTGAATAGAACTGGTGCCCAACATTAACACTTGTGACATGAAAAAACAAAATCATCCTACTCTGTTCAAATTTACTACTGGAGACATAAATGTATTACAGTCAATACGTATTCCATTGACACAGAGGAATGGTGTGTGTGTGTGTGTCTGAGAGCGTGTGAGTGAAACCAAACCTGCAAGATGGCCAGGTCTTTTATGAGGCTAGAATAGTATTTGTGTCTAACATCTGACAAAGAAAAGAAAATAAGAAGTTAGAAGACATTTGGATATAAAATAACGATTATCTGAAATGGCTAGCTCCTGATAGCACTGATTCCAACATAGTTGATTATAAATGTATATCTCAAATTCTTGCATATATAGATAATCAATTTGGGGAATTGGTGGAAAACATATTAGGTATTGGGACTACTTACTCCCAAACTTAAGTAGCAAATGATCCCATTATGATTTTACTAACTCGCATATAGTGAGAAGGAATTACAAAAAGAGTTACAGTATTCAATTCTAAACATCTCGATAGATATGTCGAGAAAGACTTTATCTGGATTATTGTGTTTGTGTTATGTTGGCGACTAGCCACCTTTAAAAAACAAGTTTCAACTTTTAACTCACAAGCCCTTTAGATTTAACAAAATATTATTTAGAGATGCTAGTTGCAATAAATTGGTCCAAAAGAATTGGAATTCTTATTCCTGGTTTTGTTGCACATTCACTTATCAAAACTATATTTAGTACCAAACAAGATCTTAGAATTTGGAACTATGATTGTTTTGGTAATTTAACCGTCCAAATCTAAAGAATTTAGATTAAGTATCTTCCATTGCAGTGTGAACTCCAGTGCTTGATTGGTTTTTGTCATACTAGAATTTTCTTTGATACAGTCAAGTCTATCAGTAAGACATTTTGGTGGCAGATTTTTGGCCCACCATAATTGTCAGCAAGATATTCTGGCATTTGAAAACTGACATCAAAACCCAAAAATAGACTGAAATAGCACAGTTCTGCTAGCTTGATTTAGAAATTTATTTTGAAAATTATCAAGTCTTGAATCAAACTTTTCAAGGACCCTATTGAAAGACTCACTCTTATTTATCTGCAGAAGAATTGCACATCAAAAATATGAAACATACTTAATCCACACTACAATAGATGATAATGGCATTCGAAAATAGCAATTTGGGTATCGACCACCGGAGAATTCCTATCCATTTTATGAGGGAACTTGAGTGGGAACAATTTTGGGGGGGGGGGGGGGGGGGGGTCCACCTCGGTGCTCTGCGACTCGGTGATCAAGTCAGTCTTAACTCAATTCTCATATCTTATTGCATGCGGATTCCTCTTCTTTTCTAATCTATTCAGGATTATTTCATATTGTTTTTTCCTCACATGTTTACAAATCTTTTGTTGATTTTATTTTTCTCTTTTTGATTCGATCCCTAGAGTAGATCTAATGATTTTCTTTTATCAGTATTAGGGATTTTTAATTCTTCGAGATTTAATCCCTTTCGATGTTTCTAATCACAATATATGTGTTTGATTTCTCGTCCCATTATCTCAAATCAAGTGATTAATATTTATCTCAAGTTTTTTTAATTGATCGTCTTTCCCCTTGCCTGTTATTTTCATTCCCCGCATGCTATGTTAATCCCTTTCTGTCAGAATAATATTGTTTTTCATGTTTTCAGGTTTTATCCCTTCTCGTCTCCCAAACCTGATTGGTAGGTTCTAGGATTTTAGACATTGCTCTACGGCGACAGCAACTATATCTTGGTCTTATTAGAAGTGAAGAGAAGATTTTTCAGAAGATTGCTTGTAATATTTCCTGGTGAATTTCTATTCAAACAAGCATCCCTCTTTCCGAGGATGAAGCAGAAGATTAATCAAGTTAACTCTCTTATCACCCAAGTAATAATCATCACGTTGAACTCAATCCTCTTTCAAGACCAGTCCAAATATGGTCGTACCCTTAACCACAAGTTTAATCAACAATCTTGCATTTTAAACACTTGGCAATACTTTCAATTATTTGCATGTTCTATCATATCAGAAGTATAAATATCATTCCTAAATACAAACATTCTTCACAAAGAGATATAAAACAAAAATAACTCTCTTACATATTACTATATTCTATGTTCATCAAATTCTTCTGTCTTAATGGCTTCTAGCAGTTCAAGTGCTGCAAACCTTGCTGATCAGCTTGCAAAAAAATGTTTTGTTTCTCAAAAAAATCGTTAAACATGTTTTTATGGAAGAAAAGGAAGATTTATTGAATCTTTTGATCTTGTGGGTTACATATATAGAAAAGATATTGTGGTTACAAGAGGGGCTTTGAATACTCATAAAACAAATGTCTTTATATTCAGAATTCAGATTAGAGAAGTTTATCAGAGAATCCTTAGCGGAAGACCTCACTCAGTTAAGGGATATCCTATAATGCTGATGCCATATGAATTTCATATGAAAGTGCGAAATGTGATATTTCAGTTTGAAATTTTCTACAATGAGTTTAAATTGAGAGCTGATTTAGACAGAGATAACATCTTATACTTGGTGGCTTCTCAAGTTGATGAAGTGATTACTGTTTTCAATAGAGATAGAACTGGTTTTGTTAAGGCTAGAATAAGAGTGGATGTAAATCTATCTTTATGCAGGAAAGTCAAGCTTACTCTTGAAGATGGTGAGGCTGTTAAGTTTGATATTTTTTATCTGGAATTTCCTTCAGCCACGTGCAGAACCTGCTATGTCTTTAATCACAGTAAATGGTATTGTGGAATTATTGTAAATCTTGTTTGGATGAATGAACCAGTTATTTCTCTGCAAGGTATTGATCCTTTCAATGAACAAGAATGGAACAATCAAGTTGAAATAGTTGTGAAACAATCAAGGTGGACAAAATAACTTAGGGTTTGAGATCATTTAAGATAATGTTGAGGTTAATCTTGTTGAAGCAGGGAATGGTATTTTGATGGAGGACAATGCACAAGTAATCCAAGTTGATATTGGGAATACTACTCTGGAGGATGCTAACACTGAGAATGATCAACTTAATTCTCCAGTGGCTACCTAATCATATTACAACACCATGCATGGATCTACTGAGGGTGAAAGAGAAGTTAAAAGAAGAAGGTTTGAGGATATAGCTGCTGAGCATATGGATTTTGAGGCTTTAAGTAATGAGTAATGATATCGATTCTGCTTTGGCCATACTAGTTTTGTAAATAACGAAATAGAATGAAGATACTTCTCAAAACAAATGGTGTTGGGCTAATTCTATTGATGATTATGTTGCTGGAAAGCCTCTGGAAAAGGGTGAAAGTCCGGAGTCTACTGCTTTGATTTGTAATGATGATATACATAGAGACCATAGCCAAGATACTGCTACCAATTTTGTGGAGATAACAACTAAAAATCTAGAAAACTTCATCAATCATGTTAGTTTTCCTCTATTGATGTTAAATAGTTTTTACAACTTGTTGTTTCTTTCTTTATCTCTTTGGCTCACTATATATTTCTTGAATGATCCTATGCATATTTCCTACTCTGATCGCTTTGCTTCTAATTTTATTCAATTTGTTATCCGTGTTATCCTTTTTTTTTGGTGTCTAAATGATTTTTTTCCTTTTGGTCTTCACTATATTCTGTTTTTCAATTTGCTTTACCCTCAGTATAAAATCGTATCTTTGTTTTCACATAACATGAAACTACTTGCGTGGAATGTGCAAGGCATTGGTCCCCCAGCTACAAGAAATCAATTAAACTATTTACTAAAACAATCTAACCCAGGTATGATCTTTCTCTTGGAAAATAAGGCGGTCCCAAGTAGGATGGAAAAATTGGTCAGGAAGTCCAGGTTTGATGATTGGTTTTTGGTGCCTTGAATTGGATTAAAAGGTGGAACGCTCATAGCCTGGCATAATAACTTAAAAATAGATTTCATCAGTTTTAAACATAATAGATGTGTTTTTTGTGTTAATGATAGTTTTGGAAACTTTTGGAACCTTGTCTGCATGTATATATGATGCTTTATCTGATATTTAAAAATACAATCAATGGAATCACATTAATAATTTTGATGCCGCTAATTGCTATCCATGAATAATAATTGGTGATCTTAATTTTATTTTGCATATAGATGAAAAACAGGGTGGGGATGATAGTACTACTATTACAGGATATAAAAAATCTTCAGTATGGCCTGACTTAAAATGGGTTATAGATGAATTAAAGTTACATACAAGATGGATTACAGGTTCAGGAGAGCAAATTTCAGTTTGGAATGATGTTTGGATTAAAGAGAAAGCTCTTAATGAACTTTTTGAGGAAGATGAATATATGTTGCAGAATAGAAACATGAAAGTTGCAGATTTGATTGTTAATGGTGAATGGTTAATCCCTCCTAGAATGTTATAATACTTTCAAATGGAGGAATTACCTATTTTATCAAAGAAGAAGGACACTAGAATATGGACTCGAACAATGACAGGTGAGTTCACTGTGTCATCAGTTGTTGAATTGATTAGAGAACGCTATCAAAAAGTAACATGGGAAAAATATTTTTGGGATCCAATTCTTCATCCCACAACAACAATAAATGTATGACAAATAGTGAGAGGGATTTGTGCAACTGATGAAAGAAGGAAAAAAAAAGGTTTCAGTTTATCCTCAAAATGTTATATATATGTGGTGCTGATACTGTTAGAGCATTGCTCGGTCCAACTCGCATGCGTTGCTATCTCAAGCATGTTTGTCAATGTTAGTGATCAAAACTATAAGTCTTGATTTATAGTCTATTATAGCTAAGTCTCGGACTAGGATAGAAAGTATAGTTGAGCTCAAGGACTTCATGGCGATTCATCATACAAGTAGAAGAACTACTCAAAGAACCGGCGGAACTTCTCGACAAAAAGGTATGTGAAAACTTGAACTTATCTATCACTAAAAAGTCTATCTACTCTATCTCCTACTCCTTGAGACATGAAGTCGTATGCTATATATATAAACTTTGATTATACACATTTGGTATTTCGAGCCGAGTATACCTCGCCTATCTATATCTCGAAATATGAGTTGGTAGGCTTTTCTCTTTAACCAAGTTTATCTTTACCATGTGACGAAAGTCATGATATGTTTCAATCATCTTGAAAATTGCTTTGACGAGAATTGGTGTAACAACTATATAACGTCCTCTAAGAATGTTCCAATGATTGAAATGAGAGTTTAGATTACATAACCAATGGTGGACATAAGCATTGTTGCGGAAAAACATTTATGTATAAGTCCTATTCCTTGAACCAAAGTTTGCGAATTTGTTGATCAAGAGAACCGGAAGAATGGCGTGTGCCAAGTCCGCGAACTGCGAAAGTTCTCAAACCCGAGAATTTTTGCTGGAGTTGACAAACTACTTGCGTGAAACTAAGTCCGCGAACTCGAACCAGTGAAGTTCTCATACCCGAGAATTTCTGCTAGAGTTTGTAAACTCTGCCAGGTAACTTAAGTCCGCGAACCTAGTATGCGAACTTGAGAAGGTTATATATCTGAAGATGATTTCTGAACTTAAACTTAAAAATACTAAGGAATTCAGTTTGCAAACCATGGCTATAAAAGTTCATGAACCGATTCAAGTGAATCAAATCATCTTTGCTTCAATTTGTCTTGTGTAGTACATGAGATTTCCTTGCAATTGAACAATTCTCTAACTAGTTCATTTGAAGTCATTTGAACTAGTTATGGTGAAAAAGAACGTGGTTGATATGAAATGCTCATATGGCTTACCTTTTGGTTAACTATTGTTGAACCAACAAGTGCATACGTTTGGGTACGGTTAACAAATCTAGAAGCGTGCATTGTCAAGTGTGTGTAACAAGCTAAGTTTTTGATCTAACGGTTGAGAAATATTAGCTTGAATCTAAATTAGGTTTTCATCTAACGGTTGATATTGATTGCTTTGTTACCAAGGTAACTTAATTGCAAACCCTGATTTGAAAGAATATATAAGGGGAACTTTAGTATCTGTGCAAAACTAATCCCCACACCTCAGGTGTGATACTAGTTTGCGTGCAAGAGTCGGTTCTCCTTTAACCTTTGGTTTTCTTTTTCTAAAACCAGGTTAACGACTTAAAGACTTCATTGGGATTGTGAAGCCAGACCGATAATACTTTTATCATAGTTGTGTGATCTGATCTTGCATCTTCTATCGTACGAGTACAATCAGATTGATTGGCTTGAGATTCATATCTCCGATAGGAAAGATATAAAAAGTAATCACAAACATCTTCGTCTCATTGCTTGTGATTCCGCAACATCTTGTTTCGCTACCATACGATTAATATTGTCGTGAGGTGATTGATAACTCTAGGTTGTTCTTCGGGAATATAAGACCGGATTATCAATTAGTTCCTGTTCACCTTGATTATTATCAAAAGAAGGAACAAAATCTTTTAGGGTTTATCTGTGGGAGATAGATTGATCCTTTGATAGACTTGTCTGTGTGAGATAGATTTGTTTATTGTCAAAGACTGTGATTTTGGGTCGTAGCAACTCTTACTTGTGGGTGAGATCAGCTAAGGGAATCAAGTGCGCAGTATCCTGCTGGGATCAGAGGTGTAGGGAGTACAACTGTACCTTGGATCAGTGGGAGACTGATTGGGGTTCAACTACAGTCCAGTCTGAAGTTAGCTTGGAGTAGGCTAGTGTATGTAGCATCTTCATACAATGTGTGTTCAATCTGGACTAGGTCCCGGAGTTTTTCTGCATTTGCGGTTTCCTCGTTAACAAAATTCTGGTGTCTGTGTTATTTCTATTTCCATATTATATTGTTTATCTTTATAATTGAAATAATACAGGTTGTGCGTTATAGATCATCAATTAGAATATCCGACCTTTGGTTGTTGATTTAAATTGATTGATCCTTGGATATTGGTCTTTGGTACCATCCAAGTTATTTCTTATATTTGATTAAAGACTCGTTGATTATATTAGATTGAGTAAATCAAATCAAGAGAGAGATATTAACTCCTTGAGATACTTTTATCTTGATTGAGTCTGACTGTATAGTTGATTCTCTAGAAAGTATATCGGAGTTAGTCCATACAGATTGCTAATGAAATATTGGGTGGTGTTGTTAGACCCCCGCTTTTTCAATTGGTATCAGAGTAGGCAAACACGTTCAAGACCTTACAAGTCTGTGTTTATAGCGATCTGACTCTATGGACAGTAATGCTATCTCAATAAATGCACCACCAGATCCAGGGATTTCATAATTCTCTTCCATGAATAATTTAATAAAATCCGTGGAAGAAATTCAATCTAAACCTCCACCAGGTTTAAAATCCCTTGAAGCTTGAGTGCTTATGTCTTGATGTTGAGTTATACCTCCAGAAAGAGCAAAAATCTCTTGACATGATAAATCAAGTTATGATGAATAATATTCATGTTGAGGTTGATATTGATTTACTAATCAGTGAGAGCAATGCTCCTCCTCTGCGTAATCCACTTAGTTGTGATAAACTAAACGAATTACAAGAGGAGTTTAAATCTCAGTCATCTGAGTGTATCACCTCAAGGCATGAATTGATTCGTTGTTCAATTCCTGATACTTCCTATCAAGATAGTAGTATTGTCTTCTTTAATGAAGAATCTAGGACGTCTCTTTTTATCAAAAAAGTTTTCCTTCGCAGTACTAAAAATTATCTGCAGAAACTGTTTTTTATAAGTTGGAAAACAAGAAATCAGAAATACAAATTTTTTTGGGTTCTCTTGAAGTTCTTTGATAGACTTATAAAAACAGTTCCTTGAGTGTTTCTCAACAATACAAGATTTAAGAGTTGTTTGAAAGAAAATCTTTCTTGGTGCCATGGTGAGCAAGATATTGTTCACCTCAACACAACTTATTTGTGTTGAAAGTGCATCCTCACTAAGAAATGCCCTGCTATGTGTACGGTGAGGGAAGCACAACAACTGGGGCGCACAGATTATATTTGGCAAGGCTATAGAATTCAATTGGACTTCTATAAAAAGGTATGTCTATAAACTTGAGAAAGTTTTATGTTTTTATAACTTGTTTGAGTACTTATAATGATCCATGTACCTTGATTATCGTTCATTTCTACCTAACTTGATCTGTGTTTAAGGTTCTTAAATGTTTAGGTTTGAAAACATTAGTTCGGGATGTTTGGACTTCATGGTACACATACCAAGTATGCGTAAAATCATTTAAAACCAAAATCCAGGGGTTTAAGTTAGCAAACCCCGTCTGCATACTGCTCCAGGATACGAAAATTCGTTTGCAAACCCGTATGCATACTTGACGTCGATATTCGGTAAAATTGTTTTGGACGTAACTTCTTCGTCCGAACTCTTATTGACCTCATTATTTTTTCACTCTCTTCTTCTTTGAATTATCTTAAAAATGGAGATGAGAAACCTTGAATTTGGATGAGTTAAGATTTGTATTTGTCCTGACTCTTGTTTTTGAGTATTTTGCTCTGTTTCGTTGCACTTGTTCCACCTCTCTTGAACTTGGGAACTTGGATTCTTGGAGTACTACTCTTCTAAGATAATTTATAGCTTTTAAAAGAATTTTGTTGGTGAATCACAAAGAAGGAAGTTCAAGAATGGAAAGTAGTACGCAATGCTATGGAATTCTTGAATGTTCACAATCATCCTATGTGAACTATGGTGCATGGTCGTTATTGACTTTGTATGCTCTTCTTTGTTAAGAAAATATTTTTATACGCCTTTGGTATATATTCTTGGTATAAATCCGGGCGAAAAAGATTGATTCTACCATGAAAGGACAAATCATCTTGTATGTGCATTACGAGTTTGTTTTGATTTTATCTAGTAAAACTTCTAATGAGAATTTTATTTTTGGGTTTTTAAGAAGAATAACTAGAGTTTGGAATAGCCATTATTGTGACTACACATATCTATGTCAAACGTTTTCATCTTCATGCTTTTAGGTTTATTTGTTTAAATTCTAAAAACTATTTGGAAGATGATGTTTTTGCAGTATTAATCTTTATGATTTGATATATTGCAATTTTTTATGGGATATTGGGGTTTACGACCGTAAACTATGTTCGTCCCATACTTTGTCAAAAGTAAAGTCGTTCGTGATCGGTATTCACGTATTGATAAAAGAATGAATGGACTTTTGAAAAATATAAAAGTTAAGCCTATATTGTCAAATATTTGATGGAAGATAGGTTAAAATCTTTTGTTTCCAAGGATTATGTCTATTAATATCATTACACAAATAGTGATGGGAAATAGAATGAATCCTTGTGTATTCCGCAGTATTGATCATCCCTGATCCATATTTTATGTATTACTGTGAGGCTCCGTAATGTATCTTATGTTGAGCACTATACAACCAAGTTGAATTTTTTAGCTTAGTTGGTGTTCCGTGAGATATGTTATGTCGAGCATATTGAACTAAATTAATCATCTTGTTTGGTTATTTAGTTATTGCTCCGTAAGTTCTCTTATGTCGAGCAAAACAAATGACAATTAAATTGATTACTTTTATGATTAGTTTGGTTGTGTATTCCAATTAGATTAATTATGGGTTCTCTTGTAATTAATCTAGTTGAGTATTTTCGTGCCTCCATAAGTTCTCTTATGTTGAGCATAATCAATTGAATTGATCATTTTTTGTGTTTAATTTGATTGTGTATTCCGATTAAATTAATTATGGGTTTACTTGTGATTAATTTGATTGAGTTTTTGGATATAGGAAATCATTCTCATGGTTTTTTGTGCCCAATAAAAAATCCTTCTTTTCTTTCGAAATTAAGGTTGCTCTTGTTGTTCCTTCGGGAATGACATCAAATGGGTGAGAGTTCTTTTGAACTTTCGCTTAATGGTCATATCTTGAGGGTGTGCGGCTATGGAATTTTAGAGGGGTTATCTTGTATCTTTAAACTCCTTGATGAATGCATTTATCTTCGGCTTTATGATTGCATCTAAATTAGTTGGTATGTTTTTTTCCTTTTGTCATGAAATGTCTCTCTCGGAAATTTCATTATGATCCCGTTCTTGTACCTTTGCCAATTTTATTTACAAAAAGGGGAAGAATTAATATGTAGTTCACACTACAAATACATATGGTTTTTGGATCATTGTGTAAAGGGGAGTGGTTTCCATGTGAGATGGAGTATTGACTAAGGGGGAGTGACACATATCACCATAGTATTATTGTTGAAGTTGTGATACAATTGAACTTTGACGTTGTGTAATAATACTATGATACTGTATAAGAATGATCGAGAACTATGTTTTCTCATTGTTATAGCTACGGATCTTCAACAGCGGTGATGCTAAACTTACAACCTTTGGGATCATTGGAGTACTTGGAAGTGACGAAGATTTCGAGGAATGTTGAAGATTAGACACGTGGAATAGGAGCTACTAAAATTTCTTTATCTTTTTTTGTATTCCATATGTATTGATAGTTTTGTCACTAAAATTGACAAAGGGGGAGATTTTTAGAGCATTGCTCGGTCGAACTCGCATGCGTTGCTATCTCAAGCATGTTTGTCAATGTTAGTGATCAAAATTATAAGTCTTGATTTTTAGTCTACTATAGCTAAGTCTCGGACTAGGATAGAAAGTGTAGTTGAGCTCAAGGAATTCATGGCGATTCATCATACAAGTAGAAGAACTACTCAAGGAACCGGTTGAACTTCTCGACAAAAAGGTATGTGAAGACTTGAACTTATCTATCACTCAAAAGTCTATCTACTCTATCTCCTACTCTTTGAGACAAGAAGTCGTATGCTATATATATAGACTTTGATTAGACACATTTGGTATTTCAAGCCGAGTATACCTCGCCTATCTATATATCGAAATATGAGTTGGTAAGATTTTATCTTTAACCAAGTTTATCTTTACCATGTGACGAAAGTCATGATATGTTTCAATCATCTTGAAAATTGCTTTGACGAGAAATGGTGTAACAACTGTATAACGTCCTCTAAGAATGTTTCAATGATTGAAATGAGAGTTTAGATTACATAACCAATGGTGTACATAACCATTGTTGTGGAAACACATTTATGTATAAGTCATATTCCTTGAACCAATGTTTGCGAACTTTGTTGATAAAGAGAACCGGAAGAATGGCGTGTGCCAACTCCGCGAACTCAGTCCGCGAACTGCCAAAGTTCTCAAACCCAAGAATTTCTGCTGGAGTTGACAAACTACTTGCGTGAAACTAAGTCCGCGAACCTAGTCCGCGAACCGGCGAAGTTCTCATACCCGAGAATTTCTGTTGGAGTTTGTAAACTCTGCCCGGTAACTTAAGTCCACGAACCTAGTCTGCGAATTTGAGAAGGTTATATATCTGAAGATGATTTCTGAACTTAAACTTCAAAAGACTAAGGAATGCAGTTTGCAAACCGTGGATATAAAAGTTCATGAACCGATTCAAGTGAATCAAATCATCTTTGCTTCAATTGTGCCTTGTGTAGTACATGAGATTTCCTTGCAATTGAACAACTCTCTAACTAGTTCATTTGAAGTCACTTGAACTAGTTATGGTGAAGAAGAACGTGGTTGATATGAAATGCTCATATGGCTAACCTTTTGGCTAACTATTGTTGAACCAACAAGTGCATACGTCTGGGCACGGTTAACAAACCTAGAAGCGTGCATTTTCAAGTGTGTGTAACAAGCTAAGTTTTCGATCTAACGGTTGATAAATATTAGCTTGAATACAAATCAAGTTTTCATATAACGATGGATATTGATTGCTTTGTTACCAAGGTAACTAAATTGCAAACCCTGATTTGAAAGACTATATAAGGGGAACTCTAGTATCTGTGCAAAACTAATCCCCACACCTCACGTGTGATACTAGTTTGCATGATAAAGTCGGTTCTCCTTTAACCTTTGGTTTTCTTCTTCTAAAACCAGGTTAGCGACTTAAAGACTTCATTGGGATTGTGAAGCCAGACCGATACTACTTTTATCGTATTTGTGTGACCTGATATTGCATCTTCTATAGTAGGAGTACAATCGGATTGATTGGATTGAGATTGATATCTCCGATATTCAAGATATAAAAAGTAATCACAAACATCTTCGTCTCATCGTTTGTGATTCCGCAACATCTTGTTTCGCTACCATACGATTAAGATTGTTGTGAGGTGATTGATAACTCTAGGTTGTTCTTCGAGAATATAAGACCGGATTATCAATTGGTTCCTGTTCACCTTGATTACTATCAAAATACGGAACAAAACCTTTTAGGTTTTATCTGTGGGAGACAAATTGATCCTTTGATAGACTTGTCTGTGTGAGACAGATTTGTTTATTATCAAAGTCTGCGATTTGGGGTCGTAGCAACTCTTAGTTGTGGGTGAGATCACCTAAGGGAATCAAGTGCGCAGTATCCTGCTGGGATCAGAGGCGTAGGGAGTACAACTGTACCTTGGATCAGTGGGAGACCGATTGGGGTTCAACTACAATCTAGTCCGAAGTTAGCTTGGAGTAGGCTAGTATCTGTAGAGGCTTAATACAGTGTGTGTTCAATCTGGACTAGGTCCCGGGGTTTTTCTTCATTTGAGGTTTCCTCGTTAACAAAATTTTGGTGTTTGTGTTATTTTTATTTCCGCATTATATTGTTTATCTTTATAATTGAAATAATTACAGGTTGTGCGTTATAGATCATCAATTAGAATATCTGGCCTTTGGTTGTTGATTTAAATTGATTGATCCTTGGATATTGGTCTTTGGTACCATCCAAGTTATTTCTTGTATTTGATTAAAGACTCGCTGATTATATTAGCTTGAGTAAATCAAATCAAGAGAGAGATATTGACTTCTTGATATAATTTTATCTAGATTGAGTCTGACTGTCTAGTTGATTCTCTAGAAAGTATATCGGAGTTAGTCCATACAGATTGCTAACGAAATATTGGGTGGTGTTGTTAGACCCCCTCTTTTTCAGATACGATAACCTGGAGCATATATTGTGGTTTTGCAACTTCACTCACTTAATATAGGAATGGCTTGGTTGAATTTTCCTGTTCTGTAATCCAGAATCAGATGAAGATGTATGCAATTTTCTAAGCATAAAAGTGGAGCTGTAAGAGATATTTGGATACTTGTTGCTTCCATAACAATGATGGAACTCTGCTTTTTAAGGAATATAATTTGCTTTGATGAGGAAAAAGTGGACCTTGGAAATTTCAAGAGAAAAATAAAGCAGTATACAAAAGAGTGTGCAGTGAGAATTAAGAGTCTAACATGGGACTGTAGTTATGACTACATGGTTTTTAAAAAATTTGATCTGAAAAATCAACCAATAAGACTACAGAAGATTGTAGAAGTGAGATTCTTCTTACCTGCAAGAAATCAAACACTTATTTGCTGTGATGGTGCATCTAGAGGAAATCCTGGTGCGGCAGGTTATGGTTTTGTGTGCAGAAATGATCAGGGAGCTTTCGTATATGCAAAAGCAAAAGGACTGGGTATTGCAAAAAACTATATTCCTGAAATAATGGCTATTGCTGGAGCAACTGAATGGGCTTTACATAACAATAAACTAGATTTGTGCATCAACTCTGATTCTAAAGATGCAGTAAGTGCATATAACTCTGGGAATCTGCCTTGGTTTGTTCAGGTAAGATGGAGTAGAATAAAAGGAGTATTCAATTTGTACATAGCTTGAGGGAAGTAAATTTATCTACTGATTCAATGGCAAGAAAGGTGCAAGCTTGGAGAGAGGAGCAACACTGAGTTATACTACAAAACCAAGTTTCATCCATGCTCTGGAATCACCTGAGCAAATTTACTACAGATTTTGCTGATTTAAAAAATAGGTTGTTGGGCTCCAAGTATTGGGCTTTATTAGTTTGTTTTTTAGATCATTTTTCAGTTTATTTGTATTTGGGCTTTATTTCTTGGAAAATTTGAGTGTTTGTATTTTTTCCTAAATGAGTAATAAAATTGAATTTATTGGGAAAAAAAAGAACGATAGTACTACTAAAGCAACTAGGTTCATTCATAATATTTTCCAGGACTTAGGACTGATTGATCTTAGATACCAGGGCATTCCTTTTACTTGGTCTAATAATAGAAAGGGTCAAAAAAATATCAAATAAATAATCGATAGAGTGCTAGTATCTACTAAATGGATTAGCTTATTTCCTAATGCAATAGTTAAACATCTAGTTAGAGTAGGTTTTGGTCATACTCCAATTCTTTTAAAAACTACTCCTTTGAAAATGTTACAAAACGCGTGACCTTTTAGAATAATCAGATCTTGGTAGTCATGATAGTCTCCCTGAGTTAATTGAAGATATATAATTGGAATCACACTAAGAGAGGATCAAATGCTTACAGATTCACTAATGACCTAAAAAACCTGTTAGAGCATAGCTCGGTTGAACCCACCAAGCGTTGGTATGTCAAGTTTGGTTGTCATATTTTAGTGAGCCAAAACTCATCTAAAGAGTCGCTTGATTAGGTACTAGAGTCAACTTCGTATAGGTTAGCTTGAAAGTATTAGGATATGAGACATTACAAGTATTACGAAGACTTGAAGAAGTGAAGAAGTAAGGAGATACAACGACAACATCATCCTTCCACTTGAGTTTAGTGATATTTGGCTTGAACTGTTTCATTCCCTAACGTATCTTTCAAGCCGTGCATATTGAAAACATAACTACGAAGCATGAATGATTATACTCTAGTTATACATAGTATTAAGGAATACAATACGAGGTTTATTGCTTAACCGTTAAACTTTTTATATAAGACATCGACATAATCGTCTGAATGCTATTGTGATTATGTATGGGTATAAGGTGAAGATTTCATCCTAGGAAACAATGTTTTAATTCGTTTAAAGGAAGTAAATTCATGAACTTGTTTCATGAATCGAAATGGAAATCGCTAGGGTTATTGGTATTATTATTCATTGCATATCTTTTGAATTACCAATATGTGTGATTAGTATAACCGCTCATGACTTGTTTATGTTCTTGGTAAAACTATTCACAAGGCCTGACTTTTGTATTGGTATGACTTTTATTAGTGAAACCGATCTTAAGTACCTGAGATGGTATGATCGATTTGTTGTAATTGGTATGACCAACTCTAGGCAAAGGGGAACCGATCTTAGTAAGAGATGCAACCGATCACAAAGGGGAATCGATCCTTGTAAGAGGTGCACCAAGTTTCTAGATATTGGGAACCGATCCTATAAACATTTGCAACACGTTTTTAGACATTGCGAACCGATCTTATGGGAATGTGCAACAAATACAAGTTAGATACCATATATATGTGGGAACCGATCCTAGTACCTAGTCAACCGAATTTTTGGAAAGCTAGTGTGACTAAATCCAGTACTCACTTGGAGGTAGAACCGAAACTTGTTTTGGTAGAACCATGAAACCCATGTTTGGTGATTGAGTGTTCTTAATCAATCACATAGTTCTTAAAAGTCAGATGAATCAATTCTAAACTTATTTGGAAGTGTGGCAAATCGGTTTCAAGATTGTAAGTATGAAAGAGGACTTACAAATTTAAGATGTCGACATACTTTGAACATATGCAGTAACGCTTATCTTTTATTGTTCAAAGATATTCCTTAATAGCTAAAGGAAAATCCCGTATCGAAAAATAAATTGAGAATATTTTAATTAAGGTTTTACTAGTTGGAGATTTTCTAAGAGATTTTCGGTCAATGTTTGGACAAAGCATTTCCAGGAATTATGGAAACCGAATTTGGAAATATATTGCATATCTTGAGAATATTTTCGGTTTTGGAAATTCCTTGGTGTCCAAACTTCCTTGGTCTATAAATATCAAAGTTTGCATTTCGAGCAAACTAATCCTCAGAGCCAGCAAAACTACCTAGTTGTGTTGTTACTGGTGGAACCGCCTATTCGGAGAGGAAAGTAACCTAATTAGGCGAAATCTCTTACGACCGCTCGGTTTAAAGACTTCTTTGGGATTGGGAAGCTCTATTAATACCGTTCGTGGGAAACTAGATTATTACGGTTTATTATTAGTTTTCGATTGATTTGATTGAATAACGGTTGTTGAAATTTGATTGCACCTAGTTTGTTTATGCTTGAGAATCTTTTCTTCTGATATAAGATTCAATCAAACTAGATCAAAGTTTCGATGGGGATCTTTAGAATGTTTGTATATTTAAAGACGTCTTGTGATAATCCATTGTTAACAGACTCCGTTCTGTTTGTAATTGATCACGAGATATTCAAGTTGATTGTGTGCAGGTATTTATTGAAGATCTAAGAAGATTTGAAGACGAAGAAGATTTCTGATTTGGGTTCATAATCTTTTGTGTGCACAATACTTGTTTCGGTTAAAGAGGATCGAACTATAATCGGTTTATCTTTGTGGTATATTGGATTGATTAGTTGAGTAGATCGGCATCAATACAATTCTTTGTGATTCAAATTATTGATTGCAAAATCTTGAAAATTACTTTGGTAGTTGTTATTAGATAAATCTAAGGACCTGACAAAGGAGTTTATTGGGATAAATGGAAGAGCCTTTTGTCGAGCTCACATCACTTGGTTTAAAAGAGTTGTTACCAAACAGATTTGTTGTTCCTTTACAGTTTGGAATACGAACCAAAGGAATTGTTCCAAGTACGTGACTAACTACAAGTTAGAGGCCTGGGAATACATACGGAACTAGGTGAACTATAGTTTTAGTTGCTTGGTCTCAACTATAAGAAGTTGATTTGATTTTGTATAGCGGATTAATCCTGAGAGTATTCAATTCTGGACAAGGTCCCGGGGTTTTTCTGCATTCGCGATTTCCTCGTGAACAAAATCTTGTTGTGTCTTTTACTTTTCTGTTTCCACAATTATAATTGTTTTATTATAATTAGAAGTAAAATACACAAACGTTAATTCCTATTTACTTGATAGTAATCGTATTGTGTTTGGTTAAGTGCGAACCATTTATCAAGTAAACATACTTCGTGGTTGTATTGTCTCGATCTTGTATCCATAGTCAATCACACAAGTTATCTTGTTGTCGTATTGTCTCGATCTCGTATCCATAGACGATCACACGAAGTGTGAACCAATTAGTTGTATTGTCTCGACTTGGTCTATAGACAATCACTTTCGGAGAAAGGACTTATAGGTGGAAATTTTTTAGATTGAGGTATATTTAGGTACCCTCGTCTTTTCAATTGGTATCAGAGCAGGTGAACACGAAAACATATAACAATCTGTGTTTGGTGCGATCCAACCTATAAGAAATTGAATCCATGTCTGATTCAGTTAACGTTATGCAAGAGTATAAATACTCAAAAGTTGAAGATGTTAGCACTACGTTAACTCATGATCCAGGAGTTGCGAAAATATCTGTGTCGTTCTCTGATGGAAAAGAGAATGCTGATAAAGAGTTGGTAAAACTCCTAAAGCCTATAAAATCTCTGTCCTCTAAAGTGCGGATATTAAAGACAGAGTCAAATCTTCTTAAGAATGAGATCAGAAATAAAGACATTCAACTGAATATCTAGCCAAAGAGAATATGGATCTCACTGTCAAATTAAGAGATCTTGGTAAATTTCTTACTCATGATAAAGAGACATGTCCAATGACTCTGACTAATGATGTTGTTGTGATTTCTTCTGATGCTGAGGAAACTAAAAGTCCTTGCTCGAATTTTAAAGATTGTGATAAAACCGGCTTAGTCACATCTGAAACAGATCAAGATGATGGTAGTTTTCCTAACTATACCGAGTCAGAAGAGGATAAGAAACCATGCATATTCTAGATCTACTGATGATCAAACGAAATCTTGTGCAAAGGAAACTTTGAACCGATTCCGTGAAAGTGATATTAAGGAATACAACTTTCAATCATTTGACAGGAAACTTATACTTCTTCAACATACGGTGGTAAAAATATTGAAATAAGTTTCTTGTCTTAAAAAACTGAAAGACCATTCCTCAGTAGAAAGACAGATTATACCACTACCCGATAAGATCAACTCAAAAGAATCAGAGGAAAGAGTTGATAATCTCTTCTGGAAAAAGGTTCCTCCTCACCCATATCGAAACAATTCTTTTTTTGATGAAGAACGACTCCAGAAGAAAGGGAAAGAGAGAATCTCTGCCAAAAGAAACAATCAGGAATTTCCGATAATTGTTTCAGATAATCACACTGATGTGGATCATAAGGAAGTCTTTAGCATGAGAAAATCGTATAAAAATCTCATTGAAAGAATTAAGAGAGATTTATCTATCTCTGAAAATTCTCACATTAGTACAGTTTCTCCATGTGATCATATCTCTATAGTTAGAAAATATCATCATCTTGGGAGGAAATATTTAGGGCAGAACTTCCCGAAGAGAAACATGAACTTTGTTTCTGATACTCGCTATAAGATAGAAAAACCTTACTCCGACACAACTTAGTTGTATCGAAATTGTGCGCTCTCATCCCATTCCGTGATCTTCTTTATGGATGAGAAAAGCACAATAAAACGAGAGCACATTTTTTTTATGTGTAGTTGCTTATCAGAAAAATCTGTGATATTTTAATGGATTACTGCGAATCCATGTCTGTCTAAAAAGTGTTCATCATAATCTTCCAAAAATAGGTTTTATTCAGAATTTTCGAATTTTAATAAACCTCCCAGCATGAGAAGTTCGGACAAAGGAAACAGAATATATTTCTGTAATATTTTCGGAATTTCCTGATATTTTCGGTTATCTCTTCTTAAAGGGAAACTATCTCTTGCCTGTATTATTGAAACTCTGATCAATCCTTATTTATATAACCGAGCATGCCTCCAATAACTCGCAGTATCACAAAGGCTAATAAGGAGGAAGCTCAAAAGGTTAAAGATTGTCAAGGAATCAATACAGAGAGGAAGAAGAAAAACATATCAAAAATCATGTCTCATTATGATTCTGATAATTCAGTTGTATCACAAGATGAGTCATGTATATTGGCTTACAACCTACAAGATCCAACCAAAACCAAGTGGATTCGTTCTGATAGTATGATTGACTAAATCCCAGGTTTTGAGGAACTAAGAACCAATCTCATAATAACGGTTCGAAATCAAGATTGGCTCAAAGATAAGATTGAGGAAACAAAAGCAGATATTGCTGATATGAAGGTTCAAGTTAAAAAACTTGAGAAACAAGAAGTGGTTGCAGACAAGTCTCTTGAGACATGCTTCAAAAGTTTGAACACTGAAGAAACCTCAGTGAACAACAAGAGCACCACTAGAGATTAGGTTATATGCTGTAATATTTAATCCAGGAAAATAGACATCAATTTTTGATTTCTTTCAATAATTGTATTAGGTCTATTATGAATAAAACTATCTTATTATGAATAAAATTATTTGATTTATAATTTTTATTGTGATAGTTTTTGGTTTACATAGCATGTGCTTGAATGCTTTATCTTATTGCCATGTATGTTTATGGGATGTTTGATTTCGGTTTTATGACCTTAATATTCGATCTCATATATTGTGAACCCTTATGGTTTGGGTGACTTTTTGGTTTAGCAGGATTAAGTTCTAGCCCATGTTGGTAGGCTTTATCAAAGGATCATGAGGGGTTCTGATTGAAACAATATGTGAAAAAGTCACAATATGCAGAATCGTTTGGTTTAGCATAAAAGCATATGTGTTTTGGAGTTTTCAACTTTTGCTTGCAATAGTTAAAAACCGGTTTTCAACCTTTCTCTGGTAAAGGTTGGTTGTTGTTATTCTTTTGTTTTGCATAAGGATGACAACATAATGATATTTCAATATCAATTCTTTCTGGAAGAAAATGCAAACATATTAGAGAAGAGGATGCGAAATTTGAGGTAATGACTTTGTTAGTTAATCGTTTTCCTCTTTAAGAAAAGCCTGATTTTATTGCGTATATTTATTGCTTTTGCTTAACAAATTTCGGTACAATTGATGTTTTACTCCATTATTTGTGTATGGATGTGTGTGTGATTCAATTGTTTCCGGTTAAGAAAAACTATTGCTATCTTGATTTATTGTTTGGTATTAATCGTTTAGGCTTACAAAATTTCAGTGCAATTGCGGTGCATTAATGTCTATGTTGTTTCAATTGCTTCTGGTTGAGGTGAATAATTATGCAAGTTGATTTATTTGGTTTGTATGAATTGTTTATGGATTAACGAAAGAAAATATTTTCGGGATGAATTGTTTAGTCCAATTCGATTCTGGATAAGAGAAGCTAAGTTAATTCTGATCTTAGTTACACTTATCAAAGTGTAGGTTTAGGTTATTCAAGTCTAATCGAATGCCTTGACAAGAAATACTTAGCTAGACCTTTCACTTGTATTATCTTGTCAAAAGAGGTCTAAGTTATATGGATAATTAAAACCTGATTAAAAAATAGAGTTATCTTTAATTTGGTCTTATCGAACAAGCGATTGTATTTGTACAATCGGTTTAGCAAAGGAACTAAGGTTCTTAGTCGATTTTTGGTTCGCTAAACTATTGGGGAAAATTACTTCGGGTAATTGTTTCCTTGATAACATATCAAAACAAAATTACTTTGTAGTTTCGGTTTTGATATTGGTTATCAAAAATGGTGTGTGGAACCCTCGTGCTTAACTCTATAGGTTTGAAAGTCTTGTGAGATTTGTAAGATCCTTTCGGTTTGTCCTTTATATGCTCATACCTTTGTCATTTTGTGACAAAAGGGGGGAGAAATATATGGAGTAAACAAGTGATACTGGTATTGATTTATATTGATTGGTATCACTAAGGGAAAGGACATTGGTGCTTAAACGTTTTATCTAATGAAAGAGTAAAGCATAGACTAGGGGGAGTAGATACTTGTAGTTATATGAACTACAAAGGAATAACAAAGACGTGCGGATTGAAAAAATCCACCTATCTTACCTTTAGAGGGAGTATTAGCTTTGTTATTATAATGTCAACAACGGCATTTATGGATTGAATGTATACATGTTATCGTGTTGTTGAATTCAGGAATCAAGCGTATGTGTAATGAATTCTTGTAATTTTTTTATCCATATGATTTAAGAGTTTTGTCACTAAAATTGAAAAGGGGGAGATTTTTAGAGCATAGCTCGGTTGAACCCACCAAGCGTTGGTATGTCAAGTTTGGTTGTCATATTTTAGTGAGCCAAAACTTATTTAAAGAGTCGCTTGATTATGAACTAGAGTTAACTTCGTATAGGTTAGCTTGAAAGTATTAGGATATGAGACATTACAGGTATTACGAAGACTTGAAGAAGTGAAGAAGTAAGGAGCTAGAACGACAACATCATCCTTCTACTTGAGGTTAGTGTAAATTTGACTTGAACTGTTTCATTCCCTAACGTATCTTTCAAGTCTTGCATGTTGAAAACATAACTGCGAAGCATGAATGATTATACTCTAGTTAGACATAGTATTAAGGAATACAATACGAGGTTTATTGCTTTACCGTTAAACTTTGTATATAAGACATCGACATAATCGTTTGAATTCTATTGTGATTATGTATGGGTATGAGGTGAAGATTTCATCCTAAGAAATATTGTTTCACATTCGTTTAAAGGAACTAAATTCATGAACTTGTTTCGTGAATCGAAAGGGAAATCGCTAGGCTTATTGGTATTGTTATTCATTGCATATATTTTGAATTACCAATATGTGTGATTACTGTAACCACTCGTGACTTGTTTATGTTCTCGTTAAAACTATTCACAAGGCCTGACTTTTGTATTGGTATGAATTTTATTAGTGAAATCGATCTTAAGTAATCACCTGAGATGGTATGATCGATTTGTTGTAATTGGTATGACCAACTCTAGGAAAAGGGGAACTGATCCTAGTAAGAGGTGCAACCGATAACAAAGGGGAATAGATCCTTGTAAGAGGTGCAGCAAGTTTCTAGATATTGGGAACCGATCCTATGAACATGTGCAACACGTTTTTAGACATTAAGAACCGATCCTATGGGCATGTGCAACAAATACAAGTTAGATACCATATATATGTGGGAACTGATCCTAGTACCTAGTCAACCGAATTTTTGGAAAGCTAGTGTGACTAAATCCAGTACTCACTTGGAGGTAGAACCGAAACTTGTTTTGGTAGAACCATGAAACCCATGTTTGGTGATTGAGTGTTCTTAATCAATCACATAGTTCTTGAAAGTCAGATGAACCAATTCTAAACTTGTTTGGAAGTGTGGCAAATCGGTTTCAAGATTGTAAGTATGAAAGAGGACTTCCAAGGTTAAGATGTCGACATACTTTGAACATGTGCAGTAATGCTTATCTTTTATTGTTCAAAGATATTCCTTAATAGCTAAAGGAAAATCCCGGATCGAAAAATAAATTGAGAATCTTTTAATTAAGGTTTTTAATTTTATTTTTGGAAAAATGAAAATTAGTAATGTGCATTTACTAGTTGGAGATTTTCTAAGAGATTTTCGGTCAATGTTTGGACAAAGCATTTCCAGGAATTATGGAAACCGAATTTGGAAATATATTGCATATCTTGTGAATATTTTCGGTTTTGGAAATTCCTTGGTGTCCAAACTTCCTTGGTCTATAAATATCAAAGTTTGCATTTCGAGCTAACTAATCCTCAGAGCTAGCAAAACTACCTAGTTGTGTTGTTACTGGTGGAGCCGCCTATTCGAAGAGGAAAGTAACCTAATTAGGAGAAATCTCTTACGACCGCTCGGTTTAAAGACTTCTTTGGGATTGGGAAGCTCTATTAGTAACGTTGGTGGGAAACTAGATAATTGCGGTTTATTATTAGTTTTCGATTGATTTGATTGACTAACGGTTGTTGAACTTTGATTGCACCTAGTTTGTTTATGCTTGAGAATATTCTCTTCTGATATAAGATTCACTCAAACTAGATCGAAGTTTCGACGGGGATCTTTAGACTGTTTGTAGATATAAAGACGTCTTGTGATAATCCATTGTTAACAGACTCCGTTCCGTATGTTATTGATCACGAGAGATTCAAATTGATTGTGTGTAGGTATTTATTGAAGATCTAAGAAGATTTGAAGACGAAGAAGATTTCTGATTTGGGTTCATAATCTTAGGTGTGCACAATACTTGTTTAGGTTAAAGAGGATCCAACTATAATCGGTTTATCCTTGTGGTAGATTTGATTGATTAATTGAGTAGATCGGCATCAATACAATTCTTTGTGATTCAAAGTATTGATTGCAAAATCTTGACAATTACTTTGGTAGTTGTTATTAGATAGATTTAAGGACCTGGCAAAGTAGTTTATTGGGATAAACGGAAGAGCCTTTTGTCGAACTCACATCACTTGGTTGAAAAGAGTTGTTACCAAACATATTTTATGTTCCTTAAAGTTTGGAATACGAACCAGAGGAATTGTTCCAAGTACGTGACTTATTACAAGTTGGAGGCGTGGGAATACAAACGGAACTAGGTGAACTATAGGTTTAGTTGTTTGGTCTCAACTATAAGAAGTTGGTTTGATTTTGTATAGCGGCTTAATCCTGAGAGTATTCAATTATGTACAAGGTCCCGGGGTTTTTCAGCATTTGCGGTTTCCTCGTTAACAAAATCTTGCTGTGTCTTTTACTTTTCTATTTCCGCAATTATATTTTTTTATTATATATAATTAGAAGTAAAATAAAAAAACGTTAATTCCTATTTACTTGATAGTAATCATATTGTGTTTGGTTAAGTCCGAACAATTTCTCAAGTAAGCATACTTCATTGTTGTATTGTCTCGATCTTGTATCCATAGTCAATCACACAAGTTATCTTGTTGTCGTATTGTCTCGATCTCGTATCCATAGACGATCACACGAAGTGTGAACCGATTATTTGTATTATCTCGACTCGGTCTATAGACAATCACTTTTGGAGAAAGGACTTATAGGTGGAAAAGTTTTATATTGAGGTATATTTGGGTACCCTCGTCTTTTCAACACCTATCTGTCTCTTTTTCCATCTGGAATAAAAAAGTGTTTGGAAACATTTCTATGAATATTAGTGATTTAAACATGAAAATTGAAGAACTTTATATTGTTAACCTTTTACCCGCTGAAGGTATTAATAATCTTTAGTGTCATCTTGAATGTTGGTATAATAAGGAAAATACTATTGAAATCAATCGGCGAAATATAATTTTTTAAATGATTATGACAAAAATATTGTCTACTTTCATCAAGTAGATTCTAACAGGAGAAACATTAATCATATTCACACTCTTAGAGATTCCACTGGATTGTGGATAGAAGAACCTAAACAACTTGACATTGTACTTATAAATCATTTTAAGGATATATGATACTCTAAAGGAATTTTTCAGGATAATATTATTAACGATCTTGTTCCTCCAGTTGTAACTGAGGAAGAAAATATTCATCTTACTAGAATTCCTAATCATGTTGAAATAAAAGATACTCTCTTTTGCATGAATTGGTGGGGTGCGTCGGGTCCAGATGGTTTCCCACCTGGATTCTTCAAAGCTCACTGATTATTTCTGGCTATGATATTATAAAACTTGTTGAAGACTTTTTCAAATCCAAATATATGCTTAAACAGTTAAACTTTACTTACATTAGTTTAATTCCTAAAGTTCAAAATCCTTTTAATCCTGGTTACTTTAGGCCTATTAGTCTGATTAATAAAATTTACAAACTTATCTATTAAATCCTAGCTAATAGGCTTAATCCCTACCTGAGGAAAATGATTTCTCAAAACCAATCGACCTTTATATTAGGTCGTCAAGTAACTGATAATATTATTATTGCGCATGAAATTCTGCACACTATGAAATCTTCAAAAAACAAGACATGTCATTTTTCTTTAAAGCTTGATCTTTCAAAAGCGTTTGATAGAGTAGAGTAGGTCTTTATTGAATTTTTTTTCCTGCTTTCGGGTTCAATAAGGATTGGTGTCAGCTTATTATACAATGTGTTACTACCACGTTTTTGTTGTGCTTCTTAATGGAATTCTTGGTCAGGTTTTTACGTCTGAGATGGGCTTGAGACAAGGAGATCCTTTGTCTCCAAATCTGTTTATAATCTATATGGAATTCTTATCGAGACTTATTTTTAAGGCTAAGCTAGATAAGAAAATAATGGGAATAAAATTCTCTAAAACATCCCCTGCTATTTCCCATCTTTTTTCGTAGACGATTGTTTTCTGTTCTCTAAAGATGGAATACATGAAGCTAGAAATATAATGGATATTCTTAACTTGTATGGTGAAGTGTCTGGTTAAGTTATTAACCTTAAAAAATCTGGAATTCGTTTGTCTCCTAAACTTCATAATAAAAATTGTAAAATCATTAGTACATTTCTAAAAGTTAAACATATTGCTTAAATGAAAAATATTTGGGAAATGCCTCTTTTCTTCAACAGAAATAGATGAACTAGTTTTGAACCGCTTCTTAGCAAGTGTTATTCTGCTCTTCAGGGAAGGTGAAAAATCGGGGGTCTAACAACCACACCCAATATTTTGTTTAGGCAATCTGTATGGACAAACTCCAATATAATTCCAGAAGAATCAACTAGACAGTCAGACTCAATCAAAGGAAATATATCTAAGAGTTGTATCTCTGTTTCTTATTGTAATCAGCAAATCAAACAAATAGACTCTGTGAGCCTGATTATTATAAGAAACAACTTGAACGGTACTAAAGACCAATGTTCAAGTCAGCAAATCAAAAAGAACGGTACCATACGGTTAAGATTATTGTGAGGTGATTGATATTACTAGGCTGTTCTTCAGGATATAAGTCCGGTGTTTCAATTGGTTTCGGTTCACCTTGATTTATCAAAATAAAGAACAAAACTCATAGGTATTTCTGTGGGAGACATATTTATCTATTCAATAGATTTTTCTGTGTGATAAAGATTTGTTTATCAAGTCTTCGACTTTGGGTCGTAGAAACTCTTAGTTGTGGGTGTGATCAACTAAGGGAATCAAGTGCGTAGAGTCCTGATGGGATTTATAGGCGTAAAGAACGCAAATGTACCTTGTTCAGTGTGAGATTGGTTAGGGCTCAACTACATTCCAGACCGAAGTTAACTTGCAGTAGGCTAGTATCTGTAGTGGCTTAATACAATGTGGTGTTCAAACCTGGACTAGGTTCAGGGGTTTTTCTGCATTTGCGGTTTCCTCGTTAACAAAAGTTTTGGTGTCTCTGTTATTTCTTTTCCGCATTATGTTTGTTTATATAATTGAAATATCACAGGTTGTGCGTAGTTCAATCAATTAGATAATCCAATATTTGGTTGTTGATATAAATTGATTGACACTTGAACATTGGTCTTTAGTACCGTTCAAGTTGTTTCTTATAATAATTAGGCTCACAGATTCTATTTGTTTGATTTGTTGATTACAATAAGAAACAGAGATACAACTCTTAGATATATTTCCTTTGATTGAGTCTGACTGTCTAGTTGAGGCAAGATAAAAAGTAGTCTGACTGTCTATGTTTCTTATTGTAATCAGCAAATCAAATAAATAGAATCTGTGAGCCTGATTATTATAAGAAACAACTTGAACGGTACTAAAGACCAATGTTCAAGTGTCAATCAATTTATATCAACAACCAAAGGTTGGATTATCTAATTGATTGAACTACGCACAACCTATGATATTTCAATTATATAAACAAATATAATGCGGAAAACAAATAACAGAGACACCAAAACTTTTGTTAACGAGGAAACTGCAAATGCATAAAAACCCCTGAACCTAGTCCAGGTTTGAACACCACATTGTATTAAGCCACTACAGATACTAGCCTACTGCAAGTTAACTTCGGTCTGGAATGTAGTTGAGCCCTAACCAATCTCACACTGAACAAGGTACATTTGCGTTCTTCACGCCTCTAAATCCCAGCAGGACTCTACGCACTTGATTCCCTTAGTTGATCGCACCCACAACTAAGAGTTGCTACGACCCAAAGTCGAAGACTTGATAAACAAATCTTTATCACACAGAAAAATCTATTGAATAGATAAATACGTCTCCCACAGAAATACCTATGAGTTTTGTTCTTTCTTTTGATAAATCAAGGTGAACCGAAACCAATTGAAACACCAGACTTATATCCCGAAGAACAGCCTAGTAATATCAATCACCTTACAATAATCTTAACCGTATGGTAGCGAAATAAGATATTGTGGAATCATAAACGATGAGACGAAGATGTTTGTGACTACTTTTTATCTTTCCTATCAGAGATTAAATCTCGAGAAAATCTTAGAGAAGATAGTACTCAATACGATAGAATTAAGCAAGATCAGAACACGCAACTACAGAGAAAATAGTTGGGTCTGGATTCACAATCCCAATGAAGTATTTAAGTCGTTAACCTATAATGGTTTTAGGAAAAACCTAGGTTAAAGGAGAATCGACTCTAGTCCCAACTAGTATCACACAAGAGGTGTGGGGATCAGGTTTTCCAGTTGCTAGAGTTCTCCCTTATATATTCTTCAAATAAGGGTTTGCAATCAATTCTACCTTGGTAACAAAGCATTCAATATTCACCGTTAGATGAAAACCTGATTAGACTCAAGCTAATATGTTTCAACTGTTAGATCGAACTTAGCTTGTTACACACAAATGAAAGTGACTTCATGGATATGACTAACCGTACCTAAACATGTACACCTTGTTGGATCAATAATAGTTAACCTAAGTTATCCATGTGAACAGTTTCATATCAACCTTGTGGATCTTAACACAACTAGTTCAAATGACTCAAATGAAACTAGTTATAGAGTTGTTCAATTGTTTATATTCTCATAGAAATATACAAGACACAATTGAAGCAAAATCGGTTTTGATTCACTCGAATTAATTCATGAACATTATAGCCACGGTTTGCAAAAGATTACATTCCTTAATTTATAAATGTGGTTCATGAACAAACCGATTTTAGAACACAACCCACTCAAGTATGCAAACAGGTATGCATACCTAAGTAGCCGGATTTGGTCTGGGTTCGCCAGTACGAGAACAGGTACGCATACTGTCGTACACCACCAAACTCAGTTGAATTCCCGGACTTGAACTTACGTCGATACACATATGGGTATGCATACTAAGTTCTCGGACTTCAACTAACAAACAAGTACGTATACGTGTATGCATACTATGTGTACTGTTCTTAGTACAATTGTAATCAAGATCCGGAGGACAAGAGAAGTATCAGATCTAGGCAGAGAAGATTAGACGAATTAGAGATGAAGATTAGATGAATCAGAGAAGAAGAGATGAAGAAAATCTGGTTCAGGTGAACACAACCGTAAAAGAGAGTTCATTAATCATCCTACCTCTCTCTCTCTATTACAAGTTAAATACTAACTAATCAGAATCCCTAAAATCGACCACTCTAAGACAGGCACGCGGCAACATCCGCTAGGCCCAACTCACTCAGTACATGGACCAATGACTAACAATTATTAAGGCACCCATACTAGTGCTCAAGGCCATTTGGTACATAACATTACTCCTCCCTTAGAGAATTACCCTTGTCCTCAATGATGAAATTTGGGTAATGAGCTTGGATATTAAACTTATCCTCCCAAGTAGCATCTTCAGGAGCAGAATTAGTCCACTGGATGAATGGATGAGTATACTCTCTCTTTCTTGTTGTGAGTGATCTGGTGGCTAACACCTTTTCAGGTACCATGATAACTTCTCCAGCATGATCAACTATAGGCAGTACTGGTGAGGGTATGTGAGTCTTGCCAATTTGTTTCTTCAGTTGAGAAACATGGAATAAGGGTGTACTCTAGCACTGAATGACACCTCTAACTTGTACGCTAGGGATCCAATCTTCTGCAGAATGGTGAATGAACCATAGTATTTAGATGACAACTTGAAATTCTTGCACAAGGAAATTGAAGCTTTCCTGTATGGTTGCAGCTTTAAGTAGACTCTGTCTCCAACTTCAAAAGACCTGTCAGTTCTATTCTTGTCTGCAAAGAACTTCATCATTTCTTCAGCTTTGTGTAGACTCTCCTTAAGTAAGTCCATCATGGCATCTCTTTGCTTTAGATACTTTTCTAGTACTGCTACAAAAGTGATTGTTGTAGAAGGGAAGGCCATGTGGGGAGGGTTGTAACCATATAAGGGATTGAAAGAAGTCATCTTCAAGCTGGTATTGTACCACCACTCTGCAAGTGCAATCCAATGAAACCATTTATTAGGTTGGTGCCATGTGATGCATCTCAAGTAATTTTCCAGACAAGAATTTACTCTCTCTATTTGTCCATCTGTTTGAGGGTGATAAGCTGTGCTCAAATTCAAACTTGTACCCAGAGCCTTGAATAGATCTTGTCAAAAGTTGCTTGTAAACACCTTATCCCTGTCTGACACAATGGAAGAAGGAAGCCCATATAGCTTGAAAACTTGATTCAAATAATCTTTGGCCACTGTAGTTGTTGTAAATGGGTGTTGTAGGCCAATAAAATGGTTGTATTTAGTGATCCTATCTACCACCACCATAATGACACTTCCTATCTCACTGATAGGTAGTCCTTAGTGATATGCTGCCAAGCATGCTCTGGAATTGGAAGTGGTTGTAGTAACCCATTTGGAAATTGGTGGTCACCTTTGTTCCTTTGGAAAACATCACAAAAAGCTACAAAGGACATGACATCCTTCTTTATCCATGGACAATAAAAGTAAGTTTTTGCTCTCACATAAGAATCTTGCATACCTGAGTGCCCTCCAACTGCAGAAGTATGTATTGATTCTAAGATTGTTCTCCTGACATCATGGCTATCTCCTACATAGATTCTATCCTTGTACCTGATGATGAACACATTTTTGTGTCTAATTTTTCCTCAATGTTTCGTATTGTTAGTATTCGATTTCGTACTTATTATAGTGTTTTGTGTGTTTGTAGGTATTTTTTTGGAAATAAATATTGTTGGAAAATTCGGCTCGAAAAGTTGCTCGGAGCACTCGGGAGGACATTTGATATACGGACCCCCATTTTTGCTAAATGTCACCCACGACTATATGATCCCATTTTTGTCCACAACACTCTTCTTCAAATCAAATTTTTATTTTGGCGGGAAAGCTTTCCAAGACAGCAACATCTCTTCTGATGGGATTTGTGGCGAGTTTTAGGGAGATTAAAGCGTGTAAATTGGTTGGAGATATCCTGTTCGATTAAACAAGACTAGTATGCCAGTTGGATTCGTCTAAATTTGGCTGCAGTCTCGTGTGGAAGCAAACAGAGGAGGAAGATACTCGGGATTGTGTTGATGCTGATATGGAAAGATTGCATGCATTTTCAACGTCGTGACCCATTCCTTGATGATCCGGGAGCATGTTTGGAGCATGTTGACATCCACAGACGCGTGAAGGAAGCAAGAATTGGAAGAAAATATTCCCGAGAATATTTTTCTTCAATGCCGATGATGGAAGATTTGCTGGAGTTATGGAGGATTATTTTCGGTTCTGGAAGGCTATATAAGATGTATAGGAGCATTAGAGAGGGAACGGAGAGTTTGGGAGAGGCGGAGAGCAACAACAGAAGAGAAAAAATCGCACCAGAGATCCACCATTTCTGTTGCTGCTAAAGAACACGAAGAACAAAAGACCACCAGAGGCAGTAATTCATGCTACAGTGACAACCATAGTCACACGAGGGTCGTAGAGATACAAAAACAGTAACAATTTAATTTTATCGTTCTTTGTAACAGTGTTTTGCAACAATTATAAACGTTGCAAACACCCGATTTTCATTATTTTCTCTCCATTTCATCTTTGTAAACAAATTTTGAGCATGAATCAATATTTTGAGCAAGTTTACACAATGATGAGCTAAACCCATCCTTTGGGGCAATGGACGAAGCTATTTCGCCAATGAAATGTGGTAATCTCTATTTTATTTAATTTATGCAATTATTATATGATTATTTTCCTTGATAAATAAATAGATAAAATGGTTTTTGTTAAACAATTGTTATTTCAATTGATGGAGCATGCTATCCTAGGGTTTTGATGTCCCATACTTTCGATTTACAATTTTTATTTCTAAAAATAAACTTTTCTAATATTAAGAATCAATTTGAATGAAGGATTTGCATAATTATAATTAGAAAATGTAAATCACTTTGATACTGGTAGTTAGTGGAATCCATAGTCCCAGTCTTCTCCATATTTTTCATATCACTTTTATTTAAGTTTCCTATATTTTTTTATTAAAATTAGGTCTAAAATTTTCTTTCACAAGTCTTGAACGAATCTTATTACTACAACAACATTGAAAATCACATCAATTTTTGGCGCCGCCGACGCGGACTTGTCTTTAGGCTAGAGCTTTTAGATTTTTTTTAGGTTTTTTATTTTATTTGTTCTTCTTTACGTTTTTGGGTTTTTGTCTTTTTCTTACAGAATTCGGAATTTGGAGCGAAAGAAATTTTTGCCAAAGCTTTTGGTGAATACTTAAAGACTTCGAGTGAAAGGCAAAGCGAAAGGAGCGAAAGAAGAAGATTTTTTTATTTTTTTAAAAAAAAAAGAAAAAAAAAGAGAGACATTTTTATTTTCGTAGATTTTTTTTAGACTTTCTTTTTCTTTTGCACTTTATATTTTTGGACTTTGGACTTTAAATTTTGGGACATTATTTTTAAACCTTACGGAAGGGTAGTTTAAATATAAACTGTTTTCAGAGAAGGACGGTGATTACGATATCACCTTGGCCCCTCGGGTTCGTACATGACATAGGAGTCGTGGCCTGGGTCGACTACAAAGGTTCATCCCACGTCTGGTACGGGAGGTAAGTTTGTCGAAACACTCGCGAATCCCCTGTCAGCGAGTTACTATCTTCCTTCGTATGCATATATGTTGAGGACTTGAAAACGTCTGCTTTAATTTCCTAGTAAAGAGAAAGGACTGGCCATACAAGATAAGGGTTCGGATTTCATCACCGTTCTCTTCTTTCCCGCCTTAGGAAAACGACACCAAACGCGAACCTGAGCCTAAAATTTTGACTAGAACGAGATTGATAGGGTAACGAGCTTAACAGGAAAGTCATTCGAAAAATATTGGTTACTCTTTTAAGCATACTTCGAAGTTCTTGACGGTTTATGTAAGTTGAATGCGTGACTGCGCCGCCTTGTAATACCGGTGAGGCCTTGGGTATCAAAGCTCCATCGAGCTTCCCTCGCCTCTATTCAACTTACTTTAACTCAGATTGATTCCATAGGGGTTTGCTTAAATTGTAATGAATTCCCGTTTGAAGGATTAGAAGCTGGTCTAGAAACAATCTAAGTGGAGCCATCATGCTTTTTGTTTGCTAGAAATCAGTAGGTTTGTTGTGGTGGAGTCAGCCTTGTTTATGTTTGCATAGAACATCCCTTCCTTTTTAGGACTTTTCTTTTAATTTTGTTTTTCTAGTGTATGCCCGAAGTTTTTAAACGGGATTGGAAAAGAAACACTCTAGGTCGTTTGATTAGTGACAAACCTAGTAGTTCTTCTTGTGAAGGCGGGGAGCTCGAAGACTCTTCTTTTGAGAGCCCCGTTTTTGGAGACTTCAGTTTTGAGAATCTGTCTCTTCGTGAGGAAAGTACCCCTAGTACTCCTAGTCCTTTGGTAGTGCCAGAAATGGCAACTTTGAAAGCTTTGCTAAACCCAACTAGGACCTCTCGTCCGTCTTGTACCAAGTTAGCTGAAACCGAGGAAAATTATGAACTGAAACCTGGGACTTTACAGATGCTCCCAATGTTTTTAGGGAAGGAGAATGAGAACCCCTATTTTCATGTTAGGGAATTTGAGGAAGTTTGTAGTACTCTGAAAATTAAAAATCTAAGTGATGATGCGTTGAAACTTAGGTTATTCCCCTTTTCCTTAAAAGATAAAGCCAAATCTTGGTTGTATAGTTTGGACTCTGAGTCAATTGAAACCTATGACCAACTTACTTCTGCCTTTATACATAAGTTTTTTCCAAGGCATAAAACATCGTCTATTAGGACAAAAATATGTACTTTTTCCCAACAAGAGGGAGAATCTTTATATAGGTACTTAGAAAGGTTCAATGACTTGATATCTCAATGTCCTCATCATGGTTTGGAGAAGGTTAGGTTATTTCAGATCCTCTACGAGGGTTTAGATTATTCAACAACAACCATGGTTGAGTCCTTATGCACAAGTGGGTTTGAGAATAAAATTGTTGATGAAGCGATGGCATTTTTGAATGAAATCTCCGATAAGACCCAACAATGGGAAAATAGTAGGGAACCCAGAAAACAATTCTTCTAAGTAGAGGAAATGTTAATAGGGTAGAATGATCTTATGAGTCAGATGCCAAAATAGCAGCTATAGCCAAAAGGTTAGAAGCCTTAGAATTAGGTCATTCTAGTGGTAGTAGTGGAAGAAATGATCCTTTTTTGGAAGGTCATGCTGTTGAAGAGCAAGCCAATGCTCTTTATAACAACACTAGGTTTGATAACCGACAGAAGTTTGACCCATATTCAGAAACCTATAACCCTGGCTGGAGAAACCATCCAAACCTTTCTTGGTCCAAGGGCCAGAATCAAGGTCAGTCTAGTAATGCTCAGGTTCCCCCAGGTTTTGGCGATACTAAGAATCCTTCAGCTCCGGCACAGTTTCAGAACCCTTCAGATAAGAAGATTATGAGTTTAGAAGAGTCTCTTGTTGTGTTAACTCGTAACACTGTGCAGTTTCAGCTATCTGTTGCTCAAGGTTTAGAATAAAATAAGAGAATAGATTAGGCTAACTCTCAGGCTATTTCCGAGTTGAAAACCCAGGTTAGTCAGATAAATGAGTCTTTAAGAGAAAGAGGTAAGTTACCTAGCCAGACTCAACCCAACCCTAGAGGAATTAATGAAATAGGTGAAAGACCATCTGATCATGTGAATGCTATTAAAACCCTTAGGAGTGGTAGAGTGATAGACAACAAGGTTTCCATGCCTGATAGTGAACATGTTGTAGTTCACCCTTCTGAACCAGAAACTGAGGAGACTGATAGAGTCTCTAAAGAGACAAATGAGGGTTATATTGAGCCCGGCTTTGTCCCTAGAGCCCCATTCCCACAGCTGCTAGTTCCAACTAAAAGGGAGTCCAATTTTAATGATATATTGGAGGTTTTTAAGTAGGTAACTATCAACCTTCCACTACTAGATGCAATTAAGAAGATTCCTTCTTATGCCAAGTTTCTCAAGGATATGTGTACGCGAAAGCGAAAGCTTAATGTCCAGAAGAAAGCCTTTCTAGCTAGTCAGGTGAGTTCTATTATTCAGAATACCACTACTCCTAAGTATAAAGACCCAGGATCCCCTACCATTTCTTGCACAATAGGTAAATACCGTGTTGAGAAAGCGTTGCTTGACTTAGGAGCTAGTGTGAACTTACTACCATATCATGTGTACCTTAATCTAGGACTTGGTGAGATGAAACCTACCCAGATGACACTTCAGTTAGCTGATGGGTCCGTTAAAATTCCTCGTGGTATGATCGAGGATGCTCTCATAGAGGTTGACAAGTTTATTTAGCCAGTGGATTTTGTTATCCTAGATACCCAACCTGTCCCTGACCCAGAGAACCAGATACCGGTGATTTTAGGTCGCCCGTTTTTAGCTACATCCAATGCGATCATTAACTGTCGTAATGGTATTATGAAATTGTCTTTTGGTAATATGACTATTAAGCTGAACATTTTTAATATTAGTAAGCTACCCTCTGAACTAGATGACTCGAACATAGAAGAGGTGAACATGATAGGAACATTAGTCGAGGAGTCATTAACAAACACTTTGTTAGAAGATCCATTAGAGAAATGCCTAGCTCATTTTGGGATTGATTTTGATGATGATAATGTGATTAATGAGGTGAATGATTTGTTATATTCAACCTTTTTGTTAGATACTAGTGATGGATTGAAACCTAAGTTCGAATCACTACCAGTTTCTAAGTCTACCCTAGTTCCTTCATTAGAAGAGCCTCCTAAGTTGGACCTAAAACCATTGCCAGATTCCCTGAAATATATGTTTTTAGGCCCGTCTGAGACTTTACCTGTGATTATTTCTTCTGTCTTGGATAGTGACCAGGAAAGTAGGCTAGTAACCGTCATTCAAAACAACAAGGAAGCTTTAGGGTGGACCATAGCTGACATTAAGGGTATAAGTCCCACTGTTTGTATGCATCATATCTATTTAGAGAGTGATACCAAACCTTCTAGGGAGATGCAACATCGACTAAACCCTAATATGAAATAGGTAGTTCGAAACGAGGTCCTTAAGTTGTTAGATGCAGACATTATCTACCCCATTTCAGACAATAAGTGGGTCAGCCCCGTTCAGGTTGTACCCAAGAAATCCGGTATTACTGTAGTCCAGAATGATAACAATGAGTTAATCCCGACCCAAGTGACCACGGGTTGGCGTGTTTGTATTGACTATAGGAAATTGAACAAGGTCAGTAGGAAGGACCACTTTCCCTTTCCCTTCACCGACCAGATGCTAGAGAGATTAGCTGGACATAGTCACTACTTCTTTTTGGATGGCTACTCTGGATATAATCAGATCGTTGTTGCCCAAGAAGACCAGGAGAAAACCACTTTTACCTGTCCCTTTGGTACCTTTGCATATAGACGCATGCCTTTCGGGATTTGTAATGCCCTTGCGACTTTTCAGCGTTGCATGATGAGCATATTTTCTGACATGGTAGAACAGTTCTTAGAGGTCTTTATGGATGATTTTTCAGTGTTTGATTCGTCTTTCGATGAGTGCTTGCATCATTTGTCACTAGTGTTGACTAGGTGTAAGGAAAAAATTTAGTGCTTAATTGGGAGAAATGTCATTTCATGGTTCGTTCAGGAATTGTTTTAGGGCATATCGTATCTTCTAAGGGCATAGAGGTAGATAAAACCAAAGTTGACCTTATTAAGACTTTACAGGTCCCAAAAACCGTAAGAGATATTAGGTCATTCTTAGGGCATACAGGTTTTTATCGTCGATTCATTAAGGATTTTAGCCTAATTTCTAGACCTCTTTGCAATTTGCTTGCAAAAGATGTTAAGTTTGTCTTTGATGATGCTTGTTTAGAGGCTTTTGAGAAGCTTAAGAATTTACTCACTACCGCCCCCATAGTCCAGGCACCCAACTGGAACCTACCCTTTGAGATCATGTGTGATGCTTCAGATTATGTTATTGGTGTTGTGCTAGGTCAGCGAGAAAACAAATTACTTCATGTGATTTACTATGCTAGCAAAACTCTGAATGATTCCCAGTTGAACTATACCACTACCGAGAAGGAACTGTTATCCATTGTGTTTGCCTTAGAAAAGTTTAGACCCTATCTCTTAGGTTCTAAGATCATCATATATATTGATCATGCTTCTTTGAAATATATTTTGTCTAAGAAGGATACAAAACCTAGATTGATTAGGTGGATCCTTTTGTTGCAATAGTTTTCTCCAGACATTAGAGACAAAAAGGGTGCCGAAAATGTTGTAGCGGACCACTTGTCTAGGCTAGTTGTTAGTTCCCCTGATGACTCCCTTCCTATAAGGGATAACTTTCCTGATGAACAATTGTTCTTTGTTACCCAATTACCTTGGTGTGTGAATATAGTGAACTATCTTGTTACTGGTCGAATGCCCCAACATTGGGGTAAACAAGATCGTTCTAGGTTTTTAGCTGAGGTTAAGCACTTCTTTTGGGATGATCCTTATTTGTTTAAGTATTGTCCAGACCAGATTATTAGGAGATGTATACCTGAGAGTGACCAGTCCAGTATTATTTCCTTTTGTCATGATCATGCTTGTGGGGGTCACTTTAGTGCTAAGAAAACTGCTGCTAAGATATTGCAGTGTGGATTCTATTGGCCTTCGTTGTTTAAAGACTCCCACAGTTACTGTGTGACTTGTGAACGTTGCCAGAAATTAGGAACCATTTCCCGTAGGAACATGATGCCCTTGAACCCTATTTTAGTTGTGGAGGTCTTTGACGTGTGGGGTATTGACTTTATGGGTCCGTTTCCTAATTCTTTTGGTAACTTATACATCCTTGTCGCTGTAGACTATGTCTCTAAGTGGATTGAGGCGGCTGCGTGTAAAACCAATGACCATAGGGTTGTGATTGAGTTCTTGAAAAATAATATACTTACACGTTTTGGTACACCGCGAGCTATAATTAGTGATGGAGGGTCGCACTTTTGTAATGGACCTTTTAGGCTTTTGATGAAAAATATGGTATTACACATAAGGTAGCTACCCCGTATCATCCACAGACTAGTGGTCAGGTAGAAGTTTCCAATAGGGAGATAAAACGTATATTAGAGAAAACAGTTAATCCTAATCGGAAAGACTGGTCGTCTAGGCTTACTGATGCCTTATGGGCTTACCGTACTGCGTTTAAGACCCCATTGGAATGTCGCCTTATCGGCTTGTTATGGCAAGGCATGTCACTTACCTGTTGAGTTAGAACATAGAGCTTATTGGGCTGTTAAGCAGCTAAATTTTTCACTCGACAAGGCAGGAGCCCATAGGAAACTCCAGCTCAATGAGTTGGAAGAGATTCGTAGAGATGCATACGATAGTGCTAAGGAGTATAAGAACAAAATGAAACTTGCATGATAGAAATATCTTAAGAAAGTCATTTTCTCCAGGTCAAAAAGTTCTTCTGTATGATACCCGCTTGCATCTTTTCCCTGGGAAGTTACGTTCTCGGTGGACGGGTCCTTTTATTGTTCGCACTGTCTTTCCTCATGGAGCTGTTGAGATCGAGACACACGGATGGTAGTAGTTCTTCGAAGGTTAACGGTCAGAGATTGAAACCCTTTTTAGAGCCCTTTCCTACAGGTGATATTGAGGAGGTCCCTCTGGAGGACCCTGTTTACCCTTGATTGACCATCGAGGCGATTGTATGTTGTATATTAGTTTTTGATTTCTCTCTTCACCCAGGTACTATCTTTCCGACTTCTCTCTTTACTAATTCCTCATGTTACTTTACTGTTTGGTATTGCTCTTTCATTAGAAACATTGAGGACAATGTTAGATTTAAGTTTGGGGGTGGGGAAGAAACTTTTGTTAGCTTTTAGTTGCAATAAATAAACTCCAGAGCCTAGAAATTTATGCTTATTAAGGTTGGCACTAACCAATCTAAGTGGATGGGAACATCTTGGTTGTAGGAGTTGAGGAACCAATCTGATTAGATGGAAACATCTAAAGAGTCTATTCATAAAAGCACAGAGCTCAGGTGTTAGAATTAAAAAAAAACATGGTAGTTTCGCCATATCTCGTTGAATCCTAATCCTTCTGTTTTTTTTTTTTAAGTGATTTGGTGGGGCGATTCAAGTTGTTACCTTTGCTAGGGTGGAATAGAGTGATTGAGATACCAAAAAAAAAAAAAAGAGACCAGACCATTAGACCAACCGGAATAAATTCAATAAAGTCGACCACTGGTGCCCTTGTATATGCCAGTTGTGTTGACCTAGAGTTAGGTTTATCGACCACTGGTCCCCTTGTATATGCCAGTTGTGTTGATATTCAGACCGGTATCTCAGTCCATTAGGATAGGTTCACCTTGGCAGAGGCCTTCAGACAGATATGGGAAACACCGTTCACTTTTAACCATCTCTTTATCCATCTTCTTAATCTTTCCATGTGATTGGTTGACTCCGGTTATGATGTACAGAAACTATCTGAGTAGAGCTCTGTCACTTATATATGAATTTTAGTATGCTGAGTGCGAACTCATGTATAAAAATTGGAATTTCGCATCAGGTTACTTCCTCCTGTAGTCAATGAGAGTATGCCAACCAAGGAGATTCTTTAGTGCCTTCCAAGGTTCTGCGTAGATAGATACGGTCTGGAGTAAAGGTTTTGTGGGTACACCTCTGGTAAACCCTCCGGAGACAACACTCCGCCACTAGGGCCACCTAGTGGTTTAACGGCTTGCTGCACGTGCTAAGTGTAGTCATTTTATTTTCTAGATTAGATTTGCTCGAGGACTAGAAAATAATAAGTTTGGGGGTATTTGATGGACACATTTTTGTGTCTAATTTGTCCTCAATGTTTCGTATTGTTAGTACTCGATTTCGTACTTATTATGGTGTTTTGTGTGTTCGTAGGTATTTTTTTGGAAATAAATATTGTTGGAAAATTCGGCTCGAAAAGTTGCTCGGAGCACCCGGGAGGACATTTTCTATACGGACCCCCATTTTTTCTAAATGTCACCCATGGCTATATGTAGCCCATTTTTGTCCACAACACTCTTCTTCTTCAAATCAATTTTTTATTTTGGCGGGAAAGCTTTCCAAGACAGCAGCATCTCTTCTGATGAGATTTGTGGCGAGTTTTAGGGAGATTAAAGCGTGTAAATTGGTTGGAGATATCCCGTTTCGATTAAACAAGACTGGTATGCCATTTGGATTCGTCTAAATTTGGCTGCAATATCGTGTTGAAGCAAACATAGGAGGAAGATACTCGGGATTGTGTTGATGCTGATATGGAAAGATTGCATGCATTTTCAACGTCGTGACCCATTCCTTGATGATCCGGGAGCATGTTGACATCCACAGACGCGTGAAGGAAACAAGAATTGGAAGAAAATATCCCGAGAATATTTTTCTTCAATGCCGATAATGGAAGATTTGCTGGAGTTATAGAGGATTATTTTCGGTTCTGGAAGGCTATATAAGATGTATATGAGCATTAGAGAGGGAACAGAGAGTTTGGGGAGGCGGAGAGCAACAACAGAAGAGAAAAGATCGCACCAGAGAACCACCATTTATGTTGCTGCTAAAGAACACGAAGAACAAAAGACCACCAGAGGCAGTCGTTCATGCTACAGTGACAACGACAGTCACACGAGGGTCGCAGAGATATAGCAACAGTAACAGTTCAATTTTATCGTTCTTTGTAACAGTGTTTTGCAACAATTATAAACGTTGCAAACACCCGATTTTCATTATTTTCTCTCCATTTCATCTTTGTAAACAAATTTTGAGCATGAATCAATATTTTGAGCAAGTTTACACAATGATGAGCTAAACCCATCCTCTGGGGCGAGCGGAGGAAGCTATTTCGCCAATGAAATGTGGTAATCTCTATTTTATTTATTTATGCAATTATTATATGATTATTTGCCTTGATAAATAAATAGATAAAATGTTTTTGTTAAAAATTGTTATTTCAATTGAGGAGCATGCTAGCCTAGGGTTTTGATGTCCCATACTTTCGATTTACAATTGTTATTTCTAAAAAATCAACTTTTGCAATATTAAGAATCAATTTGAATGAAGGATTTGCATAATTATAATTAGAAAATATAAATCACTTTGATATTGGAAATTAGTGGAATCCATGGCCCCAGTCTTCTCCATATTTTTCATATCACTTTTATTTAAGTTTCCTATATTTTTTTATTTAAAATTAAGTCTAAAATCTGCTTTCACAAGTCTTGAACGAATCTTATTACTAAAACAACATTGAAAATCACATCACCTGAGTACTTTTTCTTTTATTGAAAGTTTATATTTACTAGTAGCAGAAGCAATGGTCTGAGCAATGAGTTGGTGTGCCTTGGTATCTTGAGCATAACTGGAGAGGATATCAAGATTCCAAGTTGGCTTGGAGAGTGCTAGAGAGCTACAAGCAGCATTGTTCTGTGGTCTTCTGGAGAGTGTATCAGCCACTACATTTTCTGTTCTTTTTTTGTACTTGATTTCATAATCAAGTCCAAAAAGATTCATTAACCACCTCTGTTGAAGTACAGTTGTAATCTTATGATCCAAAGAGTATTTGATACTCTGATGATCTGTTTGTATAATAAACTTGCCTGCTTGTAAGTACTGTCTCAAATTGGAGAGATCCATAAATACAACAAGCAATTGCTTCTGATATTCTGATAATGCTCTTCCTCTTGGGCCTAACCCTTTGCTGAAAAAAGCAATTGGTCTTCCCTCTTGGGTCAATACAGCTCCCACACAAGAATCACTAGCATCAGTTTCAATAATAAACTGTTTTGAAAATTCTGGCATGGCCAGTACTGGTGTGTTAGTCATGGATTGTGATAGCTCAGAATTTGTGGAACATGATCCATCATGATATTTTCGAATATCTTCCCTTTTGGGATTATTCCAAGAGTAAACTTCTTTTAATGAGTCACATCTGGACTGGTATGATTTAACAGAATGATCAGTTTGATAAACAGGATCATAAGCTTGACTTGAAAACTTTTGAGTCGTGAAAAAATCAAAACTCTTATATTGACCCAGGAATTTCTTGGAATATGACAACATCATTTGATGAGATTGTTTCCTGGATTCTATTTTAGTCAGTTGATCAACAACAAAACAACATGATCTGAAATCATTTGTTTTTGTGTAGTTGAGTTGATATTTTCCTCTGCATAAGAGATAATCATTGTCAGACGGTCTTGACTGGATACTAGTCATAGGATTACCCCTTAAATCACACTTATTTTGATTCTTGTAAGTGGTTAGACTATTAGAATCACAATGTTGTGTATTAGTTAAGAGATTCTGGAGATTAGAATCACATATCCTTGTTTTAACTAATATATCTCTTTTGGGTTGAACAAAGTCAAGTGCTTTAGATTCAACACCTTCATGAATCAAAGATTCTCTGACGATCTTCTCGGAAGATGGATAATATATTATATCTTTTCAGCAAGCTTTATGAAAAATTTAATCTCATTACTGTCATCTGAATCTGACTTGTTTGTCACAAGTATTAGTTTTCATATTAACTCATCATGGTTAATATTTCCTGAGTTGTGTTCCACTAGTGAACTAACAGTGCTGAGCTGTTTATCAGGTTTAGAAAACAAACATCCTTTCTGAAGTGTATCATCTTTTTGCTCTACGTTAACTGAATCACTCATTAGATTCAATTTCTTATAGGATGGATCACACCAAACACAGATTGTTAGATCTTTTCATGTTTTCCTGCTCTGAAACCAATTGAAAAGAAGAGGGTACCCAAATATACCTCAATCTAAAACTTTTCCACTTATAAGTCCTTTCTCCGAAAGTGATTGTCTATGGACTGAGTCGAGACAATACAACTAATCATTTCACACTTCGTGTGATCGTGTATGGATACAAGATCGAGAAAATACAACAACGAAGTATGATTACTTGATAATAGGTTCGGATTTAACCAAACACTATAGGATTGATATCAAGTAATAGGAATTAACGTTTGTGTATTTTACTTCTAATTATAATAAAACAATTAATAATTGCGGAAATAGAAAAATAAAATATACAACAAGATTTTGTTAACAAGGAAACCGCAAATGCAGAAAAACCCCGGGACCTTGTCCAAAATTGAATAATCTCATAATTAAGCCGCTATACAAAATCTAAACCAACTTCGTATAGTTGAGACCAAGAAACTAAACCTATAGTTCACCTAGTTCCCTCAGTATCCCTGCGCCTCCAACTTTCAATAAGTCACGCACTTGGAAAAATTCCTTTGGTTCGTATTCCAAACAGTAAAGGAACAACATATCTGTTTGGTAACAACTCTTTTCAAACAACATGATATGAGTTTGACAAAAGGCTCTTCCGTTTATCTCAATAAACTCCTTTGTCAGGTTCTTAGATCAATTTATTTAACAACTACCAAAGTAATTGTTTAGACTATGCAATCAAAACTCGTAATCACAAAGAAATGTATTGGTGCCGATCTACTCAAATAATCAATCCAATCTATCAAAAGATAAAACGATTATAGTTGGATCCCCAGCCGATCAAGTTTTGTGCACACCATAGATTATTAACTTAAATAAGAAATCTTCTTTGTCTTCAAATCTTCTTAGATCTTCAATAAACACCTGCACAAGATGTCTTTAGATCTACAAACATTTCTAAAGATCCCCATCGATACTTCGATCTAGTTTGAGTGAATCTTATATCAGAAGAGAAGATTCTCAAGCATAAACAAACCGGAAAATGGGTCATTTATCCAAATATTTTTAAAACATGGTTCAAATGGACGAGTAACAATTAGTATGGGTGAAATGGACACCAAAAAAATAGCAATGATGAAACTGGATTCATCCTGACTTTAACTTAAAAAAATAGTAAGGATGAAACTGGATGCATCCTGATGTAAATTAAAAATAAGAAAAAATATTTGAAATTGGGTAGGATGAAACTGTTTACATCCTGGATATTTTTTCATTTTTGTCCATTTAAACAGTATCAAAATCTAAGTGTCCTTTTCACCCAGGAATTGTTGATTTTGGTCTTTTTAACCAATTTTGTGTAAACAAACTAGGTGCAATCCAAGTTCAACAACCATTAGTCAATCAAATCAATCGAAAACTAATAATAAACTGCAATTATCTAGTTTCCCACCAACGGAACTCGTAGAGCTTCCCAATCCCAAAGAAGTCTGTAAAACGAGCGGTCGTAAGAGATTTTGCCTAATTAGGGTACTTTCCTCTCCGAATAGACGGCTCCACCAGTAACAACACAGTTAGGTAGTTTTTCTGGCTCCGAGGATTAGTTTTCTCAAAATGAAAACTTCAATATTTATAGACCAAGGAAGTTCGGACACCAAGGAATATTCTCAAAGATATGCAATAAAACCAAAAACGGTTTTCATAATTCCTGGAATGCTCTGTCCAAATATTGACCGAAATCTCAGTAGAAAATCTCCAATTAGTAAATGCACATTTCCAATTTTTATTTTCTAAAGATACGCATTTAATTGCTGGAAATTAAAAGCATATAAAACTACAAACCTTAATTAAAAGATTCTCAATTTATTTCGATTCGGGATTCTCCTTTAGTTATTAAGGAGTATCTTTGAACAATAAAATATAAGAATTACTGCACATGTTCAAAGTATGTCGACATCTTTACTTTGTAAATCCTTTTTCATATTTACAATCTTGGAACCGATTTTCCACACTTCCAAATGAGTTTAGAATTGGTTCATCTGACTTCCAAGAACTATGTGATTGATTATCCTATCAAATCACCATTATTGGCTTTCATGGTTCTACCAAAACACAAAGCTTCGGTTCCACCTCCATGTGGGTACTAGGATTGGTCACACTAGCTTTCCAAAAATTGGTTGACTAGGTACTAGAATCGGTTACCACATTATTATGGTATTTACTTGTAATCGGTTGCACAAGTCATAGGATCGGTTACCAATTACTAAGATTTGTTGTACCTCTTACAAGGATCGATTCCACATACTTGTGATTAGTTGCACCTCTTACTAGGATCGGTTCCCCAATGTATAGAGTTGGTCATACCAATCAGAAAATATCGATCATACCATCTCAGGTGATTACGTAAGATCGGTTTCACTAATAAAATTCATACCAATACAAAAGTCAAGCATTGTGAATAGTTTTACCAAGATACATAAACAAGTTATGAGCGGTTATACTAAACCCACATATTGGTAATCCAAAGATTTGCAATGAATAACAATACCAATAAGCCTAGCGATTTCCCTTTCGATTCACAAAACAAGTTTATGGATTGTACTTCCTTTAAACGAATGTAAAACATTGTTTCCTAGGACGAAATCTTCACCCATACCAATATATAATCACAATAGCATTCATACGATTATGTCGATGTCTTATATAAGAATTTCAAAGGATAGACGTTATACTCCAAATTGTAATTCCTTAATACTATGTCTAACTAGAGTATAATCATTCACAGCTTCGCAGTTATGTTTTCAATATGCACGACTTGAAAGATAAGTTAGGAATGAAACAGTTCAAGTCAAATTTTGCTAACTGGTAGGCTTCTAAAAGATCCTACAAATTATAACCGCAAGTGCACGGTGTCGAAAGTGGCAAATGTGCAAGTACGGGTCGAACCACAGAGACTTGGGTGTGTATTGAAGTGAAGAAACAAGTGACAGTAAACCAAAGAAGCAGTGAATGACAGTGGCAAAGGAACAAAGAAAAATCAGTGGCAATGAATAAGAAAAAACTTAACCAAAACAGAACATGGGAGAGAAATTGTGGATGGGAATGAAGTGTATGGAGATGGATGAGAATTCTCCTTCACCTAGCTAGTTCACCTTGGTTACATCCCTGTCATGTGGCTAGTTAACTACCTAAAGTCCTTGGATAACCCCTAGCATTGCCTATCTGATTAAAGCATAGGCAATCACATGTCATTTAGGGTCTAGGTCTCTAACTAATATGGCTTTTTGAATCCCTTAGATTATCACTAACTCCTAGCATTAATGGTCTGTTTAAAGCACCACTAATCACAAGCCAGTAAACCTTTGGAATGTTACTAACCTAAATGTTTTGAGCTCAACAGGGTCTAACCCAAATGGCTAACCAACAAAGTTCAGTTGTCTTCTCTAAGATTTAAACAGGGAAATTACAGGATCATGTGAAGAAACATTACATACATAGAACTTAACACAAACATAACATGAAAAATACATTCACATGATGAAACTGATATTTAATTGAAGAAACTAACATTTAAACAAAACCTAAGAACTAAACAGTGAAGCATAAGTTGAAATTGGAAAACAAAGAAATCTAAAACTAAACCTAATTGACACACTGGCTAGTCCAGGCATGCCTCAATTCGTCACCCAAGCATTCAATTTATACATGCAAGCTCAAAAAATCAAAAACCCCTAAATCAGTGAAACTAGGGTTTCACCAAATACGAAATTCACTCACCTAACTCTCTGATTTCTTCTTCTCTTTCGTCGACCCATGCTTCCATATCTTCTTCTCTATCTTCCCATACCTTTGATTTCTTCTCTAACTAACCTATATCATCAACCCCTAAAACTAGGGTTTCAGAGAGAAAGAAAGATCGAGAGGTTGATGTAATAGGTAGGTAGAGTGATGGGTTTGGTTGTTATACGTGGTGGGTATGGTGGTGATTGAGGTGGAGTTGGTGGGGGAGCAAGTGGTAGTGATGGCGACAGTGCAGTGGAGTTAGTGGAGGCGATGTGAAGAAGAAGAAGGAGGAGACGAAGAAAACCCGATAGAATGAATTAGGTGTTGTTTGTTTTGGGAAAATATGTTAGGGTTCTAAGGTGTGTATCGGTAATATCAAGATTTGATGTCTTGCAAAGCTGAGCCGTGGGATAACATCTTCTGGAACGGATCTAACGGCGATATGGAGACAGATCATGAGCGACCGTTGGATGCAAAAATACAACGAAACTGACGGCTCAAGATCGAGTAAGGTGCTGTGGTGTGAAGCGGTTGTAGCAAATTTGATGTACTGGCGATGAAGCGACCGTTGGATTCAGATGAGGATCCAATCTGACGGCTACAGGAGAAGTGGTTGTGAATTTGGGTTTTGGTGTGGGAGATAAGTTGGGCTTGGGGTAATTCCGAGCCCATTTCTTCTTTAAGATCAATTTCCTCCTTGTTGAGCCCATTTCTAGCCTTTTGGTCTTGCGCACAACATTCTTCACAGCTTCCTTGCGTAATTCTTCTCGGCTTCCACCACTTTTCTGCTCTTTTCGCTCCGTAATTCCATCCGAACTTTATTTAGTACCTAAAAATGCAAAATTAATTAATAAAAATATTTATTCTTGAAAACAAAGAAAATACAGAATATGGGATAAAATGTAGAATTAATGCACAAAAGATGAGTTAATTGCCAAGAAAAATATATAGAAATATGCACTTTTTAGCACTCATCAAATACCCCCAAACCTGAATTTTACTTGTCCTCAAGTAAAACAAAACTAAGGAAATCCTACCTATACCACTGTCGCTGGTCTCTCGAATGCATTTAGCGTATGCACTAAGCCTTTTAAACCACTAAGTGTCCCTAGTGGACGAGTGAAGTCTCGTGAATGTTTGCTTAGAACGTACCTACAAAGTTCTAGGTCAAAATATAAGCTCAGATTCCATCAAATGTGATATGTGCAAGTCATTTTAAGCTCAGAGCAAAATGGAGATGTCAATCTAGCTATCAAAGGCACAATCCTAGCACTGATAACAAATAAAGACATGTGATAAGAGTGTAAAGTGTATCTACACATGTGTAAAGAAAGATCGGATGTTATGACTACTAATCACCAAGAGATAGTTTCTCAGGCTAAGAACCGAGGTCGAAATCTAGCTAGCTGTCCGGACTTTACGAAAATTGTGAATGAGTTGGAGGTATTTCACAATTACTCGCGTTGTACATCAATGGCATACACCCTCCTTTCTTATTACAATGAAACAACAAAATGACTCTTTACATGACTCTTATTTACATTGACTACTCTCTTTTATTTTTGGAACAAGAGAGGATAAAATTGATATATACTTGATTTTTTTTTTTTTTTTGTGAATGGAATTTACAACATGGTAACTCTTTTGATACATAGAGAGAAAGGAATAAAAATTACATGACACTTAGCAAGAGGTAGCCCTTTTTGATGCACCCAGTCAAATTCTATGGTTGCTTTTCTTAACGTATCCTCCAACTTCTATCCCAGCCAACCAAAGAACAAGCTAGTCAAGTCTCATTCAGTATTCTAAAGTGATTGGCAATCTAACTTCCTATCAAACACCTTGAAGATCGAGGCTATACATGTATTGGTAGATTGCGCGTGTGCAAGTTTCTTATCACATGTGAATTGTGCTAGAATCAGGGTGCCTAAATATCTAGACTAAGAATCCTTATGTTTACATACATGCACAAGAGTCAACATTTCAAGGTAAATGAGCTCCATTTTTATGATTTTTTTTCATTTTTTTTTTCATTTTTTCATTTTTTTTTTTCAAAAAAGGAGTTCTGTTTTCAATTATAACATGTGATCGTGGTATCTACTCTATACCCCCAAACCTAAGCTAAACATTGTCCTCAATGTTTCAAAAGATGTAAAGAATTATAATACAACATATGGAGAGGATTATGCTGAGTAGAGAAAAAGGAAAGAGAATACCCGATTTCGGCGAAAGCAAGATTAGAACTCCGTTATTCAAGGAAAAAATCCAACCTTTTTTTTATTCGAGATCATATTGGATTAGCACTATATATACAAAAGCAACAAAAGATTTAACTAAGAAACTATCTACTAGATTTTATACAAGAAAATTTGGTTTTTAATGGGATTGGATTTTTTGGGAAAAATTTGGTTTTGTCGGGAGACATTTGGTTTTGATGGGAAAAAGAAAAATTTTGGTTTTTAGGGAAACATTTGGAAAACTTTGGTTTTTATGGGAGAAAAACATTTGGTTTTTAATGGGATAAGGAGACCAAGCCCACTGTTGGGTTTTGCGAAGCCCAGCTACGTTTTTGAAAAACAGGCCCACTGCTGGTGAGTAAAGCTCATTGTTGGTTTTTGGAATTTTGAAATTTTGGCCCACTTGAACTTTGGTTCAGGCCCACAGTTCAGAAACAATCCCAGGTAACAATTTGAAATTTGGGCTCTTAAATAGCCAAAGGTTGAGGCCCAACTGGGCTTTGAAAACGTTTTCTGTTTTTGGGTCAAGCCCACAGTGTAAATGTTTAGTTTTCAAATGGATGTTAAGCCCACAGTCCCAGAAATTTAGTTGGGCTTTGGCTAGCTACTAACTAATATATGAGGCCCAACTGGGCTTTCAAAAGTTCAGTTTTCTTTAATTAAAACAAAAGGCCCAAATCAATCTAAAATCACAAGCCCACAATAAATTAAACAAACAAGCCCACAAGAAATTAATTACAAACCCAACAGAAAAATGGAAAAAATTATTACAAGCCCACAAATTAAAAATGGAAGCCCACAGGTTGGGTTCTCTTAATGGATTTAGGCTTACTTGCTTAAGCACAGCCCAGCTGCTCAGTTTGGTTGCAAAAGCCCAGTTGGGCTTTGGATCATCCTAAGCTTTTGTCTTTGTTCAGGCCCAGTTGGGCTTGGCTCAACTTGTTAAGCTTGGAAGCAACTTCAGCAGGCCCAGTTGGGCTTGTGATTTTCTCCTCAGCAGCACAGTAGCACCAGCAACAGCAGGGCTACACAGCACTCAGCAGCAGCAACATGCAGCAGTCTTGGCAGCAGCAGAGGCTGGCAGCAGCAACAGGAACAGGGAACAGCAACAGGTGTACAGCAGCAACAGCAACAGCACCAGGCAGCCAGCAACAGCAGGAGCCACAGCAGCTCAGGTTGGCAGCAGCACCAAGGGTTGAGCACAGGTAAAGCAACAACATGTCCTTGGCAAGCAACAGGTCAGTTGGATAAGGCACCTGTTACTCAACAGAGTTATCAGTTAAGAGCAAGCTACAAAGAACAGGAAAATTACACTAGATGCTACACTAAATGCTCATGCAGGAATGTAATGCAAAGATGAATATGCAAGTTATGATGCAGAAATGTAAGCAAGAAAACAACTTCAACACAGCACCAGTCCCCGGCAACGGCGCCAAAAACTTGGTGTCTCTCTAAAAGAGTCACAGAAATTATAACCGGGTGACCCGGGTTCGATCCCCGGCAACGGCGCCAAAAACTTGGTAGGCTTCTAATAGGTCCTACAAATTATAACCGCAAGTGCACGGTGTCAAAAGTGGCAAATGTGCAAGTACGGGTCGAACCACAGAGACTTGGGTGTGTATTGAAGTGAAGAAACAAGTGACAGTAAACCAAAGAAGCAGTGAATGACAGTGGCAAAGGAACAAAGAAAAATCAGTGGCAATGAATAAGAAAAAACTTAACCAAAACAGAACATGGGAGAGAAATTGTGGATGGGAATGAAGTGTATGGAGATGGATGAGAATTCTCCTTCACCTAGCTAGTTCACCTTGGTTACATCCCTGTCATGTGGCTAGTTAACTACCTAAAGTCCTTGGATAACCCCTAGCATTGCCTATCTGATTAAAGCATAGGCAATCACAGGTCATTTAGGGTCTAGGTCTCTAACTAATATGGCTTTGTGAATCCCTTAGATTATCACTAACTCCTAGCATTAATGGTCTGTTTAAAGCACCACTAATCACAAGCCAGTGAACCTTTGGAATGTTACTAACCTAAATGTTTTGAGCTCAACAGGGTCTAACCCAAATGGATAACCAATAAAGTTCAGTTGTCTTCTCTAAGATTTAAACAGGGAAATTACAGGATCATGTGAAGAAACATTACATACATAGAACTTAACACAAACATAACATGAAAAATACATTCACATGATGAAACTGATATTTAATTGAAGAAACTAACATTTAAACAAAACCTAAGAACTAAACAGTGAAGCATAAGTTGAAATTGGAAAACAAAGAAATCTAAAACTAAACCTAATTGACACACTGGCTAGTCCAGGCATGCCTCAATTCGTCACCCAAGCATTCAATTTATACATGCAAGCTCAAAAAATCAAAAACCCCCAAATCAGTGAAACTAGGGTTTCACCAAATACGAAATTCACTCACCTAACTCTCTGATTTCTTCTTCTCTTTCGTCGACCCATGCTTCCATATCTTCTTCTCTATCTTCCCATACCTTTGATTTCTTCTCTAACTAACCTATATCATCAACCCCTAAAACTAGGGTTTCAGAGAGAAAGAAAGATCGAGAGGTTGATGTAATAGGTAGGTAGAGTGATGGGTTTGGTTGTTATACGTGGTGGGTATGGTGGTGATTGAGGTGGAGTTGGTGGGGGAGCAAGTGGTAGTGATGGCGACAGTGCAGTGGAGTTGGTGGAGGCGCTGTGAAGAAGAAGAAGGAGAGACGAAGAAAACCCGATAGAATGAATTAGGTGTTGTTTGTTTTGGGAAAATATGTTAGGGTTCTAAGGTGTGTATCGGTAACATCAAGATTTGATGTCTTGCAAAGCTGAGCCGTGGGATAACATCTTCTGGAACGGATCTAACGGCGATATGGAGACAGATCATGAGCGACCGTTGGATGCAAAAATACAACGAAACTGACGGCTCAAGATCGAGTAAGGTGCTGTGGTGTGAAGCGGTTGTAGCAAATTTGATGTACTGGCGATGAAGCGACCGTTGGATTCAGATGAGGATCCAATCTGACGGCTACAGGAGAAGTGGTTGTGAATTTGGGTTTTGGTGTGGGAGATAAGTTGGGCTTGGGGTAATTCCGAGCCCATTTCTTCTTTAAGATCAATTTCCTCCTTGTTGAGCCCATTTCTAGCCTTTTGGTCTTGCGCACAACATTCTTCACAGCTTCCTTGCGTAATTCTTCTCGGCTTCCACCACTTTTCTGCTCTTTTCGCTCCGTAATTCCATCCGAACTTTATTTAGTACCTAAAAATGCAAAATTAATTAATAAAAATATTTATTCTTGAAAACAAAGAAAATACAGAATATGGGATAAAATGTAGAATTAATGCACAAAAGATGAGTTAATTGCCAAGAAAAATATATAGAAATATGCACTTTTTAGCACTCATCAAATACCCCAAACCTGAATTTTACTTGTCCTCAAGTAAAAAAAACTAAGGAAATCCTACCTATACCACTGTCGCTGGTCTCTCGAATGCATTTAGCGTATGCATAAGCCTTTTAAACCACTAAGTGTCCCTAGTGGACGAGTGAAGTCTCGTGAAGGTTTGCTTAGAACGTACCTACAAAGTTCTAGGTCAAAATATAAGCTCAGATTCCATCAAATGTGATATGTGCAAGTCAGTTTAAGCTCACAGCAAAATGGAGATGTCAATCTAGCTATCAAAGGCACAATCCTAGCACTGATAACAAATAAAGACATGTGATAAGAGTGTAAAGTGTATCTACACATGTGTAAAGAAAGATCGGATGTTATGACTACTAATCACCAAGAGATAGTTTCTCAGGCTAAGAACCGAGGTCGAAATCTAGCTAGCTGTCCGGACTTTACGAAAATTGTGAATGAGTTGGAGGTATTTCACAATTACTCGCGTTGTACATCAATGGCATACACCCTCCTTGCTTATTACAATGAAACAACAAAATGACTCTTTACATGACTCTTATTTACATTGACTACTCTCTTTTTTTTGGAACAAGAGAGGATAGAATTGATATATACTTGATTTTTTTTTTTTTTTTTTTTTTTTTGTGAATGGAATTTACAACATGGTAACTCTTTTGATACATAGAGAGAAAGGAATAAAAATTACATGACACTTAGCAAGAGGTAGCCCTTTTTGATGCACCCAGTCAAATTCTATGGTTGCTTTTCTTAACGTATCCTCCAACTTCTATCCCAGCCAACCAAAGAACAAGCTAGTCAAGTCTCATTCAGTATTCTAAAGTGATTGGCAATCTAACTTCCTATCAAACACCTTGAAGATCGAGGCTATACATGTATTGGTAGATTGTGCGTGTGCAAGTTTCTTATCACATGTGAATTGTGCTAGAATCAGGGTGCCTAAATATCTAGACTAAGAATCCTTATGTTTACATACATGCACAAGAGTCAACATTTCAAGGTAAATGAGCTCCATTTTATGATTTCATTTTTTTTTTTTTTTTTTTTTTTTTTTTTCAAAAGAAGGAGTTCTGTTTTCAATTATAACATGTGATCGTGGTATCTACTCTATACCCCCAAACCTAAACTAAACATTGTCCTCAATGTTTCAAAAGATTAAAGAATTATAATACAACATATGGAGAGGATTATGCTGAGTAGAGAAAAAGGAAAGAGAATACCCGATTTCGGCGAAAGCAAGATTAGAACTCCGTTATTCAAGGCAAAAATCCAACCTTTTTTTTATTCGAGATCATATTGGATTAGCACTATATATACAAAAGCAACAAAATATTTAACTAAGAAACTATCTACTAGATTTTATACAAGAAAATTTGGTTTTTAATGGGATTGGATTTTTTGGGAAAAATTTGGTTTTGTCGGGAGACATTTGGTTTTGATGGGAAAAAGAAAAATTTTGGTTTTTAGGGAAACATTTGGAAAACTTTGGTTTTTATGGGAGAAAAACATTTGGTTTTTAATGGGATAAGGAGACCAAGCCCACTGTTGGGTTTTGCGAAGCCCAGCTACGTTTTTGAAAAACAGGCCCACTGCTGGTGAGTAAAGCTCATTGTTGGTTTTTGGAATTTTGAAATTTTGGCCCACTTGAACTTTGGTTCAGGCCCACAGTTCAGAAACAAGCCCAGGTAACAATTTGAAATTTGGGCTCTTAAATAGCCAAAGGTCGAGGCCCAACTGGGCTTTGAAAACGTTTTCTGTTTTTGGGTCAAGCCACAGTGTAAATGTTTAGTTTTCAAATGGATGTTAAGCCCACAGTCCCAGAAATTTAGTTGGGCTTTGGCTAGCTACTAACTAATATATGAGGCCCAACTGGGCTTTCAAAGTTCAGTTTTCTTTAGTTAAAACAAAAGGCCCAAATCAATCTAAAACCACAAGCCCACAAGAAATTAAACAAACAAGCCCACAAGAAATTAATTACAAACCCAACAGAAAAATGGAAAAAATTATTACAAGCCCACAAATTAAAAATGGAAGCCCACAGGTTGGGTTCTCTTAATGGATTTAGGCTTACTTGCTTAAGCACAGCCCGCTCAGTTTGGTTGCAAAAGCCCAGTTGGGCTTTGGATCATCCTAAGCTTTTGTCTTTGTTCAGGCCCAGTTGGGCTTGGCTCAACTTGTTAAGCTTGGCAACAACTTCAGCAGGCCCAGTTGGGCTTGTGATTTTCTCCTCAGCAGCACAGTAGCACCAGCAACAGGGCTACACAGCACTCAGCAGCAGCAACATGCAGCAGCACAGCAGCAGCAGTCTTGGCACAGCAGAGGCTGGCAGCAGCAACAGGAACAGGGAACAGCAACATGTACAGCAGCAACAGCAACAGCACCAGGCATCCAGCAACAGCAGGAGCCACAGCAGCTCAGGTTGGCAGCAGCACCAAGGGTTGACACAGGTAAAGCAGCAGCAACAGGTCCTTGGCAAGCAACAGGTCAGTTGGAGAAGGCACCTGTTACTCAACAGAGTTATCAGTTAAGAGCAAGCTACAAAGAACAGGAAAATTACACTAGATGCTACACTAAATGCTCATGCAGGAATGCAATGCAAAGATGAATATGCAAGTTATGATGCAGAAATGTAAGCAAGAAAACAACTTCAACACAGCACCAGTCCCGGCAACGGCGCCAAAAACTTGGTGTCTCTCTAAAAGAGTCACAGAAATTATAACCGGGTGACCCGGGTTCGATCCCCGGCAACGGCGCCAAAAACTTGGTAGGCTTCTAAAAGGTCCTACAAATTATAACCGCAAGTGCACGGTGTCGAAAGTGGCAAATGTGCAAGTACGGGTCGAACCACAGAGACTTGGGTGTGTATTGAAGTGAAGAAACAAGTGACAGTAAACCAAAGAAGCAGTGAATGACAGTGGCAAAGGAACAAAGAAAAATCAGTGGCAATGAATAAGAAAAACTTAACCAAAACAGAACATGGGAGAGAAATTGTGGATGGGAATGAAGTGTATGGAGATGGATGAGAATTCTCCTTCACCTAGCTAGTTCACCTTGGTTACATCCCTGTCATGTGGCTAGTTAACTACCTAAAGTCCTTGGATAACCCCTAGCATTGCCTATCTGATTAAAGCATAGGCAATCACAGGTCATTTAGGGTCTAGGTCTCTAACTAATATGGCTTTGTGAATCCCTTAGATTATCACTAACTCCTAGCATTAATGGTCTGTTTAAAGCACCACTAATCACAAGCCAGTGAACCTTTGGAATGTTACTAACCTAAATGTTTTGAGCTCAACAGGGTCTAACCCAAATGGCTAACCAACAAAGTTCAGTTGTCTTCTCTAAGATTTAAACAGGGAAATTACAGGATCATGTGAAGAAACATTACATACATAGAACTTAACACAAACATAACATGAAAAATACATTCACATGATGAAACTGATATTTAATTGAAGAAACTAACATTTAAACAAAACCTAAGAACTAAACAGTGAAGCATAAGTTGAAATTGGAAAACAAAGAAATCTAAAACTAAACCTAATTGACACACTGGCTAGTCCAGGCATGCCTCAATTCGTCACCCAAGCATTCAATTTATACATGCAAGCTCAAAAAATCAAAAACCCCCAAATCAGTGAAACTAGGGTTTCACCAAATACGAAATTCACTCACCTAACTCTCTGATTTCTTCTTCTCTTTCGTCGACCCATGCTTCCATATCTTCTTCTCTATCTTCCCATACCTTTGATTTCTTCTCTAACTAACCTATATCATCAACCCCTAAAACTAGGGTTTCAGAGAGAAAAAAGATCGAGAGGTTGATGTAATAGGTAGGTAGAGTGATGGGTTTGGTTGTTATACGTGGTGGGTATGGTGGTGATTGAGGTGGAGTTGGTGGGGGAGCAAGTGGTAGTGATGGCGACAGTGCAGTGGAGTTGGTGGAGGCGCTGTGAAGAAGAAGAAGGAGGAGACGAGACGAAGAAAACCCGATAGAATGAATTAGGTGTTGTTTGTTTTGGGAAAATATGTTAGGGTTCTAAGGTGTGTATCGGTAACATCAAGATTTGATGTCTTGCAAAGCTGAGCCGTGGGATAACATCTTCTGGAACGGATCTAACGGCGATATGGAGACAGATCATGAGCGACCGTTGGATGCAAAAATACAACGAAACTGACGGCTCAAGATCGAGTAAGGTGCTGTGGTGTGAAGCGGTTGTAGCAAATTTGATGTACTGGCGATGAAGCGACCGTTGGATTCAGATGAGGATCCAATCTGACGGCTACAGGAGAAGTGGTTGTGAATTTGGGTTTGGTGTGGGAGATAAGTTGGGCTTGGGGTAATTCCGAGCCCATTTCTTCTTTAAGATCAATTTCCTCCTTGTTGAGCCCATTTCTAGCCTTTTGGTCTTGCGCACAACATTCTTCACAGCTTCCTTGCGTAATTCTTCTCGGCTTCCACCACTTTTCTGCTCTTTTCGCTCCGTAATTCCATCCGAACTTTATTTAGTACCTAAAAATGCAAAATTAATTAATAAAAATATTTATTCTTGAAAACAAAGAAAATACAGAATATGGGATAAAATGTAGAATTAATGCACAAAAGATGAGTTAATTGCCAAGAAAAATATATAGAAATATGCACTTTTTAGCACTCATCAAATACCCCAAACCTGAATTTTACTTGTCCTCAAGTAAAACAAAACTAAGGAAATCCTACCTATACCACTGTCGCTGGTCTCTCGAATGCATTTAGCGTATGCAATAAGCCTTTTAAACCACTAAGTGTCCCTAGTGGACGAGTGAAGTCTCGTGAAGGTTTGCTTAGAACGTACCTACAAAGTTATAGGTCAAAATATAAGCTCAGATTCCATCAAATGTGATATGTGCAAGTCAGTTTAAGCTCACAGCAAAATGGAGATGTCAATCTAGCTATCAAAGGCACAATCCTAGCACTGATAACAAATAAAGACATGTGATAAGAGTGTAAAGTGTATCTACACATGTGTAAAGAAAGATCGGATGTTATGACTACTAATCACCAAGAGATAGTTTCTCAGGCTAAGAACCGAGGTCGAAATCTAGCTAGCTGTCCGGACTTTACGAAAATTGTGAATGAGTTGGAGGTATTTCACAATTACTCGCGTTGTACATCAATGGCATACACCCTCCTTGCTTATTACAATGAAACAACAAAATGACTCTTTACATGACTCTTATTTACATTGACTACTCTCTTTTATTTTTGGAACAAGAGAGGATAGAATTGATATATACTTGATTTTTTTTTTTTTTTTTTTTTTTTTTTTTTTGTGAATGGAATTTACAACATGGTAACTCTTTTGATACATAGAGAGAAAGGAATAAAAATTACATGACACTTAGCAAGAGGTAGCCCTTTTTGATGCACCCAGTCAAATTCTATGGTTGCTTTTCTTAACGTATCCTCCAACTTCTATCCCAGCCAACCAAAGAACAAGCTAGTCAAGTCTCATTCAGTATTCTAAAGTGATTGGCAATCTAACTTCCTATCAAACACCTTGAAGATCGAGGCTATACATGTATTGGTAGATTGTGCGTGTGCAAGTTTCTTATCACATGTGAATTGTGCTAGAATCAGGGTGCCTAAATATCTAGACTAAGAATCCTTATGTTTACATACATGCACAAGAGTCAACATTTCAAGGTAAATGAGCTCCATTTTTATGATTTTTTTTCATTTTTTTTTTTTTTTTTTTCAAAAAGAAGGAGTTCTGTTTTCAATTATAACATGTGATCGTGGTATCTACTCTATACCCCCAAACCTAAACTAAACATTGTCCTCAATGTTTCAAAAGATTAAAGAATTATAATACAACATATGGAGAGGATTATGCTGAGTAGAGAAAAAGGAAGAGAATACCCGATTTCGGCGAAAGCAAGATTAGAACTCCGTTATTCAAGGCAAAAATCCAACCTTTTTTTTATTCGAGATCATATTGGATTAGCACTATATAACAAAAGCAACAAAAGATTTAACTAAGAAACTATCTACTAGATTTTATACAAGAAAATTTGGTTTTTAATGGGATTGGATTTTTTGGGAAAAATTTGGTTTTGTCGGGAGACATTTGGTTTTGATGGGAAAAAGAAAAATTTTGGTTTTTAGGGAAACATTTGGAAAACTTTGGTTTTTATGGGAGAAAAACATTTGGTTTTTAATGGGATAAGGAGACCAAGCCCACTGTTGGGTTTTGCGAAGCCCAGCTACGTTTTTGAAAAACAGGCCCACTGCTGGTGAGTAAAGCTCATTGTTGGTTTTTGGAATTTTGAAATTTTGGCCCACTTGAACTTTGGTTCAGGCCCACAGTTCAGAAACAAGCCCAGGTAACAATTTGAAATTTGGGCTCTTAAATAGCCAAAGGTCGAGGCCCAACTGGGCTTTGAAAACGTTTTCTGTTTTTGGGTCAAGCCAACAGTGTAAATGTTTAGTTTTCAAATGGATGTTAAGCCCACAGTCCCAGAAATTTAGTTGGGCTTTGGCTAGCTACTAACTAATATATGAGGCCCAACTGGGCTTTCAAAAGTTCAGTTTTCTTTAGTTAAAACAAAAGGCCCAAATCAATCTAAAACCACAAGCCCACAAGAAATTAAACAAACAAGCCCACAAGAAATTAATTACAAACCCAACAGAAAAATGGAAAAAACTATTACAAGCCCACAAATTAAAAATGGAAGCCCACAGGTTGGGTTCTCTTAATGGATTTAGGCTTACTTGCTTAAGCACAGCCCATCTGCTCAGTTTGGTTGCAAAAGCCCAGTTGGGCTTTGGATCATCCTAAGCTTTTGTCTTTGTTCAGGCCCAGTTGGGCTTGGCTCAACTTGTTAAGCTTGGCAACAACTTCAGCAGGCCCAGTTGGGCTTGTGATTTTCTCCTCAGCAGCACAGTAGCACCAGCAACAGCAGGGCTACACAGCACTCAGCAGCAGCAACATGCAGCAGCGCAGCAGCAGCAGTCTTGGCAGCAGCAGAGGCTGGCAGCAGCAACAGGAACAGGGAACAGCAACATGTGTACAGCAGCAACAGCAGCTCAGGTTGGCAGCAGCACCAAGGGTTGAGCACAGGTAAAGCAGCAACAGGTCCTTGGCAAGCAACAGGTCAGTTGGAGAAGGCACCTGTTACTCAACAGAGTTATCAGTTAAGAGCAAGCTACAAAAAACAGGAAAATTACACTAGATGCTACACTAAATGCTCATGCATGAATGCAATGCAAAGATGAATATGCAAGTTATGATGCAGAAATGTAAGCAAGAAAACAACTTCAACACAACACCAGTCCCCGGCAACGGCGCCAAAAACTTGGTGTCTCTCTAAAAGAGTCACAGAAATTATAACCGGGTGACCCGGGTTCGATCCCCGGCAACGTCGCCAAAAACTTGGTAGGCTTCTAAAAGGTCCTACAAATTATAACCGCAAGTGCACGGTGCCGAAAGTGGCAAATGTGCAAGTACGGGTCGAACCACAGAGACTTGGGTGTGTATTGAAGTGAAGCAACAAGTGACAGTAAACCAAAGAAGCAGTGAATGACAGTGGCAAAGGAACCAAGAAAAATCAGTGGCAATGAATAAGAAAAAACTTAACCAAAACAGAACATGGGAGAGAAATTGTGGATGGGAATGAAGTGTATGGAGATGGATGAGAATTCTCCTTCACCTAGCTAGTTCACCTTGGTTACATCCCTGTCATGTGGCTAGTTAACTACCTAAAGTCCTTGGATAACCCCTAGCATTGCCTATCTGATTAAAGCATAGGCAATCACATGTCATTTAGGGTCTAGGTCTCTAACTAATATGGCTTTTTGAATCCCTTAGATTATCACTAACTCCTAGCATTAATGGTCTGTTTAAAGCACCACTAATCACAAGCCAGTAAACCTTTGGAATGTTACTAACCTAAATGTTTTGAGCTCAACAGGGTCTAACCCAAATGGCTAACCAACAAAGTTCAGTTGTCTTCTCTAAGATTTAAACAGGGAAATTACAGGATCATGTGAAGAAACATTACATACATAGAACTTAACACAAACATAACATGAAAAATACATTCACATGATGAAACTGATATTTAATTGAAGAAACTAACATTTAAACAAAACCTAAGAACTAAACAGTGAAGCATAAGTTGAAATTGGAAAACATAGAAATCTAAAACTAAACCTAATTGACACACTGGCTAGTCCAGGCATGCCTCAATTCGTCACCCAAGCATTCAATTTATACATGCAAGCTCAAAAAATCAAAAACCCCCAAATCAGTGAAACTAGGGTTTCACCAAATACGAAATTCACTCACCTAACTCTCTGATTTCTTCTTCTCTTTCGTCGACCCATGCTTCCATATCTTCTTCTCTATCTTCCCATACCTTTGATTTCTTCTCTAACTAACCTATATCATCAACCCCTAAAACTAGGGTTTCAGAGAGAAATAAAGATCGAGAGGTTGATGTAATAGGTAGGTAGAGTGATGGGTTTGGTTGTTATACGTGGTGGGTATGGTGGTGATTGAGGTGGAGTTGGTGGGGGAGCAAGTGGTAGTGATGGCGACAGTGCAGTGAAGTTGGTGGAGGCGCTGTGAAGAAGAAGAAGGAGGAGACGAAGAAAACCCGATAGAATGAATTAGGTGTCGTTTGTTTTGGGAAAATATGTTAGGGTTCTAAGGTGTGTATCGGTAACATCAATATTTGATGTCTTGCGAAGCTGAGCCGTGGGATAACATCTTCTGGAACGGATCTAACGGCGATATGGAGACAGATCATGAGCGACCGTTGGATGCAAAAATACAACGAAACTGACGGCTCAAGATCGAGTAAAGTGCTGTGGTGTGAAGCGGTTGTAGCAAATTTGATGTACTGGCGATGAAGCGACCGTTGGATTCAGATGAGGATCCAATCTGACGGCTACAGGAGAAGTGGTTGTGAATTTGGGTTTTGGTGTGGGAGATAAGTTGGGCTTGGGGTAATTCCGAGCCCATTTCTTCTTTAAGATCAATTTCCTCCTTGTTGAGCCCATTTCTAGCCTTTTGGTCTTGCGCACAACATTCTTCACAGCTTCCTTGCGTAATTCTTCTCGGCTTCCACCACTTTTCTGCTCTTTTCGCTCCGTAATTCCATCCGAACTTTATTTAGTACCTAAAAATGCAAAATTAATTAATAAAAATATTTATTCTTGAAAACAAAGAAAATACAGAATATGGGATAAAATGTAGAATTAATGCACAAAAGATGAGTTAATTGCCAAGAAAAATATATAGAAATATGCACTTTTTAGCACTCATCAAATACCCCCAAACCTGAATTTTACTTGTCCTCAAGTAAAACAAAACTAAGGAAATCCTACCTATACCACTGTCGCTGGTCTCTCGAATGCATTTAGCGTATGCACTAAGCCTTTTAAACCACTAAGTGTCCCTAGTGGACGAGTGAAGTCTCGTGAAGGTTTGCTTAGAACGTACCTACAAAGTTCTAGGTCAAAATATAAGCTCAGATTCCATCAAATGTGATATGTGCAAGTCAGTTTAAGCTCACAGCAAAATGGAGATGTCAATCTAGCTATCAAAGGCACAATCCTAGCACTGATAACAAATAAAGACATGTGATAAGAGTGTAAAGTGTATCTACACATGTGTAAAGAAAGATCGGATGTTATGACTACTAATCACCAAGAGATAGTTTCTCAGGCTAAGAACCGAGGTCGAAATCTAGCTAGCTGTCCGGACTTTACGAAAATTGTGAATGAGTTGGAGGTATTTCACAATTACTCGCGTTGTACATCAATGGCATACACCCTCCTTGCTTATTACAATGAAACAACAAAATGACTCTTTACATGACTCTTATTTACATTGACTACTCTCTTTTATTTTTGGAACAAGAGAGGATAGAATTGATATATACTTGATTTTTTTTTTTTTTTTTTTTTTTTTTTGTGAATGGAATTTACAACATGGTAACTCTTTTGATACATAGAGAGAAAGGAATAAAAATTACATGACACTTAGCAAGAGGTAGCCCTTTTTGATGCACCCAGTCAAATTCTATGGTTGCTTTTCTTAACGTATCCTCCAACTTCTATCCCAGCCAACCAAAGAACAAGCTAGTCAAGTCTCATTCAGTATTCTAAAGTGATTGGCAATCTAACTTCCTATCAAACACCTTGAAGATCGAGGCTATACATGTATTGGTAGATTGTGCGTGTGCAAGTTTCTTATCACATGTGAATTGTGCTAGAATCAGGGTGCCTAAATATCTAGACTAAGAATCCTTATGTTTACATACATGCACAAGAGTCAACATTTCAAGGTAAATGAGCTCCATTTTTATGATTTTTTTCATTTTTTTTTCATTTTTTCATTTTTTTTTTTTTTTCCAAAAAGAAGGAGTTCTGTTTTCAATTATAACATGTGATCGTGGTATCTACTCTATACCCCCAAACCTAAACTAAACATTGTCCTCAATGTTTCAAAAGATTAAAGAATTATAATACAACATATGGAGAGGATTATGCTGAGTAGAGAAAAAGGAAAGAGAATACCCGATTTCGGCGAAAGCAAGATTAGAACTCCGTTATTCAAGGCAAAAATCCAACCTTTTTTTTATTCGAGATCATATTGGATTAGCACTATATATACAAAAGCAACAAAAGATTTAACTAAGAAACTATCTACTAGATTTTATACAAGAAAATTTGGTTTTTAATGGGATTGGATTTTTTGGGAAAAATTTGGTTTTGTCGGGAGACATTTGGTTTTGATGGGAAAAAGAAAAATTTTGGTTTTTAGGGAAACATTTGGAAAACTTTGGTTTTTATGGGAGAAAAACATTTGGTTTTTAATGGGATAAGGAGACCAAGCCCACTGTTGGGTTTTGCGAAGCCCAGCTACGTTTTTGAAAAACAGGCCCACTGCTGGTGAGTAAAGCTCATTGTTGGTTTTTGGAATTTTGAAATTTTGGCCCACTTGAACTTTGGTTCAGGCCCACAGTCAGAAACAAGCCCAGGTAACAATTTGAAATTTGGGCTCTTAAATAGCCAAAGGTCGAGGCCCAACTGGGCTTTGAAAACGTTTTCTGTTTTTGGGTCAAGCCCACAGTGTAAATGTTTAGTTTTCAAATGGATGTTAAGCCCACAGTCCCAGAAATTTAGTTTGGCTTTGGCTAGCTACTAACTAATATATGAGGCCCAACTGGGCTTTCAAAAGTTCAGTTTTCTTTAGTTAAAACAAAAGGCCCAAATCAATCTAAAACCACAAGCCCACAAGAAATTAAACAAACAAGCCCACAAGAAATTAATTACAAACCCAACAGAAAAATGGAAAAAATTATTACAAGCCCACAAATTAAAAATGGAAGCCCACAGGTTGGGTTCTATTAATGGATTTAGGCTTACTTGCTTAAGCACAGCCCAGCTGCTCAGTTTGGTTGCAAAAGGCCAGTTGGGCTTTGGATCATCCTAAGCTTTTGTCTTTGTTCAGGCCCAGTTGGGCTTGGCTCAACTTGTTAAGCTTGGCAGCAACTTCAGCAGGCCCAGTTGGGCTTGTGATTTTCTCCTCAGCAGCACAGTAGCACCAGCAACAGCAGGGCTACACAGCACTCAGCAGCAACAACATGCAGCAGCACAGCAGCAGCAGTCTTGGCAACAGCAGAGGCTGGCAGCAGCAACAGGAACAGGGAACAGCAACAGGTGTACAGCAGCAACAGCACCAGGCAGCCAGCAACAGCAGCTCAGGTTGGCAGCAGCACCAAGGGTTGAACACAGGTAAAGCAGCAACAGGTCCTTGGCAAGCAACAGGTCAGTTGGAGAATGCACCTGTTACTCAACAGAGTTATCAGTTAAGAGCAAGCTACAAAGAACAGGAAAATTACACTAGATGCTACACTAAATGCTCATGCAGGAATGCAATGCAAAGATGAATATGCAAGTTATGATGCAGAAATGTAAGCAAGAAAACAACTTCAACACAGCACCAGTCCCTGGCAACGGCGCCAAAAACTTGGTGTCTCTCTAAAAGAGTCACAGAAATTATAATCGGGTGACCCGGGTTCGATCCTCGGCAACGGCGCCAAAAACTTGGTAGGCTTCTAAAAGGTCCTACAAATTATAATCGCAAGTGCACGGTGTCGAAAGTGGCAAATGTGCAAGTACGGGTTGAACCACAGAGACTTGGGTGTGTATTGAAGTGAAGAAACAAGTGACAGTAAACCAAAGAAGCAGTGAATGACAGTGGCAAAGGAACAAAGAAAAATCAGTGGCAATGAATAAGAAAAAACTTAACCAAAACAGAACATGGGAGAGAAATTGTGGATGGGAATGAAGTGTATGGAGATGGATGAGAATTCTCCTTCACCTAGCTAGTTCACCTTGGTTACATCCCTGTCATGTGGCTAGTTAACTACCTAAAGTCCTTGGATAACCCCTAGCATTGCCTATCTGATTAAAGCACAGGCAATCACAGGTCATTTAGGGTCTAGGTCTCTAACTAATATGGCTTTGTGAATCCCTTAGATTATCACTAACTCCTAGCATTAATGGTCTGTTTAAAGCACCACTAATCACAAGCCAGTGAACCTTTGGAATGTTACTAACCTAAATGTTTTGAGCACAACAGGGTCTAACCCAAATGGCTAACCAACAAAGTTCAGTTGTCTTCTCTAAGATTTAAAAGGGAAATTACAGGATCATGTGAAGAAACATTACATACATAGAACTTAACACAAACATAACATGAAAAATACATTCACATGATGAAACTGATATTTAATTGAAGAAACTAACATTTAAACAAAACCTAAGAACTAAACAGTGAAGCATAAGTTGAAATTGGAAAACAAAGAAATCTAAAACTAAACCTAATTGACACACTGGCTAGTCCAGGCATGCCTCAATTCGTCACCCAAGCATTCAATTTATACATGCAAGCTCAAAAAATCAAAAACCCCCAAATCAGTGAAACTAGGGTTTCACCAAATACGAAATTCACTCACCTAACTCTCTGATTTCTTCTTCTCTTTCGTCGACCCATGCTTCCATATCTTCTTCTCTATCTTCCCATACCTTTGATTTCTTCTCTAACTAACCTATATCATCAACCCCTAAAACTAGGGTTTCAGAGAGAAATAAAGATCGAGAGGTTGATGTAATAGGTAGGTAGAGTGATGGGTTTGGTTGTTATACGTGGTGGGTATGGTGGTGATTGAGGTGGAGTTGGTGGGGGAGCAAGTGGTAGTGATGGCGACAGTGCAGTGGAGTTGGTGGAGGCGCTGTGAAGAAGAAGAAGGAGGAGACGAAGAAAACCCGATAGAATGAATTAGGTGTTGTTTGTTTTGGGAAAATATGTTAGGGTTCTAAGGTGTGTATCGGTAACATCAAGATTTGATGTCTTGCGAAGCTGAGCCGTGGGATAACATCTTCTGGAACGGATCTAACGGCGATATGGAGACAAATCATGAGCGACCGTTGGATGCAAAAATACAACGAAACTGACGGCTCAAGATCGAGTAAGGTGCTGTGGTGTGAAGCGGTTGTAGCAAATTTGATGTACTGGCGATGAAGCGACCGTTGGATTCAGATGAGGATCCAATCTGACGGCTACAGGAGAAGTGGTTGTGAATTTGGGTTTTGGTGTGGGAGATAAGTTGGGCTTGGGGTAATTCCGAGCCCATTTCTTCTTTAAGATCAATTTCCTCCTTGTTGAGCCCATTTCTAGCCTTTTGGTCTTGCGCACAACATTCTTCACAGCTTCCTTGCGTAATTCTTCTCGGCTTCCACCACTTTTCTGCTCTTTTAGCTCCGTAATTCCATCCGAACTTTATTTAGTACCTAAAAATGCAAAATTAATTAATAAAAATATTTATTCTTGAAAACAAAGAAAATACAGAATATGGGATAAAATGTAGAATTAATGCACAAAAGATGAGTTAATTGCCAAGAAAAATATATAGAAATATGCACTTTTTAGCACTCATCAAATACCCCAAACCTGAATTTTACTTGTCCTCAAGTAAAACAAAACTAAGGAAATCCTACCTATACCACTGTCGCTGGTCTCTCGAATGCATTTAGCGTATGCAATAAGCCTTTTAAACCACTAAGTGTCCCTAGTGGACGAGTGAAGTCTCGTGAAGGTTTGCTTAGAACGTACCTACAAAGTTATAGGTCAAAATATAAGCTCAGATTCCATCAAATGTGATATGTGCAAGTCAGTTTAAGCTCACAGCAAAATGGAGATGTCAATCTAGCTATCAAAGGCACAATCCTAGCACTGATAACAAATAAAGACATGTGATAAGAGTGTAAAGTGTATCTACACATGTGTAAAGAAAGATCGGATGTTATGACTACTAATCACCAAGAGATAGTTTCTCAGGCTAAGAACCGAGGTCGAAATCTAGCTAGCTGTCCGGACTTTACGAAAATTGTGAATGAGTTGCAGGTATTTCACAATTACTCGCATTGTACATCAATGGCATACACCCTCCTTGCTTATTACAATGAAACAACAAAATGACTCTTTACATGACTCTTATTTACATTGACTACTCTCTTTTATTTTTGGAACAAGAGAGGATAGAATTGATATATACTTGATTTTTTTTATTTTTTTTTTTTTTTTTTTTGTGAATGGAATTTACAACATGGTAACTCTTTTGATACATAGAGAGAAAGGAATAAAAATTACATGACACTTAGCAAGAGGTAGCCCTTTTTGATGCACCCAGTCAAATTCTATGGTTGCTTTTCTTAACGTATCCTCCAACTTCTATCCCAGCCAACCAAAGAACAAGCTAGTCAAGTCTCATTCAGTATTCTAAAGTGATTGGCAATCTAACTTCCTATCAAACACCTTGAAGATCGAGGCTATACATGTATTGGTAGATTGTGCGTGTGCAAGTTTCTTATCACATGTGAATTGTGCTAGAATCAGGGTGCCTAAATATCTAGACTAAGAATCCTTATGTTTACATACATGCACAAGAGTCAACATTTCAAGGTAAATGAGCTCCATTTTTATGATTTTTTTCATTTTTTTTCATTTTTTTTCATTTTTTTTTTTTTTTTCAAAAAAGAAGGAGTTCTGTTTTCAATTATAACATGTGATCGTGGTATCTACTCTATACCCCAAACCTAAACTAAACATTGTCCTCAATGTTTCAAAAGATTAAAGAATTATAATACAACATATGGAGAGGATTATGCTGAGTAGAGAAAAAGGAAAGAAATACCCGATTTCGGCGAAAGCAAGATTAGAACTCCGTTATTCAAGGCAAAAATCCAACCTTTTTTTATTCGAGATCATATTGGATTAGCACTATATAACAAAAGCAACAAAAGATTTAACTAAGAAACTATCTACTAGATTTTATACAAGAAAATTTGGTTTTTAATGGGATTGGATTTTTTGGGAAAAATTTGGTTTTGTCGGGAGACATTTGGTTTTGATGGGAAAAAGAAAAATTTTGGTTTTTAGGGAAACATTTGGAAAACTTTGGTTTTTATGGGAGAAAAACATTTGGTTTTTAATGGGATAAGGAGACCAAGCCCACTGTTGGGTTTTGCGAAGCCCAGCTACGTTTTTGAAAAACAGGCCCACTGCTGGTGAGTAAAGCTCATTGTTGGTTTTTGGAATTTTGAAATTTTGGCCCACTTGAACTTTGGTTCAGGCCCACAGTTCAGAAACAAGCCCAGGTAACAATTTGAAATTTGGGCTCTTAAATAGCCAAAGGTCGAGGCCCAACTGGGCTTTGAAAACGTTTTCTGTTTTTGGGTCAAGCCAACAGTGTAAATGTTTAGTTTTCAAATGGATGTTAAGCCCACAGTCCCAGAAATTTAGTTGGGCTTTGGCTAGCTACTAACTAATATATGAGGCCCAACTGGGCTTTCAAAAGTTCAGTTTTCTTTAGTTAAAACAAAAGGCCCAAATCAATCTAAAACCACAAGCCCACAAGAAATTAAACAAACAAGCCCACAAAAAATTAATTACAAACCCAACAGAAAAATGGAAAAAATTATTACAAGCCCACAAATTAAAAATGGAAGCCCACAGGTTGGGTTCTCTTAATGGATTTAGGATTACTTGCTTAAGCACAGCCCATCTGCTCAGTTTGGTTGCAAAAGCCCAGTTGGGCTTTGGATCATCCTAAGCTTTTGTCTTTGTTCAGGCCCAGTTGGGCTTGGCTCAACTTGTTAAGCTTGGCAACAACTTCAGCAGGCCCAGTTGGGCTTGTGATTTTCTCCTCAGCAGCACAGTAGCACCAGCAACAGCAGGGCTACACAACACTCATCAGCAGCAACATGCAGCAGCACAGCAGCAGCAGTCTTGGCAGCAGCAGAGGCTGGCAGCAGCAACAGGAACAGGGAACAGCAACATGTGTACAGCAGCAACAGCAACAGCACCAGGCATCCAGCAACAGCAGGAGCCACAGCAGCTCAGGTTGGCAGCAGCACCAAGGGTTGAGCACAGGTAAAGCTGCAACAGGTCCTTGGCAAGCAACAGGTCAGTTGGAGAAGGCACCTGTTACTCAACAGAGTTATCAGTTAAGAGCAAGCTACAAAAATCAGGAAAATTACACTAGATGCTACACTAAATGCTCATGCATGAATGCAATGCAAAGATGAATATGCAAGTTATGATGCAGAAATGTAAGCAAGAAAACAACTTCAACACAACACCAGTCCCCGGCAACGGCGCCAAAAACTTGGTGTCTCTCTAAAAGAGTCACAGAAATTATAACCGGGTGACCCGGGTTCGATCCCCGTCAACGGCGCCAAAAACTTGGTAGGCTTCTAAAAGGTCCTACAAATTATAACCACAAGTGCACGGTGTCGAAAGTGGCAAATGTGCAAGTACGAGTCGAACCACAGAGACTTGGGTGTGTATTGAAGTGAAGAAACAAGTGACAGTAAACCAAAGAAGCAGTGAATGACAGTGGCAAAGGAACAAAGAAAAATCAGTAGCAATGAATAAGAAAAACTTAACCAAAACAGAACATGGGAGAGAAATTGTGGATGGGAATGAAGTGTATGGAGATGGATGAGAATTCTCCCTCACCTAGCTAGTTCACCTTGGTTACATCCCTGTCATGTGGCTAGTTAACTACCTAAAGTCCTTGGATAACCCCTAGCATTGCCTATCTGATTAAAGCATAGGCAATCACAGGTCATTTAGGGTCTAGGTCTCTAACTAATATGGCTTTGTGAATCCCTTAGATTATCACTAACTCCTAGCATTAATGGTCTGTTTAAAGCACCACTAATCACAAGCCAGTGAACCTTTGGAATGTTACTAACCTAAATGTTTTGAGCTCAACAGGGTCTAACCCAAATGGCTAACCAACAAAGTTCAGTTGTCTTCTCTAAGATTTAAACAGGGAAATTACAGGATCATGTGAAGAAACATTACATACATAGAAATTAACACAAACATAACATGAAAAATACATTCACATGATGAAACTGATATTTAATTGAAGAAACTAACATTTAAACAAAACCTAAGAACTAAACAGTGAAGCATAAGTTGAAATTGGAAAACAAAGAAATCTAAAACTAAACCTAATTGACACACTGGCTAGTCCAGGCATGCCTCAATTCGTCACCCAAGCATTCAATTTATACATGCAAGCTCAAAAAATCAAAAACCCCCAAATCAGTGAAACTAGGGTTTCACCAAATACGAAATTCACTCACCTAACTCTCTGATTTCTTCTTCTCTTTCGTCGACCCATGCTTCCATATCTTCTTCTCTATCTTCCCATACCTTTGATTTCTTCTCTAACTAATCTATATCATCAACCCCTAAAACTAGGGTTTCAGAGAGAAAGAAAGATCGAGAGGTTGATGTAATAGGTAGGTAGAGTGATGGGTTTGGTTGTTATACGTGGTGGGTATGGTGGTGATTGAGGTGGAGTTGGTGGGGGAGCAAGTGGTAGTGATGGCGACAGTGCAGTGGAGTTGGTGGAGGCGCTGTGAACAAGAAGAAGGAGGAGACGAAGAAAACCCGATAGAATGAATTAGGTGTTGTTTGTTTTGGGAAAATATGTTAGGGTTCTAAGGTGTGTATCGGTAACATCAAGATTTGATGTCTTGCAAAGCTGAGCCGTGGGATAACATCTTCTGGAACGGATCTAACGACGATATGTAGACAGATCATGAGCGACCGTTGGATGCAAAAATACAACGAAACTGACGGCTCAAGATCGAGTAAGGTGTTGTGGTGTGAAGCGGTTGTAGCAAATTTGATGTACTGGCGATGAAGCGACCGTTGGATTCAGATGAGGATCCAATCTGACGGCTACAGGAGAAGTGGTTGTGAATTTGGGTTTTGGTGTGGGAGATAAGTTGGGCTTGGGGTAATTCCGAGCCCATTTCTTCTTTAAGATCAATTTCCTCCTTGTTGAGCCCATTTCTAGCCTTTTGGTCTTGCGCACAACATTCTTCACAGCTTCCTTGCGTAATTCTTCTCGGCTTCCACCACTTTTCTGCTCTTTTCGCTCCGTAATTCCATCCGAACTTTATTTAGTACCTAAAAATGCAAAATTAATTAATAAAAATATTTATTCTTGAAAACAAAGAAAATACAGAATATGGGATAAAATGTAGAATTAATGCACAAAAGATGAGTTAATTGCCAAGAAAAATATATAGAAATATGCACTTTTTAGCACTCATCAAATACCCCCAAACCTGAATTTTACTTGTCCTCAAGTAAAACAAAACTAAGGAAATCCTACCTATACCACTGTCGCTGGTCTCTCGAATGCATTTAGCATATGCAATAAGCCTTTTAAACCACTAAGTGTCCCTAGTGGACGAGTGAAGTCTCGTGAAGGTTTGCTTAGAACGTACCTACAAAGTTATAGGTCAAAATATAAGCTCAGATTCCATCAAATGTGATATGTGCAAGTCAGTTTAAGCTCACAGCAAAATGGAGATGTCAATCTAGCTATCAAAGGCACAATCCTAGCACTGATAACAAATAAAGACATGTGATAAGAGTGTAAAGTGTATCTACACATGTGTAAAGAAAGATCGGATGTTATGACTACTAATCACCAAGAGATAGTTTCTCAGGCTAAGAACCGAGGTCGAAATCTAGCTAGCTGTCCGGACTTTACGAAAATTGTGAATGAGTTGGAGGTATTTCACAATTACTCGCGTTGTACATCAATGGCATACACCCTCCTTGCTTATTACAATGAAACAACAAAATGAATCTTTACATGACTCTTATTTACATTGACTACTCTCTTTTATTTTTGGAACAAGAGAGGATAGAATTGATATATACTTGATTTTTTTTTATTTTTTTATTTTTTTTTTGTGAATGGAATTTACAACATGGTAACTCTTTTGATACATAGAGAGAAAGGAATAAAAATTACATGACACTTAGCAAGAGGTAGCCCTTTTTGATGCACCCAGTCAAATTCTATGGTTGCTTTTCTTAACGTATCCTCCAACTTCTATCCCAGCCAACCAAAGAACAAGCTAGTCAAGTCTCATTCAGTATTCTAAAGTGATTGGCAATCTAACTTCCTATCAAACACCTTGAAGATCGAGGCTATACATGTATTGGTAGATTGTGCGTGTGCAAGTTTCTCATCACATGTGAATTTTGCTAGAATCAGGGTGCCTAAATATCTAGACTACGAATCCTTATGTTTACATACATGCACAAGAGTCAACATTTCAAGGTAAATGAGCTCCATTTTTATGATTTTTTTCATTTTTTTTTTTTTTTTTTTAAAAAAGAAGGAGTTCTGTTTTCAATTATAACATGTGATCGTGGTATCTACTCTATACCCCCAAACCTAAACTAAACATTGTCCTCAATGTTTCAAAAGATTAAAGAATTATAATACAACATATGGAGAGGATTATGCTGAGTAGAGAAAAAGGAAAGAGAATACCCGATTTCGGCGAAAGCAAGATTAGAACTCCGTTATTCAAGGCAAAAATCCAACCTTTTTTTTATTCGAGATCATATTGGATTAGCACTATATATACAAAAGCAACAAAAGATTTAACTAAGAAACTATCTACTAGATTTTATACAAGAAAATTTGGTTTTAATGGGATTGGATTTTTGGGAAAAATTTGGTTTTGTCGGGAGACATTTGGTTTTGATGGAAAAAGAAAAATTTTTGGTTTTAGGGAAACATTTGGAAAACTTTGGTTTTTATGGGAGAAAAACATTTGGTTTTTAATGGGATAAGGAGACCAAGCCCACTGTTGGGTTTTGCGAAGCCCAGCTACGTTTTTGAAAAACAGGCCCACTGCTGGTGAGTAAAGCTCATTGTTGGTTTTTGGAATTTTGAAATTTTGGCCCACTTGAACTTTGGTTCAGGCCCACAGTTCAGAAACAAGCCCAGGTAACAATTTGAAATTTGGGCTCTTAAATAGCCAAAGGTCGAGGCCCAACTGGGCTTTGAAAACGTTTTCTGTTTTTGGGTCAAGCCAACAGTGTAAATGTTTAGTTTTCAAATGGATATTAAGCCCACAGTCCCAGAAATTTAGTTGGGATTTGGCTAGCTACTAACTAATATATGAGGCCCAACTGGGCTTTCAAAAGTTCAGTTTTCTTTAGTTAAAACAAAAGGCCCAAATCAATCTAAAACCACAAGCCCACAAGAAATTAAACAAACAAGCCCACAAGAAATTAATTACAAACCCAACAGAAAAATGGAAAAAATTATTACAAGCCCACAAATTAAAAATGGAAGCCCACAGGTTGGGTTCTCTTAATGGATTTAGGCTTACTTGCTTAAGCACATCCCATCTGCTCAGTTTGGTTGCAAAAGCCCAGTTGGGCTTTGGATCATCCTAAGCTTTTGCCTTTGTTCAGGCCCAGTTGGGCTTGGCTCAACTTGTTAAGCTTGGAAGCAACTTCAGCAGGCCCAGTTGGGCTTGTGATTTTCTCCTCAGCAGCACAGTAGCACCAGCAACAACAGGGCTACACAGCACTCAGCAGCAGCAACATGCAGCAGCACAACAGCAGCAGCACAGCAGCAGCAGTCTTGGCAGCAGCAGAGGCTGGCAGCAGCAACAGGAACAGGGAACATCAACAGGTGTACAGCAGCAACAACAACAGCACCAGGCAGCCAGCAACAGCAGGAGCCACAGCAGCTCAGGTTGGCAGCAGCACCAAGGGTTGAACACAGGTAAAGCAGCAACAGGTCCTTGGCAAGCAACAGGTCAGTTGGAGAATGCACCTGTTACTCAACAGAGTTATCAGTTAAGAGCAAGCTACAAAGAACAGGAAAATTACACTAGATGCTACACTAAATGCTCATGCAGGAATGCAATGCAAAGATGAATATGCAAGTTATGATGCAGAAATGTAAGCAAGAAAACAACTTCAACACAGCACCAGTCCCCGGCAACGGCGCCAAAAACTTGGTGTCTCTCTAAAAGAGTCACAGAAATTATAACCGGGTGACCCGGGTTCGATCCCCGGCAACGGCGCCAAAAACTTGGTAGGCTTCTAAAAGGTCCTACAAACTATAACCGCAAGTGCACGGTGTCGAAAGTGGCAAATGTGCAAGTACGGGTCGAACCACAGAGACTTGGGTGTGTATTGAAGTGAAGAAACAAGTGACAGTAAACCAAAGAAGCAGTGAATGACAGTGGCAAAGGAACAAAGAAAAATCAGTGGCAATGAATAAGAAAAAACTTAACCAAAACAGAACATGGGAGAGAAATTGTGGATGGGAATGAAGTGTATGGAGATGGATGAGAATTCTCCTTCACCTAGCTAGTTCACCTTGGTTACATCCCTGTCATGTGGCTAGTTAAATACCTAAAGTCCTTGGATAACCCATAGCATTGCCTATCTGATTAAAGCATAGGCAATCACAGGTCATTTAGGGTCTAGGTCTCTAACTAATATGGCTTTGTGAATCCCTTAGATTATCACTAACTCCTAGCATTAATGGTCTATTTAAAGCACCACTAATCACAAGCCAGTGAACCTTTGGAATGTTACTAACCTAAATGTTTTGAGCTCAACAGGGTCTAACCCAAATGGCTAACCAACAAAGTTCAGTTGTCTTCTCTAAGATTTAAACAGGGAAATTACAGGATCATGTGAAGAAACATTACATACATAGAACTTAACACAAACATAACATGAAAAATACATTCACATGATGAAACTGATATTTAATTGAAGAAACTAACATTTAAACAAAACCTAAGAACTAAACAGTGAAGCATAAGTTGAAATTGGAAAACAAAGAAATCTAAAACTAAACCTAATTGACACACTGGCTAGTCCAGGCATGCCTCAATTCGTCACCCAAGCATTCAATTTATACATGCAAGCTCAAAAAATCAAAAACCCCCAAATCAGTGAAACTAGGGTTTCACCAAATACGAAATTCACTCACCTAACTCTCTGATTTCTTCTTCTCTTTCGTCGACCCATGCTTCCATATCTTCTTCTCTATCTTCCCATACCTTTGATTTCTTCTCTAACTAATCTATATCATCAACCCCTAAAACTAGGGTTTCAGAGAGAAAGAAAGATCGAGAGGTTGATGTAATAGGTAGGTAGAGTGATGGGTTTGGTTGTTATACGTGGTGGGTATGGTGGTGATTGAGGTGGAGTTGGTGGGGGAGCAAGTGGTAGTGATGGCGACAGTGCAGTGGAGTTGGTGGAGGCGCTGTGAACAAGAAGAAGGAGGAGACGAAGAAAACCCGATAGAATGAATTAGGTGTTGTTTGTTTTGGGAAAATATGTTAGGGTTCTAAGGTGTGTATCGGTAACATCAAGATTTGATGTCTTGCAAAGCTGAGCCGTGGGATAACATCTTCTGGAACGGATCTAACGACGATATGTAGACAGATCATGAGCGACCGTTGGATGCAAAAATACAACGAAACTGACGGCTCAAGATCGAGTAAGGTGCTGTGGTGTGAAGCGGTTGTAGCAAATTTGATGTACTGGCGATGAAGCGACCGTTGGATTCAGATGAGGATCCAATCTGACGGCTACAGGAGAAGTGGTTGTGAATTTGGGTTTTGGTGTGGGAGATAAGTTGGGCTTGGGGTAATTCCGAGCCCATTTCTTCTTTAAGATCAATTTCCTCCTTGTTGAGCCCATTTCTAGCCTTTTGGTCTTGCGCACAACATTCTTCACAGCTTCCTTGCGTAATTCTTCTCGGCTTCCACCACTTTTCTGCTCTTTTAGCTCCGTAATTCCATCCGAACTTTATTTAGTACCTAAAAATGCAAATTTAATTAATAAAAATATTTATTCTTGAAAACAAAGAAAATACAGAATATGGGATAAAATGTAGAATTAATGCACAAAAGATGAGTTAATTGCCAAGAAAAATATATAGAAATATGCACTTTTTAGCACTCATCAAATACCCCCAAACCTGAATTTTACTTGTCCTCAAGTAAAACAAAACTAAGGAAATCCTACCTATACCACTGTCGCTGGTCTCTCGAATGCATTTAGCGTATGCACTAAGCCTTTTAAACCACTAAGTGTCCCTAGTGGACGAGTGAAGTCTCGTGAAGGTTTGCTTAGAACGTACCTACAAAGTTCTAGGTCAAAATATAAGCTCAGATTCCATCAAATGTGATATGTGTAAGTCAGTTTAAGCTCACAGCAAAATGGAGATGTCAATCTAGCTATCAAAGGCACAATCCTAGCACTGATAACAAATAAAGACATGTGATAAGAGTGTAAAGTGTATCTACACATGTGTAAATAAAGATCGGATGTTATGACTACTAATCACCAAGAGATAGTTTCTCAGGCTAAGAACCGAGGTCGAAATCTAGCTAGCTGTCCGGACTTTACGAAAATTGTGAATGAGTTGGAGGTATTTCACAATTACTCGCGTTGTACATCAATTGCATACACCCTCCTTGCTTATTACAATGAAACAACAAAATGACTCTTTACATGACTCTTATTTACATTGACTACTCTCTTTTATTTTTGGAACAAGAGAGGATAGAATTGATATATACTTGATTTTTTTTTTTTTTTTTTTTTTTTTTTTTTTTTTTTTTTTTTTGTGGATGGAATTTACAACATGGTAACTCTTTTGATACATAGAGAGAAAGGAATAAAAATTACATGACACTTAGCAAGAGGTAGCCCTTTTTGATGCACCCAGTCAAATTCTATGGTTGCTTTTCTTAACGTATCCTCCAACTTCTATCCCAGCCAACCAAAGAACAAGCTAGTCAAGTCTCATTCAGTATTCTAAAGTGATTGGCAATCTGACTTCCTATCAAACACCTTGAAGATCGAGGCTATACATGTATTGGTAGATTGTGCGTGTGCAAGTTTCTTATCACATGTGAATTGTGCTAGAATCAGGGTGCCTAAATATCTAGACTAAGAATCCTTATGTTTACATACATGCACAAGAGTCAACATTTCAAGGTAAATGAGCTCCATTTTTATGATTTTTTTCATTTTTTCATTTTTTTTTTTTTTCAAAAAAGAAGGAGTTCTGTTTTCAATTATAACATGTGATCGTGGTATCTACTCTATACCCCCAAACCTAAACTAAACATTGTCCTCAATGTTTTAAAAGATTAAAGAATTATAATACAACATATGGAGAGGATTATGCTGAGTAGAGAAAAAGGAAAGAGAATACCCGATTTCGGCGAAAGCAAGATTAGAACTCCGTTATTCAAGGCAAAAATCCAACCTTTTTTTTATTCGAGTTCATATTGGATTAGCACTATATATACAAAAGCAACAAAAGATTTAACTAAGAAACTATCTACTAGATTTTATACAAGAAAATTTGGTTTTTAATGGGATTGGATTTTTTGGGAAAAATTTGGTTTTGTCTGGAGACATTTGGTTTTGATGGGAAAAAGAAAAATTTTGGTTTTTAGGGAAACATTTGGAAAACTTTGGTTTTTATGGGAGAAAAACATTTGGTTTTTAATGGGATAAGGAGACCAAGCCCACTGTTGGGTTTTGCGAAGCCCAGCTACGTTTTTGAAAAACAGGCCCACTGCTGGTGAGTAAAGCTCATTGTTGGTTTTTGAAATTTTGAAATTTTGGCCCACTTGAACTTTGGTTCAGGCACACAGTTCAGAAACAAGCCCAGGTAATTATTTGAAATTTGGGCTCTTAAATAGCCAAAGGTCGAGGCCCAACTGGGCTTTGAAAACGTTTTCTGTTTTTGGGTCAAGCCCACAGTGTAAATGTTTAGTTTTCAAATGGATGTTAAGCCCACAGTCCCAGAAATTTAGTTGGGCTTTGGCTAGCTAACTAATATATGAGGCCCAACTGGGCTTTCAAAAGTTCAGTTTTCTTTAGTTAAAACAAAAGGCCCAAATCAATCTAAAACCACAAGCCCACAAGAAATTAAACAAACAAGCCCACAAAAATTAATTACAAACCCAACAGAAAAATGGAAAAAATTATTACAAGCCCACAAATTAAAAATGGAAGCCCACAGGTTGGGTTCTCTTAATGGATTTAGGCTTACTTGCTTAAGCACAGCCCATCTGCTCAGTTTGGTTGCAAAAGCCCAGTTGGGCTTTGGATCATCCTAAGCTTTTGTCTTTGTTCAGGCCCAGTTGGGCTTGGCTCAACTTGTTAAGCTTGGCAACAACTTCAGCAGGCCCAGTTGGGCTTGTGATTTTCTCCTCAGCAGCACAGTAGCACCAGCAACAGCAGGGCTACACAGCACTCAGCAGCAGCAACATGCAGCAGCGCAGCAGCAGCAGTTGGCAGCAGCAGAGGCTGGCAGCAGCAACAGGAACAGGGAACAGCAACAGTGCACCAGCACAACAGCAGCAGCAGGTTGGCAGCAGCACCAAGGGTTGAGCACAGGTAAAGCAGCAACAGGTCCTTGGCAAGCAACAGGTCAGTTGGAGAAGGCACCTGTTACTCAACAGAGTTATCAGTTAAGAGCAAGCTAAAAAACAGGAAAATTACACTAGATGCTACACTAAATGCTCATGCAGGAATGCAATGCAAAGATGAATATGCAAGTTATGATGCAGAAATGTAAGCAAGAAAACAACTTCAACACAGCACCAGTCCCCGGCAACGGCGCCAAAAACTTGGTGTCTCTCTAAAAGAGTCACAGAAATTATAACCGGGTGACCCGGGTTCGATCCCCGGCAACGGCGCCAAAAACTTGGTAGGCTTCTAAAAGGTCCTACAAATTATAACCGCAAGTGCACGGTGTCGAAAGTGGCAAATGTGCAAGTACGGGTCGAACCACAGAGACTTGGGTGTGTATTGAAGTGAAGAAACAAGTGACAGTAAACCAAAGAAGCAGTGAATGACAGTGGCAAAGGAACAAGAAAAATCAGTGGCAATGAATAAGAAAAAACTTAACCAAAACAGAACATGGGAGAGAAATTGTGGATGGGAATGAAGTGTATGGAGATGGATGAGAATTCTTCACCTAGCTAGTTCACCTTGGTTACATCCCTGTCATGTGGCTAGTTAACTACCTAAAGTCCTTGGATAACCCCTAGCATTGCCTATCTGATTAAAGCATAGGCAATCACAGGTCATTTAGGGTCTAGGTCTCTAACTAATATGGCTTTGTGAATCCCTTAGATTATCACTAACTCCTAGCATTAATGGTCTGTTTAAAGCACCACTAATCACAAGCCAGTGAACCTTTGGAATGTTACTAACCTAAATGTTTTGAGCTCAACAGGGTCTAACCCAAATGGCTAACCAACAAAGTTCAGTTGTCTTCTCTAAGATTTAAACAGGGAAATTACAGGATCATGTGAAGAAACATTACATACATAGAACTTAACACAAACATAACATGAAAAATACATTCACATGATGAAACTGATATTTAATTGAAGAAACTAACATTTAAACAAAACCTAAGAACTAAACAGTGAAGCATAAGTTGAAATTGGAAAACAAAGAAATCTAAAACTAAACCTAATTGACACACTGGCTAGTCCAGGCATGCCTCAATTCGTCACCCAAGCATTCAATTTATACATGCAAGCTCAAAAAATCAAAAACCCCCAAATCAGTGAAACTAGGGTTTCACCAAATACGAAATTCACTCACCTAACTCTCTGATTTCTTCTTCTCTTTCGTCGACCCATGCTTCCATATCTTCTTCTCTATCTTCCCATACCTTTGATTTCTTCTCTAACTAACCTATATCATCAACCCCTAAAACTAGGGTTTCAGAGAGAAAAAGATCGAGAGGTTGATGTAATAGGTAGGTAGAGTGATGGGTTTGGTTGTTATACGTGGTGGGTATGGTGGTGATTGAGGTGGAGTTGGTGGGGGAGCAAGTGGTAGTGATGGCGACAGTGCAGTGGAGTTGGTGGAGGCGCTGTGAAGAAGAAGAAGGAGGAGACGAAGAAAACCCGATAGAATGAATTAGGTGTTGTTTGTTTTGGGAAAATATGTTAGGGTTCTAAGGTGTGTATCGGTAACATCATTTGATGTCTTGCAAAGCTGAGCCGTGGGATAACATCTTCTGGAACGGATCTAACGGCGATATGGAGACAGATCATGAGCGACCGTTGGATGCAAAAATACAACGAAACTGACGGCTCAAGATCGAGTAAGGTGCTGTGGTGTGAAGCGGTTGTAGCAAATTTGATGTACTGGCGATGAAGCGACCGTTGGATTCAGATGAGGATCCAATCTGACGGCTACAGGAGAAGTGGTTGTGAATTTGGGTTTTGGTGTGGGAGATAAGTTGGGCTTGGGGTAATTCCGAGCCCATTTCTTCTTTAAGATCAATTTCCTCCTTGTTGAGCCCATTTCTAGCCTTTTGGTCTTGCGCACAACATTCTTCACAGCTTCCTTGCGTAATTCTTCTCGGCTTCCACCACTTTTCTGCTCTTTTCGCTCCGTAATTCCATCCGAACTTTATTTAGTACCTAAAAATGCAAAATTAATTAATAAAAATATTTATTCTTGAAAACAAAGAAAATACAGAATATGGGATAAAATGTAGAATTAATGCACAAAAGATGAGTTAATTGCCAAGAAAAATATATAGAAATATGCACTTTTTAGCACTCATCAAATACCCCCAAACCTGAATTTTACTTGTCCTCAAGTAAAACAAAACTAAGGAAATCCTACCTATACCACTGTCGCTGGTCTCTCGAATGCATTTAGCGTATGCATAAGCCTTTTAAACCACTAAGTGTCCCTAGTGGACGAGTGAAGTCTCGTGAAGGTTTGCTTAGAACGTACCTACAAAGTTCTAGGTCAAAATATAAGCTCAGATTCCATCAAATGTGATATGTGCAAGTCAGTTTAAGCTCACAGCAAAATGGAGATGTCAATCTAGCTATCAAAGGCACAATCCTAGCACTGATAACAAATAAAGACATGTGATAAGAGTGTAAAGTGTATCTACACATGTGTAAAGAAAGATCGGATGTTATGACTACTAATCACCAAGAGATAGTTTCTCAGGCTAAGAACCGAGGTCGAAATCTAGCTAGCTGTCCGGACTTTACGAAAATTGTGAATGAGTTGGAGGTATTTCACAATTACTCGCGTTGTACATCAATGGCATACACCCTCCTTGCTTATTACAATGAAACAACAAAATGACTCTTTACATGACTCTTATTTACATTGACTACTCTCTTTTATTTTTGGAACAAGAGAGGATAGAATTGATATATACTTGATTTTTTTTTTTTTTTTTTTTTTTGTGAATGGAATTTACAACATGGTAACTCTTTTGATACATAGAGAGAAAGGAATAAAAATTACATGACACTTAGCAAGAGGTAGCCCTTTTTGATGCACCCAGTCAAATTCTATGGTTGCTTTTCTTAACGTATCCTCCAACTTCTATCCCAGCCAACCAAAGAACAAGCTAGTCAAGTCTCATTCAGTATTCTAAAGTGATTGGCAATCTAACTTCCTATCAAACACCTTGAAGATCGAGGCTATACATGTATTGGTAGATTGTGCGTGTGCAAGTTTCTTATCACATGTGAATTGTGCTAGAATCAGGGTGCCTAAATATCTAGACTAAGAATCCTTATGTTTACATACATGCACAAGAGTCAACATTTCAAGGTAAATGAGCTCCATTTTTATGATTTTTTTCATTTTTTTTCATTTTTTTTTTTTTTTTTTTTTCAAAAAGAAGGAGTTCTGTTTTCAATTATAACATGTGATCGTGGTATCTACTCTATACCCCCAAACCTAAACTAAACATTGTCCTCAATGTTTCAAAAGATTAAAGAATTATAATACAACATATGGAGAGGATTATGCTGAGTAGAGAAAAAGGAAAGAGAATACCCGATTTCGGCGAAAGCAAGATTAGAACTCCGTTATTCAAGGCAAAAATCCAACCTTTTTTTATTCGAGATCATATTGGATTAGCACTATATATACAAAAGCAACAAAAGATTTAACTAAGAAACTATCTACTAGATTTTATACAAGAAAATTTGGTTTTTAATGGGATTGGATTTTTTGGGAAAAATTTGGTTTTGTCGGGAGACATTTGGTTTTGATGGGAAAAGAAAAATTTTGGTTTTTAGGGAAACATTTGGAAAACTTTGGTTTTTATGGGAGAAAAACATTTGGTTTTTAATGGGATAAGGAGACCAAGCCCACTGTTGGGTTTTGCGAAGCCCAGCTACGTTTTTGAAAAACAGGCCCACTGCTGGTGAGTAAAGCTCATTGTTGGTTTTTGGAATTTTGAAATTTTGGCCCACTTGAACTTTGGTTCAGGCCCACAGTTCAGAAACAAGCCCAGGTAACAATTTGAAATTTGGGCTCTTAAATAGCCAAAGGTCGAGGCCCAACTGGGCTTTGAAAACGTTTTCTGTTTTTGGGTCAAGCCCACAGTGTAAATGTTTAGTTTTCAAATGGATGTTAAGCCCACAGTCCCAGAAATTTAGTTGGGCTTTGGCTAGCTACTAACTAATATATGAGGCCCAACTGGGCTTTCAAAAGTTCAGTTTTCTTTAGTTAAAACAAAAGGCCCAAATCAATCTAAAACCACAAGCCCACAAGAAATTAAACAAACAAGCCCACAAGAAATTAATTACAAACCCAACAGAAAAATGGAAAAAATTATTACAAGCCCACAAATTAAAAATGGAAGCCCACAGGTTGGGTTCTCTTAATGGATTTAGGCTTACTTGCTTAAGCACAGCCCAGCTGCTCAGTTTGGTTGCAAAAGCCCAGTTGGGCTTTGGATCATCCTAAGCTTTTGTCTTTGTTCAGGCCCAGTTGGGCTTGGCTCAACTTGTTAAGCTTGGCAGCAACTTCAGCAGGCCCAGTTGGGCTTGTGATTTTCTCCTCAGCAGCACAGTAGCACCAGCAACAGCAGGGCTACACAGCACTCAGCAGCAACAACATGCAGCAGCACAGCAGCAGCAGTTGGCACAGAGGCTGGCAGCAGCAACAGGAACAGGGAACAGCAACAGGTGTACAGCAGCAACAGCACCAGGCAGCCAGCAACAGCAGCTCAGGTTGGCAGCAGCACCAAGGGTTGACACAGGTAAAGCAGCAACAGGTCCTTGGCAAGCAACAGGTCAGTTGGAGAATGCACCTGTTACTCAACAGAGTTATCAGTTAAGAGCAAGCTACAAAGAACAGGAAAATTACACTAGATGCTACACTAAATGCTCATGCAGGAATGCAATGCAAAGATGAATATGCAAGTTATGATGCAGAAATGTAAGCAAGAAAACAACTTCAACACAGCACCAGTCCCGGCAACGGCGCCAAAAACTTGGTGTCTCTCTAAAAGAGTCACAGAAATTATAACCGGGTGACCCGGGTTCGATCCCCGGCAACGGCGCCAAAAACTTGGTAGGCTTCTAAAAGGTCCTACAAATTATAACCGCAAGTGCACGGTGTCGAAAGTGGCAAATGTGCAAGTACGGGTCGAACCACAGAGACTTGGGTGTGTATTGAAGTGAAGAAACAAGTGACAGTAAACCAAAGAAGCAGTGAATGACAGTGGCAAAGGAACAAAGAAAATCAGTGGCAATGAATAAGAAAAAACTTAACCAAAACAGAACATGGGAGAGAAATTGTGGATGGGAATGAAGTGTATGGAGATGGATGAGAATTCTCCTTCACCTAGCTAGTTCACCTTGGTTACATCCCTGTCATGTGGCTAGTTAACTACCTAAAGTCCTTGGATAACCCCTAGCATTGCCTATCTGATTAAAGCATAGGCAATCACAGGTCATTTAGGGTCTAGGTCTCTAACTAATATGGCTTTGTGAATCCCTTAGATTATCACTAACTCCTAGCATTAATGGTCTGTTTAAAGCACCACTAATCACAAGCCAGTGAACCTTTGGAATGTTACTAACCTAAATGTTTTGAGCTCAACAGGGTCTAACCCAAATGGCTAACCAACAAAGTTCAGTTGTCTTCTCTAAGATTTAAACAGGGAAATTACAGGATCATGTGAAGAAACATTACATACATAGAACTTAACACAAACATAACATGAAAAATACATTCACATGATGAAACTGATATTTAATTGAAGAAACTAACATTTAAACAAAACCTAAGAACTAAACAGTGAAGCATAAGTTGAAATTGGAAAACAAAGAAATCTAAAACTAAACCTAATTGACACACTGGCTAGTCCAGGCATGCCTCAATTCGTCACCCAAGCATTCAATTTATACATGCAAGCTCAAAAAATCAAAAACCCCCAAATCAGTGAAACTAGGGTTTCACCAAATACGAAATTCACTCACCTAACTCTCTGATTTCTTCTTCTCTTTCGTCGACCCATGCTTCCATATCTTCTTCTCTATCTTCCCATACCTTTGATTTCTTCTCTAACTAACCTATATCATCAACCCCTAAAACTAGGGTTTCAGAGAGAAAGAAAGATCGAGAGGTTGATGTAATAGGTAGGTAGAGTGATGGGTTTGGTTGTTATACGTGGTGGGTATGGTGGTGATTGAGGTGGAGTTGGTGGGGGAGCAAGTGGTAGTGATGGCGACAGTGCAGTGGAGTTGGTGGAGGCGCTGTGAAGAAGAAGAAGGAGGAGACGAAGAAAACCCGATAGAATGAATTAGGTGTTGTTTGTTTTGGGAAAATATGTTAGGGTTCTAAGGTGTGTATCGGTAACATCAAGATTTGATGTCTTGCAAAGCTGAGCCGTGGGATAACATCTTCTGGAACGGATCTAACGGCGATATGGAGACAGATCATGAGCGACCGTTGGATGCAAAAATACAACGAAACTGACGGCTCAAGATCGAGTAAGGTGCTGTGGTGTGAAGCGGTTGTAGCAAATTTGATGTACTGGCGATGAAGCGACCGTTGGATTCAGATGAGGATCCAATCTGACGGCTACAGGAGAAGTGGTTGTGAATTTGGGTTTTGGTGTGGGAGATAAGTTGGGCTTGGGGTAATTCCGAGCCCATTTCTTCTTTAAGATCAATTTCCTCCTTGTTGAGCCCATTTCTAGCCTTTTGGTCTTGCGCACAACATTCTTCACAGCTTCCTTGCGTAATTCTTCTCGGCTTCCACCACTTTTCTGCTCTTTTCGCTCCGTAATTCCATCCGAACTTTATTTAGTACCTAAAAATGCAAAATTAATTAATAAAAATATTTATTCTTGAAAACAAAGAAAATACAGAATATGGGATAAAATGTAGAATTAATGCACAAAGATGAGTTAATTGCCAAGAAAAATATATAGAAATATGCACTTTTTAGCACTCATCAAATACCCCCAAACCTGAATTTTACTTGTCCTCAAGTAAAACAAAACTAAGGAAATCCTACCTATACCACTGTCGCTGGTCTCTCGAATGCATTTAGCGTATGCATAAGCCTTTTAAACCACTAAGTGTCCCTAGTGGACGAGTGAAGTCTCGTGAAGGTTTGCTTAGAACGTACCTACAAAGTTCTAGGTCAAAATATAAGCTCAGATTCCATCAAATGTGATATGTGCAAGTCAGTTTAAGCTCACAGCAAAATGGAGATGTCAATCTAGCTATCAAAGGCACAATCCTAGCACTGATAACAAATAAAGACATGTGATAAGAGTGTAAAGTGTATCTACACATGTGTAAAGAAAGATCGGATGTTATGACTACTAATCACCAAGAGATAGTTTCTCAGGCTAAGAACCGAGGTCGAAATCTAGCTAGCTGTCCGGACTTTACGAAAATTGTGAATGAGTTGGAGGTATTTCACAATTACTCGCGTTGTACATCAATGGCATACACCCTCCTTGCTTATTACAATGAACAACAAAATGACTCTTTACATGACTCTTATTTACATTGACTACTCTCTTTTATTTTTGGAACAAGAGAGGATAGAATTGATATATACTTGATTTTTTTTTTTTTTTTTTTTTTTTTTTTTGTGAATGGAATTTACAACATGGTAACTCTTTTGATACATAGAGAGAAAGGAATAAAAATTACATGACACTTAGCAAGAGGTAGCCCTTTTTGATGCACCCAGTCAAATTCTATGGTTGCTTTTCTTAACGTATCCTCCAACTTCTATCCCAGCCAACCAAAGAACAAGCTAGTCAAGTCTCATTCAGTATTCTAAAGTGATTGGCAATCTAACTTCCTACAAACACCTTGAAGATCGAGGCTATACATGTATTGGTAGATTGTGCGTGTGCAAGTTTCTTATCACATGTGAATTGTGCTAGAATCAGGGTGCCTAAATATCTAGACTAAGAATCCTTATGTTTACATACATGCACAAGAGTCAACATTTCAAGGTAAATGAGCTCCATTTTTATGATTTTTTTTCATTTTTTTTCATTTTTTTTTCATTTTTTTTTTTTTTTCAAAAAGAAGGAGTTCTGTTTTCAATTATAACATGTGATCGTGGTATCTACTCTATACCCCCAAACCTAAACTAAACATTGTCCTCAATGTTTCAAAAGATTAAAGAATTATAATACAACATATGGAGAGGATTATGCTGAGTAGAGAAAAAGGAAAGAGAATACCCGATTTCGGCGAAAGCAAGATTAGAACTCCGTTATTCAAGGCAAAAATCCAACCTTTTTTTTATTCGAGATCATATTGGATTAGCATATATACAAAAGCAACAAAAGATTTAACTAAGAAACTATCTACTAGATTTTATACAAGAAAATTTGGTTTTTAATGGATTGGATTTTTTGGGAAAAATTTGGTTTTGTCGGGAGACATTTGGTTTTGATGGGAAAAAGAAAAATTTTGGTTTTTAGGGAAACATTTGGAAAACTTTGGTTTTTATGGGAGAAAAACATTTGGTTTTTAATGGGATAAGGAGACCAAGCCCACTGTTGGGTTTTGCGAAGCCCAGCTACGTTTTTGAAAAACAGGCCCACTGGTGAGTAAAGCTCATTGTTGGTTTTTGGAATTTTGAAATTTTGGCCCACTTGAACTTTGGTTCAGGCCCACAGTTCAGAAACAAGCCCAGGTAACAATTTGAAATTTGGGCTCTTAAATAGCCAAAGGTCGAGGCCCAACTGGGCTTTGAAAACGTTTTCTGTTTTTGGGTCAAGCCACAGTGTAAATGTTTAGTTTTCAAATGGATGTTAAGCCCACAGTCCCAGAAATTTAGTTGGGCTTTGGCTAGCTACTAACTAATATATGAGGCCCAACTGGGCTTTCAAAAGTTCAGTTTTCTTTAGTTAAAACAAAAGGCCCAAATCAATCTAAAACCACAAGCCCACAAGAAATTAAACAAACAAGCCCACAAAAATTAATTACAAACCCAACAGAAAAATGGAAAAAATTATTACAAGCCCACAAATTAAAAATGGAAGCCCACAGGTTGGGTTCTCTTAATGGATTTAGGCTTACTTGCTTAAGCACAGCCCATCTGCTCAGTTTGGTTGCAAAAGCCCAGTTGGGCTTTGGATCATCCTAAGCTTTTGTCTTTGTTCAGGCCCAGTTGGGCTTGGCTCAACTTGTTAAGCTTGGCAACAACTTCAGCAGGCCCAGTTGGGCTTGTGATTTTCTCCTCAGCAGCACAGTAGCACCAGCAACAGCAGGGCTACACACACTCACAGCAGCAACATGCAGCAGCACAGCAGCAGCAGTCTTGGCAGCAGAGGCTGGCAGCAGCAACAGGAACAGGGAACAACAGGTGTACAGCAGCAACAGCAACAGCACCAGGCATCCAGCAACAGCAGAGCCACAGCAGCTCAGGTTGGCAGCAGCACCAAGGGTTGAGCACAGGTAAAGCAGCAACAGGTCCTTGGCAAGCAACAGGTCAGTTGGAGAAGGCACCTGTTACTCAACAGAGTTATCAGTTAAGAGCAAGCTACAAAAACAGGAAAATTACACTAGATGCTACACTAAATGCTCATGCAGGAATGCAATGCAAAGATGAATATGCAAGTTATGATGCAGAAATGTAAGCAAGAAAACAACTTCAACACAGCACCAGTCCCCGGCAACGGCGCCAAAAACTTGGTGTCTCTCTAAAAGAGTCACAGAAATTATAACCGGGTGACCCGGGTTCGATCCCCGGCAACGGCGCCAAAAACTTGGTAGGCTTCTAAAAGGTCCTACAAATTATAACCGCAAGTGCACGGTGTCGAAAGTGGCAAATGTGCAAGTACGGGTCGAACCACAGAGACTTGGGTGTGTATTGAAGTGAAGAAACAAGTGACAGTAAACCAAAGAAGCAGTGAATGACAGTGGCAAAGGAACAAAGAAAAATCAGTGGCAATGAATAAGAAAAAACTTAACCAAAACAGAACATGGGAGAGAAATTGTGGATGGGAATGAAGTGTATGGAGATGGATGAGAATTCTCCTTCACCTAGCTAGTTCACCTTGGTTACATCCCTGTCATGTGGCTAGTTAACTACCTAAAGTCCTTGGATAACCCCTAGCATTGCCTATCTGATTAAAGCATAGGCAATCACAGGTCATTTAGGGTCTAGGTCTCTAACTAATATGGCTTTGTGAATCCCTTAGATTATCACTAACTCCTAGCATTAATGGTCTGTTTAAAGCACCACTAATCACAAGCCAGTGAACCTTTGGAATGTTACTAACCTAAATGTTTTGAGCTCAACAGGGTCTAACCCAAATGGCTAACCAACAAAGTTCAGTTGTCTTCTCTAAGATTTAAACAGGGAAATTACAGGATCATGTGAAGAAACATTACATACATAGAACTTAACACAAACATAACATGAAAAATACATTCACATGATGAAACTGATATTTAATTGAAGAAACTAACATTTAAACAAAACCTAAGAACTAAACAGTGAAGCATAAGTTGAAATTGGAAAACAAAGAAATCTAAAACTAAACCTAATTGACACACTGGCTAGTCCAGGCATGCCTCAATTCGTCACCCAAGCATTCAATTTATACATGCAAGCTCAAAAAATCAAAAACCCCCAAATCAGTGAAACTAGGGTTTCACCAAATACGAAATTCACTCACCTAACTCTCTGATTTCTTCTTCTCTTTCGTCGACCCATGCTTCCATATCTTCTCTCTATCTTCCCATACCTTTGATTTCTTCTCTAACTCTATATCATCAACCCCTAAAACTAGGGTTTCAGAGAGAAAGAAAGATCGAGAGGTTGATGTAATAGGTAGGTAGAGTGATGGGTTTGGTTGTTATACGTGGTGGGTATGGTGGTGATTGAGGTGGAGTTGGTGGGGGAGCAAGTGGTAGTGATGGCGACAGTGCAGTGGAGTTGGTGGAGGCGCTGTGAAAGAAGAAGGAGGAGACGAAGAAAACCCGATAGAATGAATTAGGTGTTGTTTGTTTTGGGAAAATATGTTAGGGTTCTAAGGTGTGTATCGGTAACATCAAGATTTGATGTCTTGCAAAGCTGAGCCGTGGGATAACATCTTCTGGAACGGATCTAACGACGATATGGAGACAGATCATGAGCGACCGTTGGATGCAAAAATACAACGAAACTGACGGCTCAAGATCGAGTAAGGTGTTGTGGTGTGAAGCGGTTGTAGCAAATTTGATGTACTGGCGATGAAGCGACCGTTGGATTCAGATGAGGATCCAATCTGACGGCTACAGGAGAAGTGGTTGTGAATTTGGGTTTTGGTGTGGGAGATAAGTTGGGCTTGGGGTAATTCCGAGCCCATTTCTTCTTTAAGATCAATTTCCTCCTTGTTGAGCCCATTTCTAGCCTTTTGGTCTTGCGCACAACATTCTTCACAGCTTCCTTGCGTAATTCTTCTCGGCTTCCACCACTTTTCTGCTCTTTTCGCTCCGTAATTCCATCCGAACTTTATTTAGTACCTAAAAATGCAAAATTAATTAATAAAAATATTTATTCTTGAAAACAAAGAAAATACAGAATATGGGATAAAATGTAGAATTAATGCACAAAAGATGAGTTAATTGCCAAGAAAAATATATAGAAATATGCACTTTTTAGCACTCATCAAATACCCCAAACCTGAATTTTACTTGTCCTCAAGTAAAAACAAAACTAAGGAAATCCTACCTATACCACTGTCGCTGGTCTCTCGAATGCATTTAGCGTATGCAATAAGCCTTTTAAACCACTAAGTGTCCCTAGTGGACGAGTGAAGTCTCGTGAAGGTTTGCTTAGAACGTACCTACAAAGTTATAGGTCAAAATATAAGCTCAGATTCCATCAAATGTGATATGTGCAAGTCAGTTTAAGCTCACAGCAAAATGGAGATGTCAATCTAGCTATCAAAGGCACAATCCTAGCACTGATAACAAATAAAGACATGTGATAAGAGTGTAAAGTGTATCTACACATGTGTAAAGAAAGATCGGATGTTATGACTACTAATCACCAAGAGATAGTTTCTCAGGCTAAGAACCGAGGTCGAAATCTAGCTAGCTGTCCGGACTTTACGAAAATTGTGAATGAGTTGGAGGTATTTCACAATTACTCGCGTTGTACATCAATGGCATACACCCTCCTTGCTTATTACAATGAAAAACAAAATGACTCTTTACATGACTCTTATTTACATTGACTACTCTCTTTTATTTTTGGAACAAGAGAGGATAGAATTGATATATACTTGATTTTTTTTATTTTTTTATTTTTTTTTTGTGAATGGAATTTACAACATGGTAACTCTTTTGATACATAGAGAAAGGAATAAAAATTACATGACACTTAGCAAGAGGTAGCCCTTTTTGATGCACCCAGTCAAATTCTATGGTTGCTTTTCTTAACGTATCCTCCAACTTCTATCCCAGCCAACCAAAGAACAAGCTAGTCAAGTCTCATTCAGTATTCTAAAGTGATTGGCAATCTAACTTCCTATCAAACACCTTGAAGATCGAGGCTATACATGTATTGGTAGATTGTGCGGTGTGCAAGTTCTATCACATGTGAATTTGCTAGAATCAGGGTGCCTAAATATCTAGACAGAATCCTTATGTTTACATACATGCACAAGAGTCAACATTCAAGGTAAATGAGCTCCATTTTTATGATTTTTTTCTTTTTTTTTTTTTTTTCAAAAAGAAGGAGTTCTGTTTCAATTATAACATGTGATCGTGGTATCTACTATACCCCCAAACCTAAACTAAACATTGTCCTCAATGTTTCAAAAGATTAAAGAATTATAATACAACATATGGGAGGATTATGCTGAGTAGAGAAAAAGGAAAGAGAATACCCGATTTCGGCGAAAGCAAGATTAGAACTCCGTTATTCAAGGCAAAAATCCAACCTTTTTTTTTATTCGAGATCATATTGGATTAGCACTATATATACAAAAGCAACAAAATATTTAACTAAGAAACTATCTACTAGATTTTATACAAGAAAATTTGGTTTTTAATGGGATTGGATTTTTTGGGAAAAATTTGGTTTTGTCGGGAGACATTTGGTTTTGATGGGAAAAAGAAAAATTTTGGTTTTTAGGGAAACATTTGGAAAACTTTGGTTTTTATGGGAGAAAAACATTTGGTTTTTAATGGGATAAGGAGACCAAGCCCACTGTTGGGTTTTGCGAAGCCCAGCTACGTTTTTGAAAAACAGGCCCACTGCTGGTGAGTAAAGCTCATTGTTGGTTTTTGGAATTTTGAAATTTTGGCCCACTTGAACTTTGGTTCAGGCCCACAGTTCAGAAACAAGCCCAGGTAACAATTTGAAATTTGGGCTCTTAAATAGCCAAAGGTCGAGGCCAACTGGGCTTTGAAAACGTTTTCTGTTTTTGGGTCAAGCCCACAGTGTAAATGTTTAGTTTTCAAATGGATGTTAAGCCCACAGTCCCAGAAATTTAGTTGGGCTTTGGCTAGCTACTAACTAATATATGAGGCCCAACTGGGCTTTCAAAAGTTCAGTTTTCTTTAGTTAAAACAAAAGTCCCAAATCAATCTAAAACCACAAGCCCACAAGAAATTAAACAAACAAGCCCACAAGAAATTAATTACAAACCCAACAGAAAAATGGAAAAAATTATTACAAGCCCACAAATTAAAAATGGAAGCCCACAGGTTGGGTTCTCTTAATGGATTTAGGCTTACTTGCTTAAGCACAGCCCATCTGCTCAGTTTGGTTGCAAAAGCCCAGTTGGGCTTTGGATCATCCTAAGCTTTTGTCTTTGTTCAGGCCCAGTTGAGCTTGGCTCAACTTGTTAAGCTTGGCAACAACTTCAGCAGGCCCAGTTGGGCTTGTGATTTTCTCCTCAGCAGCACAGTAGCACCAGCAACAGCAGGGATACACAACACTCAGCAGCAGCAACATGCAGCAGCAGTCTTGGCAGCAGCAGAGGCTGGCAGCAGCAACAGGAACAGGGAACAGCAACAGGTGTACAGCAGCAACAGCAACAGCACCAGGCAGCCAGCAACAACAGGATCCACAGCAGCTCAGGTTGGCAGCAGCACCAAGGGTTGAGCACAGGTAAAGCAGCAACAGGTCCTTGGCAAGCAACAGGTCAGTTGGAGAAGGCACCTGTTACTCAACAGAGTTATCAGTTAAGAGCAAGCTACAAAGAACAGGAAAATTACACTAGATGCTACACTAAATGCTCATGCAGGAATGCAATGCAAAGATGAATATGCAAGTTATGATGCAGAAATGTAAGCAAGAAAACAACTTCAACACAGCACCAGTCCCCGGCAACGGCGCCAAAAACTTGGTGTCTCTCTAAAAGAGTCACAGAAATTATAACCGGGTGACCCGGGTTCGATCCCCGGCAACGGCGCCAAAAACTTGGTAGGCTTCTAAAAGGTCCTACAAATTATAACCGCAAGTGCACGGTGTCGAAAGTGGCAAATGTGCAAGTACGGGTCGAACCACAGAGACATGGGTGTGTATTGAAGTGAAGAAACAAGTGACAGTAAACCAAAGAAGCAGTGAATGACAGTGGCAAAGGAACAAAGAAAAATCAGTGGCAATGAATAAGAAAAACTTAACCAAAACAGAACATGGGAGAGAAATTGTGGATGGGAATGAAGTGTATGGAGATGGATGAGAATTCTCCTTCACCTAGCTAGTTCACCTTGGTTACATCCCTGTCATGTGGCTAGTTAACTACCTAAAGTCCTTGGATAACCCCTAGCATTTCCTATCTGATTAAAGCATAGGCAATCACAGGTCATTTAGGGTCTAGGTCTCTAACTAATATGGCTTTGTGAATCCCTTAGATTATCACTAACTCCTAGCATTAATGGTCTGTTTAAAGCACCACTAATCACAAGCCAGTGAACCTTTGGAATGTTACTAACCTAAATGTTTTGAGCTCAACAGGGTCTAACCCAAATGGCTAACCAACAAAGTTCAGTTGTCTTCTCTAAGATTTAAACAGGGAAATTACAGGATCATGTGAAGAAACATTACATACATAGAACTTAACACAAACATAACATGAAAAATACATTCACATGATGAAACTGATATTTAATTGAAGAAACTAACATTTAAACAAAACCTAAGAACTAAACAGTGAAGCATAAGTCGAAATTGGAAAACAAATAAATCTAAAACTAAACCTAATTGACACACTGGATAGTTCAGGCATGCCTCAATTCGTCACCCAAGCATTCAATTTATACATGCAAGCTCAAAAAATCAAAAACCCCCAAATCAGTGAAACTAGGGTTTCACCAAATACGAAATTCACTCACCTAACTCTCTGATTTCTTCTTCTCTTTCGTCGACCCATGCTTCCATATCTTCTTCTCTATCTTCCCATACCTTTGATTTCTTCTCTAACTAACCTATATCATCAACCCCTAAAACTAGGGTTTCAGAGAGAAAGAAAGATCGAGAGGTTGATGTAATAGGTAGGTAGAGTGATGGGTTTGGTTGTTATACGTGGTGGGTATGGTGGTGATTGAGGTGGTGTTGGTGGGGGAGCAAGTAGTAGTGATGGCGACAATGCAGTGGAGTTGGTGGAGGCGCTGTGAAGAAGATGAAGGAGGAGACGAAGAAAACCCGATAGAATGAATTAGGTGTTGTTTGTTTTGGGAAAATATGTTATGGTTCTAAGGTGTGTATCGGTAACATAAAGATTTGATGTCATGCAAAGCTTAGCCGTGGGATAACATCTTCTGGAACGGATCTAACGGCGATATGGAGATAGATCATGAGCGACCGTTGGATGCAAAAATACAACGAAACTGACGGCTCAAGATCGAGTAAGGTGCTGTGGTGTGAAGCGGTTGTAGCAAATTTGATGTACTGGCGATGAAGCGACCGTTGGATTCAGATGAGGATCCAATCTGACGGCTACAGGAGAAGTGGTTGTGAATTTGGGTTTTGGTGTGGGAGATAAGTTGGGCTTGGGGTAATTCTGAGCCCATTTCTTCTTTAAGATCAATTTCCTCCTTGTTGAGCCCATTTCTAGTCTTTCGCACAACATTCTTCACAGCTTCCTTACGTAATTCTTCTCGGCTTCCACCACTTTTCTGCTCTTTTCGCTCCGTAATTCCATCCGAACTTTATTTAGTACCTAAAAATGCAAAATTAATTAATAAAAATATTTATTCTTGAAAACAAAGAAAATACAGAATATGGGATAAAATGTAGAATTAATGCACAAAAGATGAGTTAATTGCCAAGAAAAATATATAGAAATATGCACTTTTTAGCACTGATCACTAACCTCAAGAGGAAGGATGATGTCGTCGATGTAGCTCTTTACTTCTTCACATTCTTCAAGTCTTCACGTAATACTTGTAAGTATTATATCCTAGTAACTTTCTATACGAAGTTGACTCTAGTAAATAATCAAGAGACTCTTTAAATGAGTTTTGATTCACTAAAATATGACAACCAAACTTGACACAGCAACGGTTGGTGGGTTCAACCGAGTTATGCTCTAACAACTTAGATTGTTGAACATATTTTTTCTATTGCATTCTGCCTACTGAAAAAGCTTATAATAGTGTAGGTGGGTGGAATATCAACACAGAGTTCTTAATTCCAGCCTTCAACCCACTAATGAAACTCATTACAAAGTATTGCTCATTTAAATGGGGGTTAATACGTAACATAAGGGGTTTGAGAGATTCAAATTGTTCAAAGTACTCTTCCACAATAGTTACTTGACACAACTTATTAAAACTCCCTATAAAATTATCATCCACGGGATTTTCAAATCTAGCACATACACCATCTGCAAGTTCTCTCCATGATAAAAAAAGGTTTGCCAATTTGAAAATTAAGGAACCACTTATCATCCTTACCTTCTAAGTACATGGAAGCCACACTAACCTTCTGATTTTCATCAGTGTTGTGGATATGGAAATACCTATCACTCTTTTGAACCCATCCTCGCGGATTGTCCCCATCGAATCTAGGGAAATCAAGCTTGGGAGTACGCTGTTGTCTAGCATAAGATGTTTCCACTGTAAAATTTTGACCAAATTGGTGGTTACCTCCTGTTAATATAAATCCGGGTGTGCCCGAAATTCACGCCTCTCCATGGTTGGGATGTGAATAACGATAAGCTTGAATTAGTTCATCTATCTGACTGGTTAGTAATCTCAAACTGTCGTTCGTATGATCGTGTTGAGTATTCGGTAATTTCAAGCCGTCGTTCGTCTGATCTTGGTGGGTCTTCATAGTAGTCGATTGTTCATCTAATTGTTGACTCACCCTTGTTATTTTAGTGTCTAGATTGATGAATTTCTATTGATTTTGTCTGTGAAAATCTGATAATTTTAGTGTCTACAATGGAATTGTTACAGAAAACTGTTGTAAGTATTGTTGCTTTGTCGCTGATTTTAAGACCCTAGAATACGAGTGTCCTGCACAGCTTAATTTTCTTCAGCTGTTAAACAACGACACTGTTCTGCGACTGTTTCCCGTGCGTCAATGTTCTTCGCGTTCTTCCTCTTCAGCAGCAGTAGTAGCAGAAAAAGAGTTTGGTAAAGCTCTGATTTCTTCTTCTCTGGCTCTCCTTAGGTTCCCAAACTCTCGACACCTCTTCTATATGACCCAAGACATCTATTTATATCAAAAATACCGATTAAATCTCTCCCAAATATTCCGAAATCTATTTCCTTCTCTTCACGGCCAAGTTGCGGCAACTTCTTGTTTTAGAATTTCTACGCGTTTCTGAGCTTTCCTTTTTATTCTAAACTCTTCCTTATATAGATACAAATCTTTGGGAAAGTTTACAGCACTTTAATCTCTCAAAAATTCCCTAAAACAGTTCACACACGTGACTTTCCATATTTTCTGTTGTGATAAAAATTCGTCAATTGAGCCCAGTCTAATTGATTTAAACACCCATATCAGATTCCTAGACCCATAAGGAGTCTATACTATGAAAATCAGAGGTTTAATCGACCTCAAACTCCTCCAAATCACGATTGCCAAATCTGTTCTTCACTGCACCTATTTTCCCGCCAAAACCTGGTTTTTGAAATGTTGAAGATGGTTGCCCCTTATCCAGGGTAGGGGTGCGATTAGCAACTGCCTGGAAATGGGATGCCCCTTAATAATTAGGTTACCCTTATCGAAAGTGAGAGTCCGCATAGCAAATGTCCTCCGAGTGCTTTCCGACAACCTTTCGAGCCAATTTTTTCCAAAAATGTTTATTGGACAAAAATACCTACAAAAACACCATAATAAGTACAAAAATGAGCCCTAACAATATATAGAATCGAGACAAACCGGACACGAAAATGTGTCTATCAAATACCCCCAAACCTATTATTTGCTAATCCTCGAGCAAAAATAAAATAAAAATAAAATCCTAACTCACTGTCGCAGGCATCGTCGATTGCATTTAGCGTATGCAATAAGCCTTTAAACCCCTAGGTGTCTCTAGTGGCGGAGTGTTGTCTCCGGAGGGCTTACCAGAGGTATACCCACAAAACCTTTATACTCCAGACCCTAGCTATCTACACAGAACCTTGGAAGGCACTAAAGAATCTCCTTGGTTGGCATACTTATTGACTACAGGAGGAAGTACCCTGATGCGAAATTCCAATTGTTGTACACGAGTTCGTACTCAAGCATACTAAAATTCATATGAAGTGACAGAGCTCTACTCAGATAGTCGCATTGTGGACATCAATATCCGGAGTCAAAACTAATCACGTGGATAGATCAAAAAGATGGATATAGAAAAACATAGATGGTTTTGATGTTTACTAGGTGAACGGTGTTTCTCATATCTGTCTGAAGGCCTCCGCTAAAATGAACCTATCCTAATGGACTGAGATACTAGTCTGACTAATATCAACACACTAGCATATACAAGGGAACCAGTGATTGATAATCCTAACTCTAGGTCAACACACTGGCATATACAAGGGTTCCAGTGGTCGACTTTATTGAATTTATTCCAGTTAGTCTGATGGTTTGCTCTCAATTTTATTTTATTTTATTTTTATTTTTTTTATTTTTTTATTTTTATTTTTTTTGTATCTCAATCACTCTAATTCACCCTAGCATTGGTAACAACTTGAATCGTGAGCCCCACCTAATCACTTAGAGAAACATAGTTTAAAAACAAAACAAAATAAAAACAGAAGTGAAAAGGACTCAACGAGATATGGTGAAACTATCATGTTATTTCTAACACCTGAGCTCTGTGCTTTTATGAATAGACTCTTTTAGATGTTTCCATCTAGTCAGATTGGTTCCTCAACTCCTACAACCAAAATGCTTCCATCCACTTAGATTGGTTAGTGCCATCCTTAATAGGGATAAATTTCTAGGCTCTGGAGTTTATTTATTGCAACGAAAAGGTAACAAAAAGTTCTACCCCACCCCCAAACTTAAATCTAACATTGTCCTCAATATTTCTGATCAAAGAACAGTACCAAAAATATAAGTAACATGAGGAAATAGTAAAGAGAGAAGTCGGAAAGATAGTACCTGGGTGAAGTGTAACCAAAAACCTACAAAAATATTATACAACATACAAAATCGCCTCGATGGTCAATCAAGGTAAACGGGATCCTCCAAAGGGACCTCCTCAACATCACCTGTAAGAAAAGGATCTAAAAGGGGATTCAATCGCTGACCGTTAACCTGCGAAGAACTACTACCATATGGTGTCTCAATCTCAACAGCGCCATGAGGAAAAATAGTATGGACCACAAAAGGACCGGTCCACCGAGAGCGCAACTTCCCGGGGAATAGATGCAAACGAGTGTCATACAGAAGAATTTTTTGACCTGGAGAAAATGACTTTCTTAAAATATTCCTATCATGCACAAGTTTCATTTTGTTCTTATACTCTTTAGCACTATCGTATGTATCTCTACGAATCTCGTCCAACTCATTGAGTTGGAGCTTTCTTTGAGCTCCTGCCTTGTCAAGTGAAAATTTTAAGTTCTTAATAGCCCAATAGGCTCGATGCTCTAACTCAACAGGAAGGTGACATGCCTTGCCAAACACTAAACGATAAGGTGACATTCCAATGGGTGTCTTAAACGCAGTACGGTAAGCCCATAAGGCATCAGTAAGCCTCGACGACCAGTCTTTCCTATTTGGATTAACTTTTTTCTCTAGAATACGTTTAATTTCCCTGTTGGAAACCTCTACCTGACCACTAGTCTGAGGGTGATATGGGGTTGCTACTTTATGGGTAATACCGTATTGTTTCATTAAAAGAGCAAACGGTCTATTACAAAAGTGTGAACCTCCATCACTAATTATAGCTCGCGGCGTACCAAAACGTGTAAGTATATTCTCTTTCAAAAACTGGACTACGACCATGTGGTCATTCGTTTTACACGGAACCGCCTCAACCCACTTAGACACATAGTCTACAACGACAAGTATGTAAAGATGACCAAACGAAATAGGAAATGGACCCATAAAATCAATGACCCACACATCAAAGACCTCAATCACTAAAATAGGGTTCAAAGGCATCATATTTCTACGGGAAATGGTTCCTAACTTCTGGCAACGCTCACAAGAAACACAATGACTATGGGAATCTTTAAACAACGAAGGCCAGTAAAATCCACACTGCGAAATCTTAGCAGCAGTCTTATTAGCACTAAAATGACCCCCACATGCATGTTCATGACAAAAGGAGATAATACTAGATTGGTCACTCTCAGATACACATCTCCTAATAATCTGGTCCGGAAAATACTTAAACAGATAAGGATCGTCCCAAAAGAAATGCTTAACCTCGGATAAAAACATAGAATGATCTTGCTTACCCCAATGTTGAGGGGTTCGACCAGTAACAAGATAATTCACTATATTTGCATACCAAGGTGATTGGGAAACAGAGAACAATTGTTCATCAGGAAAGCTATCCCTTATAGGAAGGGAATCACTAGGGGAACTAACAACTAGCCTAGACAAGTGATGCTACTACATTTTCTGCACCCTTTTTGTCTCTAATGTCTGGGGAAAATTCCTGTAACAATAGGATCCATCTAATTTGGTATCCTTCTTAGATAAAAGGTATTTCAAAGCAGCATGATCTGTATAGATTATGATCTTAGAACCTAATAGGTAGGACCTAAACTTATCCAAGGCAAACACGATGGCTAAAAGTTCCTTCTCGGTAGTTGGTAGTTCATTTGGGCATCATTCAGAGTTTTGCTAGCATAATAAATCACATGAAGTAATTTGTTTTCTCGTTGTCCTAAAACGACGCCTATAGCATAATCTGAAGAATCACACATAATCTCAAAGGGTAGGTTCCAGTTAGGTGCCTGGACTATCGGGGCAGTAGTGAGTAAAGTTTTAAGCTTCTCAAAAGCCTCTAAACAAGCATCATCAAAGACAAACTTAACATCTTTTGCAAGCAAATTGCAAAGAGGTCTAGAAATCAAGCTAAAATCCTTAATGAATCGACGGTAAAAACCTGCATGCCCTAGGAATGACCTAATATCTTTTACGGTTTTTGGGACCTGTAAAGTCTTAATAAGGTCAACTTTGGCTTTGTCTACCTCTATACCCTTTTGAAGAGACTATGTGCCCTAACACAATTCCTGATTTAACCATGAAATGGCATTTTTCCCAATTAAGCACTAAATTTTTTTCCTTACACCTAGTCAACACTAATGTCAAATGATGCAAGCACTCATCGAAAGATGAACCAAACACTGAAAAATCATCCATAAAGACCTCTAAGAAACCGTTCTACCATATCAGAAAATATGCTCATCATACAACGCTGAAAAGTTGCAGGGGCATTACATAGCCCGAAAGGCATGCGTCTATACGCAAAGGTACCAAAGGGACAGGTAAAAGTGGTTTTCTCTTGGTCTTCTGGGGCAATAACGATCTGATTATAACCGGAGTAGCCATCTAAGAAGCAATAGTGACTATGTCCAGCTAATCGCTCTAGCATTTGGTCGATAAAAGGAAGGGGAAAGTGATCCTTCCTTGTGACCTTGTTCAATTTCCTATAGTCAATACACACACGCCATCCCGTGGTCACTCGGGTTGGGATTAATTCATTATTATCATTCTGGACTACAGTGATACCTGATTTCTTGGGGACAACCTGAACAGGGCTGACCCACTTACTGTCTGAAATTGGGTAAATAATACCCGCATCTAACAACTTAAGCACCTCTTTTCGAACTACCTCTTTCATGTTAGGGTTCAGTCGACGTTGCATCTCCCTAGAAGGTTTGGAGTCTTCCTCTAAATGAATCTGATGCATACACACAGTAGGACTTATACCCTTAATGTCTGCTATAGTCCACCCTAAAGCTTCCTTATTGTCTTGAAGTACATTTACTAGCCTACTTTCCTGATCACTATCCAAATTGGAAGCTACAATCACAGGTAAAGTCTCAGATGGGCCTAAAAACACATACTTTAGAGTATCGGGTAGTGGTTTAAGGTCCAACTTTGGGGGCTCTTCTAAAGAAGGAATTAGGGTAGTCTCAGAAACTGGTAACGGTTCGAACCTAGCTTTCCATCTATCAGTGTCTAACACAGGGGTAGAATCTAATAGAGCATTCACCTGTTCAATAGTGCTATCGTCGTCAAAATCTAAACCAAAATGGGATAGACAACTTTCTAATGGGTCTTCAGACAAGATGTTTGGTAATGACTCCTGAACTAAGGCTTCTATCATGTTCACCTCCTCAACACATGTGTCATCTAGCTCATGAGGTTGCTTACTGACATTAAAAATGTTCATCTCCATAGTCATATTACCAAAAGATAAACTCATCACACCATTTCGACAGTTAATGATCGCATTAGACGTAGCTAAAAATGGGCGACCTAAAATCACAGGTATCTGGTTCTCTGGGTCAGGGACAGGTTGGGTATCTAGGACCACGAAATCCACTGGATAAATAAACTTGTCGACCTCAATAAGAACATCCTCGATAACACCTCGAGGGATTTTAACAGACCTATCAGCTAACTGCAGTGTCATCTGAGTAGGTTTCATTTCACCAAGTCCTAGCTGTAAGTATACATGGAATGGCAGTAAGTTCACACTGGCTCCTAAGTCAAGTAAAGCTTTTTCTACCCGGAAGTTACCTATTGTGCAAGCAATGGTAGGAGAACCTGGGTCTTTGTACTTTGGAGTTGTGGTGTTCTGAATGATTGAACTTACGTGACTAGCTAAAAAGGCTTTCTTATGGACGCTAAGTTTTCGCTTTCGCGTACACATATCCTTAAGGAACTTGGCATAAGCAGGAATTTGCCTAATTGCATCTAATAAGGGAAGGTTTATGGTAACTTGCTTAAAAACCTCCACTATGTCATTAAAGTTCGATTCCTTCTTTGTTGGTACTAATAGCTGAGGAAATGGGGCTCTAGGCCTAAAATCAGACCTTTCAGGAACCGAATTCACATCATCAAGAAACTTTATCAGTCTCTTCAGCTACTGGTCCTGAGAGGTGAGATCCTGAGGGGTGAACTACAGTATGTTCACTATCGGGCATGGTTACCTTATTGTCTACAACTCTACCACTTCTAAGGGTTCTAACAGCATTCAATTGATTCGATGGTTTTGCACCTAATTCATGAACTCCTCTAGGGTTGGGTTGTGTTTGACTAGGAAACTTACCTTTTTCTCTCAAAGAATCACTTATCAGACCAACCTGGGTTTTTAACTCGGAAATAGCCTGACTATTTTCTTGTCCTATCCTGTTACTAGCTTGTAGACTCTGTTCTACGGATAACTGGAATTTTGCAGTTTGCTGAGTTAACAAGGCGAGAGATTCCTCTAAACTTAGGATTTTCTTATCTGACTGATTCTGAAACTGAGCTAGTCCTGAAGGATTCTTAGTATAGCCAAAACCTGGGGGAGCATTAGAATTACTAAACTGACCTTGACTTTGGCCCTTAGACCACGAAAGGTTCGGATGGTTTCTCCAACCAGGATTATAGGTTTCTGAATATGGGTCAATCTTTTGACGGTTATCAAATCTAGTGTTATTATAAAGAGCATTGGCCTGCTCTTCAATATTCTGGCCTTCCCAAAAAGGCTCCACTCTACCACTAGTCTGGCCCACTTCTAAGGCTTCTAACCTTTTTGCTATAGCAGCAATTTTGGCATCTGATTCATAGCCTCCTTCTACCCTATTAACGTTTCCTCTACTTAAAAGAATTGTTTTCTGGGGTGCCCTACTATTTTCCCATTGCTGGGTTTTTTCGGCGATTTCATTAAAAAATTCCATCGCCGCATCAACAGTTTGGTTTTCAAATCCACCAGTGCATAGAGACTCAACCATGGTCGTTGTGGAATAATCTAAACCCTCATAAAGGATCTGAACTAGCCTAACCTTTTCTAAACCATGATGAGGACACTGGGATAATAAATCATTGAACCTTTCCAAATACCTATATAAAGATTCTCCCTCTTGTTGTGAAAATGTGCATATTTGCGTCCTAATAGACGATGTTTTGTGCCTAGGGAAAAACTTATTGAAAAAGGCAGATGTAAGTTGTTCATATGTCTCAATTGACTCGGAGTCCAAACTATACAGCCACGACTTGGCCTTATCTTTCAGGGAAAATGGGAATAACCTAAGTTTCAAAGCATCATCATCTAAGCCTCTAATTCTTAGAGTACTACAAATTTCCTCAAAATCCCTAGAAAAACAAAATTAAAAAGAAAAGTCCTAAAAAGGAAGGGATGTTCTATGCAAACATAAACAAGGTTGACTCCACCAAATCAAATCTATTGATTTCTAGCAAACAAAAAGCATGATGGCTCCACTTAGATTGTTTCTAGACCATCTTTTAATCCTTCGAACAGGAATTCGTTACAATTTAAGCAAACCCCTCTGGAATCAATTCGAGTTGACGTAAGTTGAATAGAGGCGAGGGAATCTCGGTGGAGCTTTGATACCCAAGGCCTCACCGGTATTACAAGGCGTCGCAGTCACGCATTCAACTTACAGAAACCGTCAAGAACTTCGAAGTATGCTTAAAAGAGTAACCAATATTTTTCGAATGACTTTCCTGTTAAGCTCGTTACCCTATCGGTCTCGTTCTAGTAAAAATTTTAGGCTTAGGTTCGCGTATATTACGTGTTCCTAAAGCGGGCAATAAGAGAACGGTGATGAAATCCGAACCCATATCTTGTATGGCCAGGCCTTTCCCTTTACTAGAAAAATAAATGTCCGTATTCATTCCTCAACATATATGCATACGAAGGAGTCCAGTAACTCGCTGACAGGGGATTCGCGAGTGTTTAGAATCTTACCTCCCGTTCCAGACGGGGGATGAATCGGTTGTAGTCGACTCGGTCCACTGACTCCGATGTCTAGTATACGAACCCAAGGTGCAGAGACAATATCGTAATTGTCCTCCTTCTCTGCAAATAGTTTATATTTAAAGTACCCTTCTGTAGGGTAATAATAAAAAAATAATGTCCCAAAGTCCAAAAGTCCAAAAAATAAATAATAATAATAATAATAATAATAATAATAAAGAAAATTACAAAAATAATAAACCCTAATACAGTTTTTTTTTAAAGAAAATAAACAAACCCTAAACTAAAATTGTCTAAAATAAAATTGTCTTCTTTTCTGTTCTTTTTGCTTTAATCTTTAGCTCCAAGTCTTTATGAAATCACCAAACTCCTTGGCTCAATTTTCTTTATGATCCAGAACCTGTAGACACAAGATAAATACCCAAAAACATAAAAAAGTCCAAAAAAAATAAAAATCTAAAACCCTAAAAACAAGTCCGCGTCGGCGGCGCCAAAAATTGATGTGATTTGTAGATAGTGGTAAAAGTGGTTCGATTCTCAGACTTGTGAAGGATATTAATTAGACTTAAATTCTAATATTTAAAATAGAAAACTCACTAAAAATTATAGCAAACTCAATCAAAGATGATATCAATACTAAAAGAAACACTGAGGCTAAGATTCCACTATTTTCCAAGTTCAAAGTGATTAAACCAATACTTATATTTATGCAATTTTCTCGTTTAATTTGATTCTAAAATATTGCAACAAGTAGATTTTCAAAAGTAGTAATTGTAAATACCAAGTATGAATCATCAAAATTCTTAAAACTAAGCATACTCCATCAAAATATATCACAATCACTCAAATGAAAATCATATTCAATAATAGTTCAAGGCAAAAATAATCATATAATTATTGAAAATGAAAATATAAAATAGAATATACCACTTTTTGTTGGAAAAATAGCTTCCTCTATCGCCTCAGCAATGGGGTTTAGCTCCTCATATTAATCATGATCTCAAAATATGTGTTTGTTGCTCAAAAGATGATTAAAAGAGTGAAAAGTAATAACACAGACTGTTTGCAACAGTGTATTGGTGTTGCAAAACAGCTGTTACAATGGAACTGTTACAGAAAACTGTTGTAAGTACTGTTGCTTTGTCGCTGATTTTAAGACCCTAGAATACGAGTGTCCTGCACAGCTTAATGTTCTTCAGCTGTTAAACAACGACACTGTTCTGCGACTGTTTCCCGTGCGTCAATGTTCTTCGCGTTCTTCCTCTTCAGCAGCAGCAGCAGCAGAAACAGAGTTTGGTAAAGCTCTGATTTCTTCTTCTCTGGCTCTCCTTAGGTTCCCAAACTCTCGAAACCTCTTCTATATGACCCAAGACATCTATTTATATCAAAAATACCGATTAAATCCCTCCCAAATCTTCCAAAATCTCTTTCCTTCTCTTCACGGCCAAGTTGCGGCAATTTCTTGTTTTAGAATTTTACGCGTTTCTGAGCTTTCCTTTTTATTCTAAACTCTTCCTTATATAGATACAAATCTTTGGGAAAGTTTACAGCACTTTAATCTCTCTAAAATTCCCTAAAACAGGTCACACACGTGACTTTCCATATTTTCTGTTGTGATAAAAATCCATCAATTGAGCCCAGTCTAATTGATTTAAACACCCATATCAGATTCCTAGACCCATAAGGAGTCTATCCTATGAAAATCAGAGGTTTAACCGACCTCAAACTCCTCCAAATCACGATTGCCAAAATCTGTTCTTCACTGCACCTATTTCCTGCCAAAACTTGGTTTTTGAAATGTTGAAGATGGTTTCCCCTTATCCAGGTTAGGGGTGCGATTAGCAACTGCCTGGAAATGGGATGCCCCTTAGTAATTAGGTTACCCCTTATCCAAAGTTAGAGTCCGAATAGCAAATGTCCTCCGAGTGCTTTCCGACAACTTTTCGAGCTAATTTTTTCCAAAAATGTTTATTGGCCAAAAATACTTACAAATAAATAAAACACCATAATAAGTACAAAAATGAGCCATAACAATATATAGAATCGAGACAAATCGGACACGAAAATGTGTCTATCATTAGTGCTGTTAAAAAAGAAATTACTAAAATTGCTTTCACTATTTGGTCAATCTTGTATTATAGGAACGATGTTGTTTTTAACCATGTTATCCCTAATCATGTTTTTTATTTATTTCCAAAATAAAATATGAGTTTATGAGCATTCCCAAAAGTATATTGGTTCATGTTGCTAGAAACCTACGTGATTCTCTGGACTGTCGGATTCGATGCTTCTTAAAAGGATATTAATCACTTAATGGGTTTTTCCATCTCAGGAGACTACCATGAGTTCCGAGAAGGGTCAGGATGGGCAGCCATCCCCTTGAACGCTGAAGCTAAAGCATTCTACAAGTTCTCAAATAGATAGAGGAGACTAAAGTTGGATTCCTACTGTATTTTCAATGACTGCAGAAATCTTGTATCTGGTATATCTGGAGACAACTCTTACCAACCTCACTGGAGGGAACAAAACAATATCAAAAAGTGCATTTCTTTGTTTAATTCTACTAGTAAAACTAGCAAAATAAGCAATATTCTAGACTGAATCTTTAGTTCGTGAGGCGAAGACACTGTTTTTTGATAAACTAAGAAGGAACTGTTTTCCTATCTTAAACTCAGTTTTTTGATAAACTTTGATAAACTAATAAGGAACTCGTTTCTAACTCTGTAATTGTGAACACATAAATCACGAAGCCATCCACGTGTTCACAAACAATATTCGCATACATCCTAATTCTAGAATTGTACGTCGTATGCGTAACGAGGATGATTATATCGATTCATCGAATCGAAGCCTTCGGGCTTGTCATTGTCTAGTCGAATATTATCATAAATCATGTTCGTATAAAGGAATAAACCAAGAATCAAGTATAAATATAAAGCATATGAAGTTTAACGCTGAATGTAAGGTGCTGAAATGTAAATGAGACAGATTTACGTGGTTCGGCACTAAGGCCTACATCCACGGGGTTGGTGTTTCACTATGTACTGAAGGGTTACAAAGATAGTCGAATGACTTCAGAATATACATAGGTCTGCGGAAGTAGGGGGATTACTTACTCTTCCTATTTCTCTCTCCTATATTCTCCTATAATTGCTCTCCAAAATGGTCGACCCCTTCTCTCTTAATGGAGAGGGGTATTTATAGGGATGGAACTTGGGTCCCATTTCTGAGGTGCCGTTGTAATCTTATCTTCTTGTGCTTTGTGCCTACTACGCAGAGGTCTTCGGCATATGCCGCGGCCTGAGCTTGAATACGAAGGGTTATCCTCGCCTCTTCCACGAGCTGATTGACACGTGTATGTCTCTTTGGTATTTAATGCGGGTAGATGGATGTCCGCTCGTGTCAGACAAGTGTCTCTTTGTGTGGTCACATCTGTGTCAGCCAAACTTCCTCTCGGCCGTTGATCTGGGATCTTCCTCGGGATTGGGTGTGTTAACACCCAAGGGGTATTATCTGGTGCTTCTCTGAGCCATCATACCTCTGTGATCCTCTGTCCCTGACCGTCAGATCTGCTGACCGTGGCATCTTCTGATGAGATGCTTGCTATCATGTTTTGATATCTTGTTTTGCATGCCTTCCACGTGTCTCTTTCTGTACACGTGGTGGATGATGAAAGGTGTACATACAATTTGCCCCTCTTCTTCTACTTGGGCGTATTTTGCAATTTTGAAGAAGAAAGGTAGTCCTACACGTTTCCCACTTTGCATTAACTTTCCCCGTAACTGCTCCTTGGTACGAGGAGCAGTTATTGTCTTCTCTAGCTTCATAAATAGGAAAGAGAATGTGAAAAAAAACTTTTATCCTCTTCTTGTCAGTGTTCATCTCTCTTCTTTTTTCTATTCTTGTTCTTTAGTCATTTATTATCATCATTCTTGTGAGGAAGATAACAACATTCAATTTTTCTGTTTTTCTGTTTCTCTGCTTCGATTTTGAAGATAACGCTTCTTTTTGATATCTCCGATCCTCCTTTCTTCGACTGTGGTTGGTGCTTGTCGTCCTCTTCTATACAGGTATGGGGTTTTTCATTAACTGTTCATCATTGATTTATCTATGTATCTACCCGTTTGTCTCCTGCTGCTGTATTCTTGGTTTTGATGAAGATCATACATGTCGAAGCATATATGCTTGCCCCTGTTCTTTGTTTCAACGTCTGTGAGTCTGTATCTGAGTATTTTTTAGTTCTTAGGGTTTTTAATGTTTATCCGGATGAACCATCAATTATGGGTTTTTTGATCTTTAGTGATCTCCTCGTATTCTTCTCTAAACTGTTTTTGTGTTTCCTTGTAGATATGTCTGATCGTCCGCGGGCTCCTTACCAAACCCCGCCGTCTAGTCCGCCAAGATCCCCTCCGCGTCGAGATTCTGACAGATCTCCACTTGGGGAAGGTCCTTACAAGTCTTCGCAATCGGATCCTCGGGGTCATAGGGTTTCATCTTCCTCCGGTGCGAAGGTTGTGCCTACTAAGAAAGGGGATATGCCGAAGGGTCCTTCTGGATCTAGGTATGCTGTTAACCGCGCCCCTTCTCGTCCTCGTGAAGATTCTAGGAGTACGCAGGCTCCTCCTCGTGATGACTCTAGGAGTACGCGGGCTCCTCCTCCTCGTACTGAAATAGTGGATGTCCGCCCCTTCGTTCAATGGCTCCTCCTTCAGTGCCTCCGCAGAAATCTTTGCCGCCTCCTCCCGCGGTTTCTTTCAAAGGGAAGTACTCCAAGGGTACTATGTCGAGAGCTGATCCGTCTAAAAATCTTCCTTCTAAAAGGAAAGCTTCGGAATTGAGTCCTACTTCTGATTCCGCAGACGAAGAAGAAACTGTCCCCGTGATACGCAGCATTTCAGTTGGTAAGAAGAAGGTCACTTTCAAGCATATTGATCTTGAGATGTTCAAGGAAAAACATGAACTTCAAGCTTTTGAGGTTCGCTTCTATGCCCCTGACGATGATATCACTTACGAGCTCCTTGCTAATATCAGTTTGACGAGTTTCATCTGTTGACTACGGTTGGAGCCTTCGAGGCGGGTCTCATGTTGCCCCTATATAAGTCGGGTGACTCCTTTTATTATGACGTGTTGGCTAGTCGCGAAGGCTCTTCCACGAACACTCATAATCGTTCCGTGTCACAACTATCTGGGAATTATCTTCGTTCACTGAAGGAATGTTACCTGCGAAGCAAGGGAGAGACTATGATGACCTGCTATGTTCCAAATCCTGCTGAGAGAGAGTGGTACACTCCTCAGAATTTTAACAGTTCTTTTGGGGATTATGTCAACAGCAGAAACCGTAAGCCGTGGAGTGTTAGTCTTCGTAATATTGCTGCTCCCCGTGGTGAAATTCGTCTTTTGAGTGAGGTGAGTGATGCCAAGCTGAAGTATGTTCCTGGTACTGAGGGATCTGCTAAACGGAAACTCTTTCCTGCTCGTGAAAGGATTAAGCGTGACCATGATTATGAATGGCATGCTACTGTTATTGAGGTAGTTGGTCCTTGGGCTTATGGATGGATTCCGGGTCCACGCGGTTGGCGTCCTTCTGAAAATAGCAAGCCTCGTGAAACTCCTCCTGCTCGTTATGGAGATTTCTGTCCTTGGCGTCCGAATTTCGCGGGCATGAATTTTCCTTATGCTCTTGATGTCGTTGATGGAGATGAGGAGGAGGGTTCTGGTGCTACCCATCCAACGAAGAGTGCTGCTGCTGCCAAGGTATAGTTTCTTCTTATATTCTCTATCTATTTGCCCCTTTTTCCTTGCTTGAAATAATTTTCATTTTTGAAGTGAGGGAAAAAATGAGCCTTTGTGGGATGTATACTGGTTTGTAGGTGTCGAAGAAGAAGAAACTTGGACCCAAACAATCTTCTACTGTGGTTACCGGTGAGGCTGAGGTTATGAGGAGGTTACGAGTCCCGTAAACGAAGGGTATGGTGAGGATGAAGAAATGTCCATGGAGAAGAGCGTACCGACACTTCTCACCCTGATGACGAAGGTGGTAATGGTGAAGAAGAAGTTGCGGGTGGTGATGGTGAAGAAGAATTGCCGCGGGTGGTGATGGTGAGGCTGAGGGTAATATTACCGTTGGTGGTACTGGCGGGGGTGGATCTGCCCCTGTTGGCGATGATATTGTTGGTGTGGGTACTCTGCCCGTTATTTCCCCTGAATTTTCTTTCGGTAGGATATATTCCGCGGGGGAATCCTTTGATGTGAATGCTGCCATGGGTCTTGCCGAAGACTTCTCATTGCTTTCCCCAAATGATGATTGGGATGTGCTTGGGAATCTTGGCAAAGAAGGACCACTGATCAGCAAGCTGAGAACGCAGGTGGTCATGCTGAGGGTGGTAATGTCGAGACTTGCGCGGGTGAGGAGATAACCGCCAAGGGGTCTGCGGTTGAGTCTCCTTCAGAGGATTTCCCTTACTCGCTAATGCCTGAAGGTGAAGATGCCATTTTGGCTTGGCTTAAGAAGAAGAATGATGTTCGTCCCTAATCCTTCCCCAGTGGTCACTGGTGAGAAGAATTCTGACGCTTATACTCGTAGGATGATGCAATTGTCTTCTGAAGCCCGCGTTGCTGAGATGTGGGAGAAGAATCTGGGAGCTTCGGAAGATAACCTAGTGGTTGACCCTCCTTCCTATGTTGCTGATATGATGGCCATAGCTGATGGGTACCAATTCGGTTTTCCCCAGCAGCGTGTCTTAGAGGTAAATCCTCGTACTTTTTTTTTTATGATATCCGCACATTGTGTTCTTTGTGATATCTGTTCCCTTTGGTATAATAATTGTTTGTTGTTTGTGACGTAGATAATGAGGAGCGAAAATTGTAACCATGTTCTATACCAATTCTTCAAAGCAAAGTCTTTAAAGTTGGAGGCCAAGCTTCGTCATAGAGAAGAGGAACTGTCTGCGGCTGAAATGGAAATAAATGAACTGAGGGGCCGTCTGAAGGAAAAAGAACAACTGGGTAACGCTGAGGAGATGCTTCGTTCAGAACTTTCTATAGTCCGCAACGAATTGGAGCAGACTCGTAGAAATGTCTCGTCCTTCACAGGTTCGTATTTTACGGATCTTTCACTCCTCGTGATTCCCTATCTGTATTTTGGTGTTCTGTCTGAGTCTCCCCACCCTATCTTCAGTGGATGGAGTCCCCGAGCTGATATGGCTTCGGAAAGAAAGGGAACGACAGAAATCTCGTATTGCAGAGTTGGTGGGTAAGTTGAAAAGCGAAGCCGTAAAGTGGAATGCTCGTGCTGATGAGCACAACGCCTTAACAGCTGAGTGGCGTGAAAAGCGAACACTGATGGTTGATATGCAAAATAATTACAATCATGACCATTGTTTGTTTAATGGTACGCTGCTATGGACGCGTGAAAACCTGCGTGATGCGCGAGAACATACTTCGGACTTAGAGGCTAGAGTGCGCTTTTTGGAAGGAGAGTTACAACAGGCTCGTTCTTTCTTAGGCCCCGGGGTTAGGGATAGTATGCTGCGTCTTTCCGAGGAAAGAGATAATGCTAGGGCCGAGGTTGGTGCTCTTAATAAAGCCCTAGCAGCGTCTCGAGCTGATGTGGCTCGCCAAGTGGAATCTGAAAGAGATCTTGAAGTGAATGTGTATCGACTCCATAAAAGAATGGGGGAGATGAATGAAGAATTCAACCATCTTCGTCACTTGGATTCAATGAAGCAAGTAGATTTAGACGCGAGTCAATTTGCTCTTACGAACCTTCAAACGGATTATAAGAAACTATCCACCGAATATGACTTTCTTGATGAGGCTCGGGACGCAGTTGTCAATGAGTATGAAGAGGCTTCGGCTAATGTCGAAGGTATAACCTCGTTTTATCGAGTGTGATTCTGTTATTTCTTCGTTTTAACCCCTTGGTATTTCTTGTTTTCAGCACTCGAGGGACAGATTCACGCAGCAAATGATGAGCTTAAAAAAACTCAATCTGCCTTAGTGCAGCAGGAAGGACAAGCCAACTATTTCAAAGGGTTGGACGCGTCTCGTGAGGAAGCAGCGGAGATTGCCTCCAAAGAGGCGGAACGCCTATCTGCATTGTTGTCTCAGGCCAACCAGCGGACCGCTGTTATCACTTATAAAGCTCGATGTCAGTTGGCTGAAGAGACCAACAAAGTCCTAGATAAGATTGAACTTGGTCTTAAAGTCGAACATGTTCTTGTCAAGAATTATCCGCGTCGTCCCCTTCCCGCGCCCTTGCCTGGTTCTTCTGGGCCCTCTTCAGGTGGTAGCGTACCTTCATCTCGCAGAGACAACTCTGTTGATGGAGTTGTATCGTATAAGTAGATTTCTTTTATTAGTCATAGAAAGTTGATCCTTGTTGATTATATAATTTCGGATCATTTTTTGATGTGTTTCCTGCTTTATCTTATTTGCTGAATCTTGTAATCAACTCTTTATGAAATGGATCATCCTTTTGGCATACCTGCGCTATCAATTCATCTTTTTATTTTAAGTATTGTGAAGTGTTAAACTAGAAATAACTTTTTTTGTAAAAAGTTGAGAGTGTTTGGGTGCGACACCGAAGGTAAATACCTTCGTGATCGTCTTGAGACCTGTCACTCCGCTGGCGAATCCTGGGTCAGAGGATTCCCAAACGGTGGGGGCCGAGGCAGCGTTCTAGGATATGGGATGCTTATTTGAAAATATTTACATGCACCCATTCCGTCGACCCGCTGCCTTAAAATTGGTTGGGTATCTCTTTCTGTTGGGTGCCTTCCCCCTGGTCTTACACTCATAGACACTGATAGGGGAGCCCTGAGAGATTGTAGATTAACTACTTTCCCCAATATTGTTAATTTATTATGTAATGTACATGCGTTTATCCAGCGGGCCTTTTGACCATTTCGTTTGCTTGAAGATTTCCCAAAAAGTTTGTTTGATTGATAGGTTTAGGCCTGCTACTCCTCGTCCAGAGATAGAAACATGTAAAGTGGTTATGCTGCCTTCTTCTTCTGGTATTCTCCACACAGATGCAAAGCTGCGCTGCTCCTATGGGTAGTACGGTTTGAGCCATTTAGCATTCCAAGGGTGCCGGAGGACCTCGCCTTTCAGATTGCGAAGATAGTAGGAACCGCTTCCCGTAATGTCGTGTATTATAAAAGGTCCTCCCCATGTAGGTGCTAACTTTCCCCATTTCTTCTCTCGTTGATACTGCGGGATTGTTCTTAGCACATACTGCCCTTCTAAAAAATTTCGAAGCTTAACCTTTTTGTTGTACTCTCTCGCTAGTCTCCGTTGATAATTTTCCATCTTTTGCAATGCTGCTTCCCTCCTTCCTTCCAGGTCGTCCAGTCTCTCTAACATCATGTCTGTTGTGAGATTTTTCTCCCATGCTTCGGTCTTTGTGGTTGGCATGAGGATCTCTGTTGGGATGACTTCTTCAGCTCCATAAGTGAGGAAAAATGGGGACTCCCCAGTGGCAGATCTTCGTGTTGTCTTGTATGCCCATAATACATTGTGTAGCTGTTCACACCATCACCCCTTGTGTTCGTCTAATTGCTTTTTGAGGATGAGGGAGAAGGTCTTGTTAGTAGCTTCCGCTTGTCCGTTGGTTTGAGGGTATATGGGGTGGACTTGTTTTTCCTTATTTTGAAAGTGTCGAAGAGCATGTCTATGTTTTTCCCCTGTAATTGTTTACCATTATCGGACACGATTTCCGCTGGTATGCCGAACCTGCAAATAATGTTTTGGAATATGAAAGTAAACACGTCCACGTCTCTGATCCTGGCTAAGGCTTTGGCTTCCACCCATTTACTGAAGTAGTCCGTGGCTACTATCAAAAATCGTCTTTTCCCTGATCCTTCGATGAAAGGCCCAACGATATTTATTCCCCATTTTGCGAATGGCCACGGACTATCCACAGAATTCAACGTTGTTGCTGGTGCGTGTATCTTTTTGGCGAAACGCTGACATTTTTCACATCGTCGTGACATTCTTGCAGCATCTTGTATCATTGTGGGCCAGTAATATCCTTGCATTTTTGCTTTGTCGGCTAGTGATCTCATGCCGCTATGATTTCCTGCGTCACCATAATGGATAACGTTTAGAATTCGATGCCCCTCTTTCCTAGATAAGCAACGTAGTAACGGTCCGAGGAAAGATTTCTTGTACAGGATCCCATCCCGAAGATCATATCTTCCTACTTTGGAGAGTATTTTCCTGGTTTGTTTGTGATCCGCGGGTAAGGTTCCATCCTTGAGAAACACATAGATCATCATTCTCCAATCATCTTCGTTGTTGAAATCTTCGTCTTGATTTGCTCTTGATAGGATATCTTTTTCGTCAAAATCGTCACGGATGTCTTCTCCCACCTGATCTTCGATATTTTCTTCCACTGTATCTTGATTTGCAGCAAAGGAAAATTGTGTTGCAATCGAAGGCTCGTATACCCTTGTTATTTTGATAGCTTCGATACTCTTGTCCTTCATCATGGATGATATATATGCTAGGTCATCCGCGTGCCTGAGATCCCTTCTGCATAAGTGTCGGAATTTGATGTTCGTAATTTGTGATCCCAATGTTTGGACCAAGGCCATGTAAGCTGAGAGGGTGTCGTCGTACACATTTTATTCGAGCCCTATTTGCCGTATGACAAGATGCGAATCACTTGTCAGTCTTACATCAGTAGGCCTGTCAATGGAAATCCGTTAACCGTTAGCCGAATCCGATTACCCGGTTGTCGTTACGTTTAGTTCCATTATATCCGTTATCCGTTATCCGTTACCGATAATGTAGCGGTTAATTTTATCCGACGGTGACGGCAACGAAAGACCTATTTCCGTTAGCCTTAGTTCCGTTAACCGCTAACGTGTGCCTAGCACGTGTAACATTCATCTATACTATACTCGAATGAACATGATTTTCATCTTCTTCTGTTCTTCAACTCACAAACGAGAGAAGAAAAACTCACCCCTCAGTCGATTAGAAAACTAGGGTCATCTCCTTCCTTTCAATTCGAGCATAATCATCATCTTCATTCGATTAGAAAACTAGGGTTATCTTGTACTTTTTATTTCGAGTTTAATTGCAAACTCTTTTTATTCTCGTTTCCAACCTAGTCTTGATCCAGCCAACACGATAAGGATGGGGGTGTGGCTCCGTTGGAAAACCGAGTTCTCAGACAAGCTTCCATGATACAAGATTCTCAGTTATCACACTTTCGATAATAAAGTCACAAACGTTTTCAAGAATGATGCCCTTAAATTCAAATAGTTTGTTTCTTTGGGTTTTTTCTATTATTTTTAAGGCAAGGAGTACCTTTCCTTTCCTTCATTCACGTTGCAGCACCTTCCTCACCACCAGAACATTTCCCCTCCAAGTCATCAACGTAAACTTGATCAACTACTTCATCTTCCTCGCTATGTTCTGTAGACTTACTGCCACTTCCCTCGACAAGTGTTGTTTGACTCCTTTTTGGACACTCGTTGGAGTGATGTCCCGGCTGTATAAAACGGTAACAAACGTCACTCATTGGTTTGGCATAAGGATTATTACCTTTCCTCACGGCATAAGCGTCGACTGTAGGCAACCTTGGCGGTGGAGGTGGAGGCAGAAAAGTGGATGTGACATACCGGTTAATACCGGAAAATTAACCGTTAGCCGATAAGTCCGACGTAACGGCAATGATTTTGGATTTTACAATTCCGTCGGCATTTAACGGATAACGGTTAACCGCTAATTTAAACGGCAACGGTAGCGGCAGAGCCATTATTTGTTACGTTAAGTGCCGTTGACAGGCCTATACATCAGTTACCCCCATCTCTATTATTAAGCGGAGGGCATGTACGACTGCCTCGTATTCGACGATGTTATTAGTATGCTCTTTGAATTCTAACCTGAGTTCCTGTACGATCCTTTCTCCAGTTGGAGTGGTGATGACAATGCCTATTCCTGCCCCTTCCTTATTTTTGGAACCATCAACGAAGACTTCCCATTGTCTTTGACTCGCGGGTTCGAGGACATCAACAGGATCCTTGTTTTCTTCGTCGGCTTATGGTATTCCCCTAATCTCTTCATCGTTGTCCAGGGGGAGGTCTGCTAAGAAATCCGCCAAAATTTGGGATTTTTGGGAATGTTGAATTTCATGAATGATGTTGAATTGGTCCAGGTGGGTGTTTTACTTGGCTATTCTACCTACTTTTCCCGCGCTTTTGAGGACTGCTTCCAGTGGTGCTTTGCATGGGACGCGGATGAAGTGAGTTAGGAAATAGGTTCTCAGCTTTTGAGTAGCCCATACCAATGCCAGGATGAGTTGTTCGATCTTCGTGTAATTCCTTTCCGCATAATTGAGGGTCTTACTGACATAATAGATAGGCTTTTCTATCTTCGTATTGGTTTTGACCAACACTGCACTAACTGCGTCTTCTGTCGTTGTTATGTACAATGCCAAAACCTCATCAGGATCAGGCTTCTGCAGGATTGGAATTGAAGCCAGGTATTCCTTAATTCTTTGGAAGGCTTCTTCGCATTCTGCGGTCCATTCAAACTTACTCCCTTTTTTGAGAATATTGAAAAAATGTTTACATTTTTCCGAGGATCGGGCAATAAATCTGCCCAAGGCTGCTAAGGACCCATTGAGCTTTTGCACGTCTTTTAAATTATTCGGAGATGGCACTTCCACTATGGCCTGAATCTTCGCGGGGTCTACCTCAATACCCCTTTTTGTTACCAGATATCCGAGGAATTTCCCTGAGGTGACACCGAAAGTGCATTTTTCTGGATTTACTTTCATGTGATGTTTCCTCATTGCTTCGAAAATATCTCTCAGGTCCCGGTGGTGATCTTTGCGCAGCATACTTTTGACGAGCATGTCATCAATGTAGACTTCTAGGGTACTACCAATCCATGGCCTAAAGATAGCATCGACCATTCTTTGGTACGTTGCCCCTGCGTTTCGAAGTCCAAAGGGAATTCTAGTGTAGGAATAAAGGCCATGCGGGGTGTAGAATGCTGTGTGTAGTTGATCTTCTTCTTCCAGGGCTACTTGGTTGTAACCAGAATATCCGTCCATGAATGACAGCTCTTCGTATCCTTCCACTGCTTCAACCAGCTGATCTATGCTTGGCAGGGGATAGCTGTCCTTTGGACATGCCTTGTTGAGGTTAGTAAAGTTGATGCATATCCTAACCCCTCCATTTTTCTTAGGAACGATGACCATGTTGGAGATCCATGTAGGTTATTTGACTTCCTTGATGAAGCCTGCTTCTAGTAGTTTCCGAAGTTCTTTTTCTACTGCCTTATGATACTTTGGTGCAACTTTTCTTATTTTCTGCCTGAAAGGTGGCGTGCCTGGTTTGATGCGCAGCTCGTGTTGGATTATTTTCGGATCAATCCCCGACATGTATCCTAACTTCCAGGCGAATACATCCGCGTATTCTTTAAGTAATTTGGTTAAGGAATCTTCTCTTCTTTCGTCCATTATAGTCCCTACTTTGATCATCTTCGGGTTTTCTTCCGTTCCTATGTTGATTTCTTTTACGGGCTCCACTGGTGTGAACACCGGCTTCGGGTCCCCAAGGACTGGGACGTTCTTTAATTGCTATTTGGTATGTTTCTGTCCTTCGTTGGCTGCTGAAGTACTTGCCTCTGTGTTAAGGACATTATCATCCTTTGTCAAGCCCTTCCTTGTGGTTTCCTTGAGGAACAGGTCTATGGCTTTTTCTTTCGCAGCTTCTTTATTTTTGATCCTTTGGGTTTTTCGCTGCTCTTCCTGTTCGTTGTTGATATGATCCTGAGTGGTCTGGCACTCTTTTGCAGAGACCCGATCTCCCTTGATTTCCATCACTCCCTCGGGTGTAGGGAACCTGAGATATTGGTAGTAAGTTGCTGCCACTCCCTTGAGTTTATGTACCCAATTTCGTCCAATGATCGCGTTATAGGGGGATGGGGCGTCAACCACGCTGAATCGTGTTTCTACTTTCATGGGCCCGGCGTTCACCTGCAACACGATGTCTCCCAATGGCTTTGTGGGCGCTCCGTTGAACCCGTAGATGGTGTAATAAGAGGTCATTAGCTGTTCATCCTGGAGCTTCATCCGTTTGAAGGCGTCGTAGAATAGAACGTTCACTGAGCTTCCCCCGTCGATGAGGATCTTTTTGAGGTTACATCCGGCCACTGGTAGTGTGAGGACCAAGGTATCGTTATGGTCTTCCATATCTTCTTCGATATCTTCAGTATCGAAGATGATAGGTGCGTCCATCCACTCTTCGTGCTCGTCCACCTCTACGCCATCAATCTTATATATTTCGCAGTGGTCTTCGAATTGCTTCCGTAGCCTCATTCCTATCTGCGCTGTAAGTGAGGGCCCTGCGGCTTCGGAACACGAGATGGTGTTGATTGTGCGGTTTTCCTCTGGAAGTTGGACTTGCTTGGTCCGTTTGGATCTGTCCTCGGTGACCTCCTTTCGTATGTATTGCTTGAGTTCGCCAGCATCAATCAATTTTTGGATCATTATTTTGAGGTTTTTGCATTTCTCGGTCTGGTGTCTATTGAAGCAATAATACTCACAGTAATCTTTAGACTTCTCGGTTCTTGGGGGCTGTTTTCCCTTAGACCACGGCCACTCCAAATTTTCCCCTCCTTTGATCTCTCGCAAGATCCGAGCGTAGCTAGCATTGAGATTCGTGTAAACCTGATCTTCGAATTTTCGATCGTCTTTTCGTCATTCATCTCTTCGTTCCTTCCTATATTCGTGAGGCCGTTCCACTGAGCTACTTTTTTTGGCCCCGCTGGTTTGTTCTGCGGAATTGGTACGGTGAGACCTCTGCGTTTGTGCCCTCGGGTTCTCACGCTGGATTTCTTCAAGACGAGCGTACTTCTCAATAATTATTCGAAGATCTCCTTCTGTCTTAGGTACGCTTCCGCGAATCTCAACAAATAGTGGACTCATTCGGTCTAATCCCCACTTGTAGCAGTTGATACTTACTACGAGATCCACACTCCCTATGGCTTGGAAGATCTTGTGCCATATGTTGGTGTATTCCCTCGTGTTCTCCTTGTAGCCAATTGTCAGAGAAAAAAGTTTATCCATTCCAGTGTTGACAGCTTTGTTGTACATGTATGTCCTCAAGAATTTCTCTGCCAGTTGATCGTAGGAGTTGATGGAATCAGGTGGCAGGTTGTCAAACCAAGACAAAGCCGATCCCTTCAGACTTGATGGGAAATATCTACAGAGGACGGCATCGTGTTGACTCCATCGGGATAAGATACGATTATAATACCGGATATGTGCCGCGGGATCACTGGATTCGTCGTAGCATTCAAAAGTTGGGACATGGCACTTTAACGGAATGGGGGTATTTGCCAGGCGATGAGTTAGGGGCGTGGAGTTAGCTTCTTTCATCACCTATTCAAGCCTTCCTCCGCCTTTTCTGGCTTTTAACTGCCTGATCTCAGCCATCATCTCATCACGCAGCTCCTCCATTGCGCGGTAATATCCCACGTACTCATGCTCAGTTGAGCGTTTCTTTCTTCAAACTTCGCTGTCATAATAGTCTAAATCTTCGGCGGCATATTCCGGATCGGATGCACTGCTTCCCCTGGCGGCGTTTGCTAGGATGATTCTTCGGTCTCGATTAGGCTCTGGTTCTTTAGAATTTGCTTCGTCCAGTGGTTGTCTAGTCTTCGTGCTTTGGGCAATCCTATCTTTCAAGTCTTGGTTCTAGATGTCGTAGACCTGCTGGCTCTTTTTCAATTCTTCGATCTCTACCATCAGTCGGTGGGATTGGTTTGATCCCTGATTGGGAGTTCCGGCTTGTACCCCTACGTCCATAGTTCCCCCTTCGTCTACTGTGTGTATTAAGGGTGGCCGAGGATCAACTTCAATCGTTGGTATCTCCAAGTTTGGTCCCCTCGGTTGAGCTTCCACCCGCGGTACTAAAACCACTGGTATGGTTTGATTCTGACCGTTGGTTGACGGCATTCCGAAGATTGGTGGATGTGCGGGCTGATGTGTCATAGATTCTGCCACCCCCTCTTTTTGTTGATGGATTTGGTTTGAAACCAGAGTCTTGTTAGCTTCTGTAGCCTGGAGGGCCGCAACAGTCTTCGTGGCTGCTGCTTTGAGAGCCGCGGCTGCAATGGAGTTAGTGTTCATAGGTGAGGTGATCTCCGCAGCATCCTTCCTCTGAGTAGTTGTTTTAGCTTTGTCTCCTTTATGCTTGCTTCGGGTCATGACCGAGGTAACCCTCGGTGTCTCCTTTGATGAGGCTTTGGTTTTTCCTGCCTCTAGTATCTTTTCCATTTTTAATCTTTTTATGCATAGGGGAATAAATAAAGAGAACCAAAGATATCCACGAGGATCGGGTTAGCGCCATTCGTATCCGCAAGACTATTGGAATAGAAGGAAATGAGCTGCCCAAGGGCCTTAATAAAAGAGAAATGTAAAGACTTCATCGGTCTAGTTTTTGCAATACAAATCCTCTGATAAACAATCATGGACCTTGTTTTCAGACTACTTTTGAAAAAGAAAACTCTTGAAAAGGCAGATCCGTTGCGAGAACTCATGAATCTGGATTATTAAGTCTTAGTTTTAAAAGGAAAACGCCTCACGTGCAAATATGTGATAGATGGCCGTGGGTTTGTCTGCTTTGAAATGGTGTTTGTGAAAATGAAGACCGTGAACCCAGAATAAAAAAAATTTTGAAAGCACGCTGAACCCAGAATAAAAAAGGTTTTGAAAGCACACTGAACCCAGAATAGGGCACAACCATAATGCGCGTTTAAGGTGAAATCACAGGATAAGATAAATCTTTTACGGGGAAAAAATCCCTATTTCTAGCGCCAGATTGTGAACACATAAATCACGAAGCCATCCACGTGTTCACAAACAATATTCGCATACATTCTAATTCTAGAATTGTACGTCGTATGCGTAACAGGGATGATTATATCGATTCATCGACTCGAAGCCTTCGGGCTTGTCATTGTCTAGTCGAATATTATCATAAATCATGTTCGTATAAAGGAATAAACCAAGAATCAAGTATAAATATAAAGCATATGAAGTTTAACGATGAATGTAAGGTGCTGAAATGTAAATGAGACAGATTTACGTGGTTCGGCACTAAGGCCTACATCCACGGGGTTGGTGTTTCACTATGTACTGAAGGGTTACAAAGATAGTCGAATGACTTTAGAATATACATAGGTCTGCGGAAGTAGGGGGATTACTTACTCTTCCTATTTCTCTCTCTTATATTCTCCTATAATTGCTCTCCAAAATGGTCGACCCCTTCTCTCTTAATAGAGAGGGGTATTTATAGGGATGGAACGTGGGTCCCATTTCTGAGGTGCCGTTGTAATCTTATCTTCTTGTGCTTTGTGCCTACTACGCAGAGGTCTTCGGCATATGCCGCGGCCTGAGCTTGAATACGAAGGGTTATCCTCGCCTCTTCCACAAGTTGATTGACACGTGTATGTCTCTTTGGTATTTAATGCGGGTAGATGGATGTCCGCTCGTGTCAGACAAGTGTCTCTTTATCTGGTCACATCTGTGTCAGCCAAACTTCCTCTCGGCCGTTGATCTGGGATCTTCCTCGGGATTGGGTGTGTTAACACCCAAGGGGTATTATCTGGTGCTCCTCTGAGCCATCATACCTCTGTGATCCTCTGTCCCTGACCGTCAGATCTGCTGACCGATGGCGTCTTCTGATGAGATGCTTGCTATCATGTTTTGATGTCTCGCTTTGCATGCCTTCCACGTGTCTCTTTCTGTACACGTGGTGGATGATGAAAGGTGTACATACAGTAATCTTGACTTCTTCTTAATATATTCGACCTTTCTTATAAAAATAATAATGAGGGAACTTCATTCTTATTTATTTATTTAGTTTAATTAGGGAGATTGTATTACAAAGAAGGATATATATACAAAAGGCAGAGTAGAGTAACAACACTAGCAAACCAGTGAGGTAATCCACAAATATGTACAAAGCAAAATAAAAAGTTTAAGGAAAACAAAAAAGGATGAGGCAAGAAAAATTTATGTTCAAGCAGATTGCCAAGAGAAAAGTGCATCTCAATTAAGCAAAATAAACTTTAAGCAATGAGAAAATTTACACTGAATATTGTTGAACATTGTATCTTCAGACTTCTTTAACATACCCTTAGAACTTTGAGAATGCTCAGTGCTGCTATCAGAAGTGGACTTCACTCGGGTCGAAAGTTCACCAGATTTGGGAGTTCAGTGGATTGTAACTTCCTAATTTCACTTGCTGAAACTTTACATGATTCCAAGGAGAGAGATCTTAAATTCTTCAACGACTTTAAATGGTGCAATCCCGCATTTGTTATACGTGAATTTGAAACATTTAACGAAACCAATGCAGTCAAACCTGTGCATATATAGAAGAGAAATTTCATAGCAGCAAAACCATGTCAACAATTAAGCAGTGCATCAAGGCATATATATTCCAACATATGAGTGGTCAATAATCCAATTCCACAATTCGGATTCGTGAAGCAGAATGTAACTTGACTAAAACTCAACGTTCAAGATGCCTTTAAGACGACAGAAAGGATAAAAGCCCAAGAGAATGTCGAAAAAGATAAACATACCGGAAATCATTTCCAAAGCTTTGTCTGTTAAATTGGCATTTTGCGATAAATTTAATAGTGTTAAGGTAACAAGCTCTTTAATGTTTTTAACTCCAGCATCTGTGATTCCTCCACCACATATCTCTAGAGATCGGAGGCTCTTGAAGTCTGCAATGCATCAAATGCAAGAATGGATTATCATAGCAATTTACAGTTCCAAAAAGATTACGAGTATAATGTATCAAAGACATGCAAATGACTCCCGGGTCTTTCAGTTTTTTATTTTTGCCTAAAAATAGGCAAAATCAGACAAGTGAAAGACCCACTTTTTGTGTGAAGGAGGTAGTACTAAATAAGCTATCGGTATGTTTGCATGTAACCACTTATGCTACATCATTTGAAAACATTTAAAATAGAGTTGGAATGCATAAGATATGTAGTTTCCTAATACGATATGAAGTTCGACAATGACTCCTGAAGTGAAACCATGAACTACTGGTAGTACCAGCATGCTCTAATGCATGAATGTCAGCAAGTGCACAACGAGTTACAGGATCAGATTCAAAATTCTTAGAGAAAGTCAAAGAATAAGTACGAAGGATCACAAGTATAAGAATTGTATTTTATGGAACTCACATCGCAACCAGTTTGTGCCTCTGTCAGTAATGCGAGCACCAAACAGATCTAGATGAGTCAACCCAGTTAAACCTACATCAACAAAGCATATAGATCAGTTACATGTTATACGGAATCATCAATGCATGTGCTTGGAAGAATACTTGTATGACAATTTCTTACCAGTAAGACCTTCAAGGCCAGCATCTGTAATTTGGCGAGAATCCAGATTAAGTGACTTTAGAGATGTCAATCCAGATAGCTTTCTTAAGCTACCATCACTAACAACAGTGAATGATAGGTTCAAATTCTCCAGTCTAGCCAACCCTACACAACAGCGAGTGACTTGATTAATGGAAAAAAGAAAAAATGATGGAAGACCAGTCAGCTGCATCTTAAGAAACAATAAATGTAGGAGAAGATCTTGTCAAGTAAAGAAGAGAGCTGCCGGGGGATATTCAAAATTCATTAACAAGTAGGCTAGTCTTGGATAAATAAATTCATTAGTCTTGCAACTAGCAAGCCACAACTCTGCATTATCCACTTGCTCTCCAAATAACAATCTTTAGCCACTAAGTTTTAATAGACATACGTTTCCATGGATTATACGATCGCTACTGCTTGCGGAAAAATTCAGTATAAAATGGTAAGTTTGACACTTCCAGATTAGAACAATTGGAGAAAAACAAACCAGATGGTAGCATTTGTGTCCATGCTAATATAGACTCCAAAACCAGGTTTATTGCCCTTCCAAACTAGAAAAACAAATAAAAAGAGGACAAGGGCCGAACCAGAAATATGTTTTAGCCCAGTGCTTCCAACTGCTGTATCGGATAATTCCAAATTCTTTAAATTCAGTAGACCTGAGAAAAAGAACCATTAAGAAAAACATAAATTTGTATCCTCACATCTTAGAGAAGCATTGTGGAATCGTAGTTCTTACAACAAAGTTGAGTGTTCGAGAGACATTTTACTTGTTTTGTTGGGAGGGAGGAAGGGACAAGTCCGTCCTCTTTTGCATATATATCCAAATGAAATTACCCATACCTTGGGGATTGAGCATGTGATAGTATGTTGTTTCTTTGAATGAATGTGTTTTTAATTTGAAAGATGCGTATGAGCTTGGGAAAGTGGGATACTGGAAATATTTTGCTGCCAGTATTCCACTTATCCCAAACCATACTCTCATTTTATTTTTATTATTTTTTCCAAAAATTAACAAAAAAAATTAGCTCACAGAAACCGGGACACAATCTTAAAGGATGTATAAGTTAAGTTAAAATGAGTAGGAAATAAATTATTTAGTTTACCAAAATAAATATATTTATTTTCCTTTTAACTTGTATATCCATTAAGAGGTGTCCTGGATTCTGTGTGCTAATTGTTGTTAATTTTTGAAAAATTAATAAACATAAAATGAGAGTTTGGTTATTCGGATAAGTGGAAAATTAGCAGCAAAATATTTCCATTATCCCACTTACCCAAGCTCGGACACATTTTTCGAACTCGAAGTACACTCATTCCAGGAAACAACGTACATGCTTAATCCCCAAGGTATGGGTAACTTCATTTGGATGATATGCAAAAGAGAACGAACTCGTCCTCCCAATGAAACAAAGGGAAGAATTAGTAGCCATCTGGCTTACTGTGATGTGCAACCTAGGCTAATAAAGACAATATAAAGAGGAGTATGTGCACCTATGGTGATTCAAACTTAGATGTGCAACCTGACACCCATCAACTCAAATGATAGAAGAACTCAAGTATGAAGTTCTACCTTCCTGGTTGATTTCAAAACATACAATAAAATACTCAACAGGAACAATCCGTAGAACGGGTAAAATAGAGCAACTGTGTCTGACAAACCAACCTGTCAAGTTCCGCAGGCCTTCATCACCGATCCTACACGAATCCAAATTCAAACTCTCCAACTTTGTTAAACCTTCAACAAAGATGACAGAATTAGCAAGCCACAATTCATGAAACATTACCAAATTGTTTAAATTTCGATGCCCAGCTAGGTTTTTACAGAACCTTTAAACAAAAAGGCTGGCCCTGTGTATAATCAACCACAGCTGCAATTATCCCATCAGGTTTTCATATTGTGTCAAAGGTAACTGACAAGATCTGGACCCAACACAATAATTACATAGCAAAATCACCCCAACAACAACACTACAAATTCACAGTAATCTCAAGAAGATTTATTGTGCAGCCAAGATAATTGGAGAGGTTCCTACTCCAGCACCACCCTAAGGTTCCTATCTCACGGATAAAAGTTTCTGAGAGTTCTAAGGAAAAACAAAGTGAAAAAAGCCAGAAAATTCAAATTTAATGACACTACACACACTACACAAGGTAACACGAGCAAAGATGTCAGACTACTTAAACAATGTATTTGAGAACCATTCAGAATCTCCAATAAATCCTCATTGACTACTTAAACAATATATTTATTTACATGTCTTATTGGCTACTTGGCACCAAGTGATAGCTAGAATTTTTGGCTTTCCTTTTGTCCTCTTACAAAGATAAAGAAGTAGTTGCAAAAGTGCTGCTAACCCCTACCTTTAAGGCTCACCAAACTGGTATCTGTGATGTTGTTAAATCCCAAGTTCAACACCTTTAAGTTAAGAAGCCCTGAAAGAAAGAAAAATGCAGACAAGATTCAGATGTTCATTGTTGCACCTAAAAGATACAACGGCTCAGAGTTCTTTTCTATATAAACTGTTATCTCATGATTTTCAGCGACCAGAATGCCTACTTTTACACCCAACACAATTGTAAAAGTCAGCACAAAAACTCACCAGCAAACTTCTCGCACCCATTGTCAGAAAATGAACATCTGTTGAGATTCAGATAAGATAGAGCCAAAAGATCTGCTTAAAATGTAAAAGAAACAACAAACCAAAACGAAAAGCTAATTGTCAAAAGTGGAAGCAGAACTTAATGCCTAAAAAGATATAGAAGACTCTTGTAGTGACAAGACGTAAGCAAATAATTTTGCTTCTCATCTCCTATCAAAGGTCGAGAGAATAATAAACAGCAGTTTTGCTTCTTATATCTTCAATAAAATATGGTGGTTGGTGAAAAGAAAATAAGCTCAAGAATATGGAAGGTATAGAAAATGATATCGACCTGAAATGGCCCCCAAGCATGCCCCGGTAACTGGGCATCCCTCAACATTCAGTAGCAGTAGTTTATGCAAACCTGCAATGGAAGCATAATTATTCCAGTAAGTTCCAAAATACATACTTTCAAAAAGTGAAGCGCCAAAGCACACGGCACAGACAGACATAGAAAAACAAAATGAAAGAACCATCCCGAAGAACACTGTGAAATAACTATTACAAAATGAAAATTTGAAAAAGCAACTTTCTTCTGTAGAATAACCAATGTGCTAATCAAGTGCAATGCATAACGAATGATAAACAAAGAAAGATGAAATCGATGTACCTTTCAAATAATCAACACCTGCATCTGTGACCTTGTTGCAGGAAAGCTGCAATTCCTTCAGGTTCGTAAGCGCTGAAAAGTTAATGAAATTAGAAGATACCAAGGCTGTAAGAACGTAATTGTGCAACAGAAACAACATTCCACTTCCTGGAATTAATATAAGCCACATAATTAGAGAAGATGGTATACCATAGCACACTCGATGTAAACAAGAAAAAAAGAAAGAAACCTAAAAAATATGTTGAGTCTCAACCTGTTTAGCAGTACCACTAAATGCGTGAAAGAGGTTTAAGATACAAACGGCTAAAAAGAAATGACCCATAAACTGGAAGTCAAAAAAAATGAGTATGAATGTTAGAAAGTAACCTGAAAGAGGTTGCATATCTTCATCTGTTATGCTATTGCAACACCTAATTTTAAGAGATTCAAGCTTCGTCAGACCTGCCACAAAAGCAGATGTAAGAAGAGAGTAGAACCATGATCAAAAAAACAAAAAAAATGCTGCTTGAGGATAGAGAAAAGAAGTGAGAAATCCATTTTAAAAATTGGAATAGCATAGCATGAAGAAACCTTTAAGATGAACAAGTCCGCCATGAATCCCTGAACATCTCTCCAAATCCAGCTTTATCAAATTCACTAAACCAGTAAAAGCGCTCAATCCTTGAGCTGTGATGGCGTTGCTCCTTTTAAAACTCAAAGATGTCAAGTTTGATAGGCCTGTAAACTCAACCATCAATCATGAAAATGTAAATTATGTGAGACAGCAGACTAATCACAAGAAAAAAGGAACATAGATGTAAACACTATCCAGGTGGACGAAGGAAAAAAAGAAAAAAGAGAGCAAACAAAACCAAAGATTGCTAAGTATTAATAAAGCAATGCACTTGCAGTATGTAGAAACCCTTCGGGGCTCATAATACGGACAAGGAACACATAAAACCCACTTGATAAAATGTTAACACATACATGGACACACCAAATGAGTAGAGAGAGTACCCATAATATGCTGTATTCCATTTTCTGATATTTGGTCACAACAATTGAAAGCTAATTGTCTAAGGTTTCTGCAATTTCTAAGTGTATTCAACCCAGAATCTGTGACATCAGAACCCGAAAGATCAACAGATAACAAAGCTGCTCCTTGAGATGAAATGATATCCATCCAACTATCCTCCACTCCTGGGCAATCCGCCAAGCAGATTTCCTGTATAAGAAAGTCATCCAAATTAACATTCCCAACAACAATAACTGCAACATACACAAACTAATCAATTTATAGATTGGACAACGAACATAGTACCTCAATAGCACAATCTCGAAAAGCTTCAAGAATAACATCATTCAATTTACACGAAACGACTAATTCATCGAATAATTGCTGACTTATATCCCTAGGGAGCTTATCAAAGGTACCATACTTTTCAACATACATATCAATATCCTGTTATTAAAATCACCAATGAAACATCAAATTAAGATGGGCAAAAAAGTTAAAAAATCACAAAAATAAATGCAAATTAACTACTGGTACTACCTGACATATATTCTGAATACATAATTCCAACAAAGATGGTGAATTGATATTCCCCTGCTGATTATTATCAAGACTAAGCCGTGAAAATGATGATGTCCGCAGCCATTTAGAGCTTCCACTCTTACAATACCTTCCTCTTTGTATACCATCTTCACTACTTGAACTACTTCCACCACCACCACTCTTCCTCGAACAAGCTCCACCCATCTCCTTTTCTTCTTCCGATCACCGAACTACAGTGACAAATAATCCGATCACCGAACTACGGTAACAAATAACATAATCAAAACCAACAAAAGAAAAAACTAGTTCAGAATTTAAACAATCGATTGATCAATCAATAAGCAGACCTCACTTAATTCTTACTCACTGAACTGTTTTTGGAGGTCTTTTTATCGGAGGAAACAGATCATCAAAATAAAAATAAAACTAGATGAAGATGATTAAAAGACAGAGAAGTTTTTAGAATCAATCAACCCATAAGATGAATCGAAGAACTACTATGAAGGATTTTTTATTTTAGGAAAATGGAATTTAGTTGTGAAGAAGAAGAAGGATCAGAAAACAAGTGTATGGGAAATGGAATACCGAACCAAAATCCAGAGGTGTTAGATGATTGACATTTGGCGTAATAAAGAGAAACTGGAGAAAGGTTCGGGATTTGAATGCTTTGGAATCATGGATATTTTGTTGAGTGTTTTTCTGGATAAGGAAGGGGACGAGTGTGGGTCCTCGTGTGTGGAAAAATGACTTCTTTTTGTTTCCTTTTGTCGTGCCCAATGACAACACGTGGAGTAAAATATAAGTATGGTATTAAATTTTTTAATTGTACAAGCTTTTATTATATTATTGGATGGATATTATTACATAAAACTAGTTGAAACCCTAACAAGATAAGCTCCAACGACATACTATTACATTAATTAAATAGTTTGTTGTGTTAATCTACCAGCGAGCCTCATGGGTAACCTAGTCAAGAGAGCCGAAACGGCGGGAGGGGGCTGAGATTGTGTCACAAGGGGTCAAACTAACACTACCTTCCATGTTAATTCCTGCAATATTACGCCATTGGGGACTCGAATCTGTGACCTCCTGGAGCGCATTAAACTTTTGGGGAACGGGGATGATCAGCTGGCTGCGGACATCTTCATTAAACTAGCCGATTAATTAACTTAATGGTTGTTTATTATCTGAATTACTGACGCAACTTTTGTTGGTCTTACCAACTTGGTTACATTTGGATTAATGATAACATCATGGTTGCCCATGAAATAATACATACTCCCTTCGTTTCTAAAAAATAGACTTGTTTGGTTTTCACAAAAATTAAGAAAACTAACCATTGGAGCCACTTTTCCATGTTTTTTCCTAATCTATCATTTCGTCCCCACTCATTTGTTATTAGAGAAAGAGGAGAGAGAAGTGGTCCCCTTTTTGTATTAGGAGAGAAAATGGAGAGAGAGAAGTGGTCCCTCTATGAGTAATGTAGTAAAATCATAACATTTGACTTTCCACATATAGAAACAAGCCTATTTTTTGACATACCCAAAAAAGGAAACCTGCCTATTTTTTATACGGAGGGAGTAATATGAGAACTAGAAGAGATAACCAAGGTTGAATGGGGCTGAAAATTGACATGTCAAAAGCTTTTGACAGAGTGGAGTGGAACTTCCTATTAGTTGTGCTAGAGAAGATGGGATTCTCCACAAAATGATGCAACCTAATAATGCAATGCATCTCTACCACAAATCTGGCCATTTTGCTCAATGGAGTACCATGTGATTTCTTTATACCATCCAGAGGACTAAGGCAAGGAGACCCACTATCTCCTTACCTCTTTATTCTCTGCATGGAAGTCCTATCTAGAACTTTAATGGATGCTGAAATACATAAGAAAATCCATGGAATAAAAATAGTCAAAAAAGCTTCATCTGTCAGCCACCTGCTATTTGCATATGATTGCATCATCTTCTGCAAAGCCAACAGAGAGGAAGCTATGAACATTCTACATTTATTCCAAAATTTTAGCTCTGGCTCTGGGCAAATGATAAATCTCAGCAAATCTGGAATATTTTTCAGTAAAAATACCCCAAAAGATGTGTTGCAGGAGGTTTTAGGAATAATGCAAATAGCACCTATTCCTTTAGATGATAAATATCTGGGATCTCCCCTATTCACAAATAAATAAGCTTTCCATGCTATCATTGGGATAATGAAAAGAAGGTTTGCTGGCTGGAAAGGAAAAACAATAAATCCAGCTGGAAAAATGGTTATGATAAAACACGTCACCTCAACTATGGCAAACTACCAAATGAGAACTTTCAAGCTACCTAAAACTGTCATAAAGGAGATGAATGATATCCAAAGAGATTTTTTCTGGGGAAAGGAAGAAGGTAAGAGTAAAGGAATATACCCTAAAGCTTGGCAGGCAGTTTGCACAACAAAATAAGAAGGTGGTCTAGGTTTGGTAAACCTGGAAAAATTCAACAATGCAATAATATCAAACATAGGATGGAGGATGATAAAGCAACCTGAGGCCATAGGTGCTCAAATAATGCAAGGCAAATATTTCCCAGAGGGAGACATAATGCATATGTCCACAAAACCAAAGCCTACTTACTCATGGGTCTGGAAAGGGGTCCTATCAGGCATTGAAAACATACAAAAAAAATCTAAAAATGGGAAATTGTAAAGGTGAAAAAATCCTAATATGGTCTGATAAATGGATATCCAACCACAAAGGAACTATTGAAAAACCTGACAATTGCACAGAAAATATCACAAAAGTAAGTGATCTGATTGTAAACAACACTCACTGGAATGAAACTCTTCTTTCTGATGAGAAGATAAGAAAAACCAGGATAAACACAAATCTGGAGGATTGAGTAATCTGGCCTCTGACACAAAATTATTTCACTGTCAAAACTTTATACAAGGAATTGACAAGAAATAAATCCAACCATCAAGGAGGAACTAAAAATTGGAAGGCAGTCTGGAATCTAAAGACAAGCCCCTCAATAAGCTAACATCTTACCTACTAATGACAGGATAGGCAGACATCTCACTCACATTGACAGCATATGTAAAATCTGTCATTGCCGAAGGAAAACCCTAACACACCTGTTTATGCACTGTCCAATTGTCATACAAGTTTGGAAGTAACTAAGGATTAGTCATGAAGAGGTCTATGGTCAACATGATGATTTCCATGGTTGGCTATCTCACCTATTGAATGGAAGGAGCCACAGTCACACCCAAAAAGATTGGGCTGAGCTTTGTGTTACAGTTCTATGGCATGTCTGGAAAGAGAGATGTAATACACATTTCAACAAACCAACAGCCACAATCCCACAACTTGTAAGAGAAATAAAGGTTTTCATGAACACAAAAGAAGCAGCTGAGGCAAAAGACAAGAAAATTTTCATGCACACAGGTTATACCAAAAAGGAGGTTGAAACTCAAATTATATAATTCAGACCAAACTGGAGGCCTCCAGGAGTGTTCACCTTAAAAATAAACACAGCCATATTCTATGACATCTCAAGTCATTACTTTGGAATAGGACTAATCCTGCATGACTTTACAGGAAATTGCACAGGGGCTAGGTGCTTTGGGCAGCTCCAAGGAAGCACAATAGACATTCAAAAGAAAGCTACTTAGGAGACATACAATTGGGATGCGGAGCTGGAGAGCAGAATGGAGATAGAATCAAATTCCTGCAATCTAATACAGCTGACCAGAAGTATCCATGCTGAGCACATTGAAGAAATATTCAAGCAGAAGGACAACAAAGCAAAGTATTTTGAGATTATCACTTGGAGCACTACGACCCTTCTACAAAACTCTCTAGCTTTAAATTTGGCAAAACTCTATTCTGTCTGTAATATCCCAAAATCTTGGGGGGAACAGGAAGTCCAAACTCTTTTACATCATCTTAATGAAGAGTCTGTAAGCCTCCTTCATGCTAACAATTTGTAACCCTGAGGACCAGGTTTTGTCCATTTTCTTATAAAAAAAAGGTTACATTTGGATTGTATTACGTGTATACATACAATTACATTATCTGATTACAAGGATATATTTATAATTATTATATATAAGAGAATAATTATTTTTCAAGAATTAATGCGAGATTTGTTGAGCACAAAATATATTGCGATATCTTGTAATTTTGGTGTGCATATTTTGGATATCTTCTAATTTTGGTGAGCAAATGATCTTCACTATACTTTTTTTCTTTTTTTGACGGAAAAAGGCAGTGCCTTGTAATTTCATTGATATGAAATTTTGGTTACATGATCAATTACATCAGAAACAAATGGAAAGAAACAACTAGTACAAACATTACAGATTTCAAAACTTAACAATAAAACCCAGTATTGTACTATTCTCCAATCCATCGACGAAATTGATATCTTTCTAATGGTTATAATTTTAAACCATTTTGATTTTTGATCTTCAGAACCTTGATCTTCAGATTCTTGATCATCAACATCATATATGTTATATGCTTCCATAGTGAAGAAGTAATAAGCCCAAATCGGCATCATCACAATCAACATCGGTATTAACTTTCGTCGTATTTTATAACATACTTGAAAACGATGCAGCAGCACCACCAGAAAAAGCCATTATGGCTATCATATAAGAAATCTGAATGGAATTGTGACACCATAAGATCTATAAAAACAGAGAAAATCCCTGAAAATTGTTGGAACAACAATTACTTTTATTGGATATTTACATAAAACTAAGAGAAATAACCTTGATTTTCCCGGAAGATTTGAACAATCAAATCAAATCCGAGAAAATCAAGGAGATTGAACGATGAAATAGGTAGTTTTTTTTCTTATTCTTGAGAGTTTTGGGAGAGAAGAGAGAGAAAATGATTACTACTATTAGGTAGTTTTACTATTCTCTTCTAATCTTTAAGTGCAAGTCTCGATATTGGGCCCAATAAAGACGTCTGCTAACGTTTAAAATCTCCCTCAAGTCGGAGATATAAGAGAAATATCGACTAGACCCTATTTACTAGTTAACCGAGTTTATAACTTAGCACCTACAGGTTTGGTGAACATTCAGCGATTGGTTGCTGATTTGTTTGATATAGTATGGAGTAATGAGATTACCTTGAATCTCCGTGTTAGCTGATTTGATATAATGTGGAGTAATGAGATTATCCGGAATCTTCTCACGAATGAAATGTCAATCGATTCCGATATGTTTGGTTCGCTCATGGAATACTGAATTTTCAACGATATGAACTGTAGTTTGACTATCACAGTGAAGTGTGAAATTAAGATTCTGAAATTGGAATATGTAAGTCCTTAAAGATATTTTAACCATTGTCATGCTACAATTAAATTATCTATGGTCCTATATTCGGCTTCGGCGGAAGATTGAGAAACAATTGTTTCTTAATTTTTTACAAAATCAAACTATCTCCCAACATGGCGAACTAACTTTGGTTGAGTGGCGATTGGTTGGACAACCAGCCCGGTCTGAATCATTATAACCCCGTATATGAAGAAAATTTCGGGAGGTAACGGAAAACATATAAAGTTGCATCATGACGAGAAGTTCTAGGATTTTGCATAAATTAACTTATAGTTACATAGGTGGTGTTTGATTGAGTAACCGTTAAATAAAAAAAACGACCTATAAGTCTACAATATGGTGTAGGATTATATAAAGGGTAACCATCTGTAGGTTTGAGGCGAAGATTTTGCTCGATGGAAAAAGAAACCAATTTGGATACGATTAGCCCCGTATCTTTCAAGAGATCAAGATATATTTCTTTCACATAGAAAAATACCTTGAGTTGAACGAGAAACTTTAATCCTCATAAAATATTTTAGGTGTCCCAGAATTTTAAGTGAAATAATGTTTTTCTAGAGGCGCATTGAATTTTGATATATAGGTTTCATCATTACCCGTAATGATAATATCATTTGCATATGTGTGTGTGTGTGTATGGATCCACGACTATAGATGAAGAGTGACTAATCTGACTTAGATTGGTGAAAACCTTCACTGATATGTACAGATGAAAATATGCAAACCACTATCGGGATGCCTTTTTTAAACAATATATATATATATATACACACTTGTGTGTCATTTGTACTTTGAAAATCTGGTGGCAGTTTCATGTATACCTCTTCTTCGAATCTCCTCAAATAAAATCATTACTTACATCAAGTTCATCTAAGTGTCATCCACGAATTACATCCAAAGAAAGTAAAACTCTTACGGTTATTAATTTCGCTACAATATATAATCTTTTAGATATAAAGGAGTATTACGATCCCTAGTGGGATATGTTGAGATTTGTTCATTCACTTCCGATGTCAACTTATTTGGTGGTGATAACTGTTAGATCATCGCTCGATGAAACCCGCAACATATGGTATGTCAAACTTGTTGTGAATTTTAGTTGGTCAAGACTGTGTCTTTATTTACAATTTACTAAAGTCAGTCTCAGACTAGGATTAAAGCATGGTTGTTGAGTATTAGAATTCACCAATCGATCTTTAAGATTTAAGATTGAAGATTGAAGACGGCCTCAACGGGAACTTCATTAATAAAGTTACATGAACTATTTTCGAACTCGCAAGTTTTGTGTTCTCAAGCTTGTTGTTGATGTTAGATGTACAAAAATATATATTGATTTCTAGTCTACTAAAGTTAAGTCTCGTACTAAAATTAGAGTATGGTAGATGAATATCAGACACACTGAATAACCCTCGAAGATTGAAGACCGAAGAAAAAAATGAAGACATCTACGAGAAATTCATCAATAAAGATGTATGTGAAAACTGACTTATCTTATTTACTCATGGCATATACCATTTTACCTTATGAGACTATGTCATACTATTTTAGTAGATTTAATATTGCAAAGAAGAAGAAATTTTGAGTTTAAGCTGGTCTTGGTTAAATTCTCGAAATATGATTCAAGCAATGGATGTTCATATATCCTTAACAATCTTAGTTAGAACAATATATTGGTCACAAACTATTTTTGTTTTAACTTGATCATTGGAAATTTCCTAAGTAACAGTGCATATTGTTTATGACTATTGAGAATATTTCAAATTAATTATGAGAGGTTGAGAACTGGTTGGCGCATGGTTCACATACTTGTATATATTACCTAATTCAGTCCAAAATTCCGCAGACATTTGAGAACCCGATTTGTGAACCTTTTACATCTGAATTCCGAAATAGAGTTAAGGTTTGCAAAACCCTTGAATCTGACTTCACGAACTGCCAAGGTCTGCATACCATTATGATTTTTGAGATCTTCCAAGAACTTCTCTACACAATCAGTTATACAGACCTTTGGTCTATATATATTGATTGTGGAAAAGAAATAGAAAAACTCTATATACAATCTTATATAAGGAACTTTGACTTGACCTACCTGTGATTGTATTAGATTTTGTCCATACATGTCGAACGAAAAATTTGATGATGTACTTGGTAGTTGGTACCCTGTCATTTTCAATTGGTATCAGAGTCGGCAAACACCGTTAGACCTAATAAGTTTGTGTTTTTATTGTTTCTAAAAGTACTATCCTGATGGGTAACAGTAACGGGAGGTTTGTTTTGTTCACCTGTAACGTTACACATAATTCCTTAAGGATTCTTCAGAGTCTTTTATCTAGGAGACCAAATGAATGTTTAGTCATTGTAGATGATCTCAACTCAACTAAGTATTGTGATCTAATAGTTGATGAAAAAGAATCTAAAGGAGGAAAAAGAAAAGTTCCTTTAAAAGGGGGAAAACTCAAGAGTATTAGGCTCTGTTGTCTGAAAAGGTCGTCACACAACTTCATAAGGAATTCGGTAAAGGATGGTCAACATACGAAGATATCTTCAATGCCATTAAAGACAGTACTCTTGAATTCTTGCAACACGAATTCCTTGCAAAACCGACACTGATAAATTATGTTATCATTTGGACATAATGGGATGTCTTCCACAATCCCTGATAACAAAACTACAAAGATGATGACTACTCCGATAAGATATGAAACTCAATCGTTTGATCACATATCCAACAAAGGGGAAACTTAACAGAGAATATCAAGCCTTATCAAGAAATCTCACCCAATTGATCATGCTAGCTACAAACAAAGATTACCATTCTGATATGGTTCGTGATCATCTTCATGCTCACCCAACTTCTTGGTCACAAGAGTTTGGCCCACCCCATCATGTATACATCTTGAGACGGGGAAAGTAACAGATAAGTAGTTCTTATTTATCTTTCTGCTTATTTTTGGTTTGTTGTAATCAATCCTCATTTATGTTTTATCAGGTACTTCTGGTGGGATCCGAGTATTCTCTGATAATATACACTAGTATAATAAAGAATACGTCTAAAAAAATTCAAAGTAGTGAAGACGCTAAAACATCCTTCTTTTCATGTTGAGCCTTGCTCCATAAAGACGTGATTGTACGAAATAAATCTGTATGAGGTGTCATGGATGTCTCCTACGCACTTGTATCTACTTTAGAAAGTTAACTTTGGCTTGGATGCTAGCCCATCACTAATAGTGAGTTCAAAACATAATGATTCGATGTGGGTTTCGACAGGTCTTATGCTCTTAATAAAAAAAAAATCCATGTTTGTTTGACTCGTGCAAGAGAGGAGAACACGACTCATATGATTTTTTTTTTAACTAGCTAAGATTAAACATGATTTTAGCTATTTTATCTAATCATCATGCTGATATTTAAACTTAGGTTTGGGTTTAAAAGAAAACCAACCACCGTAATGTTATCTCTGTGGAATATCAAAAATATTTTAAGAAACATTGTTCATTTTGGTGTAATACATTATGTGGAGGAATTATTCAATCAGTTAACCAATTTTATATCGTAATTTTGTTGTTAAGACTTTTTTGTAAGTCTCAGTGATGACATCTAAAAAATTTCTCATCAACAAAATTTCTAGAAAAGATTCCCTAAGAAGGACTTTTTTAATTTTCTTCAAAATAGTTATTGGATCGTAACCAGCTAGGCTCGTTAAGTCCTTTATAAGTTTCACGGACTCGTGAATATCCTTAACTTTCTTCTTCCTCAACAATTCACGTACCGCGATAAGGAAATAACCTAGGTTATGGAATCCAATGTATTTCTCATGATTTTGGAGTCTATCTTCTATAATCTCGATACCGTTTTGATCGAAGTCAAAACTATTCAACAACGATTGTATCAAATGAGGCGATTACTCTTTAAAAGGCTTGATTCATGTAAGTTCTTCATAGATCTTCTTCTCAACTAACTATTTTTGTAAAGTATGGTTAGAATCAAAGGGGATCATAAGAAACCTAAGAAAACGGGTAAGGTTTCTTCATAAAAGGAAATTAAGGAAAAAGTATAATCAAGTAATCAAACATCTTGTAAGATTGATTTTATTAGTGAGGAATTCTCTATGATTTATGACAAAATTCTTCTTACAGGTTTCATTAAATAGAAGAAATTTGCGAGGGAGTATGTGGATAGTGGTGAACTATCATGTTGATGTTATTATAAAGGTATTTTATGCCAACATCCATGATGCAATCTTGAATAACTAAGATTTTAAACCAAAATTAGGGAGAAAGTTATAGAAGTTAATAGGGAATGGTTGGTGATGTGATTTTAGATAGTGGTAAATAAGGTTGTCGTTCACTTGGACTTTGTTGAGATTGATTCTAGGCTTAAATACTAAAAATAAGAAAATATATACAAAATATGTCACAGGATGAAGAATTTACTGGGACTCAGGATTTCACTGTTTTTCATATTCAAGTGGTTCAGAAATTAATCCTAGGCAATTATAGCTCAAAATAAAAGAAATATTAACTCTATTCTTTGCCAAAGTAGATTTCATAAAACATTAGTTGTAAGTTGTGAGCATGACGCATCAAAAGTAAGCAAAACTAAGCATGCGACATCAGACAAAATAACAAATAATTAATTGAAATCATAAAACAATTAAATTATTTGCACATAGTTATAAAAGAATTAATTTAATTACCATATGGGTGAAGAACAGCTTCCTCCATCGTCCCAGTGACGGGTTTAGCTTCTCATGATGCAAATACACTCAAAAAGATAATTCATTGCTCAAAAGGTCCTTACAAGGATGATAATATGGGAGAAAATAATTAAAAACGGGTTTGTAACACTTATTTCTGTTACAAACCAACTATTACAAAGAACGATAAATGAGTATTGTCGATGACACTGTAGCAACAACGACTATTCTATGTGTGTCTTATGTTCTTCACAGCAGTATAAAATGGCTATTCTGTGCAACTCGAAATTCCTAGCTCTGTAATGTGCTCAATGTCTCCCTAACTCTCCATCCCCCTCTCTGAACGTCTAGCACCCTTTAAATACATAGCAACACCACCAAATCTCCGCCATAATTCGAGATAATCCTCTCTTTATCACATTATTCTCCACTGCCAGACATGAGAAATAATTTCCATTCTTAGATCTTTCACGCGTCTGCAGAAATCTAACATACTTCAAACAGACTCATACACGTCCCAGAAGAAGATATACATGCTTTGACCTCGTGCAATCTTTCCCAGAATAAAGAAAATCTCGAGAATAACTCACGGGAATAAAGGATACTATATTTTCTTCCAAACCCACGTTGCAACCCAATTTTCTCGATTCTAATGGACTTACCAGTTCTGTTTAAGTGTAACATGCCCAAATCAATCAATTGGAGCGTTTGAATCTCTCCAGAAATCTTCCGAATCAAATCCAAAAAATCTCGTAGTTTCATAGTATTTTTTCCGTGAACATGTAGCTTTGTTTCCATCTCAGCGATTGTACGGTCCTACTAGATTGAATCCAACACTACTACCATCTCTGTTTAGCTCAAATAAACAAATCCAAAAATTTTCTGCCCTTGAATCTTTCTAGAACGTGATCAAAACTCGAACCCTAAATCTGCCTGCGTCTGCATTATCTTCCCGCCAATTTTGAAATTTGAAATGAAGAAGAAGAGGTGCCCTGATCCAAAACGCGGGCGTCTTTAACAGCAGGGGTGCGTGGGGGTGCCCTTATCCAAAATGAGGTTGTCTTTAGTACTTTTCCGGGGGTGCCCCGAGCAACTTTTCGAGCCGAATTTTCCAAAAATGTTTATTTCCCAAAAATACCTACAAACATATAAAACACCATAATAAGTACGAAATGGAGTACCAACAATACAGAACATTGAGGACAAATTAGACACAAAAATATGTCTATCAAATACCCCCAAACTTATTATTTGCTAGTCCTCGAGCAAAACTAATCTAGAAAAATAAAATCCTAACTCGCTAGGTGGCCCTAGCAACCGAGTTAATCTCGGGAGGGTTTACCAGATGTGTACCCACAAAACCTTTACTCCAGACCCTAGCTATATACGCAGAACCTTGGAAGGCACAAAAAAATCTCCTTGGTTGACATACAAACATTGACTATAGGAGGAAGTACCCTGATGCGAAATTCCAATTGTTGTACACGAGTTTGCACTCAGCATACTAAAATTCATATATAAGTGACAAAGCTCTACTCAGATAGTTTCTGGACATCATAACCGGAGTCAACCAATCACATGGAAAGATTAAGAAGATGGATAAAGAGAAAAGTATATGGTTTGAAGTGAACGGTGTTTCCCATATCTGTCTGAAGGCCTCTGCCAAGATGAACCTATCCTAATGGACTGAGATACCGATCTGACTAATATCAACACAACTGGCAAATACAAGGGAACCAGTGGTCGATAAACCTAACTCTAGGTCAACACAACTGGCATATACAAGGGCACCAGTGGTCGACTTTATTGAATTTATTCCGGTTGGTCTGATGGTCTGGTCTCATTTATTTTTTTTTATTTTTTTTGATGTCTTAGTCACTCTGTTTCACCCTAGCAATGGTAACAACTTGAATCGTGTGCCCCACCAAATCACTTAAAAAATAAAAACAGAAGGATTAGGATTCAACGAGATATGGCGAAACTACCATTTTTTTTTAATTCTAACACCTGAGCTCTGTGCTTTTATGAATAGACTCTTTAGATGTTTCCATCTAATCATATTGGTTCCTCAACTCCTATAACCAAGATGTTCCCATCCACTTAGATTGGTTAGTTCCAACCTTAATAAACATAAATTTCTAGGCTTTGGAGTTTATTTATTGCAACTAAAAAGTTTCTCCCATACCCCCAAACTTAAATCTAACATTGTCTTCAATGTTCTAAAGATAAAATTAAAAGCATGAACAAGGAGAAACTGTTACCACTCGAAGCAAAAGAGTTAAGGAAAGATATTACCGTGTTGCATGAGATTGGGTTACCTCCCAAGAAGTGCTAAGTTTAAAGTCTTCAGCCAGCCATCGGAAGGAATTAATCACTTCATAGAATCATAAAGCAGTAGCCGGAATAATTGTGGGTCATCTGGATCAAAAAGTGCTAACCACAAGAAGAGGAAACTGCAACAGACCAAAAAGATACCGAACATACTCTTGCTTAAGAAAACTACATATAGTTGTGTTTCATGTTCAGGTTCTATAAAAGCGTCTAAATAAAAAGTTTTCATTGGTTGGATTTCCTCCAAGGCATTCTGAAGATCAGGCAGAAGAGTCTGGAAATACTCAGCTAAGAACTTAGAAGCGCATAATAAAAGCCTGAATAATTGGGGATCCTCTAAGTCAATCATATTTGACTCACGCACTGACCACAATGAAAGAGGTGGTCTTCCTTAAACAAATGTGTCGACCCTAATCTCCTAAAGTAATTAGGTTTAGTCTCAAAACTCAATAACTGACACATTTCATCCCACAATTGGAATAAAAGTTTTTGGTTGGAAAAAAAAATCAATCTGGGTATCATAGCCTGGGTAAACCACATCAACCATAGGATGGGTTTCTAACAACTGAACTTCTTCATGGACATTATTAGGTTCGAGAAAACGCGTATAAAAATAATCTTGTAAAATGGTTGAGGCACATATTTCAAGTCCCAAGTGAGGGACCTTTTTAAGAGTTAAAGCACATGGAGAATAATGATCATCCCCAAATTTGGAGTTTTCAGTATCTCTAGAAAGACTAGTCACAACTTCCCTAATTTCTAGGTCATCAGATTCCTGGAAATGATCAATTGATTCTTCTAAGTCAGGTTCATCCTCACTCATCTCTACGAGTTCATTTTCTTCTAAGAGTAGAGTTTCCAAATTTCTAGACTCGAAAACAATATTCTCAGGATAAACTAGTTCCCCTAAACCATCATTGGCTTTGTAATCAAAAGGAAGTACAACTTCGTCTAAAACGGTATTATCTCTAGTCAAATCCCCGTCCTTAGGTGGATAATATTTAAAATATCGGGATTTGAACCAGAAATATCATCATCATTATCAAGCTCAATAGGAGTAAAAAATTCCTGATTACCATGCCTAAATACTTCAAATTCTTCATCAACATTGTCCACATCATACTCATCACTATCATAACATGGAAATGGCTGAACCTTATCTACACAAGAAGTGTCACCAATTCTAACCTCGATATCTTGATTATGCAAATAACTATCCTCATTTTCAAGAGTATTATTGGACACACTATATTGGAAATTCAAGTCATTTCGAGCAATACTTTCGTTCGTCTCTAACTCAAGTCTATGTTTCGACTCAACTATCCTCTCAAGGGTCTCTTCTAAAGAAAGATCCCTAAGTGTTGGATCTAAGTTTTCACTTAACCTATTGAGTATATCTTCCAAAAAATATTCAGTCGTTGCTGCAGTTCTTTCGTCCATAACTACGTTGTTCACCTCATCTAATTTGTATGTCGATTCAGCTAACTTACATGATGACTCATCTCAATTCCTGAGATACTCTTCTAGAGAAGGAATAGGAACTGAAGGATCATAAAAAGGACTACTTTTCAATAGTTTGATTGTATCCTCTAAAGACGAAGAACTAGTATTATAATCTTCTTGCCCGTAAGACCGATGCGCGTGTGGATAGTAATTGGGCTCACCATGGTATGACCCAAAACCTTGAAAAGGTTGGCGTGCCCAACTACTATTTACACTATGATCATAAAAAGAGTAATGTCCATGTTGTTCAGTTGGATAATCATTGTATTGGCTATACCAGTTCGACATGGTAACTGCATGGGAATTCTAAACAAGCACAAACAAGGCTGACTCGATCACAACAAGCCTATTTTATCTAGCAAACAAAAAGCATGATGGCTCCACTTATATTTTTTCTAGACTAGCTTCTATTCTTTCGAAAAGGAATTCGTTACAATCTGAGCAAATATCTCTGGAATCAATCCGAGTTAAAGTAAGTTGAATAGAGACGAGGGAAGCTCAGTGGAGATTTGATACCCAAGGCCTCACCGGCGTTACAAGGAGGCGTATTCAACTCACAGTAACCATCATGAACTTCAAAGTATGCCCAAAAGAGTAACCAATATTTTTCTAACGACTTTCCTAATAAGCTCGTTACCCTATCGGTCTCGTTCTAGTCCAAATTTTAAGGCTTAGGTTCGCGTAGGTTGTGTGTTCCTAAGGCGGGAAAGAAGGAAACGGTGATGAAATCCGAGTCCTTATCTTGATTTGGTATGGCCTTGCCCTTTACTAGAAAATTAAATCCGATTTCAGGTCCTCAACATATATGCATACAAAATCATCCAGTAAACCCACTGATAGGGGATTCACGGGTGTTTAGAATTCTTACCTCCCGTTCCAGACGGGCGAAGAACCGCTGAAGTCGACTCAGGACACGACTCCTATGTCATTTACGACTACGAGGGGCCGAGGCGATATCGTAATCGTCGTCCTTCTCTACAAACAATTTATATTTAAACTACCCTTCCATTGGGTTAAAAAAAATAAAGTCCCAAAGTCCACAGTCCAAAAATAAAGTGCAAAAGAAAAAGATAATCTATAAAAAAAAAAATTGATGTGATTTTAGATAGTGGTAAATAAGGTTGTCGTTCACTCGGACTTTGTTGAGATTGATTCTAGGCTTAAATACTAAAAATAAGAAAATATATACAAAATATGTCACAAGATGAAGAATTTACTAGGACTCAGGATTTCACTGTTTTTCATATTCAAGTGGTTCAGAAATTAATCCTAGGCAATTATAGCTCAAAATAAAAGAAACACTAACTCTATTCTTTGCCAAAGTAGATTTCATAAAACATTAGTTGTAAGTTGTGAGCATGACGCATCAAAAGTAAGCAAAACTAAGCATGTGACATCAGACAAAATAAAAAATAATTAATTGAAATCATAAAACAATTAAATTCTTTGCACATAGTTATAAAAAAATTAATTTAATTACCAGATGGGTGAAGAACAGCTTCTTCCATCATCCCAGTGATGGATTTAGCTTCTCATGATGCAAACACACTCAAAAAGGTAATTCATTGCTCAAAAGGTGCTTACAAGGATGATAATATGGGAGAAAATAATTAAAAACGGGTTTGCTATTTCTGTTACAAACCAACTGTTACAAAGAACGATAAATGAGTATTGTCGCTGACACTGTAGCAACAACGACTGTTCTATGTGCGTCTTATGTTCTTCACAACAACAGAAAATGGCTATTTTGTGCAACTCGAAATTCCTAGCTCTGTAATGTGCTCAAGTCTCCCTAACTCTCCATCCCCCTCTTTGAACGTCCAGCACCCTTTAAATACATAGCAGCACCACCAAATCTCCGCCATAATTCGAGATAATCCTCTCTTTATCACATTATTCTTCACTGCCAGACATGAGAAATAATTTCCATTCTTAGATCTTTCACGCGTCTGCAGAAATCTAACTTACTTCAAACAGACTCATACACGTCCCAGAAGAAGATATACATGCTCTGACCTCGCGCAATCTTTCTCAGAATAAAGAAACTCTCGAGAATAACTCACGGGAATAAAAGATACTTTGTTTTCTTCCAAACCCACGTTGCAGCCCAATTTTCTCGATTCTAATGGACTTACCGGTTCTGTTTAGGTGTAACATGCCCAAATCAATCAATTGGAGTGTTTGAATATCTCCAGAAATCTTCCGAATCAAATCCAGAAAATCCCGTAGTTTCGTAGTATTTTCCCAAGAACATGTAGCTTTGTTTCCTTCTCAGCGATTATCTGGTCCAACTGGATTGAATCCAACACTACTACCATCTCTGTTTAGTTCAAATAAACAAATCCAAAGAGTTTCTGCCCTTGAATCTTTCTAGAACATGATCAAAACTCGAACTTTAAATCTGCCTGCGTCTGCACTATCTTCCCGCCAATTTTGAAATTTGAAATGAAAAAGAAGAGGGCCCTGATCCAATACACGGGAGCCTTTAACAACAGGGGTGCCTGGGGGTGCCCTTATCTAAAATGAGGGTGCTTTTAGTACTTTTTCGGGGGTGCCCCGAGCAACTTTTCGAGCCGAATTTTTCAAAAATGTTTATTTCCTAAAAATACCTACAAACATATAAAACACCATAATAAGTACGAAATTGAGTACCAACAATACAGAACATTGAGGACAAATTAGACACAAAAATGTGTCTATCAGTTGGCTAGTCTTACAAATCAGCCTATGAGAAACTTCTCTTTTTCTAGACCAAAAAGAGATAGACCACCTTGTGAAACCATCTCCTTGAAATTGGTTAGGCGAATATTTCGATGGAAGGATAAGAATTTCAAACCGAAAAATATGCTTGTCCTTGATGGTTTTTGGAAAATTTGAATTATATATATTTGTCCTTCTACCATGACAAATTTTTGTTGGAGGCCGGACTTCGCTAAATTGATTTATTATGTCTATTTGAATACTCAGGGTTTGATTATTCTTCAAATTTAACTGGGAGAATTTGTAGAACGTTCAAAATTGCTCAAATTGGTACTTCTCTTGGTACTCTCACTCCTATTTTCAAGTTTACATTTCGACGAAAGAGCAATCATTCTCCTTCATTTATCAGTTCTTGTGATCCTACCAAGGGGCGGCCCCAGCCCATTGCAATGGTGTGCACTTGCACCCCCTGCCCAGCTGGCTCCAAAGCCTATATTAGGCCAAATAAGAAATATTTTTCTATATACTAAGCCTATCTTTGCTTCTTTGCACCCCATAATATTTTTTTTGTATCCATAGCAAAAAACTTTGATTCGCCCCTGATCCTACCTCTTTGAGTTTTTTTTTATAAAATTCTTAAGAGAGTTCAAAAGGTAGACAATAATGTGTGTGCAACAACAATTGGGCTTTCTTGCAACAAAATTTCCTGAGATCAAGGAAGATATGGAAAAGATTCAGACTATATGGGATGACTCTGAAAGTGAAAATGATGCTTAAGTCATTCAATATCTCATTCTTTGTTTATAGTAAACTCCTTAAATGAATTTATTCTTATTGTCTTAAGGAGAAAAAACTAGCTTTTGAAGTAGTTTATTTATGTGTTCTACATTAGATACTTCAAATATTATCATATATCAATTATTGAAGTTTATTTGGTTAAGTTTTATTTTGCAGATGATTCCAATACTAATATTTATCGATTATTTTGTGTATTGCTTATTTTGTCAGATTTATTTTTTGCTACCATATTTTTGGTGACCAGAACGAATATCTCATATTTTCTCATTGGCTAAGCTCTTAAATTTTTTGTTTGTAACTGGCTAAAGAAGAGTAAACTATTTTGAGATTTTTTTTACTTGTATTTTTTTTTATTATTATTAATAATACAAGGTTTACAGTGAGTTAGTTGGGAGCCTAGCAACAAGTTGGGCCCCAATGCCTTTCTGAATGACAAGGCCTATCCTATGGAATAAATAGTTGCGAATTGTATATTGAAATCATGGCCGGTGATGCAGTTATTTAACCTTTTCAAAAAGTCCACCATATCATGTCCGAGTTCACTGAGGGTAGAAAAATCTAAGATGTCGAAACCGTAACCATGATTGTTGCACTTGTACAGGTATTTGTTACACTTACGAGATACCGCGTTGGAGATGGCATGGCATGGCATGGTTGGAAAAATCAAACCAGTGAAAGGTGAGACACCAGTAACTGTTAGAGAACAGCTCGGTTGAACTCACCAAGCATTGGTATGTCAAGTTTGGTTTTCATATTTTAGTATCAAAACTCATCTATAGTCGCTTGATTAAGTACTAGAGTCAACTTCGTTTAGGTTAGAGTAGAAAGTCTAGGAATGTTGAGACGTACAAGTATTACTCCGAAGACCCGAAGAATGTAAAGAAGTAATGATTACAACGACGAAATCATCCTTCCACTTGAGGTTAGTAATATTGACTTGATATTTTTTCAATTCCTAACGTATCTTTCAAGTCGTGCTATATTGAAAACATAACATGGGAAGCTGTACATATTATATATAATACTTTAGTGATGAGACTTGGTCATAACAGTATGATCAAAGTATCAAGGAAAACATATTACGAAGTATAAACACTTATCTTTTGGAACTTCGTAAATACGACATCAACATAATCTATTGTATATAGTTATTTAATTATGTTTGCATTATTTAGGTATGATTTCATCCTAGAAAACTATGTATCTTTACATTAGTTTAATGAACTAAATGCATGAACTTGTTTTCACAATCGAAAGGGAAATCATGATTGGTCTTTCTGTTCATTGAATATCTTTTAGATGACCAATGGAAGATGACTATGGTGGAGCCTATCTTAACTTGGTTAAGACTTGAGGTATAACCGTTCATTGCCTATATAATATAGCTAGTTGTATTCGGTCATGAGCTACATTGTAAATCAAGGTGTAACCGATCACAAGCTATATTGGAATGCAAGTTATAACCGGTAACAAGTTACTTTGGTAACCAAGGTATAATCGGTCACAAGATGAATTTGGAAGTTAGTTTATCACAAGCTACCTTTGGGAAGCAAGTTATAACCGATCACAAGCTAACTCGGGAGGCAAGGTGTAAACGTTAACAAGCTACTTTGTGGAGCAACGTGTAACGATTACAACCTATATTAGAAATCATGTTATAATCGTTCACAACATACTTTGGAGTGATGGTTTAATCGGTTCCATGTACAAAACCAATATCAATGGTTCACATATTTCTTCATGGTATATGTGAATTAGGGTTTTGGGTTTTTCAAGATGAGAAGTTTCCAGATGTCGACCTATTTGAACATGTACATAACTATTATCATTTATTGTTCAAATATATTCCTTGATACTCAAGGTGATCCCTAGTCCGAAAAAGTGAAAAGCATTTAATTATTATTTTCATCATGTATGTTTTAATTACCAGCAATTAAAGCATATCCTCTGGAAAATATTATTAGTTAATGTACTAGACTAATAATAGAAGTTTTCTATTAGAGTTTTCGGAAATAATGATTAACATTAATTGGAAATAGGAAAATCGAATTTAGGTACTTTAATGCATATGTTGAGAATATTTTCGGTTTTGGAGTTTCCTTGTTGTCCAAACAACCTTGGTCTATAAATACTTGAGTTTGCATTTCTTGCAAAATATCCTAAGAGCCATGCAAACTCCATTTCTTGTTGTTTCTGGTGGAGCTGCCAATCCGGAGAGGAAAGTATCCTAATTAGGCGAAATATCTTACGACTTCTCATTTAAAGACTTATGTGGGATCAAGAAGCTCTATGAGTACCGTTGGTGGGAAACTAGATAATTACAGTGTTATTAGTTTTCGATTATTGATTTGATTGACTAACGGTTGTTGAAACTTTGATTTCACCTAGTTTGTTTATTCTTGAGAACCTTCTCTTCTGATATAAGGCTCACTCAAACTAGATCAAAGTATTGACGGGATATTTAGAACCATCTTCGGATCTAAAGACATCTTGTGATAATCCATTGTTAACAGACTCCATTCTGTGCTTGATTGATTACAAGAGGTTTAAAGTGTTGTTGTGCAGGTTATTGAAGGCAATAGAAGATTTGAAGACAAAAAAGAATTCTTATTAGTTTTCGTATCTTGTGGATTTAGGGCACAAACCTTGATCGACCGGGATCCAACTAGAACGGTTTATCATTGATAGACTTGATTGATTTGTTGCGTGAGATCACCATATCGCTTTATAGTTTCTCTTTGAGATCTATATTGATCGATTGCGAATCTAGAAATTGATTATTTCGGTAATCAACATTTAGATTGATCTAACCAGAAAAAGGAGTTTATTAGATTAAACAGAAGATCCTTGGTCAACAACTCATTAATATCTTCAAGCAATATTGATTAGAGTGGGTACCAAACAGATTCTTCCGTTGTTGTTTGAAATATGATCCAAAGGACTTGTTACTCACATGCGTGACTCTAGAAGTCGAAAGCGCAGGGATACTGACGAAACTAAGTAGTTAGGGGTATTCTGCTTGGTCTCAACTATACGAAGTTGGTATTAGATTTTGTACAGCGGCTTAATTCTGAGAGTATTCAAAATTGGACAAGGTCCCGGGGTTTTTCTGCATTTGCAGTTTCCTCATTAACAAAATCTTGCTGTGCCATTTACTTTATTATTCTACAATTATATTTGATTTATATAATTTAAAGTAAATTTAACTTGTACATTAATTCCGTAACACTTGATAGTGATCCTATAGAGTTTCGGTTATTATCAAGTGCACACTTTTTTTGTCGTATCGTCTCTATCTTGTATCCATAGTCAATCACACAAGTGACCTTGTTGTTGTATTGTCTCGATCTCGCATCCGTAGACGATCACACAAAGTATGAATCGAACTTTTTGTATCGTCTTGACTCTGTCCATAAACGATCACATTCGGTAGAGGACTTATAGGTTAAGAGGAAGAGAAATGAGTTAAAATTATTCATGGTGAATGTCAAAACATAGCAGCATTTCCGTCTTTTGATCCTCTTCTTCGTTATCACCAATTCTGCTTCTGAACTCATCTCTAGTAAGTACCCTCCAGTAAAGAGCTCCACTAACATATATAGCTGATCTAGAAAAACTCATCCTTGGCAAAATCACCCACTTCTTTTTTTCCAAAGATTGTGGTGTATTTGAGTACCCTTGCCTTTTCAGTAATGTTGAAACAAGTATCCTTGCCATTCTCCCAATTTTAAATAAGGATGTCAGTAGGCCTCAGTTCAGTAACGTTATCAGCAAAGAGACCTAAACCAATCTCTTTTATGGATGGGACCCCTGTTGTAAAACAAACATCCACTAAAGTATAAGATCATGTCAAAATTTAAGGCCCACGTCGTTGGCACAGTGTAAAGCATGATTATCGAAGACATCGATCTCACTGTTGCAACTTGAACATAAAGTACCAGTTTCGAAGAGAGGGATACCTATACGGTAGCAAAGGAAGGAACTAAGCTGGCGCGGTCCAATGCTTTGGTTAAGCCTACTGATAGGACATGTTAAGACGTAATCTCGTGCATGTTGATCTTCCCACGATTACTTTGTGAATAGATTGCAGGGATTCCATAATATGATCTTAGTTGTCTCCTTACCTCTTTGAGTCTATAACTGGCAGGGAATAAGTTCGAGAAATCTAATATCTAGGTCTATACATGGCTAGGGAAGATAGTTCTTATGTGAGTCATATCGCTTAAATTATACTCTTTGCTTGTAACTGGCCACAATTTTTGTCGATAATAATTTTTTACGAAATGATGTTTCTTGATGCCTCTAACATTAAGACCATTATTTTTAACTTATTTTTTCGTAACTAGCATGAAGATAAATCAATATTTTGAGATACAAATTCACTTGTAAATTTATTAATGTCCAAGAAATCATTCTTTTGTAGTTAGAGAAAGGTCCCTCATGTTTTTTTCTTGTGAATGATATCAAATGGGGGAGAGTCCAATTTGAACTTTTATCTCTCCTTGATGAAGATGCTAAGCTGCAAAATTTAATGAAATTGTCTTAAAAGTTGGTATGTTATTTTTATTACCGATAACTCTTTTGTGTAGTTCATTAAGTTCCCTTTTCTTGCACCTTTGCCAATCTTTTTACAAAAAATGAGAGAATTATTCAGTATTCTACTATAACATATGGCTTATCAAAGCATTATGTAAGGGGGAGAACATATCATTGTAGTATTACTTCAAAGTTTTGACAAAGAGGTAGGTAAAATACTACACACCGGCGTAACAACTATTGAGTAGATTGACTTGTCATTCTAGAAAAGTTCTAATTGAATATTCTCACAAGTTCTTATTATCTACGGATCTTCAACAACAAAGGTGCCGACACGAGCATATGCGGAATCATGGAAAAACTTGAAGTACGAAGAATTTAAACAGATGTTGAAAATTCAAGAAATCAAGCATTATGAAAATTGAGATGAAAGGTTTATTTTATTGAATCCATATGTATTGGTAGTTTTGTCACTAAAAATGACAAATAGGGAGATTATTAGAGCATTGGTCGGTCGAACTCAAGTTTTGTTATCTCAAGATTGTTGTCAATGTTAGATGTTCAAAACTATACCTTTATTTTTGGTCTACTAAAGTAAAGTCTCGGACTAGGATTAAAGCATGGTAGTTGAATATATATCTTACATCAATGAATTCTTATTAAGGTTGAATACTAAAGAACAAACGAAGACATTTGCGAGACTTCATCAGCGAAGAGGTATGTGAAGACTGACATATCCTATTTACTCATGACATATACCATTTTATCTTATGAGACTATGTCATATGATTTGGGTAGAATATCCAAAGAAGAAAATTTGAGTTCAAGCTTGTCTTGGTTAAACTCTCGAAATACGATTCAAGCAATGGATGTTCATAGATTCTTAGCAATCTTAGTTAGAAAAATTTATTGTTCACAAGCTATTATTGTTTCAAGTTGATCATTTGGAAATTTCCCAAGTAACAATACATATTGTCTATGGCTATTGGGAATGCTTCAAATTTAATTATGAAAAACTTAAAACGGCTTGTCGTAACGTACACATAGTTGTATGTATTATCTAAGTCAGACTTAATTTCGCAGACTGTAGTGGTGTTCAAACCCTTTAAATATGACTTCGCGAACTGCCAAGGTATACACATCCGGTTTGCAAACCATTATGGCATAACTTCGCGAACTTCCAAGGGTTTGCAAACCCGATTTCAAACCTATACAGGTTCAGTATTAGCAGAAGATCACGAACTATTATATATGAGTATGTTCTCTTTTGTTACAACTCTCGTAAAAACTTCTAAGACAACTTTATTCATAAAATTACTTTGGTCTTGTGTATTATTGTTTAGTCCTGAGTGTTATTGAATATCGCTGGTTCTTGTAAGACCAAAGGCATATTGGCCGTTATGAACTATTATTGTGCATGGTTCAAGAATTCTGGACCATAGTGTATATTCTTTGTGTAATTTCAAGGAAAACATCTCACATGCTTACATGAATTTCTAATAAGAATTTCATCTAAACCGAGAAAGTGTTTTCTTGAATTCCAAGTAACCCTACCTGGAATTCAAAGTTACCCGAAGCCTTGAAAATATATAAGTAGAAAGACTACTACAACATGATTTCCCAAACCCTGACACTCTTGTGTCCTAGTTGCAAAGATAGAGTCGTCCTTTATAACCTAGGTTTTTCATATAACTGTATTCTACGTTACGACTCTGAATACCTCCCTTAGGGATTCGTGAATCCCGGTCAGACTATCTTTTACCTGATAGCTCTTATATGCAGATCTTGTTCTACTGGTTATCAAAGTTCACAGACTTTAGATCAGTAAAAAGATAGAGAGTAATCACAAATTTTTCTGCGTCTTAGAATTTAAGATTCCACAAGACAGATATCTAAACACTTCTTTTATTTTTTTGGATTGTTTTTGAGAAGTGGCTAGTAATCCAGGATTATATGTTAACCAAATGTAAGTGTTACAGATTCGTGAGGTTTGATGGACTTTTTCTACAACAAACAGATTTCCAAACCTAAATTAAAACATTTCAAAAAGGGATATCAAATAGTCTTGTCTGTTAGATTCAGATATGCATCAAAAAGTCTTCACTGAGGTTGAAACAACTTTTAGGATGTAAAGAACATTAGCTTAGGGAATCAAGTGTTTAAAATCTTGAAAGATGAAAGAGAAATAAGGAACACTGAACCTGAATTGATTGGAGAGTTAATTCAGTCTCAACTACATTCCAATCCGAAGTATGATAGTAGGCTAGTGTCTATAGCGGTTTAATATAATATGGTGTTTAAAGATGGAATAGGTCCTGAGATTTTTCTACAGGTGCAGTTTTCGTCGTTAACAAAATTTCTGGTATTCTTTTTTTTTTTTCCGCAGTATATTATTTATATTTATAGTAGGAACATCACAAGTAGTACATAAATCAATGGGAATTTTGACAAAAGTGCCCCTATTTTGAAATACACTAATAAAAGTGCCCCGTTTTTTTGAACTTTTCAAAAATGCCCTTTCTTTGACCGTTTTATTCAAAAAACGGCTAACTGCTTGTTAGAGTCGTTAAGTTACAGCTGGCACCTGATAAAAGTATCAAAAGCCCCTAATAGAATTGGTCTGAATAAGGCTGATTCGGCTGAGTCCCCGAGTTAGGGTTCAACGAGTCACTGAGTCGAGTCACTAAAGAATTAATTAGGTAGATTATAGTCTGCTTCTGGTGCTATTCCGGCCATTATCAGGCATGTTTTTCTTCTCACCTGCAAAACCTAGCATACATCTAATTCACAACCCAACCATTCATTTATTATCAACCCATTGGAAGCGTCAACAGACCACCTTCATCTTCCTTGTACAATTCATGCACCCTAGTTCACTAAACCATTCATCAACACCCACAACTGCAGTTTCATCTGTAATTCTGAATCATATCTCAGAGCCACAAACACGGCCACATCAAGTACACATACAAACCATTCTCAGCATCATACCTAACTCCAATTCCATTGTATCTGAACCAAACCCAAATTCTTAGAACCTCCAGTGAAGAATATGATTTACAAATTAAAGTCCCAAACCTCACAGTTAATTAATTTAAGTTCATACAAACACCATGAGATAAACTAAAACAAGCCTATGATCTCAAATAGATATAATTACAAAGAAACATGTATAGATTTGCAATTATTCAATCAGTAACACGAAATCATTTAAAAAAAATCAAAACACAAAAGCTATGAAGAACCCTAATTTCAGAAATTTCTAAAATTGAATCAACATAAATTTCAAAAGCTCTAGTGGACTAAAATTAAACCGAATTCATCTCTACCTCCTTCACCACCAGCAGATTCAGTAGAAACCCCTAAAATCATTCTCAATTTCACTATTAAGAAATCCAATTTGATTTCAGTTCACCACCATAATCAGACCAAATTTCTCATGATTTCCTTCAAACCCAAATTCACCATTTACACAATCTACAAACCCCTAACTCGTGTTTACATTCCAAACCTTCGAATCTCTTAGCAACATATGAAGATTCATATCACTAGCAGAATAGAACCTAAATCAAACCTTAACTTTATCTACAAACCCTAACCCACGTTTAGAAAATATGACTCGTTTTCGAGTTGATGTAACTTAGAAATTGAGAGGATTTGAGTTGTTTTATGGAAATTTGAAGAAGAAGATGAAACTCGAAGAGAGAAGGTAACAGAGAGAAAGAGAATGAGAAGTAGCCGCACTGAGGAAAAATTGAATAAAATAAAATGTGGGCGAGTTTAGCTTTTTATCTTAATTTAGGGTTTGGTAAGGGTTATTAAGTAATTTAACCCCATTGTTTGACTCGTCAAAGCTACTTTGACTAACTTGTTTCAATTTTAACGGGAATCTAAGCAGAAGGGGAACTTTTGAAAAGTTGAAAAAAACGGGGTCACATTATTAAACCGGAAATTGAAAGTGGGGCAGTTTATCAAAATTCCCTAAATCAATCTATAGAATTTAAAAACTTATTATTTGAGATCAAAAACAAGACTTGTTCTTGTTGATTTCATATCTTGAAAGATAGATTGCAAGTTTCATACTTGTTATAATGCGTTTCCTCTTAATTCAGATATGACTAGATTGGTCTTGGATATTGATTTTTGAGATCGTCCAAGAACTCTTTTACACAATTAGGTACACTGACCTTTGGTCTATACATATTGATTTGACATACTTATTCAAGGGAAAGAGAAAGAGCAAAACTCTATCTACAATCTTATTCAAGGGTATTTGATTTGACCTACTTATGCATATTAGGTTTTTCTCATATACAGGTTGCCGATCAAAAAAGGTTGGTGGTGTACTTGGTACCTTTCCTTTTCAGAAGACTGACTATACTATTTACTCATATTTTCTACCATTCTATCTATTGAGACATGTCGTATGACTTTAGTATAATGATGGACATTTGCAAAGAAAAATATAATCCAAGGAGTAAGTCGAGTTAAGTTCTTATAGTTCACCAATGGTTTTACTAGTTCACGTACTTGAACATTTAAATATAAAAACTTGATATTTTATCTCAATTAACTCGTGTACACGAGCTGAACTAATCAGTTTGCGAACTAGTCGATTTGAGATGGTAATGGGCGCTATTTAATTCAAAGGTACACGAACTTTTTTGACATTTCACGAACTAGCTAATTTTGAATGTTTCATGTACACCTTTTGTTTCCGAGTACACAATTTTTTTTGACAGTTCGCGAAATTGCTCAAATCAAAAGGTTCCCGAGTTACGAGACGATCTTTAATTCACAAATTGTTTTGACAGTTCACTAACTGATTCAGTCTTGTGATAATTACTTTACTTATGATTGACGGTTCCAGAACCATTTATCTATGGATCTCTGGAAAATCACTTGGTGCATTAATATTACACATCTTCTTTGTAATTCAAAGCAAACTTCTCGGATGCTTTCATGCAAAATCTGTATAAAGAATTTTCGCTTACTTGGAAGTTTTATACAAGACAATAGTTCACGAACTTAGCTTTGTTTGTAAGCTATCAAGGTTGTTCATCAATATAAACATAGGACTCCCTGCACACTAGAAACTCAATCCTGACACTTATGTGTCCTAGTTGAAAAGTAAAGTCGTCCTCTAAAAACAGGCTTTCTATGAGAAATTATATTAGGTTACGACTTTGAAAGAATTCACTAAGGGATTAGTGAAGTCCAGTCAGACTATCTTTTATCTGATACTTCTTGTTATCCAGTTTTGCTTTTCTTGATATTTTAAGTTTTCAAAACTTTAATTAGATCAAAAACTTGATATATAGATATCACAAAGTACTTTTCGTCTCAAACTTTGTGAGTCCACAAGATAGATATCTAAATCACTCTCGGTTTGATTTTTTTAGATTGTTCTTGTGAAGCAGAATTGATTAGGCATCTCTATAACTTTTAAATAAAGTATGTTCAACTTAATTTTGAGTTTGCTTGATATATTCTTTTCTTGAAGCTCTCATTTCATGTAGATTTTCATAAACGAAACTGCTTGGTTCAAGTCAAGTATATATGGGTGTAATCAGTTCTACCATTACCCCTAGCGCTAAACGAACCCTTAAGGTTTGTCCCCTTTGACTAACCATTTAAGTATACTGCCTTAACATTCATCTAATGTAGCATACTGGAAATAATTACATCAACACCTGACGAAGTAATTATAGTGTCATGTGAATATGTACCAAGAGATCACTACTTTATTCTCTAACAACAAATTCACAAAGTCAAGTCTGTTCTGACCTATTCTATCTCGTGTGAGAACCCGACCTCAGAAAACTTCTGTCGAGAATTCAACATCAAAATTTGATATAGTTTGATGTTATTGTTGTTGTTATGAAATCAAGTTACTTTATATGGAAGTCGAAATGTAATAAATATCACTTGATATAACATGGAAGTTTAATTTAAGGTCAAAATATTTTCATTAATTAATATTATTGCCACAATATTTACAAGATACAAACTTAGACAACAATAAGAACCTAAATAATGAGTTCAATAAAAATCTAGTACAATCTTTGGCCTCCTGATTATCTTCATTTGGCGTATCTTATTTTCCATTCAACGCGCTCGTGAACTGTTTTTCCTTTGTTTTAGAAACTTCAGTTGTCAACTTTCAGAACTGGAACTTTTCTTTGCCTTTTAGTAGAACATTGTCCTGGATTAACTTCTAAAACTTGCACATCCCTTTCCTTTATTCTCATTTTTATTTTATTTTAAAAATTACCACATATCTTATTTACAACAGCCTCAAGTTTGGCTTCACCAAAAAGAAAATTAGCCTTATGAAACATTTCAAGAGAAAAATTATTGGTGGAAAAAAATTAAGAGAAAATTGAATTTTAGTGTGATTTGAATGTTTGAAAGGATTGATTACTTAAGGCTAAAAAATAGCCGTTGTAATTCGACTGTCGCCTTGTCTAAATGTGGGCCGAGCGTCCCATTTTGCTATGATCAGCTAGAAACATATTTCCCACCGCACAAAAATCAGTTTGACCATCCCACCTGGTACAACAAATGTGCAGATTTGTGGTTCTCCACTGGAGTTGCTCGGCTACTTCCCAATACAGATGAGGTCTAAAAAATAAATAAATTTGTGGGACATGGTTTCTCAGAGCATCTCCAACAGAGGGTGAATCTTTTTTTTTAAGTGACACATAGGATTTTAGACCCCCATTTGGCATAAATTCATCTCCAACAGTAGGGTCCTACAAATTAGGAGGGATTAATTACTAATTATGAAGGTATTCAAGAAAGTGTTATCTACACCTCCATCTCCACCTCCACATCATATTTTTCACTAGTTTTTTTATTAAAATTCTCTACTGTTGGAGATGGGTTGTTAGATATGAGGTCCTATATTTACTCTATGTATATACCCCATAAATAAAATGACTAAATTATAACGCGCAATTGGGGGATATGGAAACTAATTGGGGGATATGAATTACTTCCCCCAACCAAAGGTGTATGCTAAGGGGTGTTTTTTGGGGCGAAAATACTAAAACACCCTTAGATTTATTAAAAAAATATTATGAAAAGACTGTTATACCCTCCCTACTAAATTAAAAACTTAAAATCAAAATCAAAAAACCAAAATCAGTTATCCCCCATTTGATTTGTGCCGGCATACTCGATACTTAGGGTTAGGTTTTGATTTATTTTTTTTTCTTCCATCTTCCTCTCCTCTTCTTCATCGTTCTTCATATACTATACGATTAATCGTCGAACCAAAAACTTCTTCGTCGATTAAAACCAACCCATAAGAATGCCTCCACGAAACAAATCAGATGCCCAATCGAAATCAAAATCGATTGCTCAACAGAAATTAAAGAAAAGGCTTGCTTTGATTGCTCAAGAGCAAAAAAACGAAGAACAAGAGTTACCGGACGATCAACTACTCAGAAATATGGCTTCTGTAAGAAGGTAAGTCATTTAAAACTGTTTAATTAATGTTTCAATCGATTTGTAGGAATGAGTTTAGGTCGAAATCGCGAAACCTTAAGTGAAACAGTTGAGTTTTCAGAAATTCCGGCACTCATTTTAGTATGAAGACCACACCGGAAACTAGTACCGGCAGTCAATCTAGGATGAATACCACACCGGTATCCCGTTCCGGCGTTCAATTTAGGTTGAAGACCGCACCGGAACTTAGTTTCAGCATTGAATTTAGGATGAACACCATTTCTGAACCTAGTACCGGCATTTACTTGAACTTTTACGAGTACACCGGTAGAAAGCTTCTAATCAACAGAAAACCCTATGATTTTGTTAGTTGTTCCGGCGTACATTGTATGTTAGATTCCATGCCGGTACTAGAGTTTTTGTATCCAGAAACTTTAGAACTATTACCGGCATCCTGGACAATTTTCTTTCAATGCCGGTACTCCGTTCCGGCATTTATTTTTATTTTACGTAGCTGCCGGTACTTGAGTTTTCTTATCCAGGAATTTCCTATAGTAAACCGGCATCCTAAAAACTTATTTATTAATGCCGGCAGCTTTTCCCGGCATGTAATCATTTTGATATTATGCCGGTATTGTATCCCGGCATGTTCGGTACTTTTTTTTCAGTATGCCGATATTTATGATTCTATGCCGTAATGTGGTTTATCTATGCCGGTATTAGAAATTAAAGTTCGTTGTCTTATATTTATTTCGTGCTTCTTTTGAAGTAGATCTAAAGCAAAGGAGGCTAACAAAGGAAAATCTAAAGATGCTGTCACTAAGAAAAGAAGGAAGGATGGTCTTGATACTCCTCAATCTCTGCCTCCTTGAGGGAAAAACAAAAAACGTTTGGGTGCTAATACAAGAGCCTTCTTGATCCTATCGATATCAGCCTTAAAGTATTGTTCAAATGCTTCGGTGACCGTAACCATGTTTCCTTGGCCGGACTGGATGAGATCTTTAAATCTCCCATGAGCTGACTCCGCTATACTAGTTGCTTCATTCCCATGGTGTCTATACCGATTTGTCCATGCACGAACAAATTTTTCCTTGAACTTATCCAACAATTTATCCCGACAATATGAGACGACACTTGGATACACTTCGTTATATTTTGCAATAAACATGTTCAATCTATTTTCATATATATCCTCGGTAAGGGACCAATAAACTTTCTCCCAATCCTTTAGAAATTTCAACCACTTTTTATGGTTTTCATCGTATTCTTTGTCCACTCGCTCTTGAATCTTTCCTCTTTCATCTTCTTCTTCTTCGGGTGATAGTTTCTTCTTGCGAACATCTTCCTCTAGTTGAGCAACCATTATCTTCTTAATATCCTCCTTAGAGGGTTCAAACAAAGCATGACAATGTTTTGTCACATTTTGACGTATATGATACGTACATAGGAAATTTTGTGCATCCGGAAATACATCGGATATAACACTCAGTAGTGCGTCATCTTGATCGGTTATGATGACCCTCAGAAATTGATTTTCCGGGAACAATAATTTCAATTTTCGTAATTCCAAATGATAATTGTAATCCCTCTCATTTTCCATTAAAAACCAAGCCAATGTAAATGACACCTTGTCCGATGTTTGCCCCACGATGTTGAACAACGACATGTTGTATTTGTTTTTCTTGTAGGTGCAATCCATCATAAGAAAACCACCACATGTATGAGCCAATTGTGAAAGAAAAGGATGCGCAATGAATATTTGAAGGGGTTTGTTGTCCGGTGATGAGTGCTAAAAAGTGCATATTTCTATATATTTTTCTTGGCATTTAACTCATCTTTTGTGCATTAATTCTACATTTTATCCCATATTCTGTATTTTCATTGTTTTCAAGAATAAATATTTTTATTAATTAATTTTTCATTTTTAGGTACTAAATAAAGCCTGGTTAACTCACGGAGCGAAAAGAGCAAAGAAACGGCAAAGACTCCCGCAGAAAGGCAGCGAAGAATGATGTTTGCAAGAGCCGGATCAACTAGAAGTGGGCTTGAAGAGGAAGAATTGTCCTTAAAGAAGATATGGGCTTGGCATACCCAAGGCCCAAAACCCTTACCCAAATCCATTTCCAATATCCATACCCATTTCCATGAGAGCCGTCAGATTGGATCCATCACATCATCCAACGGTCGCCTCATCACCGAGCATCAAATCTTGAAGCTCCTGTCAAACATCATAGTACCTAACTCCAATCTAAGCCGTCAGAATTGTTGTATCACGCATCCAACGGTCGCTGCAAGCCTGTTCCATCTTAGCCGTTCGATTCAATCCAGATGTGATCATCCAACGTATCATCTTCGCTGGACATCGAATTTGATACAACCGCTCAACACTACAACACCTAACACCTATACCCGCAAAACAAACGCACCCTTCTCCAATTCTATCGACTCCATCTTCTCCCTCACCGTCTGCAGAGAAAACTCTGCCATCACCAACTCTCTGCCACCACCACAACCATCACCGAGCTCTCAAATCACCAACAACCCCATCACCCCATCATCCATAACCTATTCCCTTCTAATTTCAGAGACCTAATTCACCTAATTCACTCGCCTCTTCTCAGAAACCCTAGGCGTGTGAGTTTGGTAAATTAGATTGAGAAATAACACAAATTGGAGGCATGGGCAGCATCAGGAGAGTCAGAAGAAGAATGGGTCGACGTACAGAAGCCATTATCAAAGATTAGGTAAACTGAATTTCAATTTTCAGAAACCCTAATTTACTGTTTTGGGGGTTTTGCTTGTAAAGTGTAATTGAGTATAAATAGATGCTTTGGGATGTTGTAATGGGGATGCCTGGACTAGCCAGTGCTTCACCCAAGAGGACTGGAATAGCCAGTGCCTCAAGGGTTACTTTTTATTTTAAATGATGTTGTAAACTTCAATTGTTTTTATCCTATCCATGCTCTGATCTTGTTGTGCTTGAATTGTCTAGGATTGAATATCCTTATAGGTTGTTAAAACACTAAGCAAGCTTCTCTGCGGGTAGTTGCAGTGTGAGAGCCCCAACTACCACAAGGTTTAGAATTCATCTTAGTGCCTTTAGCCTCCTTTCTAGACCAACCCTTAGATGAACAGCCGGCTTTGAACCGCAACTGTCATCTAGTTATTCAGAAAGCCTAGAAGCTGACTGATAACTAACAAGGGACAAGAACATAGTTGGAAGACCTGCCTTTGTTTCTTTATCACTGCCCTTGGCTAACAGCCTTGGTTTGTTTGTCTTTGTTTCACTGTTTCTTATTCACTGCCACTGAATTTCACTTTCTTTGTTCTCTGTCACTGTTACCTCATTGCTTTAGTTACTGCCTTGTTAATTTAGATAACTAGCTTAAAAACTTCAACTATACACCCTAATATCTGTGGTTCGACCCTTCCTTGCACACTCACTACAACAGACCATGTGCACTTGCAGGTATCATTTCTGTGACTCTTTTAGAGAGCCACCAAGTTTTTGGCGCCGCTGCCGGGGACTTGGCATTGTGTGGTTGCTGTTTTTCCTTGCTTTCTTTTGCTGCTATTCCCTTGCATATCTTGCATTTAGTATAATCATTTAGTGTAAGCATTTATCTCATCATAACTTGCATTCATTACTGCATATTCATCTTTGCATTGCATACTCATTGCATGTTGTTGTCCTGATTGCATATCATATTTGCATATTAGTCATCTTTACATTCTTGCAGTCAATCTTGCGTTACAGTTCTTGTTCACTGCCTTTCTTTACTGTCCTTGACATTTTTGTTGAGTGACCAGGTACTGATAGACACATTTTTGTGTCTAATTTGATCTCAATACTATATATTGTTGGCACTCGATTTTGTACTAATTTTGTTATTTTATGTATTTGTAGGTATTTTTTGGAAATAAATATTTTAAGAAAATTCGGCTCGAAAAGTTGATTTTGGCACCTGGAGGGCACGTGTTATTCGGACTCCCAAGTTTGGATAAGGGGTAACCTAATTACTAAGGGGCACCCCCAGGTCACCCCAAGGCATCTGCTATTCGCACCCCAGTCCAGGATAAGGGGCACCTTCTTCAACAATTCAAATTCTCAAAATTGGCGGGAAAAATGTTCACACACAGGAGAATTTTCGATCAAAGAAATGAAGTAGTGGTAGGTCGATTCAATGGCTGAATTTTGGTAGAAAGATGTGATTTAGCCTAAGGAAGATAGTTTGGGTGTCGAATTTGATCGGAATTGGCTGGAAATATCGATTTGATTCTCGAGCTCAAAACAGAGCTACACGGAGTGAACACGACCTGTACACGGTGTTGTGTGTGTTTTGGTTGTGCATGGAAGTGTTTTGGAGGAGTTGGATGACTTATGAGGCATGTATAAGCCTTATAGAGCGTGCAGGATCCAAGTTTACGTGTGAAATTCTAAATCTGGTAAGAAAATATTCAAAAATAATGTTATTCACTGCCGAGTAAAGACGAATTATTTGGAGTTATGGCGAGGGATTTCAGCGTGTCTTTGAGTATAAATATGATCTTTGGGTCTACTAGAATGGTTGTCGAGAGTTTGGGGAGGTTTGGAGGCGAGCAGAGAGGCGCAGGAGGAGTTGCAGAGAAGTTACCTGCTGCTGCTGCTGCTGCCATTAACACGCCTGAAGAACACGAAGAACGGACTCGCAGCATCAGTCGTTTACCAACAGAAACATCGACTGTCCACTGTGGGTCGTAGTTCTTCAACGACAACAGCACCTCAGCTCTGTCGTTGTTTATGGACGCTTTCTGTGGGTCGCAGAGTTCTGTTTTACATCAATTTCTTGTATTTCTCTTCATTGTAAAACACTTTTGAGCATCAATGAAATATTTTGAGAGCATTTTTACTATGATGAGTTAAACCCCAACACTGGGGCGACGGAGGAGGCCGAGCTTCATAAATGGGTAATTTTATTAATTCTTTTTAAGACTTTTGCATTAAAAATTAATTGAAATATGATTTGATTAAATTGGGTGTTATTTGATTAGATGGGTCATGCTTAGCTTAGGTGATTTGATGTTCCATGCTTAACATTTACAACCAATGTTTTGAGAATCGACTTTGGCAAAATAAGAGTCCATATATGTTTTGAGCTATTATTGTTGAGAATAAATCACTAAGCCTTATGTTATGAAGATTGGCCGAATCATTAGTCCCAGTACCTCTCTACCATTGTTAATATTTTTTTGTATATAATTTTTATTAAATCTAAAAAAATCTGCTTTCACAAGTCTGAAAAGAACCCTATTTTATAACCACTATTACTACACCCACAGAAAATATTTAATCATTTTGGCGCCGCCGACGCGGACCTGTGCTTAGGTAGAATTTTTTTAGGTTTATTATTTTTTTTTCCTTTTTACGTTTCTTTTTGTCTTTGATTTGCAGGTTCGAAGTGGAGTACTAAGGACCTTGGAAGGAAAAGCTTAAAGCGAAAGGAGCGAAAGAGGAATTTTTTTTTTTGTTTTATATATAGAAAAGAGAGAAAAAAAAAGAGAGATTTTTTTTTTATATTTTTTTTTTAGGTTATTTTTCTTTTTCTTTTGCACTTTACTTTATTTGGACTTTGGACTGGACTCTTGGACTTTATTATTATTTTTTTTAACCCTACGGAAGGGTATTTTTATTAAAAAAAAAAAAAATTATTATATAAACTGTGTGCAGGGAAGGACGACGATTACTATATCGTCTCGGCCCCTCGGGTTCGCACACGGCATAGGAGTCGTGGCCCGAGTCGACGACAACGGTTCATCGCCCGTCTGGTACGGGAGGTAAGTCCAATCGAAACACCCGCGAATCTCCTGCAAGTGGGTTACTGTCTGCCTTAAGGTGATAATTGTTTGAGGACGAACCGGACTGTCTTTATTTTCCTAGTAAAGGGCAAGGCCTGGCCTAAACAAGATAAGGGTTCGGATTTCATCACCGTTCTCTTCTTTCCCGCCTTAGGAAAACGAAACCGAACACGAACCTAAGCTTAAAATTTGGAATAGAACGAGACCGATAGGGTAACGAGCTTAATAGGAAACTCGTTCGAAAAATATTGGTTGCTCTTTAAGCACACTCCAAAGTTCATGATGGTTTCTGTGAGTTGAATGCGTGACTGCGCCGCCTTGTGATAGCGGTGAGGCCTTGGGTATCAAAGCTCTACTAAGCTTCCCTCGCCTCTATTCAACTTACTTTGACTCAGATTGATTCCAGAGGGGTTTGCTCAAATTGCAACGAATTCCCTTTCGAAAGATAGAAGCTGGTCTAGAAACAATCTAAGTGGAGCCATCATGCTTTTTGTTTGCTAGAAATCTTTAGGTTTGTTTTGGTGGAGTCGAGTCGGCCTTGTTTGTGATTGTGTAGAATTCCCTTGCAACTAAGAATGTCGAACTGGTATGATAGAAGCCAATACAATGAGTATCGACCTGAATTTAAACATGGACATCATCAGTTTTATGACCATGGTGGGAATAGTAGTTGGGAACGCCAACCTTTTCAAGGTTATGGTTCATACCATAGTGAGCCCAATTATTATCCACACACGAATTGGTCTTACGAGCAAGAAAATCAGGAATATTATAGTACTAGTCATGCGTTTTTGGAAAATTACTTAAAAACTAGTCCTGATTATGACATTTCTAAACCTGTTCAATCTTTAGAAGAAACCTACCAACAAATTCGAAGGGAGTATGAACGTGCAGTTAGTTCAAGAGAAGAGAGTACACAGCGGTCTAAGATATTCAATGAGACTTGTGAAAGTATAAGTGTTACACTCAGTGAAATTCAAGCACGTTTAGAGGCAGAAAATGAACAGTTAGCTAATGCTGCTCGAAATAATCTAAATTTCCAAAATAGTGCTTCCAATTTTACCCTTGATGTAAATAGTGAATATTTGCCTAATTTAGAGGACGAGGTTAGAATAAAAGACACTACTTATTTAGATAAGGTTCAATCATTTTCGTACTATGATGATGAGGATAGCAGTAATGAAGAATCTGAAATATGTAGGCATAGTGATCAGGAGTCTAGTAATCCAATTGAGTTGTATAATGATTATATTATTTCTAGTTCAAATCCAAATAATTTTTATGATTATTCACCTATTCAAAAGGACGAGGATTTGATTAGGGATACCACCGTTTTAGACGACGTAGTATTTCCTGTTTACGAAGCCGATAGTGGTTTAGAGGAACGGGTTCATTTCGAAAATACTGTTTTAGAGTCTAGCGACTTAGAAACAATAGTCTTGGAAGAAGAAGATAGACCCGTAGAGATGAGTAAAGATGCACTACCTGATAATAACTTAGAAGAATCTCTTGAATATTTTAAGAACTCTGAAGATACGGAAATTCAAGACATAATTAGAGGTCTATCTAGAGACACTGAAAACTCTAAGTTTGGGGGTGATTATCACTTCCCTAGTGCCTTACCTTTAACTCTCAGAAAGTCCCCACACTTAGGACTTGATATCTCTGCCTCGACCATTTTACAAGATTATCTTCATACACGTTTTCCCGAACCTAATGATGTCCAAAAAGGAGTTCAGTCGTTAGAAACCCATCCTCTGGTTGATGTGGTTTTCCCAGGCTATGATACCCAGATTGACTTTGTTTTCCCACCAAATAGTTTTCTTCCAACTGTGGGAACGTTTCAAATGAGTCGAATATTAAGTTCTGAGACTAAGCCTAAGTACTTTAGGTTAATGGAATCGACACATTTTCCTAAGAATGACCACTACTCTCACTGTGGTCAACTATGTAAGTCATATCTGATTGACTTAGATGATCCGCAATTATTTAGGTTATTACTTCGTGATTCTAAGTTCGTATTTGAGTTTTCACAGACTCTAAGACCTAGTGATTCGGATCCCATCTATGAAGAAACGCAGCCAATGAAAATATTCTATTTAGACCCTTTCATAGAACCTGAACCGCAATTAGCGATAGTTTTCAGGAAACTAGGTAAGGGCATGCTATTCTTGTCCATTTTCTTGGTTCACTGCAGTTTCCTTTGGTCAGCTCTATTTGGTTTTGAAGACCCACAGTTATTTCGACTGTTACTTTATGGTTCGAGTTGACTAATCCTTTCCTAAGTCTGGCTGAAGACTTTAAACTTAGCACTTCTTGGGAGGTAACCCAATATTCTTGCGACACGGTAATATCCTTCCTTATCTCTTTTGCTTCAAGTGGTAACAGTTTCTCCTTGTTCATGCTTTTAGTTTCATCTTTAGAACATTGAGGACAATGTTAGATTTAAGTTTGGGGTATGGGAGAAACTTTTTAGTTGCAATAAATAAACTCCAGAGCCTAGAAATTTATGCCTATTAAGGATAGCACTAACCAATCTAAGTGGATGGAAACATTTTTGTTTTAGGAGTTGAGGAACCAATCTGACTAGATGGAAACATCTATAGAGTCTATTCATAAAAGCACAGAGCTCAGGTGTTAGAAATAACATGATAGTTTCGCCATATCTCGTCGAGTCCTTTTCACGTTCTATTTTTTCTTTTATTTCAAGTGATTTGGTGGGGCACACGATTCAAGTTGTTACCTTTGCTAGGGTGAAATAGAGTGACTGAGTTACCTTTTCCAAAAAAAAAAAAAAAAAAAAAAAAAAAAAAAAAAAATTAGACCGGACCAGTTAGACCAATCGGAATAAGTATTAACACTTGGATAGCAATATGCGTGTGTTCTCCCTGTTTCCGTCGCCTAAGCAAGCGTGGAATGCAGGACCCGTGGGAACTATCGTGTAATCTGCTGACAAGAAGCATGCGCTTGGATCAAAAAGATCTATTCATGCCGTTAAAAAAAAAAAAAATGGTTATTGTTATGTGTAGTCAACTGCTGGTTCCCTTGTATTTGCCAGTTTGTTGATCTAGATTTAAGTTATTGACCACTGGTTCCCTTGTATATGCCAGTGTGTTAATATTAGTCAGACCGGTATCTCAGTCATTTAGGTTAGGTTCATCTTGGCAGAGGCCTTCAGACAGATATGGGAAACACCGTTCACTTTTCAACCATCTACATTTTTCTTTTTCCATCTTCTTAATCTTTTCATGTGATTAGTCTGACTCCGAGTATGATGTCCATCGTGAAACTATCTTAGTAGAGCTCTGTCACTTATATGAATTTTAGTATGCTTGAGTGCAAACTCGTGTACAGCAATTGGAATTTCGCATCAGGGTTCTTCCTCTTAGAATCAATAATTGTATGCCAACCAAGGAGGTTCTTTAGTGCTTTCCAAGGTTCTGCGTAGATAGCTAGGATCTGGAGTATTGGTTTTTGTGGGTACACCTCTGATAAACCCACCCGAGATTAACTCGGTCACTTTTCAAGAATAAATTTTGCTCGAGGACTAGCAAATAATAAGTTTGGGGGTATTTGATAGACACATTTTTGTGTCTAATTTGATCTCAATACTATATATTGTTGGCACTCGATTTTGTACTAATTTTGTTATTTTATGTATTTGTAGGTATTTTTTGGAAATAAATATTTTAAGAAAATTCGGCTCGAAAAGTTGATTTTGGCACCCGGAGGGCACGTGTTATTCGGACTCCCAAGTTTGGATAAGGGGTAACCTAATTACTAAGGGGCACCCCCAGGTCACCCCCAAGGCATCTGCTATTCGCACCCCAGTCCAGGATAAGGGGCACCTTCTTCAACAATTCAAATTCTCAAAATTGGCGGGAAAAATGTTCACACACAGGAGAATTTTCGATCAAAGAAATGAATAGTAGTGGTAGGTCGATTCAATGGCTGAATTTTGGTAGAAAGATGTGATTTAGCCTAAGGAAGATAGTTTGGGTGTCGAATTTGATCGGAATTGGCTGGAAATATCGATTTGATTCTCGAGCTCAAAACAGAGCTACACGGAGTGAACACGACCTGTACACGGTGTTGTGTGTGTTTTGGTTGTGCATGGAAGTGTTTTGGAGGAGTTGGATGACTTATGAGGCATGTATAAGCCTTACTAGAGCGTGCAGGATCCAAGTTTACGTGTGAAATTCTAAATCTGGTAAGAAAATATTCAAAAATAATGTTATTCACTGCCGAGTAAAGACGAATTATTTGGAGTTATGGCGAGGGATTTCAGCGTGTCTTTGAGTATAAATATGATCTTTGGGTCTACTAGAATGGTTGTCGAGAGTTTGGGGAGGTTTGGAGGCGAGCAGAGAGGCGCAGGAGGAGTTGCAGAGAAGTTACCTGCTGCTGCTGCTGGCCATTAACACGCCTGAAGAACACGAAGAACGGACTCGCAGCATCAGTCGTTCCAACAGAAACATCGACTGTCCTGTGGGTCGTAGTTCTTCAACGACAACAGCACCTCAGCTCTGTCGTTGATTATGGACGCTTCTGTGGGTCGCAGAGTTCTGTTTTACATCAATTTCTTGTATTTCTCTTCATTGTAAAACACTTTTGAGCATCAATGAAATATTTTGAGAGCATTTTTACTATGATGAGTTAAACCCCAACACTGGGGCGACGGAGGAGGCCGAGCTTCATAAATGGGTAATTTTATTAATTCTTTTTAAGACTTTTGCATTAAAAATTAATTGAAATATGATTTGATTAAATTGGGTGTTATTTGATTAGATGGGTCATGCTTAGCTTAGGTGATTTGATGTTCCATGCTTAACATTTACAACCAATGTTTTGAGAATCGACTTTGGCAAAATAAGAGTCCATATATGTTTTGAGCTATTATTGTTGAGAATAAATCACTAAGCCTTATGTTATGAAGATTGGCCGAATCATTAGTCCCAGTACCTCTCTACCATTGTTAATATTTTTTTGTAATAATTTTTATTAAATCTAAAAAAATCTGCTTTCACAAGTCTGAAAAGAACCCTATTTTATAACCACTATTACTACACCACAGAAAATATTTAATCATTTTGGCGCCGCCGACGCGGACCTGTGCTTAGGTAGAATTTTTTTAGGTTTATTATTTTTTTTTCCTTTTTACGTTTCTTTTTGTCTTTGATTTGCAGGTTCGAAGTGGAGTACTAAGGACCTTGGAAGGAAAAGCTTAAAGCGAAAGGAGCGAAAGAGGAATTTTTTTTTTTGTTTTATATATAGAAAAGAGAGAAAAAAAAAGAGAGATTTTTTTTTTATATTTTTTTTTAGGTTATTTTTCTTTTTCTTTTGCACTTTACTTTATTTGGACTTTGGACTGGACTCTTGGACTTTAATTATTTTTTTTTAACCCTACGGAAGGGTATTTTTTATTAAAAAAAAAAAAATTATATAAACTGTGTGCAGGGAAGGACGACGATTACTATATCGTCTCGGCCCCTCGGGTTCGCACACGGCATAGGAGTCGTGGCCCGAGTCGACGACAACGGTTCATCGCCCGTCTGGTACGGGAGGTAAGTCCAATCGAAACACCCGCGAATCTCCTGCAAGTGGGTTACTGTCTGCCTTAAGGTGATAATTGTTTGAGGACGAACCGGACTGTCTTTATTTTCCTAGTAAAGGGCAAGGCCTGGCCTAAACAAGATAAGGGTTCGGATTTCATCACCGTTCTCTTCTTCCCGCCTTAGGAAAACGAAACCGAACACGAACCTAAGCTTAAAATTTGGAATAGAACGAGACCGATAGGGTAACGAGCTTAATAGGAAACTCGTTCGAAAAATATTGGTTGCTCTTTAAGCACACTCCAAAGTTCATGATGGTTTCTGTGAGTTGAATGCGTGACTGCGCCGCCTTGTGATAGCGGTGAGGCCTTGGGTATCAAAGCTCTACTAAGCTTCCCTCGCCTCTATTCAACTTACTTTGACTCAGATTGATTCCAGAGGGGTTTGCTCAAATTGCAACGAATTCCCTTTCGAAAGATAGAAGCTGGTCTAGAAACAATCTAAGTGGAGCCATCATGCTTTTTTTTGCTAGAAATCTTTAGGTTTGTTTTGGTGGAGTCGAGTCGGCCTTGTTTGTGATTGTGTAGAATTCCCTTGCAACTAAGAATGTCGAACTGGTATGATAGAAGCCAATACAATGAGTATCGACCTGAATTTGAATATGGACATCATCAGTTTTATGACCATGGTGGGAATAGTAGTTGGGAACGCCAACCTTTTCAAGGTTATGGTTCATACCATAGTGAGCCCAATTATTATCCACACACGAATTGGTCTTACGAGCAAGAAAATCAGGAATATTATAGTACTAGTCATGCGTTTTTGGAAAATTACTTAAAAACTAGTCCTGATTATGACATTTCTAAACCTGTTCAATCTTTAGAAGAAACCTACCAACAAATTCGAAGGGAGTATGAACGTGCAGTTAGTTCAAGAGAAGAGAGTACACAGCGGTCTAAGATATTCAATGAGACTTGTGAAAGTATAAGTGTTACACTCAGTGAAATTCAAGCACGTTTAGAGGCAGAAAATGAACAGTTAGCTAATGCTGCTCGAAATAATCTAAATTTCCAAAATAGTGCTTCCAATTTTACCCTTGATGTAAATAGTGAATATTTGCCTAATTTAGAGGACGAGGTTAGAATAAAAGACACTACTTATTTAGATAAGGTTCAATCATTTTCGTACTATGATGAGGATAGCAGTAATGAAGAATCTGAAATATGTAGGCATAGTGATCAGGAGTCTAGTAATCCAATTGAGTTGTATAATGATTATATTATTTCTAGTTCAAATCCAAATAATTTTTATGATTATTCACCTATTCAAAAGGACGAGGATTTGATTAGGGATACCACCGTTTTAGACGACGTAGTATTTCCTGTTTACGAAGCCGATAGTGGTTTAGAGGAACGGGTTCATTTCGAAAATACTGTTTTAGAGTCTAGCGACTTAGAAACAATAGTCTTGGAAGAAGAAGATAGACCCGTAGAGATGAGTAAAGATGCACTACCTGATAATAACTTAGAAGAATCTCTTGAATATTTTAAGAACTCTGAAGATACGGAAATTCAAGACATAATTAGAGGTCTATCTAGAGACACTGAAAACTCTAAGTTTGGGGGTGATTATCACTTCCCTAGTGCCTTACCTTTAACTCTCAGAAAGTCCCCACACTTAGGACTTGATATCTCTGCCTCGACCATTTTACAAGATTATCTTCATACACGTTTTCCCGAACCTAATGATGTCCAAAAAGGAGTTCAGTCGTTAGAAACCCATCCTCTGGTTGATGTGGTTTTCCCAGGCTATGATACCCAGATTGACTTTGTTTTCCCACCAAATAGTTTTCTTCCAACTGTGGGAACGTTTCAAATGAGTCGAATATTAAGTTCTGAGACTAAGCCTAAGTACTTTAGGTTAATGGAATCGACACATTTTCCTAAGAATGACCACTACTCTCACTGTGGTCAACTATGTAAGTCATATCTGATTGACTTAGATGATCCGCAATTATTTAGGTTATTACTTCGTGATTCTAAGTTCGTATTTGAGTTTTCACAGACTCTAAGACCTGTGATTCGGATCCCATCTATGAAGAAACGCAGCCAATGAAAATATTCTATTTAGACCCTTTCATAGAACCTGAACCGCAATTAGCGATAGTTTTCAGGAAACTAGGTAAGGGCATGCTATTCTTGTCCATTTTCTTGGTTCACTGCAGTTTCCTTTGGTCAGCTCTATTTGGTTTTGAAGACCCATAGTTATTTCGACTGTTACTTTATGGTTCGAGTTGACTAATCCTTTCCTAAGTCTGGCTGAAGACTTTAAACTTAGCACTTCTTGGGAGGTAACCCAATATTCTTGCGACACGGTAATATCCTTCCTTATCTCTTTTGCTTCAAGTGGTAACAGTTTCTCCTTGTTCATGCTTTTAGTTTCATCTTTAGAACATTGAGGACAATGTTAGATTTAAGTTTGGGGGTATGGGAGAAACTTTTTAGTTGCAATAAATAAACTCCAGAGCCTAGAAATTTATGCCTATTAAGGATAGCACTAACCAATCTAAGTGGATGGAAACATTTTTGTTTTAGGAGTTGAGGAACCAATCTGACTAGATGGAAACATCTATAGAGTCTATTCATAAAAGCACAGAGCTCAGGTGTTAGAAATAACATGATAGTTTCGCCATATCTCGTCGAGTCCTTTTCACGTTCTATTTTTTCTTTTATTTCAAGTGATTTGGTGGGGCACACGATTCAAGTTGTTACCTTTGCTAGGGTGAAATAGAGTGACTGAGTTACCTTTTCCAAAAAAAAAAAAAAAATTAGACCGGACCAGTTAGACCAATCGGAATAAGTATTAACACTTGGATAGCAATATGCGTGTGTTCTCCCTGTTTCCGTCGCCTAAGCAAGCGTGGAATGCAGGACCCGTGGGAACTATCGTGTAATCTGCTGACAAGAAGCATGCGCTTGGATCAAAAAGATCTATTCATGCCGTTAAGTTAAAAAAAAAAAAATGGTTATTGTTATGTGTAGTCAACTGCTGGTTCCCTTGTATTTGCCAGTTTGTTGATCTAGATTTAAGTTATTGACCACTGGTTCCCTTGTATATGCCAGTGTGTTAATATTAGTCAGACCGGTATCTCAGTCATTTAGGTTAGGTTCATCTTGGCAGAGGCCTTCAGACAGATATGGGAAACACCGTTCACTTTTCAACCATCTACATTTTTCTTTTTCCATCTTCTTAATCTTTTCATGTGATTAGTCTGACTCCGAGTATGATGTCCATCGTGAAACTATCTTAGTAGAGCTCTGTCACTTATATGAATTTTAGTATGCTTGAGTGCAAACTCGTGTACAGCAATTGGAATTTCGCATCAGGGTTCTTCCTCTTAGAATCAATAATTGTATGCCAACCAAGGAGGTTCTTTAGTGCTTTCCAAGGTTCTGCGTAGATAGCTAGGATCTGGAGTATTGGTTTTTGTGGGTACACCTCTGATAAACCCACCCGAGATTAACTCGGTCACTTTTCAAGAATAAATTTTGCTCGAGGACTAGCAAATAATAAGTTTGGGGGTATTTGATAGACACATTTTTGTGTCTAATTTGATCTCAATACTATATATTGTTGGCACTCGATTTTGTACTAATTTTGTTATTTTATGTATTTGTAGGTATTTTTTGGAAATAAATATTTTAAGAAAATTCGGCTCGAAAAGTTGATTTTGGCACCCGGAGGGCACGTGTTATTCGGACTCCCAAGTTTGGATAAGGGGTAACCTAATTACTAAGGGGCACCCCCAGGTCACCCCAAGGCATCTGCTATTCGCACCCCAGTCCAGGATAAGGGGCACCTTCTTCAACAATTCAAATTCTCAAAATTGGCGGGAAAAATGTTCACACACAGGAGAATTTTCGATCAAAGAAATGAAGTAGTGGTAGGTCGATTCAATGGCTGAATTTTGGTAGAAAGATGTGATTTAGCCTAAGGAAGATAGTTTGGGTGTCGAATTTGATCGGAATTGGCTGGAAATATCGATTTGATTCTCGAGCTCAAAACAGAGCTACACGGAGTGAACACGACCTGTACACGGTGTTGTGTGTGTTTTGGTTGGTGCATGGAAGTGTTTTGGAGGAGTTGGATGACTTATGAGGCATGTATAAGCCTTACTAGAGCGTGCAGGATCCAAGTTTACGTGTGAAATTCTAAATCTGGTAAGAAAATATTCAAAAATAATGTTATTCACTGCCGAGTAAAGACGAATTATTTGGAGTTATGGCGAGGGATTTCAGCGTGTCTTTGAGTATAAATATGATCTTTGGGTCTACTAGAATGGTTGTCGAGAGTTTGGGGAGGTTTGGAGCAGAGAGGCGCAGGAGGAGTTGCAGAGAAGTTACCTGCTGCTGCTGCTGCTGCCATTAACACGCCTGAAGAACACGAAGAACGGACTCGCAGCATCAGTCGTTTACCAACAGAAACATCGACTGTCCACTGTGGGTCGTAGTTCTTCAACGACAACAGCACCTCAGCTCTGTCGTTGATTATGGACGCTTTCTGTGGGTCGCAGAGTTCTGTTTTACATCAATTTCTTGTATTTCTCTTCATTGTAAAACACTTTTGAGCATCAATGAAATATTTTGAGAGCATTTTTACTATGATGAGTTAAACCCCAACACTGGGGCGACGGAGGAGGCCGAGCTTCATAAATGGGTAATTTTATTAATTCTTTTTAAGACTTTTGCATTAAAAATTAATTGAAATATGATTTGATTAAATTGGGTGTTATTTGATTAGATGGGTCATGCTTAGCTTAGGTGATTTGATGTTCCATGCTTAACATTTACAACCAATGTTTTGAGAATCGACTTTGGCAAAATAAGAGTCCATATATGTTTTGAGCTATTATTGTTGAGAATAAATCACTAAGCCTTATGTTATGAAGATTGGCCGAATCATTAGTCCCAGTACCTCTCTACCATTGTTAATATTTTTTTGTATATAATTTTTATTAAATCTAAAAAAATCTGCTTTCACAAGTCTGAAAAGAACCCTATTTTATAACCACTATTACTACACCCACAGAAAATATTTAATCAGGTACTGTGACCTTGCTGTGAGGCTGAGAACAAACCTATGGTGTTGTTGTGCTGCTGTGAAGCCCAAATGGTGCTGCTGTTGTTACCTGTGGTGCTGCAGCAGAGCTGCTGTTGCTGAAGCTGTTGCCCCTGTTGTTGTTGCTGTGACCTTGCCACAAACTGACCTGGTGCTGCTGCTGGGCTTGCCACTTGCTGCTGCTGGTGCTGAGCCTCTGGTGCTCTTGCTGTTGTTGTTGCAGCTGTGCTGCTACTTTCTTCTTCTCCCTGCTGCTGCTGGTGCTTGGGCCATTGCTACAGCCAGCCTCTGGTGCTGTTGCTGTTTTCCTTCTGCTGTTGTTGAGTTGCTGGTCTGAGCTTGTTGCTGAGAACCAAGCCCAACTGGGCTGTGCAACTAAGGAGCCCAACGGGGATCCCCTCTTCAGAGTGTAAGCCTAAACTCAAAGTAGAAATTTCTGAAAGTGTAATTGTGTTTATTTTGTGGGCTTGTAATTATTTTCTGTTTCTGAATTATGAGCTGTACCCAAACTAAAGTTTTCAAAACAGTTTCAAAGCCTAAGTGGGCCTAATCCTTTGGCTATTCTGTTAGCCCTAAACCCAACTCAAACTGAACCTGGGCTTGTTACTGAACTGTGAGCTTGAACCCAACCCAAAATTTTGAAAATAAATTTCAAGCCCAAGTGGGCCTCATACTTTGAATTTCTGAGAGTCCAACAGTTAAATACCCAACTGGGCTCCTGAACCCTGTTTGTGGGCTTATTTGAACTTTCTGTGAGCTTGTTTAAACTGTCTGTGGGCTTGTAATTGTAACTTTGAAAACCAAAATCTGGGCCTAGTATTTAACTGAACTCTGGGCCTCAACAAACTGAAAACCCAACTGGGCCTAGTTCACTGAATTGTGGGCTTCGTACTTTGGGCTCTTTTTGATTCAAAAACATCCATTTGCCTCACCCATTTAAACCAAATCCTGGTCTTTGTCTTCAAAGTTTGAAAACCAAATTAAGTGGGCTTCACCACATAACCCATTTAAAAACCAAACCTTTCTTTCTCTTTTTCCCAATTAAAACCAAAAGTTTTTCAAACCCCTACAAACCAAATATTTCCCGTAAAACCAAATGTTTCCCACAAAACCAAATGTACGGTAGAATTTTCTTGTATATAATCCAGGAGATAATTTCTTAGTTAAATCTTTTGTTCCTTTGTATATATTGTGCTAATCCAATGTGACTCTTAGTCGACATATGTTGGATTCTTGTCTTGAATAACGGAGTTCTAATATTGCTTTCGCCGAAATCGGGTATTCTCTTTCCTTTTTCTCTACTCAGCATAATCCTCTTCATATGTTGTATTATAATTCTTTACATCTTTTGAAACATTGAGGACAATGTTTAGTTTAGGTTTGGGGGTATAGAGTAGATACCATGATAATATGCCATAATTGAAAACAAGAACTCCTTCTTTTTGAAAAAATTTAAATTTAAAAAAAAAAATTAAAAAATTAAAAAAACATAAAAATGGAGCTCATTTACCTTGAAATGTTGACTCTTGTGCAAATATGTATTTTTATTAGGATTCTTAGTCTAGATATTTAGGCACCCCTGATTCTAGCACAATTCACATAGTGATAAGAAACTTGCACGCGCACGATCTACCAATACATGTATAGCCTCGATCTTCAAGGTGTTTGATAGGAAGTTAGATTGCCAATCACTTTAGAATACTGAATGAGACTTGACTAGCTTGTTCTTTGGTTGGCTGGGATAGAAGTTGGAGGATACGTTAAGAAAAGCAACCATATAATTTGACCGGATGCATTCGATAAGGGCCACCTCTTTCTAAGAGTCATGTAATTATGTTTTTCTTTTTGTTCATGTATCAAAAGTGTCACTATGTTGTAAAGATCAAAGTTATTTCTTAAAAAAAAAAAAAAAAAAAAATTCAGAAAAATCAAAAAAAGATATATCAGAATAAAAAAAAAATCAAGTATTCCATGTTTTGTCATGTTAAAGACTATAGTTCTCTCTTGTTCCAAAAATAAAAGAGAGTAATCAATGTAAATAAGAGTCATGTAAAGAGTCATCTTTTTGTTGTAAATAGTCTTGTAATAAGCAAGGAGGGTGCAGCCATCGATGTATAACGCGGGTAAACTGATATATCACCAACTCATTGGGTGAACATTCACAATTCTCGTAAAGCCGGACAGCTAGCTTGGCTTAGAATTCGGTTCTTAGCCTAAAAACTATCTCTTGGTGATTAGTAGTCATAACTTCAGGTCATTCTAGAAACATGTGTAGATACACTTTACACTCTTATCACGTGTCTTTAGTTGTTATCAGTGCTAGGATTGTGCCTTTGATAGATAGATTGACATCTCCATTTTGCTGTGAGCTTCTACTGTCTTGCACATGTCACATTTCATGGAATATGAGCTTATATTTTGTCCTAGAACTTTGTAGGTACGTTCTAAGCAAACCTTCACGAGACTTCACTCGTCCACTAGGGACACTTAGTGGTTTAAAAGGCTTAGTGCATACGCTAAATGCATTCGAGAGACCAACGACAGTGGTATAGGTAGGATTTCCTTAGTTTTATTTTACTTGAGGACAAGTAAAATTCAGGTTTGGGGGTATTTGATGAGTGCTAAAAAGTGCATATTTCTATATATTTTTCTTGGCATTTAACTCATCTTTTGTGCATTAATTCTACATTTTATCCCATATTCTGTATTTTCATTGTTTTCAAGAATAAATATTTTTATTAATTAATTTTGCATTTTTAGGTACTAAATAAAGCCTGGTTAACTCACGGAGCGAAAAGAGCAAAGAAACGGCAAAGACTCCCGCAGAAAGGCAGCGAAGAATGATGTTTGCAAGAGACGGATCAACTAGAAGTGGGCTTGAAGAGGAAGAATTGTCCTTAAAGAAGATATGGGCTTGGCATACCCAAGGCCCAAAACCCTTACCCAAATACATTTCCAATATCCATACCCATTTCCATGAGAGCCGTCAGATTGGATCCATCACATCATCCAACGGTCGCCTCATCACCGAGCATCAAATCTTGAAGCTCCTGTCAAACATCATAGTACCTAACTCCAATCTAAGCCGTCAGAATTGTTGTATCACGCATCCAACGGTCGCTGCAAGCCTGTTCCATCTTAGCCGTTCGATTCAATCCAGATGTGATCATCCAACGTATCATCTTCGCTGGACATCGAATTTGATACAACCGCTCAACACTACAACACCTAACACCTATACCCGCAAAACAAACGCACCCTTCTCCAATTCTATCGACTCCATCTTCTCCCTCACCGTCTGCAGAGAAAACTCTGCCATCACCAACTCTCTGCCACCACCACAACCATCACCGAGCTCTCAAATCACCAACAACCCCATCACCCCATCATCCATAACCTATTCCCTTCTAATTTCAGAGACCTAATTCACCTAATTCACTCGCCTCTTCTCAGAAACCCTAGGCGTGTGAGTTTGGTAAATTAGATTGAGAAATAACACAAATTGGAGGCATGGGCAGCATCAGGAGAGTCAGAAGAAGAATGGGTCGACGTACAGAAGCCATTATCAAAGATTAGGTAAACTGAATTTCAATTTTCAGAAACCCTAATTTACTGTTTTGGGGGTTTTGCTTGTAAAGTGTAATTGAGTATAAATAGATGCTTTGGGATGTTGTAATGGGGATGCCTGGACTAGCCAGTGCTTCACCCAAGAGGACTGGAATAGCCAGTGCCTCAAGGGTTACTTTTTATTTTAAATGATGTTGTAAACTTCAATTGTTTTTATCCTATCCATGCTCTGATCTTGTTGTGCTTGAATTGTATAGGATTGAATATCCTTATAGGTTGTTAAAACACTAAGCAAGCTTCTCTGCGGGTAGTTGCAGTGTGAGAGCCCCAACTACCACAAGGTTTAGAATTCATCTTAGTGCCTTTAGCCTCCTTTCTAGACCAACCCTTAGATGAACAGCCGGCTTTGAACCGCAACTGTCATCTAGTTATTCAGAAAGCCTAGAAGCTGACTGATAACTAACAAGGGACAAGAACATAGTTGGAAGACCTGCCTTTGTTTCTTTATCACTGCCCTTGGCTAACAGCCTTGGTTTGTTTGTCTTTGTTTCACTGTTTCTTATTCACTGCCACTGAATTTCACTTTCTTTGTTCTCTGTCACTGTTACCTCATTGCTTTAGTTACTGCCTTGTTAATTTAGATAACTAGCTTAAAAACTTCAACTATACACCCTAGTATTTGTGGTTCGACCCTGCCTTGCACACTCACTATAACAGACCCTGTGCACTTGCAGGTATCATTTCTGTGACTCTTTTAGAGATCCACCATCCGGTCCTCTTTTAATGATACGCGTGTAGTTGTGATCCCAAACTATCTTCTCAAATTCTTGCATAACGGTCCACCCTTCTAATGGTTGCTTGTGCGCTATAGATTGTACTTAGAGAAGAAACGTTCTGATCATCCTTTTCCTTGAAGCCTCTGAGAATCACTCTTGGTTTGATACATGCTTTGGTCATTATCTTTACATCCTCAAATTCATGAGGTTTTAGCTTCGGAACTAGGGAATGACCAACAAAATCTTTCGGATCCCGGTGGTTATGACGGCCAAACCATACCGCACAATCCCATTCCTTTTCTTTGTCTTTTAAATAGAATACAAGCTTGAAGGGGCAATTATCCTTCCTCGTATGAGTCTTGTATACCCTATTGGTCTTCTTTGGATATACATAACTCTTTTTATTATGGATATTCTTCTCCTTGTATTTCCCACTTCTCTCGCAAACCATCTCAAAACGATTATCTGAACGTTGGGTATTCCTCACCAACACACACATGTTCTTAAGAGCCGTCTCTTTTGCCCAAGCAATCGTTTCCTGTGGAGATTTTATTCCCCACATAAGGACAACAATAGAATATTATAAGGTTCATTACAAGCAATCCCCACATAAAGTTCTAAAAACTAGGTGAAAAGTATTGTTTGGTAACATACCGGAGGCATTTTATAGTATTCGGATGTATCCGGACCAAGCGGTTTGGAATTTGTTGGATCAATGTATGTCACAATCTAAGGAATGAATGAAAATAAAATTGAATTAGTTCAAACAAAAATTAAAGTACTATGCCGGGTACTATTCCCGGCATCCTCGACGGCAGTTCGGCAAAAACGACCTAAGCCGGAAATTAGCGCCGGCAATCTCGAAAAATGTTTCGGCTTTCCGGAAATGCACTTGAAAAAGAGCACCTAATTTTAAACAGTATCGGCATTGTATTTTCTTGAACATCGATGCCGGAATTGGTAATACTGGCATTCTCTTTACACAAGGTCCGACGCCAGAAATCGGAGCCAGCATTCTAGATACTTCTAAAACAACGCCGGTACCAAAGTGACTAACTTTTGGATGTTTTTCTGTTGGTACCGGAATTCTAGATATGAAAGATTCCAAGCCGGTATCTCGTGCCGGCTTGGTCCGTAATTTTTTTACCACGCCGGTAATAGGTTTCGGCGTGCTCGATAATTTGTATAAGACGCTGGTATTTAAGTTTTGGCTCTAACTCCTGGATGTTTTATTATTGGTGCCGGCATGGAAAGTTAGGAGGGAACCATGCCGGTTTGGATATTCCATGGAATATTCGGTGGTAGGTAAAAAGTTAACTTCGTGCCGGCATGGTTTTTTTGGTTGAAGACCACGCCGGAAATTGTTTCAGAATTGGGGAAATCTATTGCCGGCATGGAAATAGTATGAATATTGTGCCGGTTCTGGTGATGCCGGCGTGGTATTCATACTACGGGTATGCCGGCACCAAGCTTTTTCAGAGGAAAAATGGCGGTATAAAAAAAAAACAAATTTTCGACCCTTAGCAGCATTACCTGTGTGTTGGGGTTGCTTGTCTGTTGAACATATTTACTTTCTTGGGTTGGTTCTTCAAAAAACACTTGATTCTAACGAAAATCATGATCCAAGGGTGTTGGTTCATCATATAATTCCAATTGTGAGTTGTTATCATTAACCGAAGATTGAATATATGATTGTTGTTGTAGTTGAGCTAAAGATTCAGCAGCTGCAATTCTCTCCTCACAATCATCTTCCATTTTCACAAAAAAAATTCCACCCAAAATATTTTTCCCTCCTTCTACTCTCACCTCCTTCACACAAATTCAAATAAAAATACACACTAATTTATCCCCTAAATACTTAAGATTTTACTAAATATTATTAATCACTAAACCTGATCAGTGAGGGCTATATTAGAAATTAAAAAAATAATTACATAAAGGATATTTGGATACCTATTTTATCATGTAGCTATATCCCCAATTAATTTTGATATGCACGTTACTAAATTAAAAAACCACATAGATTTTTTTGCACCAAAATGCTCCCAGGGGTTTACCGAAGATTTTTGTGGGCCATAATAGCCGCAAAACCTCATTTTCCCTTAATTTAGAGAATAACAACAAAAACTTCACCTCCGCGCTCACATTTATCGCCGACTCCTTGAGACCTGCCTCTCTCCCAGTCTAACTAACACCTCTGTCTTATACATCACTAATTTTGACAAGTTTTAGCCCTAATTCTCTGTATTGTAGCGCCTCAACTCCTCGTCCTCCTTAGTTTGGAATAGCTTGTATGTAGGCTTTGTTAATGGAAGCTGCTAGATACTGCAACAGCCACAAATTGACTAGGAAATGTATTCTGTCTTCTTCAAGAAGTAGTTGAAGAAATTTCTTGTGGTGAGAAATATGGAACCCATTCTTACAAACAGAATTTGTTAAGATTAGAGTGTGATAATAAAGAGATTTATGGAGTAATAGATAGATTTTCAGAGAGTTTAATCCTAGGACCATATGATGTGTACAGTAGGATTAAAGGGATCAGTGCTAATTTTGAGAAAAATGAGAGGGTTGCAGCTAGAACTAGTGTTTACTCTTCTTTAGAGTTGAGTAACCCCATAAACAGCTCAAGCTCATCTGGGGAAGACTTGGGCGTTATGTCTGAGGGAAGTCCAGAATTCAAGAGTACTAGTAATGGTGATTCTAGGAAGTGTCAAAAGTTAGGATTTCAATTCCGCGAAATTGAAAAGCTGTTGGAAATACATGAAGAGGATAACCAGGTTATGAGGAAAGCATTTTCTGCTGGTGTGGAAGAAAGAAGTGAGTTGGTGAATGAGGTATATCAATTGTTCCAAGTTATTCAACAACGCATACGGGATCATCAAACAACTGATGAGAAATCGTTGCCGGGTTCATTCACCAACTTTAATGAGGTATGTAGGGGTTGGACTCCTTGACATGCTTAGTTTGGCGCTATTTTTTCTTTTTCGTTACTCCCAAATGCAAACTAATTTTTTCGTAGAATGCTTTTCTCATTGTGCACTACACTATATAGGGTTCACTCCTGTTAATTCCTGCCGTATTCAGAAGTAGCATGTAGCTTTGCTGTTTACCATATGATCCCTATTTGTATATATTCTTGGTTGTATTTTACTGTGCTTCTCTTTCAAATTTTTATGCAAATATTCAATACTTGGATTTGCATTTTTTATGTCGCTTACTATGTGAACAGGATGGAATCACTGCCACTGGTTTGCGGCAAGTTCTACTCCAAGCTACGAATGCATCTCTTGTTACCAGAGTTCGTAAAGCCAATATCCCTGCTTTTCAAAAGGCTACTAGTACTGAAGTGTCGTGACTGATCAAACTTGATAATGTAGGATGTACTTTTCTCATTTCTTTGCACATAGGGTTTTACATTTTTGTGCAAACCAGTTTATGCCTTTAGCTATGGCACTGAATCACTGATGCTGCTGCATACAGTCACTTGAGGTTGTTGTATAGTGGTGAACTTGTAATTGATTTTTGGGGTATGTTTGCAGATGTCATTGAAGTGTTATTATGTGAACTCGAAACTTATAATATGGAGTGTGAAGGTATCTACCACACCATATGCCAAAGTAATGGATCTGTTCTTCATAACAGGCACAAGTACCTTACATTTGATTCTGAATTTGGGTTATGGTACTTATGTGTTAATAAGTCCTGTAATGGACTAAGCATACCACACCTGACATGATTTTAGTTCTAGATCCCATGGCCATGTTCAGGCTGGTGTTCAGTTAATGGGGTTTGACTGTCGTTTTGGTAAGGCAGACAATTTTCCAGTGGTGCCTCCTCATATCTCAGCAGTATCCTCTTAGTAAAATTGCATTGATCTATTTTCCAGTGGTGCCTCCTCATACCTATGCATACACTGTCTATCAATTTTACTAAGAGGATACACAACGTAGGCAACCAGAGAATGCTGCTGAAAATTGGATAATCATCAATGCAATTCAGTGTCCAACCACTAAATCGGATAAATTGAATAAATACACTTTAAATACTTGAAATAGCAAGATCATTTAAAATTTACTCTCATTATTCCTAATCAGTGTTTCTGGTAAATTGGCTGATATTCTGACAAAAACTACTTGAAATTATACATTAAAAAGTTAAAACAAAGGAAAACACTACATATTTCTGTAAAAACTGAGAACATAGAATATTCCCAAATGCAATCCAGATACAAGGTCTGCCTTCTTTTTCAAGTAAAAAAAAAGGTGGAAAAACATGACAGAAGTATCAGACTTCCCCACGGTAGCCGCCAGAGCCAAAGTAGTCTCTTCTAGAATTTGCAATTGACTGACTCTTCTGATGCTCCAACTTGGGACAATCACTGATACGATGCCCTAGACCACCACAGTAAGCACAACCCTTAACTCCACTTAAATCAGTAATGTCAGGCCCATTGTCCATTGGATCGTCAAGTTCTGCAAGAACTGGAGGAATCCTCTGCTTCGCTTCTTGCAAGAGATGCTTCAGATCAAGAAGAGTAGTTTCACTTTGGTTCTTGTTTATGAAAGTCGTAGCAATACCTGTTTTTCCACACCGTCCAGTACGTCCAATCCTATGGACATAGTTCTCAATTTCCGCAGGCATGTCATAGTTGATCACATGTTGAATATCAGGAAAGTCCAACCCTTTGGAGGCAACGTCAGTAGCCACCAACACATCTTTTTTGCTTGCTTTAAAAGAAGAAATTGCATATTCTCTCTCCTCTTGATCTTTCCCTCCATGAATGGCCACTGCCTCAACTCCTTTCAAAAGAAGATATTCGTGGATATCATCCACATCGGCTTTGTTCTCACAGAAAATCAGTACAGGAGGTGGGGTCTTTTGAAGGCACTCAAGAAGGTAAACAATCTTAGCCTCCTGCTTCACATATTCTACTTCTTGTATGACATCCAGATTTGCAGCTCCAGCTCGTCCAACATTAACCGTCACTGGTTTAACAAGAGCACTTCTTGCGAAGTTCTGGATCTTTGTGGGCATGGTGGCGGAAAAAAGAAGAGTTTGCCTCTGTGATTTAAAGTGGTCAAACACTTCTCTTATGTCATCTTCAAATCCCAAATCTACCAATCGATCAGCTTCATCTAATGTCAAGTACCTAAGGAAAAAGAAAAAAACATATAAATAAACATGGTATACCATATACACAAACATCTTCAAACTGGATCAGATTAAATTCATTGATCAGACCAAAAATAAAAACTAGCATAGAATGGCAATATTACAAAAACAAGCATTAGTACATGTAAACATTGTCCTTCAAACAACTAAACAATTTTCGCGCATAAACTGAGGGCTTCAACTATGGAAAATCTTCCCCAAGAGACAGCATTTTAGCCCTTCTAGGGTTTGACTCACAGGATAAGAAAAATGGAGCTATTATCGTCCATAATGTAAGAAAAATCTTCCCCAAGAGACAGCATTTTAGCCCTTCTAGGGTTTGACTCACAGGATAAGAAAAATGGAGCTATTATCGTCCATAATGTAAGAAAACTTGCTGATGGCAAATACAGTTCCTCTTTCTACCAAACTGTGACAGTGGACCAGATTTAAAAAGAAAACTATCACTCTTGCTAGCTCCTAGTAGACAGAAGATTGTCCCCATTGTTACAAATTAACTGATCAAAGACTCATTATTAAAAACCATCTTATAAGACTACCAATTAACTTTGATACGAAAAACACAGAGGAAGTATATCCAAGTATCCTTTTTCCAATCCTACAATCAACGTCCAATAAACTAAACGTTAGCACCGTCCTCTTAGAAATGATGGCAAAATTTTCAAATTGATCACACAAATATTACCCATAAACCATCCTTTTTTCCATATGACTCATAAACAAGACGATAACCTATGTAAATAGCTACTGACCAATTCAGTCATTAAGATCATCAAAGTTGTAAAGGACAGGCCAAAAAGTATATAACTAAACAAAATAATTCAAGAAAAAAAAGGTTGTCTAAGTTCAAAGTCCATACCTGCAATTGTCAAGATTCATTTTCTTCTTTGCCAGCATGTCCTTCAATCTCCCAGGAGTGGCAACCACAATATGCACTCCCTTTTTTACCACCTCCAACTGTGATCTCATATCAATGCCACCGATACACAACAAAGGCCTTATTTCAGGGTACCCTTGCTCCTTCAATGGGACTAGAAACTCTTCCACCACGTCAAAAGTCTGCCTAGCAAGTTCTCTTGAGGGGCAAATTACCAAACAAAATGGGCCTTCTCCAGGTACAATTGGCATCATGATTTCTTCTTGTATCGCAATCATAATCAACGGAAGCACAAAAACTAATGTCTTCCCAGACCCTGTAAAAGCGATTCCTATCATATCCCTTCCAGATAAGATAACGGGAAGCCCTTGGACCTGAATCGGAGTTGGTTGTACAATCCCTTTTTCTTTCAATTTCTTTAGAACTGGTTCCGGAAATCTCATGTCTTTAAATGTTTTAATTGGTGGAGGCACTTGATCACCATCAACAAGTATGTGCCACTGTTTTCGAATCAAATCACAGTCTTTTGGAGACATCCTTCTTATGGGTAACGGCGGTTTCCACCCAGTCTCCAATGGCTCAGTATAAGTAATTCCTTTAGCTAATTCCCGAACAGACATCAGTGTTTTACGATCAGAGAGGTGTTCAATCATTTCCTTCTCTTCTTGAACTTTCTGCTCAATTGGGGTTATCTCTGGAAGATCACGTTTCAGCTGAGATGCCTTAACTAAAAGACTTGGCTTATTTTCCGCAAGCTTTGATTCCTCAACATCTCCCTCTCCGAGTACTGCCGTTTTACCACCTTTCCTTTGAAGAATTTTCTGAGCTTCCATTAATCTCCTTTTCTTCACAGGTATATATTCTTCATAATCATCATCTTCCTCTATCTCAACTGTTGATGCCATCTTGAGTGATAAGAAGAACTAAAAGAGAAATACCTAAAACCCTAAACCTGCAAATTTAAAAAAATAAATATCAGTGAAGTTGTAAGCAATGAAGGCAAACCATCAGGTACTTTAATTTTCAGATAAAGTAGGATTTCATTCTGTATAAAAATTCAAGCTAAAGAAAAATATCATTCCATCCTATACCCGAAGGGAGCCAGGAACTTAGGCTCAAGAGGAGTCAAATTCAATCAGTAAAGCGAAAATGAATTTTAGGGTTTTGATTGAGAACTAAATTTCAAAATACTCAACTATTCAATCTAATTCATAAAATTAATAAAGACCCATGATTCCAAATCTAACCTAAATTTCCTAAAAATCCATGTTATTGCAAAAATTCTAATTTTAGACCTGTAACCCTAATATTTGGAACAGATTTTTGTTTTTAAATCTAAACCAAATAACAGATTCAAGGTGCCTGAATTAATCAAATATACCAAGTAAATGAAATTGAAAGCTCAAAGTAAGCAATAAAACAGATGTTTAAGAAAGAGAAGATTCGAACCTGAAACTGTCTATCTCAGATGGAAGACGGAGGGGGGAACTGCTGAAGTTATTCGAAAACTTTGTAGACTGGAGAAGAGGACTCGTCCCTTCGCTGAGAATCTGAGATATATACTTTAGTTTTTATCTGTTCTTACACCGAAATTACACTTGACGTAACAGTTTTTTCACACACAAAGAAAACCAGCTTTGTAACAGTTCGGGTAAAAATGCGTTTTTAAAGATTCTAACCTTGACTTGTATGAAAAGAGTGGAAATTCCTACACTAAGGAGCAATTGGCCTCACTTTGTCCGTGATAATAAAGGCTGTCTAATTATGAATGGATCTCCACAATGGATTTCCATCTTCCAAAAACGAATAAAAATAACAGTTGACGTTGGTTCAGTAGTTATATCATAGATGATTATTATGTGTTATAAAAAAATTTCTTGTTATTAAACTAGTCATTTACATTTATTTCAGTGGAGATTTTAATTCGTATGTTGATAAAGCTGTTAAACATTGTACTTGATATATGTATATTGAGTGGTGGGCAGTCTTACCCGTTTTCCTCCCCCAATATTTATAAGCATTTCTCTTAATATAATGCTTTTTATTAACAAAAAATACGAAAAACAAAAAGGGGAGTTCCATATCTGGATTATCCATGGCTCTGGATAGCTCTCATGGCTTGTCCACTAGACCCCAAAAAAGCAGTACTTACTTGAGTTACAAAAATGCTACGCTATCATGGTCCGTGGAAAATCAAAAAATATTCAAAAAGGAATTCGTTGGTTTACCACCATCGGATGTGGAGATGTGACGTCACCAAACTACAAAATTAACCCAGGTTTTTCAAAAATAACTACCGCATCTTTGTCGAATATTTCATATATCTAATTTTCCTAGATGCTTTATAGATGTCATATTTGTTCCTTATTTCTAGCGCCAAGAAGATTTGCAAATCTAAACACTTAGAATTTTGAAAATAAGAGCTCGTGACTGCGTAATAACATCATAAAAATAAAGCTTCAAAGATATCAAGACAGTTCACGGTGATTTTACTATATATATTCCATCTATCGAGTGTAAGCGCAAAGAATTAAGATGAGATCAACGGATTCTTCATTGCAGCCACAAAGAAGGAATTTCTTGGTACGAGAGTATCCCCACTTCACAGTACTATTAAGTTGTGATAAGTTTGTAGAGAGCAGCAACACAGACACAAAAAGCATATCTTCAAGGGAATTTGATGGCTACAAAATCGATTTATGAGGGAACTCATGATGAATTTTGCATTAATCTATTGAGCTCTCTGTATAAAAATTTAATTAAAAATCTACGTGATGGGCAAGTGACCATCTTCTCTTTATCAACCACAATGTAGTTAGATTAATCTGATACATGATCATGGTTCTTACTGAAAGCCATTCTCATTGACGAATGTTAACAATTTTAGTAGTGTTTTTAATGTTTCCTTCGTTGATCGATCATAGAAGTAGATACGGAAGAGTTAATACAAGGAAGCCAGCTAGGAAAACTTAGAAACTGATAATGTAACATACTAATTAACATGCATTCTTGTCCTTGGTGGTGATTATGTGATTCACATGTTAACCTTGATAGTAATAGTCCTCCTATGAAGAAGACTTTTTTGGCGCCAAAAAACAAAGGAGTATATGAATTCGTGTATTTGGAAAATAGGATATATGAAATATTCGACAAAGATATGGTAGGTAGTTTTGAAAAACCTAGGTTAAGTATGGAGTTTGGTGACGTCACATCTCCAACATCCGAAGGTGGTATTTTTGAACTCGCGCTGCGAGTTCAAAGTATTTCCTGGAAAATCCCAAAGAGATTTTTCACTGAGTGATACAAACTCGAGTCGCAGGTTCCAAACGAAAATCACTAAAGCTGGGAAAATGAATCTAGATCTTTGATCATTCCCCTCTTTACTCTATTACCATTTACCAATCTCAATGCTAAAGTCATTTTACCTCTCCACTATTCAGATTATGCCACATCTTGTCCCAAAATTGGAATATCCCCTGTTGTCCCAGCTATAGGAGGGTCGGCTCCAAACCCCGAAATTCCATGGGGTGGAGTCCACGAGGCTGCTTTTGAGAAAAATCTTGGGAATAATTCCCGATATGAGTAGAATCCGTGTTGATATATGTATGCTTCTGGCATTTTATGTCTTATGAAATCCCCTCGTTCGTTTTTGTTTATTTTTTATTTTTAAAAATTCTAGTTTTGAACTTCTTTCCCAAACTATATCAATCCACGCTATAATTATTCACATGTCAACCGGTAAACAAAATATTTGGTTTCTAGTTTTAGTTGAGAGTTTTTGGTATAATTTCGTCATCATGACTAACCCGCTCTCCTTTCTTCCAAAACCCTAATATACTAGTGATATATATATTCGTTTCAGAAACTCTTAAAACAACAATAGAATTATACTTTTAAAATCATAAACCCCTAAGAGCATCTCCAACAGTAGGTAAAAGTCATACGTGGATGTGATTGTTAAACCCAAAACCTTATCTCTGTATAATTTCATCTTCAATGGATTAAGATGTGATCTATCGATTCTTCATGTAAACATTTGGTATGACTTTTGTCAACTTGGTGGTTGCTGGTGAATGAAAACCACAAGGGGATGAGCAAATGCATCATGTGAGAGGTGGTTCTGCCATGTGGCTTTTTGGCGGTCCGTTTAGAATTTTCGATTAGACAGCAAACGCTGCAAACCACATACAAGTGTTTGATTTGATATAATTTCATAGCTACATGATCTTAAAGAATTTACAAAAAAACAACCTGTCAGCTATTCTACAACATTAGCTTACACGGTACTTGGTAGATTAGCTTAAGCTGTCAGGTTACGTGGTCTGCGCAGCATTCTGTTAAGACCCTGGTTGGTGCAGCTTTGATACAAATTTGTAAGACCTGGTGGGGATCCAGACCAAGCACTTGAAGATGGAGACATATGGAACTCACGACTTCTCTAAAAACGACCAAGTGGTTGAAACTCCTTGAGCATAATCTGAATTGCTTAATGGTTCAGAGTTGTCAATATAGAGTACTTTTTCAGGATGGCTAGCTCCGTTCTCGCTATGATACATTATGCAATTCCATTTCATTCTTTCTGCAATGCCTTGCGCTTTTACAATGATGTCAACGTGATCTCTTATAATCACAATCCCTTGAGGTCGAAGAATACGGTGCATCTCAAAGAGAATGTCGACAATGCCACATCTGCAAGAGAAAAAGTAGAAACAACAAAGTATATATCATTGAAAGTTGCTACAGAAAAAAAACTTTTAGGGTGGCAGTTTCAGGATGCAGAACCGGAATATGATAAGTTCTTTGTTTATGTGATTCTTCTAGGTAATGTACAAAAGGAACAACGAGCTTACTTTTCCATGTACATGGAGAATATCCCATTTGCATGTATCATATCATATGTCCTTGGGTATGTTGAGAAGGACTCGCACCTACAGAAAAACAAACAAGCTATATGTAAAATAAAACTTCATTTCTTGAAACAAAAAGACTGTGATTAATGACCATACAAGGGGAAGAAAAAACTTGCTAGAAGTCGTGATCAACCAGAGAAACAATTGAAAATTAAGGGTGCCAATGGGTTGCCATGATCCATTAACCAAACCTAAACATAACCCACTATCTAAAACTGTTTCGACATAACTCTGTACCACACAACATCCCTTGGTATTACAACCATTTTATAGTTTTCTCTTACTCAATATTCATGTAACATGAGCTACACATTGGAAGAATTAGAACCAAATACCTGACAAGCAACTACTCGGGTTATCATCCCACCCCATTAAAATTAAATGCAAACAAATTTATTTTACTGTTTCTTCGATGTGTATAGTTTCTACTCTGTGTACTTAAGGTCACGGTCTCTACTTCATTTATCAGAAAAAAAAAGAAAAGAACTTACCAGTTCATGTAAGTTCCAATGAGGCCACGCTCATAGATGACACCAAGGGTGTTAACATTTGCATCAGAAGGAACCACATTCATAACCCAAACAGGGTATTTGGAAAGCGCAGCCGCAAAACCACCTAAACCAGCATTCATGTCCATAATGTTTCTAAGTTTACCAGTCGAGAGAGAATTTATAACTTTAGCATACTGAGAAACCCTTCCTTTCCAAATCTTGTTGTCTTCATTAAAATTTCCAACTGTTATCGATTTACCGACCCCATTTCTGATCCTAGGTGGTTCAGCATTTAATCTTTCTGACCATTTCTCCAAAGCACCTCCGGATATAGTTTTGACATCTATAACCTTTGGAAGAGGTGTGATGCATGGCTCCATTTTCTTGTACCTGTGAGAGCTTGTATCAGAATACATGAATATGAAAGGAGAATTGCAAATACAGACGAGTTCGGAAAGACGAGAACCTCAATTGCAGATCATGGGAAATAGAGAAATAAGAAAATGAACTTGGATGCAAGTGTAACATCAGTCAAGAAAACTGCCAACACACAATGGAAACAATTCCCTGTAGATAACCGAAACTGAGTTCCCTTAACTTGTCATTACTTTCTTATCATAAGTTAGAGATACTTTTTCTCCCCTTCATATAACAAGGATTGAACAATATATATGCTAATAAACTAGTCAACAGCAGGAGCAGGTGTAATACATTCAAAGTTTATGACCTTTAGCATACATAGCTATCCTGTGGGAGACCTGGTCAAAGTTTTGCCTAACAAAAGCAAAAGAGATACTTGAAAAGAGATTTTTAAAGCTTTAATATCTAAGATAATCGGGCGAATTTTCCACGGTATTTGATCATCTGAACTTTGTAAAGATCGAACACAATAAACTTACTTAGAGAATCTCAGATATCCCAAATATCCAGGAAGAAAAGATTTCCAATCATGAGACTAACTAAAAACAATATAGGTAACTGAAAGGACTAAATACTCTATAAGCTAACAACAATGCTTACAGAGAGGTATCAAGACATCTTAGGATTCAGATTAATTTATAAGAATTATTCTTCAGAACTTCATGGATGACGAAAAAAAGTTCCGAGGTCTAAGAACATGATTACGGAAACATACCAACCGGCATCAGGATCATTTGCATCATCACAAAAGCGAGGAGATTTCAAAAATCTTGCATTTTGGACACAATGGACATGATTAGTTGGCTTTCTCCATATTGCAATTGAACCCCTTTCTGCTACTTTCTTCCAGCACAGTCTCTTTGCGAGATCCTCCAAAGCGGCTTGCTCTTCCTCCAAGTCCTTTTCTCTTTTATCCCAATCTTTGTAGCTGGATTTCCCATTAATGGGTGGCCCAGACAAGACCCAATACCCGCCAGGACGTAACACTCGATCAATTTCCATTAGATATAATCCACCTACTCGTTTAAATCAGAGAGTCCATGTTAGCGAAATATAAAAAATTGATGAAACTTGTTTCATTTAAAAAATTTCAGAAATTCAGATCGATTAAGCATCAATGGTGTTTATTTTCTATAAAACTAATTAATAATCACTTTGATATGGTCTTCTGTGTATCATTTGGCCTTAGAATATAAAAGGTTACACAACAAAAATGAGAATCCGGGCTTAATTACCATAATCAGTCCATGGAACTAGGCACCGTGCACAATGAGCCATATCAAAAGACCTTGACGGGTATGGTAATCTATGGATGCTTAGTATTCCAAGCATCGCTGGCAGTCCCCTTTCTAGAGCAAACTGTACTTGAGCTTCATGTATGTCTCTTGGTGCAATTGACATTGTCAAAATATTATAATCTGATAGTTCCGCACCAAAGCTTGCAACCTGATGGGGAAAACAATGACCGACTGTTGAGAGTGTCCTATGAAGTCTACAAGCTAGAGTAACCAGAATTGTGCATAACTAGAACAGACGGAAACCCGAAAAATACATTATAGGCAGACAAGAGAAGTTAAAATGTCAGATAACAAAAGAAGGCATCTAAAGACCAGACACATTAGCTAGCATACCAAATGCCTCCAAAATGATTTCCAAACATGGAACAAAGGTATCTTACCTACATACATGTTTGGAACAAGATCGTCTAACACGGACCAAACTACTACTATTTTCTATCCCCAGGCAGTCACCATCTTAAACGACGATTAAAGAAACAAGTACCCACATGCTAATGATTCATAAATCGCCACAAGTTAACCCGAATAATGAAACCCCCACAATTAAACATCGAATGGGTAATCAAAGTTAGAATTCCATGTTTCATTAATTGCAGTACTAATTATAGCCAACAATGGTCCTCACTTACAAAATTATAGTACGAAACACTCAAGAAATTGAATTAAGGTGATTGTACAGAAATTTAATTACTTACCCCACAACCAACATCAAGAACAGTCCTGACATACCCAGACTTCAATGGAATGAACTTCCCAATCTGATCAACATAATCTTTAACACCGAATTTAAAAGAAGTACCCCCACCAGGAAAAACCAAACGATTCCCTTCTAACCTAACCCAATTCTGTGATTGTTTACTAACAACCAATCTCTTAGAAGGCACATTCTGAAACCAAGCGAATTTCTTACTTTCCGGCCATTGAAACGGCGTCCTATACCCAACAGGAACAGGAACCAAACACTTAACCTTCTTCTCTTCATCATCTGGACAATGTCTTTCTCTATGAAACTTCTTCTTCCTATCAAACAAACCCTCTCTTAATGGGTTATGACATGGAATATAATCTGTGAAATTCTCAGAACAAAATTCAAAGAAACTCGAATCAATAGTATCAAATATTGTATTGATTCTATGGTGAGGTTCAAAATCTAAATTCCGCGAAGATGTTGTAGTATGAATAAAGAGATTGAGTTGTGGACAAATTGGATCATCAATATAAGAAGAATCATCAATTCGATTGGATTTCTTGTATGAACCTAATATGTAAAAGAAATAACAAAGGAATGTCAATACCAGGAGTTTTACTAGGGTTTTTCTTAATGGGTTTCCTGGTTTTCCCATGGTGTTGACTTTATGATGATGATGAAGATGAAAGGTTCAGATCAAGGGTTGATGATAATCAATGGGTTCAGTGGATTTTGCTGACATGATTGCTTGCTTGATTGGTGTTTTTGGCGGGTAAAATTGGAGATGGTGAGATTCTTACATGTGTTCTGCAGAATCTGCCCTGACTATGTGACTTATAGTTGGACTGGATTCCGAATTCCGAGGATACAGTTACCGGTTTTCTCTGTTTCCTTGAAACCTGGTTTGGAACTTGGGAGTTGTGATCGTGATAGGACTCACGCGCGCCAGGGGTTTTGATGAGAGACCAGGGGGTGAATGTGGGGGCTATCTATGATCCTCCATGATATTGCATTTGAGTAAGAATAGCACCATGTTTGTTTTCCTGTCGATTTGACTGAAATCACTAATTTGTGTTAGATCTGACTCAACTGACTTAAAATATGTGAGTGCGTGGTTTGGTTTCATGAGTCAAGCGTAGGGCTGTACAACGGATAGGGTGGGTAGGATATGACTTATTTCGCCACCCTACCCGCTAAATGTCGGGTAAGAAAAAATTTACCCGTCCTACACGGCATTAAACGGATAAGACCCTACTCTACCCGTTTAATGACGGGTCGGGTAGGGTAGGGTAGCGGGTATAACCGTTTTTTTTTCTCCTTTTTGGGTCTAATTGGACTGTATATAAAAATGCTTCATAAAAAAAAAAAAAAAAAAAAAATCTTGCAACAGCACAAAGGTCAATCTAGCTAAATATGTACCGACTGATACTGCCAATCTAACTAGGTAAAAGTGAACAAACAAAAGAACAAAAAAAGATCTTGCAACGGCACAAAGGCTCAAGAAACAAAAGTTCTATTCTTTTCAAAATCGACGATGACTCCCAACATAATTCCATGTTCTTCACGTAACGTATCATCATCAAAAGCTCTTCATATGACCTTCTTCTTCAATCATCATCTACCATGATGGAATACGTACTAAGATCACCAAATAAATCTGCATAACAACAGATAAAGCCAACCAACATCAAAATCTCTTTATACGTTACATATCAAAGCTGATTAACAAAGATTAATTAAGAGTCGCAGCATATCAACAATGCAGAATCTTTTCAACTGGCGCAATAGTGTCACTTTCTGAAAGAACAAGTGCAGCCCTTACCAGTACAACATAAAGAAATGGAATTTCAGACCTATTCACTCTAGTATGTGATAGAACAATGAAACAACATAGTCATTTCAAGCAAATCTGCATGTAGGGATCTAGCTAAGATGATACATTTAACAAAAGAGCAAGAGTTTGAAAACAAATACTAAAGGAGCTACAACAATGTCTTGTGATGTTCTTTATGACAAGAAAAATCTGACAAGTTTCAGTAAATTTCACACAACCAACTAATGGAACACACAGAATCAATTCACATTTTTTCCTTAAATGACTTTCCTATAAATGTTATCAAAAAAAATTAATATTTTTGAAGAACAAGCGACAAAGGAAAAACATTTAAATAGTCTAAGGTTTCCTGCAAGAGTTGCACAGAAATAACAAAGCATGCATCTAAAAAAGATAATGGGAACATGTTAACTAATATACACAGTAGACCCACCAGTCCTCCCATTTTTCTAAAAACCAAAATGTTTACCTCCAACAATTGACGAACAAGTTAATCATGGTACCTATCTAACCTACCCGCGTATTCCTAGTAGGTCCATTCGTTAAAGCTGGTCCTCTAAGAAATACAAAATATGCAGGTGCAGCCGCTGGCCATGTTACCGTTCCCAGCATAAGTTAATAAATCTTAGTTAATTATTCGTTAAAGAGCTCCATAATAATAGTTGCAGTATGATAGTGCAGGTCAGGTTCAATACCCTACTTGATCTTCTTTACAAACTAACTTTTCACACAAAAAATAAATGAACACGACTACATAAGTCTCTTGTCAACAGCTAAATGTGTTCTGGAATGTTAAGCGAACGTGGAAAAATATGCTTGTATTGCTCAAATTCTTAAGTGAAGAAACATCAACATATCTAAATAAGCAAAGCGAAAATGCTTCTACATATAGTCGGATTTTTTTTTGCACTAGGTGTAGTGGAGAACTTGCAGATTTTATGGAACTGGTTTAAAGAGACAACATAGTACTTAAAATTGAGAGATAATCATTCATATAAACATACTAGTCCTGGTCAGCAGACACTCCAAGCAATTCGAAAGAGAATCATGAGAAGATAATCATATATCTTGCCACATAAGGCAAGACAGGTAAAAAAGCTTTAGCCCCCCTGAAACTTCCATTTAATAGATTCAGATAATTTCCTGGCATGAAAAAAGAAAAGCACAATCAAATCAGAGGACTAATCAGATTGCATCACTTTCACTCCAATCATAGAAACAATAGGACATGTTCGTTACATTCATACAGAAATCAACGCCGACTTATACAAAGTAGCAAGAGCTAGCACATAATATTTAACCTAGCAGAAATATGTTATTACCTTTTACTCACTGAGTCCCATACCATTCCTCACTGAAAAACAAAACTACTAAATTATATTCTCATTACAAGGCATTTGTATTAGCTAAGGTACCTTATTAGTTCTTCTGATCTTAATTATACATGCATTAAGCATCTAATTATCCAAATCACAAACCGAAGAGATGGGAAAATGGATCTAAGAGAACCTCTTAACAAACTAATTTCATTCTCATAAACAACATTGGAAAACAAAGAAACCCATAATTCATGTACAAATAAGGAACCCTAATTGAATTTCTCTAAACCAAATTAAGAAAACAAGCAATCATGGTAATTACGACCTATCCTAGTAATGAATTGAAAAAATAAAATCAATCTACAACATAACTAACCAATTGAATTAGGGCAGAAGAAATTATTAAAAACAAAACCAGTTAGGAAGATACTTACCTCTCGCACCCGAAATTGACAAACCCCAATGCTTAAATTTAACTGAAAACCTGAAACTCTTGTGTTTGGAGGTAAAGAAGATACTCGATGGAAATGGTTACTTCAGATTTCTATTGTTACATACGTTTTGATTTCGGTTAGGACGATGAATAATTTGTGATGGTGAGTTTCGATCTTTGATGTGAGAGTGAGGTTCCTCTTCGATTTCTAACTATGATTTCTAATTATTGAGAAAAAAACTGGATTTTCAATCTAAGGTTCTGGGAGTTTCTGTGTAGAGGGGAGAAGTATGAAGAGGAAAACGAAAATGAATTTAGTTTTTAGGTTGAGTTGATTAATAAAAAACCAACGGCAGAGATGATCAATAATAGAAAGATCAACGGCTACTATTAACTGTTATATAAATGGGCGGGTAGGGTAGGATAATTTCGAGCTTTACACGTCACCCTACCCATCTAACGACGGTTAAGAAATCTTTACCTGTTACCCTACCCGCCAAATATTGGGTAGGATAGGATACGGTTAAAACACTGGCGGGTAGGGTAGGATTGGCGGGTATGGGTAGGGTAAGTGCACCCCTAGTCAAGCGTATTTTATTACCTGACTCAAATAGATCTGAATCAGTGGTAAGGTCTGAGTCGGAGGTCGAGTCAGATCTGACTCAAAATTGAAAACAAACGTTCTGACATTTGACTCGCGACGAGTCAGGGGTAGACTCAGATCCAAATCACAAGTCAGATACAAACAAACATGGTGTAGGTTAGTTTTATACCTTGTAGGTGCAAATGTGGCAGAATTTGAAAGATTGTGAAAGTCCAAAGTTTTTGTTAGACCCAACACTGAATTGCCCCGACTCCATCTCTGGACAAGCCTTGCACCTTTTTTGTTCGTCTGAATCGGACTCGTCTGGATCTAACAGATATCACCTGACTCATTTGGATCTAATTCAATAGTTTGTTTTTTGAGTCAGATCTGAATCAAAAATGTGTGAGTCAGTGGCTTGGTCCCATGAGTCGGGGACATTTTGTCTCCTGACTTAAATGGGTCAGAGTCAAGGGTTTATGTCTGAGTCAGATCACGAAATCATATTTGACTCCAAATAAAAACAAATCAGGCAACCCTGGCTCTAGCCCTCCTTAAAATCATAATAACCACTGAAAAACCCTTATATTTATTTTATAATTTGTCTTTAACCCCCTAATATTTTAGGTTTAGTCCACCAGGGTTCCTTTCTTTGTATGAATTTTTTTTAGCCCCCTCTACTTCATTATCTGGCTCCGCCACTGAAACAAACGGTCTGATATCTAACTCGAGCCGAGTCAGATTCAGACACCGAGTCAGCAAAAAACAAACACACTCTTGATTGAATATGTAAGAACTTGGAATACCAAAACCAATCAGGAGACTCGGGACTCTAATTTCGTAATCCTTGGTTTTAGGAAATTTATTATTGGAGCAGGATTCTGTTTATCTTTCAGTACTGGCTTAGGTGGCTTAGGAATCTCCTTATAAATACTCGGTCGTCTAACACTTTCAAAATCGTTTTTCCATCAAGCAGCCTCTAAGAGCATCACGCTGTATGAAATCAAAGATGATGTTATGTATGCCTTGAATACATGTGTAGTATTCAGTTGGGCTTACTCCTTGGACTTGGCTCAACAGTCCACTATTCTCTTTTGTAAACCTAGGTCAAATATAAAAGGATCTAGGGTTTATAATAGAGAGAGAAAAAAAAACTAATGTAGTTCTTGAGAGAGTGTGAGGCACAAAGCATGCAAGAGTTCTTGAGAAGGTATTTGAGGGAAAACTTGTAAACTTGTTTGATCATCATAGTGGAATCATTTCGTCGTCTTTGCAAGTGGATGTAAATCATCTTGATCGAACCACTATAAATCCTTGTGTTGTGTGTGTGCTTGATTTGATTGATTTCATTTCCATTTTCATATCTTGATTGATTGTGCTAAATTGAGCCATTGGTTATAACAAATTGGTATCAGAGCTCCGGGTAGAAGCGATCTACAATGGCGGGAAGGTATGAGATTGAGAAGTTTGATGGAAGGAATGATTTCAATATATGGAGGCTAAAGATGAGGTCTGTTTTGGTACAACAAGGTTTGGTGAAAACTTTGAAAGGGAAAACGGCTCTAGCAACAACATTGAAGGATGAAGAAAAGGAAGAACTCATGGAGAAATCACATGGATTAATTTTGTTGTGTTTAAGAAATGAGGTCTTGAGAGAAGTTGCGACCGAAACGACTTCGGGCGGGCTATGGAACAAGTTGGAGAAAAGGTACATGACTAAATCCGTGACTAATCGTCTTTATCTTAAGAAGAAATTACATACTCTTAGAATGCATGAAGGAATGTCTATTATAGATCATATTGATGATTATAATAAAATTTTCTTGGATTTGGAAAATATTGATGTCAAAATTGAAGATGAAGACCAAACACTTGGCTTGCTTTGTTCCTTACCACCATCTTATGATAACTTTGTTGATACCGTAATGTATGGGAAGAATACAATTTCCATGGAAGACGTTAAGGCGGCTTTGAACTCCAAAGAGTTGAAGAAGACCGGTATTGATGGTAAAGATAATTCGGGAGATGGGTTGTTTGTAAGAGGAAGAGGAAAGCAAAAGGATGGTTTAGATACAAGTAGATCACAGTCAAGGTCTAAATCTAAATCGCATAAATTTAAATGCTTTCATTGTAAGCAAGGAGGGCATTTCAAGAAGGATTGTACGTAAAGGAAGAATCTTGAGAAGAATACAAACCAAGGCACCGCGATAAACGTTGAAGTAGAAAGTGATGATGGAACGGTTCTCACGGTTTATACCGAAATCTCGGATAATGGGTGGATTCTTGATTCAGGTTGTACATTTCATATGTGTCCTCATAGAGAATGGTTTTCTACTTATCAAGCTCGAGAAGGTGGAAAAGTTCTTATGGGAAACAATGTCACTTGTAAATTGGTGGGTATAGGTACAATTCAAATTAAGATGCATGATGGTATTGTGAGGGCTTTAACCAAGGTTAGGCATGTTCCAGATTTGAGAGAAAATTTGATTTCTTTGGGTACACTTGATTAAAACGGTTGAAAGTATCAAGGTGAAGGTGGAGTTATTCGTATCTCAAGAGGAAGTCTTACAATCATGAAAGGTACAAGAGTTAATGGTCTTTATACACTGCAAGGTACTACTGTTACAGGTGATGCAGATGTATGTTCTTCAAATTCAGAAGACGATACTACCAAGTTATGGCATATGCGGTTAGGGAATATGAGAGAGAGGGGGTTGGATGTTTTGAGCAAGCAGGGATTGCTTTGTGGTCATAAAACTGGTAAGCTTGATTTCTGCGAACATTGTGTGTTTGGGAAGCAGTCTAAAGTCAAGTTCAGTACAGCTATTTATGACATCAAGGGTATTTTGGATTATATTCATTATGATCTTTGGGGTCCTTCTCGAGTGGAGTCACATGGTGGTGCTAGATATATGTTGACATTCATTGATGATTTTTCAAGGAAGGTATGGGTATTCATACTTAAACACAAAGATGAAACTTTTGTCAAGTTCAAGCAATGGAAGACTATGGTTGAGAAACAAACCGGAAGACAAATCAAGTGCTTGAGGACAGACAATAGTTTGGAATTTTGTGGGGGTGAGTTCAATGGTTTCTACAAGGAGCAAGGGATTTTGAGACACTGCACAGTCAGAAAAAAACCACGGCAAAATGATGTTGCAGAAAGGATGAACAAAACCATAATGGAGAAGGCACGGTGCATGCTCTCCAATGCTGGGTTACCAAGGAAGTTTTGGGCCGAAGCCGCAAACACATCAGCTTATTTAGTGAACAAATCTCCATCGACTTATATTGAGTGTAAGACTCCAAATGAAGTTTGGACAGGTTCACATGCTAACTATGAAGACTTGAAGGTTTTTGGATGTCCAGCCTATGCTCATGTGAATGAGGGGAAGCTAGAGCCTAGTGCAAAGAAGTGTATATTTCTTGGGTAGGCGAAGGGTGTGAAAGGCTAGAGGTTATGGTGTCCTGAAGAAAGATCAAACAAGTTTATTATTAGTAGAGATGTGACATTTGATGAGCAATGATGTTGAGGCCAAAGAATGAAGAACTAAATAGAAGAGTTGAGTAGAGTGTTGGTGATAAGGTGGATCTAGGTGACAAGATGAAACTTGAGATACAAGTTCAAGGAAACAATGAGACTGTTGTTTCTGGTGAGGATGATCAGGAAATTGTGCAAGAGCCGGCCCAGGAATATGAAGCACAAGATCATCAGTACAATCTTGCTAGAGACAATGTGAGGAAGGAAATCAGACCACCTCATAGATATGGCCATGCTGATTTGGTTGTGTATGCACTTGCAGTGGGTGAGAGCATAGATAGGGATGTGCCAACAACCTATGGAGAAGCAATCAATGGTGAAGAATCAGCAGAATGTGGAACTTCTATGATTGAAGAAATTGAGTCTCTTGACAAGGATGTCGTTGAAGAAGGGAACATAGCTATGCTTAAGGTTCATACAACGGACAACCCTGTAGACATGTTGACAAATCCGGTTCCAAGTATCAAGCTCAAGCATTGCTTGGACTTGGTTGGTGTCAACAAGTGTTGAGAGCCCTTGTAAGGGCTAAGCGAAGACGATGAGGAAAAATGATGAATGGTGATAGTATTCAAGTCAAGGTGGAGATTTGTTATGTATGCCTTGAATACATGTGTAGTATTCAGTTGGGCTTGCTCCTTGGACTTGGCCGAACAGTCCACTATTTTCTTTTGTAAACCTAGGTCAAATATAAAAGGGGTCTAGGGTTTATAATAGAGAGAGAAAAAAAAACTAATGTAGTTCTTGAGAGAGTGTGAGGCACAAAAGAGGCAAGAGTTCTTGAGAGGAGATTTGGAGGAAACCTTGTAAACTTGTTTGATCATCATAGTGGAATCATTTCGTCGTCTTCGCAAGTGGACATAGATCATCTTGATCGAACCACTATAAATCCTTGTGTTGTGTGTATGCTTGATTTTATTGATTTTATCTCCATTTTCGTATCTTGAATGATTGTGCTAAATTGAGTCATTGAATCATATTTGACTCAAAATAAAAAACAAACCAGGCAATCCTGGCTCTAGCCCCCTCTAAAATCATAATAACCACTGAAAAACCCTTATATTTATTTTATAATTTGTCTTTAAACCCCTAATATTTTAGGTTTTGTCAACCAGGATTCCCTTCTTTGTATGATTTTTTTTAGCCCCCTCTACTTCATTATCAGGCTCCGAAACGGTATGATATCTAACTCGAGCCGAGTCAGATTCAGACACCGAGTCATCAAAAAACAAACACATTCTTGGTTGAATAGGTAGGAACTTGGGATACCAAAACCAATCAGGAGACTCAGGACTCTAATTTAGTAACCCTTGGTTTTAGGAAATTTATTATTGGAGCAGGATTCTGTTTATCTTTCAGTACTGGCTTAGGTGGCTTAGGAATCTCCTTATAAATACTCGGTCGTCTAACACTTTCAAAATAGTTTTTTCATCAAGCAGCCTCTAAGCGCATCACGCTGTATGAAATCAGAGATGAGTTTTTCATCACAAGCATACATCAACCAGCAAACCCTAACCTCTCCACAAGGGCCAGTTACTATTTTTTGGGACATCGAGAATTGTAGTGTTCCCTGTGATGTCTGCCCAGAAGATGTAGCTGGCAACATAAGAATGGCATTGAGAGGTCACCCCAATTTTCAAGATGTTCCTGTTGCATCGTTTTCCGCTTATGGTGATTTTAATGCTTTCACAAAGCGTCTTAGAGAAGGTTGTCAGAGAACCGGTGTAAAACTTGTAGATGTCCCAAATGGAAGGAAAGATGCTGCAGACAAGGCTATCCTAGTTGACATGTTTCTGTTTGCACTTGACAACTCTCCGCCGTCTACAATCTTGTTAATCTCTGGAGATGTAGATTTTTCTCCTGCTTTGCACATACTTGGCCAACGCGGATATACTATTATCCTTGTTATCCCTGCTGGTGTGCCTGTGTCATCTGCCTTAACTAAAGCTGGGAGATTTGTTTGGGATTGGCCTAGTATGGCTCGTGGAGAGGGATCTGTGCCTCCTAAAACTCTAATCTCTTTCGGCGCATCCCAAGTTGCTGGAAATCTACAAAATGACAGCCAAAGTGATGAAGAAGCAGATGTTCCTGCAAATGAAGAAGACCTGACAATGTGGGTAAAGCCTGGAGACATAATTGGTCTTAAAGGTCAGATGGTGAAGTTACTTGAGCTCTCAGGAGGTTTCCTACCCTTATGTCGTGTCCCTGAAGAATATAACAAAAAAATTGGCCGGCCATTGTGCATTGCTGATTATGGCGCGAACAAACTTGTCAACCTTCTTGACAAGATGGCTGATACAATGACTGTAGAAGGGGAAGGCGAAAAGAGGTATGTCCATCTCTGCAAATCCAATGACAGACATAAAAGGGTAGAAAGTTCTAATAAATCGGCTGTTTCTCCAAAACAAGAATGGAGAGTTAAGGAATGTCAAGAGGAGACGGTGGATATCAACGTATGCAATATCCCAGAATGCTCTTCTGAAGAGTTGTCAGATGATGAGAAAGGGAGTGTGGTTGGACTAACAAGTGAATCAAATGATGAAGAGGATACTGTAGATACTACCGTATGCACTACCCAAAATGATGAAGAAGCAAAGTCCTGCTCGAGGAACTCGCAATCTGGTTTAAATGATGTTCCAGCTATGCCTGCAAATGAAGGAGAGCTGAAAACATGCGTCCAGCATCAGCCTGGGGACATCATTAGTCTTAAAGGTCAGTTGGTGAAGGTACTTAAGCGCTCAGGAGGTTGCGTACCCCTAATTCGTGTTGCTGAAGATTATAACAAAATCTTTGGCCGTCCCTTGTGCAAGGCTGAATATGGTGTGGACAAACTTGTTGACCTTCTCAAGAAGATGTCTGATACAATGACGGTAAAAGGGGAGGGCGTAAAGATGTATGTCTATCTCCGTAAAGAAGAGCTAACAACATTGGTCCAGCAGCCTGGGGAAATAATTAGTCTTAAACGTCAGCTGGTGAAGTTACTTGAGCTCTCAGGAGGTTGCCTACCCCTAACTCGTGTCGCTGTAGATTATAACAAAACCTTTGGCCGTCCCTTGTGCAAGGATGAATATGGTGTGCGCAAACTTGTTGACCTTCTCAAGATGATTGCTGGAATGACGGTAAAAGGGGAAGGCAAAAATAGGCGTCTCCATCTCTGTAATAATGCCAATGACAAACAGGAAAAGGTAAAAAATAGTAATCCATCAGCTGCTTCTCCAAAAATAGACGAAACGGTGGATGTAAAAGTATGCACTACCCCTGGATGCTCTTCTGATGAGTTTTCAGGTGATGATAAGAGAGTCATGGTTGGACCAACAAGTAAATCAAATGACAGTCTCGAACAGTTTAAACAAGAAATACTGGAGCTTCTTGTGAGTTGTTCATGTAAAACTTACCTGGATAGTTTCGAAGAAATGTACAAACAACATTACAGGAAGGATTTATATCATCAAAGCTCTGGCGCGAATAATCTCGAGGAGCTGATTGATACGCTATGGGACGATGTTAATTTTTATGAAGAACAAGAAAGCAAAAGAAAATTTCTTGTCCCCAACTTTGCGAAGTTGCGTTTTCAAACATTTTAAGGGTCATAATGTCTGCCAATATCAGCTTTTCTGTTTTATGTTACAATACTGAGCCTGTAATTGTCTTCACACAAATTCATTCATTTTAGTTGCATTTACAAAGCTGAGTCTAAATTTTACTCATTTCTCTAACATTGTTTGATAATTAAAAGAGTTCAACCCGAATCGACTTGTATTACCAATCAGTTAGCTAATACCCGTTATGAAAGAAATAAATTGCGTCTTTCTTAGTGTTTTTGATATTGTGTTTTCTGCTTTATACATTTTCCTCATGTACAGCTCAGTAAATTCGAAAACTAAAAATTGAATACAAGCTAGACAGCTTGCAGGCCAGACTTTCCTTTATGAGACTTTCTGAAACATGCTCCTCATTTAGCAGGAAAGGAGTTGAATTGTTTTCATAAGCTTCAGGTTTCTTCTTGGAAGGAGGTGTTGGCATTCTAACATGGTGTGTGAGCTCTCTGTGATTTCCGCAAAGCATGGAAATATTCTGAATTCTTGTTTTTCTTGCTGATGCTGCATCCTCCAAATTAGCAGATTCATCCAACTTTGGAGTCACAAACATGGCACTGATATCCAGATTGACTCCTAGATTAGAATCATCAATCTTCCTACTGAATTGCACCGCTTTCTCATCTACTACTTCTTTCTGAACTTCCATATCAATGTCCATTGAGATCTCCATTGGTTGTTCCCCATCAGCATAAATTTCCATAAGCCTTTTTGCAAAGTTGCCTTCCATTTCAGGTTTACCATTTTTATCACCATCCTTGCCTTTCGAATGGCTCAAGTCCTTCTAACCTCCGCAGTAGTGTCTCAACTTCCTCTTGCTGTTGCAAGACTTTCTCCTCCATTCTTCTCCTTACCATTACAACAAATTCATTAGCCATGTCCTGGCACTCCTGCAACTTCTTATACAACTCAAGCTTCAGGTTTTGGGTTCTTTCCTTGACCCCCAAACTGATCTCCTCTTCACTTATAACTAGTGTTTTGCCTTGCATTTGCTCAAGCTTAGTTATCAAAGCAGCCCTCACTATGCTTTTTGCCAAAACCTTATGTATCTCCTTAGGATCAGGAGTGGCACACAATATCACCAGCATTTTCGATCTATCATCCTCAAAAGAACCCTCAGAAGCATGGTCAATTTGCTGTCTCTGAAAGGAAGACCAGAGTCCCCATTCGCAATGGACTCCACAACTCTCTTTAAAGCTACGTTCCCTTGGTCTTTGCTGTCTGCAATTACATACATATGTAAAAATCAATAGAGCTTTGCAATACTTAACAATCCTAAAACTGAGTACATCTTTAAGGTTATGTTGAACAAAATAGTGACTCTTTAAGGAAACAATAGAAAAGTTTAAACAATACAAGCAACAATAGAAAGGTTATGTCAACAGAAATAAAATGTGAAGTACATCTTTAATCAAAGCAAATAAACTATACCTGCATTTTAGCTTCGAAATCTACTTGGACAGCTTGCTCGATATTTTCAGAACCCACCATATCAACAAACATTAGTCTTCCACCTACCAATGGGGAATCCAAGATTATCTGCACAAATCAAAAGAGACTAGTTAACCCTCAAGACACAGAAAAATTCCAAACATAACTAGAATAGGAAAATGAAAAGAAGTTCAAAATTGAGAAATTATAACCATGCAATGACTTCTGGAACTTCTATCATTACAATTAGTACTCTTTAAAATCCTACGCCTCTCCACTTCGGCTACCATATTCTGAAAGTAAAGGAAATGAAAAGGTGTTTTTCAAGCACCCGCATAGACGAGGATGCATTAACCACATATTCTGAAACCTATAAGATGATGGAAATGACTTACTGCCTTTCTCAAATTCAAAAAATGATCTAACCAAATATGAGATATAATAAGGTATTGAATGAGTTCCAGGAGGTTAAGAACATTTAGATGCAGCCTGAGAGGATTTCATTTAAAACAACAACAAAATACAAAGTAAAAATGTACTTAGTCACTTCATTTTCACCAGGGTGCGCAGTGTTTGAAATCCCAGAAACTCTATATATCCAGAACAGATGGCTCTCTATGTTTAAGGACATGAAAGACAGCTGAATTTAAGCCCTGATATTGCTGTTATGACTCCAAGCATGTCTCGAAAAAATACGGTAACACTAGTCAGACAGTAAGAGATTTTAGATCAGTATATTTTCCTTCACAACTGACATGAATGATGGGCAGAGTACCTGAGACATTTAGAAACAGCAAAAGACAAGCCCTAGTCACAATACACACACTTCATGCTCATGCAGACAAAATGGGTGAAGTAATAAGAAAGTAGAACTCTTGCTCAGAATTATGTGAAGTTAACTCCTAAAATTACCCATACCTTAATGTTCCTGCTGAAGCATAAAGTAAGCCGAAATGCGTGAACCTACAAGAGTCATATAGAGCTAGTTCCTAAAATTACCTGTACCATACTGGTTGCTGAAGCATAAATTAAGCTGTACTAAACAAACAACCAAACCAGAAGAGCCCATGAAAGCATGGACCCTTGCAAAAAGCATCACTGCATAACTGATTCAAGCTTAGTGCTTGGTGACAATATAGAGGAAATAGTGTTTGGTGACAATATAGAGGAAATAGGAGGAAAGCAGACACTCATATCAATGCCTTACGAATATAGTTAGAAAACTGTTAAAATTTTAGGAAATGGAGAACTAATTCCTTATAATACAGATGGTAATATGCCTTAAGCAAAAAATTACAAGTTTTTGAGAAGTCAAGTCCTAACAATATGTACGAGCAGAACTGTCATATACTAATCGTATAAATAACTGCTATAAACTACATAACAGACCATTGTCTTACCAATCGTACGTAACGCAGCAGCTAAAAGTATGCATCTCAACCGTGCACAGTGTAGGCTAACACACGGCAACATCAACTTCCCTAGATTTAAACATGACTTTAAATTAAAAGCAAGGAACATCCTAAGTGAGACGTGAAAGCGGAGAATGAGACATTCTCAGTTCCTAAGGCTACAAATAAGTTTGTAACTAATCACATTCCATATATTCTGCAATTGTGATTGCTTTCGTCAAAAATAAATAACTAATCAATGTGAACATAATCAAAAACCGGTGTAAGCATATTAGCTATTGCAATATTCAGTCTTAAGCATGGATTTTCAAAAAATAAATAAACAGATAAACAACAGTCAAATAAAAATTAGTAGTCTGAATAGAAACTGAAATAGGACAAAACAAACTAAGAGAAAGCATAAGCAATGCGTTTTCTTCTCAAAGTCAACCACCCTGCAATTAGGTTGTTATCATAAAGGTGCTTCAGCTTGGCATTATTACATACACTAGTTTTAGCTTCTTTAGGGATGAAGGTTTCCAGAGAAACGATGTTCTCCACTTGAGCGTGCAGCTGATAATCCATGGACGGGCAATAAATATTATCATCATCACCAATACGACGCTCTAGATCTTCATTCATCTTAGTTTGAAAAATACGAGGATAGGAGCGGGAGCATTCCACTGCCTTGAGATATTTCTCTTGCAAATTGTAGAGTATAAGACGTTCCCCATTAAACCAATACAATAATACCTGATCGGAGAAAGTCAATATACGTGTACGAGGCGTAGCAACAGAAGTGTTAAAGCACCGATAGAAGGGAGTTTTCTTTTTTATTAAGCAACAGAGGGGAGTTGGTAGTAAACCTTTCTGATCCATAATCTGAACATTAAAAGTTTCCTCCCTGGTCCATACTTGCTTGTCCTTGTCCTTCAATATATACATATGAACCTTGTAACAACAACAACATACACCGGCCTGATAATTACAACGATGTCCGTAATGATCATTGTTGGATCTTGTTGTTATCCTCTCAGAATGTGCAATACAAGGGTATCCTTTAAACTCCAGAAGATGATCATCTGCTAAATACTGGCGCTGATCAGTTGTCGGTGTTGACGTCAGAGTACATTCGGTGGGGAATTGAATGAAGTGGATCTTCTCCTTGTGGAGGTCGAACGAGAGCAACATTTCAATGTCATTACCATTACTAACTGTACTCTTCGTCCTCCAGAAAAGATCACCCCTGCAAAAGGTGGCTTGTCTATAAAATGTTGTTGAAACATTAGTGACCATTGGACTAGGAAAAGGAGAAGAACCCGGTGGTGGTGAGATATCAACAATACTAGTAAGTATCTTTCTCCATGACATGGTTCCCAATGTAAGGACCATGCAAAGAAACTCATTGTCGGCTTCTGAAGTAAAAATAATTACAACCTTGTATACTTGTGATAATGAATCAAAACCAAAACCATGACCGATGTATCCCCCAGCAGGACGTAAATAACTGCGGACAAATATCTCAGCCCTGTTCTGGTTAATGACACATATGTAACCCTCATTATAATTAGGCGAATTGGCTACCTTGAAACAAGCTAAGCCATTGCAAAAACCTACTATTTCATACAAATTTGAGAAATCCAGATTTAAGAGAAGTCTAATATCCATGGCCTTTTCTCGTCTACATTAATTAGATGAAAGACTAGAAATGGTTTATATTTGTGTTTTGAATATAGTGAATTGCAGAAAATCTTGAATCATTAAGGATAGAATTGTACCAGTACTTACTGATTATAGAGCAAACTGCTAGAGTCCGGAATGGTAATCTCGTCAGAATACTTTCAATCATCAATTCCTCCGGAAGATGATAATTACTTGCTCCTCCAGCTTCCATCATCCCGTTCTGCTGCTCCTTCTCCGTCTCCTCTTCTCCTTGATCAATTTTAATAAGTTGACATGATTTTTTTTTGAAAACTGCTCTGTTTCCTCCACTAGTGATGAATGCAACTAAGGAATTCAAAAGGGGTGAGGCATCTTGCTCTTCTCTTTGATCAATTAATTTTGTTTTCTCCGATTGCTTCTATTTATTCATCAAGCTGTTTCCTCCTTCTTCTTCTTCTTTGTTTTCCCCAAAGATTGAATCTGATAATTTCTATGATGTTTGGTTGCTCAGCAATAGCATCATAGAGATCTGCTGTGTTTTCACATATTTGTTTGGTTACTGTAAGCAGAAATCAGAAGCAACCAAATTGTGCTTCACAAAAATGTTAGTAATTTTTTCTGTAAGGGTCATTTTCAAACCTAAATTACCTAATTTCGAACTTTTTTACTTCTCAAAGTAAAAAAAAAAAAAATTCTTTGAAAGATGCATCCAAACCAAACCCCGAACCGAACACCCTCAAGGACTCAAAGGCGGTCAAGGTTGCTACCGGGGACACCAGGTTAGGTGGGGTGTAGTAAAACCTGTTTTGTTTTATTTTGATTTTGGTACGCCACCATTTAATTTGGTATCCCTATTAGCGGCTTTTGTGTACTAAATTTTTCGTTTTATTTGTATTACAAAATTGAGTTTAAGGTCTAGCCAACTTTTTTCCTCTTAGAACAAGGATTATGGAATAGAGCGTGAAACACTCCGTCCCTCTCAAAACGAACGAGATATTAAGTGGTCGAGCGCAAGTCTCACCATGGGATACACGCCATAAAATATGTCGTTTGTAAAAAGGGATTTTCATAAGATATGCTATTGTGTAACCAATTTATACATATGTTGGATTTTAGGATGTAATGAATGGACATGATTAGCTGATAGAAAAAGTTAGGGTTAGGAAATGGGACCCGCTGTATCAAATTTACTGCACGTATATTCTTAAAATGTGCTTAGTTGTACGGTGACAAATCTCATTACCTCAGTTTTCTGTCAAACGGAGAACAGTTTTCCGTTTTTTACCAAACGGATAACAGTTTTCCGTTTTTCTAATAATTATTTCATTCGAAGAATCGTTAGCCGCATAGGGAGGACTTTCAGTCACTTGTTCGAATGGAGGAGAGTGTGATAGAGTTTGGAATGGGTTTCCCTCTATCCATAGTAGAATCTAATTTGATCAAATCTTTCATTTTGAAGGAGATTCTCAACCCCCATAGTCATTGCTCTTATAAAACTTGTCATCTACTAGAATTTTTTCCCCATACCTACATGAAGAGGATTATTTTTTACTTTTATTCTCATACTTTCTCATTCTGAGAGGAGCCTGTATGGGGTGACGCCTTGACAGTTTTTCTTTTCTCAGAAAACTTGTCTGTTACTAAAATTATCTCACGTTTCTAAATTCTTTTCATTCTAACATTGAATTGTCTTTTTTATCACCAATCAGGTAGCTAACACAAAAACTATTGCAATATGGCATCAAGATCCTCCTGAATATGGTAATGGTAACTCTTGTGCTGCAAAACATGGGATCTTGGAGGAACAATATAAGAGGTTTTCTACTCCTTTTCTTTAATATTTCTGAATAATTATTAACAATGTAAAAATATACTATTATGGTTATACAAATTTTCATAGCTCGATTACTTTCTCTAAAGAATTTACGTGTGGATATGTACTTTATGTATATATGATTCTGAGTTTGAACAAGTGGTCGATATACAACTGAACAATTATAATCATCATGGTGATATGAATCATATAATTAAAGTTATATATAATAAATGTCTGAAATTGGATCAATCAGTTCCGGAAAATTTCGAGGATTACTACTTGCATAATAGTCATCAAGTAACAAATAATGACAACTGTGAACACTAAAGATCACCGAATCTTATGGTTACAGTCAGTGTTCGCAATGCATAGATAGATATCAAGCAGAAAATATGATGAAATACGATAAATAGAGTGAAAGAATGTAGTGCATAATTATAAATGGTTACGTGGTTCGATTATGCCTACTTCACGGGGGTGTTGAGTTGGTTTCACTATGTATTGCTAAGTGTTACAAACTTAAGTTAAATGACTTTTGGTAAGAGAAAAAAACGGGAAAGTGCAATGTTGCTTTGTTAGAGCATTACTTGGTCAAACTCACAAGTTTAAGTATGTCAAGCTTGTTGTCAATTTAAGTTGATCAAAACTACGTATTGATTTATAGTCTACTTAAGTCATCCTCGGTCTAGTATTAGATCATGGTAGTTGAGTATTAGTATTCACCAATCGACCATGAAGATTGAAGATGACGTCAGCAGGAACTTCATAAACAAAGGTATGTGAAGATTGAGTATCCTATATGAAAAAGCGGGGGTCTAACAATACCACCCAATATTTCGCTTATCAATCTGTATGGACTAACTCCAATATACTTTGCTAGAGAATCAACTAGACAGTCAGACTCAATCTAGATTAAAGTATATCAAGGAGTTAATATCTCTCTCTTGATTTGATTTACTCGAGCTAATAACAATCAGCGAGTCTTTAATCAAATACAAGGAATAACTTGGATGGTATCAAAGACCAATATCCAAGGATCAATTAATGAAAATCAACAACCAAAAGTTGGATATTCTAATTGATGATCTACATGCACAACCGGTATTATTTCAATTACAAAGATAAAACAATATAATGCGGAAATATAAATAACACAGACACCAGAAATTTTGTTAACGAGGAAACTGCAAATGCAGAAAAACCCCGGGACCTAGTCCAGATTGAACACACATTGTATTAAGTCGCTACAGACACTAGCCTACTCCAAGCTAACTTCGGACTGGTCTGCAGTTGAACCCCAATCAGTCTCCCACTGATCCAAGGTATAGTTGTACTCCGTACGCCTCTGATCCAGCAGGATACTACGCACTTGATTCCCTTAGCTGATCTCACCCACAACTAAGAGTTGCTACGACCCAAAGTCGAAGACTTGATAATAAACAAAACTGTCTCATACAGAAAAGTCTATTAAAGTATCAATCTGTTTCCCACAGATAAACCCTAAAAGGTTTTGTTCCGTCTTTTGATAATAATCAAGGTGAACAGGAACCAATTGATAATCCGGTCTTATATTCCCGAAGAACAGCCTAGAGTTATCAATCACCTCACAACAATCTTAATTGTATGGTAGCGAAACAAGATGTTTCGTAATCACAAAAAATTAGACGAAGATGTTTGTGATTACTTTTTATATCTTGCCTATCGGAGATATCAATCTCAAGCCAATCAATATGATTGTACTCGTACGATAGAAGATGCAAGATCAGATCACACAACTACGATAAAAGTAGTATCGGTGTGGCTTCACAATCCCAGTGAAGTCTTTAAGTCGTTAACCTGGTTTTAGAAGAAGAAACCAAAGGTTAAAGGAGAAACGACTCTAGCACGCGAACTAGTATCACACGTAAGGTGTGGGGATTAGCTTTTCACAGATACTAGAGTTCCCCTTATATAGTCTTTCAAATCAGGGTTTTCAATCCAAGTTACCTTGGTAACAAAGCAATCAATATTCACCGTTAGATGAAATCCTGATTTAGATTTAAGCTAATATTTCTCAACCGTTAGATCAAAAACTTAGCTTGTTACACACAAATGAAATGCACGCTTCTAGGTTTGTTAATCGTACCCAAACGTGTACATTGTTAGTTCAACAATAGTTAACCAAATGGTTAGCTATATGAGCATTTCATATCAACCATGTTCTTCTTCACCATAACTAGTTCAAATGACTTCAATATTAACTAGTTAGAGAGTTGTTCAATTGCAAGGAAATCTCATGTACTACACAAGACACAATTGAAGCAAAGATGATTTGATTCACTTGAATCGGTTCATGAAATTTTATAGCCACGGTTTGCAAACTGCATTCCTTAGTCTTTTTAAGTTTAAGTTCAGAAATCATCCTTAGATATATAACCTTCTCAAGTTCGCAGACTAGGTTCGCGGACTTAAGTTACCGGGCAGAGTTTACAAACTCCAGCAAAAATTTTCGGGAATGAGAACTTCGCTGGTTTGCGGAATGGGTTCGTGGACTTAGCTTCACGCAAATAGTTTGTCAACTCCAGCAGAAATTCTCGGGTTTGAGAACTTCGGCAGTTCGCGGACTTGGCTCACGCCATTATTCTGGTTCTCTTGATGAACAAAGTTCACAAACTTTGGTTCAAGGAATAGGACTTATACATAAATGTGTTTCCAAAACAATGCTTATGTCCACCATTGGTTATGTAATCTAAACTCTCATTTCAATCATTGAAACATTCTTAGAGGACGTTATATTGTTGTTACACCATTTCTCGTCAAAGCAATTTTCAAAGTGATTGAAACATATCATGACTTTCGTCACTAGGTGGTAGGACTAGAAGATGCCTACAATATTAAACTGCAAGTGCACAGTGTCAATATGCAACAGAGGGCAAGCACAGGTCAATCCACAGGGACAAGGTGGGTGTTGAGTTGAAACTATGGCGTTACTACAACTGATTCACTTTAAAAGGTAACCAAACATGGGGTGTTTTGTGTCGATACGACAAGATTAAGATTGATTATACTAAACAAACGAGATTAAAAAAAACACAGAGATAAACAATTATAGGAGAGGTACTTGGGCAGTCGAATCCGCCTCTTAATGTACATTAGATAATTTAGTTATCGAAATTACTCTTGTCCTTTTAACGAACAGGGATGAAGATTCGAGTCAGCCGCATATTCAAGGTGATCTGGAGATGGATATTTAATCACAACTAAAGTATTCATCCTAAGCATTAATTGTCTGATTAAAGCACAACTAATCAAAAGATAAATCGATTCATTTAAGCATGAGTTGCAGCACAACAACATATAATTATTCCAACTACCTAGGTTGCATATAACAAACAAGGTGAAAGTAATATGTTGTAGTACAAAGATTAAATCTACCTTTAAGAAATTAAGCACAACAAGAACAAATTCATAACCAGAATTATCTGATATTAGATTAAGGGCTTCATCTAAGCCCTAGTTAGAAAATTATAACATTATAATAACTGGAAAATAAACCTAAATACTACTACTTGCTTGCACCGGCTAGTCCGGGCTTGAGTTTTATATCACAACCCCCTCCTCTATTTATACGAAAAGTTTTCCTCCAAACAATTCAATCCCATTGACAGTAATTACACAAGCAGAAATCTAGGAAATTGGTAGTCTTGAAACTCACCACTGATGTAGCCTACTTCATCATGCAATGTCATTTTAATGTCTTCACTAATTTCGGATGTTGTCAGCGTTGAAAGGAAATCAAATTCAGACCTAACTGTCAGTTTCTTAATCATTACTGCCGCCTTATTTTTCCCATTTCTCTGCTGCCATTGTTGATGTTATATAGAGAATCAATCAATTTTCCTCTCTTGTGCTCTGAATAAGCCACCCTACCTACTTGCTAGGTATTTTGAATTGTTGATTGACATTGGATGGAGGAATAGGTTTAGAAAGAGAAATATAGGGTAAACTAGGTATAGGGTTTGAGTCTGACGCCGGCAATCGTATGGAAATTGGGTTGTCAAGGTGATGGCTTGATAATCTGAGAGAAGACGAGACAGACTGATTTGACATGCCGATAAAAGATGGGAGACAGAAAAGATGGGTTGACTGAATTGGGAGGAGAAGAAGTTTGTTTCTCATGTGTGAGATCGGGAAGAGAAACATGGTGACGTACTCTGGTGTAAAGCATGAATACCTTGCTTTGGTATGAGAATGTCTTTTGGGCTTGGTTTGCTTTCCATGTAGTTTACAAACATGAGAAGAATCTGAGTTCTGAACTTCGGCCCATTAGGTTGTCAACTCTCACACTCCGATCTCTTGTTGTTGCGCATGCATCCCTTCACTGAAATGTGTAGCTTATCATGGTGTGACCACTTCCCATTATTCAACCCTTCTCTGCTGACTCTACTTAGTCTCCTGTCATTACAAAAATCAGAGAATATCACCACACTTTTACTCGGAATGAACAAGAAAAACAAAATACATATTTTGGCATAAATATAGGAAATTAGTGCATCAAGATACAGTAAACACCTTCAAAAAGATAAGAATATATACAACATTAGGTGCCTATCACTAGGTAAAGATAAACTTGATCGAAGCGAAAATCTTAGCAACACATATTTCGAGATATAGATAGGCGAGGTATACTCGGCTCGAAATACCAAATGTGTATAATCAAAGTCTATATATAGAATACGACTTTTTGTTTCAAAGAGTATGAGATAGAGTGGATAGACTTTTGAGTGATAGATAAGTTCAAGTCTCCACATACCTTTTTGTCGAGAAGTTCCACCGGTTCCTTGAGTAGTTCTTCGTCTTGTATGATGAATCGCCATGAAGTCCTTGAGCTCAACTACAATTTCTATCCTAGTCCGAGACTTAGGTATAGTAGACTAGAAATCAAGAATTATAGTTTTGATCACTAACATTGACAAACATGCTTGAGATAGCAACTCATGCGAGTTCGACCGAGCAATGATCTAACAATCTCCCCATTTTTCAATTTTAGTGACAAAACTATCAATACATATGGAACACAAAAAAGATGAAGAAACTTTAGTAGCTCCTATTCCACATGTCTAATCTTCAACATTCCTCGAAATCTTCGTCACTTCCAAGTACTTCAATGATCCCAAAGGTTGTAAGTTTAGCATCACCGTTGTTGAAGATCCGTAGCTATAACAATGAGAAAACATAATTCTCGATCATTGTTATACAGTGTCATAGTATTATTACACAGTGTCAAAGTTCAATTATATCACAACTTCAACAATAATACTATGGTGATATGTATCACTCCCCCTTAGTCAATACTCCATCTCACATGGAAACCACTCCCCCTTACATAATGATCCGAAAACCCCATGTATTTGTAGTGTGAATTACATATTAATTCTCCTCCCTTTTGTCAATAAAATTGGCAAAGGTACAAGAACGGTATCATAATGAAATTTCCGAAAGAGACATTTCATGACTAAAAGAAAAAATACATACCAACTATAGATGCAATCATAAAGCCGAAGCTAAATGCATTCATCAAGAAGTTTAAAGATACAAGATAACCCCTCTAAAATTCCACATCCTCACACCCCTCAAGATATGACCATTAAGCACAAGTTCAAAAGAACTCTCCCCCATTTGATGTCATTCCCGAAAGAACAACAAGAGTGACCTTAATTTCGAAAGAAAAGAAGGATTTTGAAACAAAAATGACAGTAACAAGACAAAAACACTATAGAAACTGAACTGGAGTAAACCTACTGGAGTTTCAAACTCAATTGCCCAAGAGATAGAGATAAGCATAGGGGCAAGAGTTATAGAAACGTTTTAATGAACCAAAACAACACCAATAGACTGCCGCAAGTGTTGAAACGTAGCAGTGTCTAATGGTTTGGTAATAATATCAGTCAATTGTTGTTCGGAAGGCACGAATTCCATACTTATGATACCATTAGAGATCACGAATAAAATGGTACCTTATGTCAATGTGCTTTGTTCTTAAGTGCTCAACGGGATTCTCAGTGATTCGAATCGCACTAGAGTAATCATAAAAGATTTTCATTATTCCAGTATCAACTCCATAATCAGCTAGCATTTGTTTCATCCATAGGAGTTGAGTACAGCATGATCCAGCAGCAACATATTCTTCCTCACATGTAGACAGGGATTGAGAATTTTGCTTCTTTCTATGCCAAGCTACAGGATTCAGTCCTGCATAGTAGAAACCCCCTGATGTAATTTTTCTGTATTATACACATCCTGCCCAATCTGCATCTGAATAAGCATAAAGATCAGTGTTAGTATAAAAAGTATAAGATAAACCATACCCGACAGTGTGATTAATATATCGAATGATCCTTTTTGCAGCTGCAAGATGAGATTCTTTTGGATTTGCCTGAAACCTGGCACAACAACCAACACAGGAAGAAATATCAGGTCTAGTAGTTGTAAGATACAAAAGGATACCAATAATAGATCGATACAACTTTTGATCCACTTTTGATCCTTTCTCATCTCTATGTAGTTTACCAGTAGTGGGCATAGGTTTCAATTTTGGAGAAGACTTATCCAGGCCGAACCTTGTCACAAGGTCTCGAGCATACTTTTCTTGGGATAAGTAAATTCCATCCTTATGTTGTTGAATTTGTAATCCTAAAAAGAATTTTAATTCACCAACATTGATCATTTCAAATTCTTTAGCAAGAGAGACTTGGAAGTCCTTTGCAAAAAATTTCAGAAGTTGATCCATAGATGATATCATCTATATAGATTTGAACAATAACAACATCTTTCCCACTCCATTTGGTAAACAAAGTTTTATCAGCTCCGCCTCTTGAAAAACCTTTTATAATGAGAGAAGTGGTAAGTTTTTCAAACCAGGCTCTAGGTGCTTGTTTCAACCCATACAATGCCTTTTTGAGTTTTAGTACATGATCTAGGAAATTAGGAATTTCAAACCCCTTAGGTTGAGCGCACATAGACTTCCTTCTTTAAAATTCCGTTTAGGAACGCGGATTTTATATCCATTTGAAACAGCTTAACCTTAAGAAAACAAGCGTGACCTAACAAAAGACGAATGGACTCAAGGCGTGCCACAGGAGCAAAGGTCTCGTCAAAGTCAATCCCTTCAATATGTGAATATCCTTGAGTGACAAGTCTAGCTTTGTTTCTGATAATCGTTCCAAATTCATCAGACTTATTCTTGAATATCCATTTGGTACCAACAATATTGATATTGGAGGGACAAGGTACAAGTTCCCACACATCTTGTCTTTGAAATTGATTTAAATATTCATGCATTGCATTCACCCAAAAGGGATCGTTCAGAGCTTCATCAATATTCCTTGGTTCTACTTGTGAAAGATAACAACCAAAATTCAACATATTTTGAAGTTTTCCTCTTGTTTTGGCTGTAGAATCTCTTCCTCCAATAATACCGTTGAGATCATGATTCCTTTGAACCCAGAGATGTCGTGGAGGGAGACGTTCTTGTTCGTCAGGAATGGCTTGATCAGTGTTATTCTCCTCGTCACTAGAAATGTCAGGATCAGTAACAGTTGGGATAACTTCAACTGATTCTGGGATTTCTTTGACTTTCCTGTTGTAAAAACATCTTCTCCTCAAAACCTTAATGGTAAGTTTTTGTTATGGAGCATTACCGTGGACATTTCCTGAATATTCCTATTCTTTCTTTCAGCAACTCCATTATCTTGAGGAGTGATAGGTGGTGAGTATTGTTGAATGATCCCCAGTTCATCACAGAATTCAAATACCTTGGTGTCTTTGAATTCAGTTCCAAGATATCTTCTAATTTTCTTTAATTTGCGACCTTGTTCGTTCTGGATCCTTTTAACAATAATCTTGAATTCACCAAGAGTTTCATTCTTATGAGATAGAAATGCAACCCAAGTGAATCTGGTGTAATCATCTACCATAACTAAAGCATACTTCTTACCAGCAACAGTGGGTTGTTGAATTAGTCCGAAGAGATCCATATGAATTAAATCAAGTGGAGATTTAGTGAGAATATCTCGAGATGATATGTGGTGAAATTTCGTATTCTTACCCTTTTGACAGTAACCACACATACCTTCAATCTTTGCATTGATTTTGGGAATGCCTCTAACAAGTTCTTTGTTAATGATCTTAGTTAGAAGACGATAATTGATGTGACCAAAACGCTCATGCCAAAGATGTGTAGATTCCACCTTAGTCAAATTGCAACGGTTGCTAAACTGAGTATCAAGTAGATAACAGTTGTTTTTACCACGAGTTCCTTAAAAAATTACTTTCCCAGTTTTGTCTACAATATCACATCCATTTTCATTGAATACAACTCGATGACCTTTGTCACAAATTTGACTAATAGAAAGAAGATTAGCAGTCATACCTTTTACGTATATTACATCATGAATTTCTGGAACACCGGGCAGTTTGATCGTTCCCTTCTTGCTGATGTAGCAGCAACTCCCATCTCCAAACGTTACAGGACCTCCTTCATAGTCGATAGACGAAACAAACCATATGAGATCGCCTGTCATACTTCTACTACATCCACTATCAAGAAACCATTGAAAAGGAGACGTAGATCTTAAAGTAAAGGCACCCATACTAGTAGTACTTCTCTGTTTAGAGTTTCCTGATAGTTTTTATGTCCTTTCAGAGTATCAAAAAGTTGTTTAGTTTTCTCACAAAGATTACTTGCAACATTCAGACTCTTTGAAACGATATACAAACTTGTTGAAGGTGATTGGAAGAATCACAACAACAATACAGGCCAAAACTTTGAAGTTTTTCTGAGTGGTTCCTAGTCATATCAGTTTTCACAACAACCGGTCTTTGATTACCATCTGATTTACGACTATTCTTTAAACAGGAACAACTGGAGTTTCTCAGATTCACCAAGGGACTATTACCAGATATCAAATCCTTAAGAATTGCAATTTCTGCAACAAGACCATAGTTGATCCGGATATGTTTATCCAACCTCTTTCGAAGAGTAACCAGTTTATCATACTTTTTCTTACGGTTGGTTTTTAAACCTGGTGAAGCGTCAATTGAGACTTTATGGTCCATATAGTTAGATCGCAACAAACACAGACTTTTGAGGTCTTGAACGTGTTTGCCAGATCTGATACCAATTGAAAAAGCGGGGGTCTAACAATACCACCCAATATTTCGCTTAGCAATCTGTATGGACTAACTCCAATATACTTTTCTAGAGAATCAACTAGTCAGTCAGAATAAATCTAGATTAAAGTATATCAAGGAGTTAATATCTCTCTCTTGATTTGATTTACTCAAGCTAATAACAATCAACGAGTCTTTAATCAATACAAGGAATAACTTGGATGGTACCACAGACCAATATCCAAGGATCAATCAATGAAAATCAACAACCAAAGGTTGGATATTCTAATTGATGATCTACATGCACAACCTGTATTATTTCAATTATAAAGATAAAACAATATAATGCGGAAATAGAAATAACACAGACACCAGAAATTTTGTTAAGAAGGAAACCGCAAATGAAGAAAAACCCCGGGACCTAGTCCAGATTGAACACACACTGTATTAAGCCGCTACAGACACTATCCCACTCCAATCTAACTTCAGACTAGACTGTAGTTGAACCCCAATCAAGTCTCCCACTGATACAAGGTACAGTTGTACTCCCTACGCCTCTGATCCCAGCAGGATACTGCGCACTTAATTACCTTAGCTGATCTCACCCACAACTAAGAGTTGCAACGACCCAAAGTCGAAGACTTGATAATAAACAAATCTGTCTCACACAGACAAGTCTATCAAAGGATCAATTTCCTCCCACAGATAAACCCTAAAATGTTTTGTTCCGTCTTTTGATAATAATCAAGGTGAATAGGAACCAATTGATAATCCGGTCTTATATTCCCGAAGAACAGCCTAGAGTTATCAATTACCTCATAACAATCTTAATCGTATGGTAGTGAAACAAGATGTTGCGGAATCACAAAAAATGAGACAAAGATGTTTGTGATTACTTTTTATATCTAGCGTATCGGAGATATCAATCTCAATCCAATCAATATAATTGTACTCGTATGATAGAAGATGCAAGATCAGATCACACAACTACGATAAAAATAGTATCGGTCTAGCTTCACAATCCCAATGAAGTCTTTAAGTCGTTAACCTGGTTTTAGAAGAAGAAAACCAAAGGTTAAAAGAGAAACGACTCTAACACGCAAACTAGTATCACAGGTAAGGTGTGGGGATTATTTTTGCACAGATACTAGAGTTCCCTTATATAGTCTTTCAAATCAGGGTTTGCAATCCAAGTTACCTTAGTAACAAAATAATCAATATTAACCGTTAGATGAAAACCTGATTTAGATTCAAGCTAATATTTCTCAACCGTTACATCGAAAACTTAGCTTGTTACATACAAATGAAATGCACGCTCCTAGGTTTGTTAACCGTACCCAAACGTGTACATTATTGGTTCAACAATAGTTAACCAAATGGTTAGCCATATGAGCATTTCATATCAACCATATTATTCTTCACCATAACTAGTTCAAATGAATTCAAGATGAACTAGTTAGAGAGTTGTTCAATTGCAAGGAAATCTCATGTACTACACAAGACACAATTGAAGCAAAGATGATTTGATTCACTTGAATCGGTTCATGAACTTTTATAGCCACGGTTTGCAAACTGCATTCCTTAGTCTTTATAAGTTTAAGTTCAGAAATCATCTTTAGATATATAACCTTCTCAAGTTCGCAAACTAGGTTCGCGGACTTAAGTTACCTGGCAGAGTTTACAAACTCCAGCAGAAATTCTCGGGAATGAGAACTTCGCCGGTTCGTGGACTGGGTTCGCGGACTGAGCTCGCAGACTTAGCTTTACGCAAATAATTTGTCAACTCCAGCGAAAATTCTCGGGTTTGATAACTTCGGCAGTTCGCAGACTGAGTTCGCGGACTTGGCTCACGCCATTCTTCCGGTTCTCTTGATCAAAAAAGTTCGCAAACTTTAGTTCAAGGAATAGAACTTATACATAAATGTGTTTCCATAACAATTCTTATGTCCACCATTGTTTATGTAATGTAAAATCTCATTTGAATCATTGAAACATTCTTAGAGGACGTTATACATTTGTTACACCATTTCTCGTCAAAGCAATTTTCAAAGTGATTGAAACATATCATGACTTTCGTCACTAGGTAAAGATAAACTTGATCGAAGCGAAAAGCTTACCAACACATATTTCGAGATATAGATAGGCGAGGTATACTCGGCTCGAAATACCAAAATTGTATAATCAAAGTCTATATATAACATACGACTTTTTGTCTCAAATAGTAGGAGATAGAGTAGATAGACTTTTGAGTGATAGATAAGTTTAAGTCTCCATATACCTTTTTGTCGAGAAGTTCCACCGGTTCCTTGAGTAGTTCTTCGTCTTGTATGATAAATCGCCATGAATTCCTTGAGCTCAACTGCACTTTCTATCCTAGTCCGAGACTTAACTATAGTAGACTAGAAATCAAAACTTATAGTTTTGATCAGTAACATTGACAAACATGGTTGAGATAGCAACACATGCGAGTTCGACCGAGCAATGCTCTAACACTATATACACGTATTATATACCATTCTATTTAACGAGACAAGTCGCATGACTATAACATAATGATGAACTTTTGTAAAGAGGAATGCAAGCTAAGGATTAACTCAAGTTAGTTCTTAAAGTTTACAAAATGTTTTACCAGTTCACGAACTTTAACTCTTAAATATTAAGACTTGATATTTTTATCTCAATTAACTCGCGTACACGAACCAGAGCGAACTAGTCAATCATGAGATAGTACTGGTATTTAATGTAAAGGTACACGAATTCCTTTGAATGCTCCGAACTAGCTGATTTTGAATGTTTCATGTACATCTTTTGTTTCCAAGTATGCAGACTGTTTTGAAGGTTCTCGAACTTGCTAAATCAAAAGGTTCATGAGTTACGAGACAACTTTGAGTTCACAAACTGTGGACATTTCACGAACTGATTCGGTTTTGTGATAATGTTTGACGGTTCCAGAACCACTTAGACAGGTCTCTCTGGCAAAGCACTTGCTGATTTACTGTTACACACATCTTCTTTTTTATTCAAAGAAAATTTCTCACATGCTTTCATGCAAAGTTTATAAGGAAAAGTTTAGCTTGTCTGAATAAAAATCAATTCAAGAAGCTTCTTTGTGTAACATTGTTTATTAATATAAATAGAAGACTTCATTTACACTATAAACTAAATCTAGGCACTTCTGTGTCCTAGTTGTACACTAGGGTCGTCCTCTAAAAACTTAAGTTTCCTCTAGTAAAATTTTATATTAGACTACGACTTTGAAAGTTTTTACTAATGGATTCGTGAAACCAGGTCATACTATCTTTTAATTGATAGTTCTTTCTATCCAGATCTTTTTCATATTTATCTTCTAAGTTTCGAAACTTTAGATCAAAAGCTTAATAGATAGAAATCATAAAATACTCTTCTTCCCAGACTTTATGATTCCACAAGATAAATATATAAATAAATTCTTACTAGATATTTTTAGATTTTTCTTATGAAGTAGAATTGATTAGGCATCTCTATAAATTTTGAAGAGAGTAACTTCACCATAATCTGGAGTTTACTTGATATATTCTTTTTCTTGAAGATCCCTCATAGCATGTAGACTTTCATACCTTGATTGAAATATTTCTCAAGGAAATCAAATATGCTTTCTGTTAGAAGAAAAATGGTCATAAAAGTCTCCACTTAGGTTGAAGCAACTCCTAGGTCTGTAAAGGACGCAATATGATTGGATCTTGCGATATCAAAGAGACGTCAAGGAGCATAACTGAAGCTGAATTGATCATAGGGTCGATTTGGTTTCAAATACACTCCAGTCCGAAGTTTGATAGTAGGTTAGGGTTTGTAGCATCTTAATACAGTGTGGTGCTCAAGTTCTGGACTAGATCCCATGGTTTTACTTCTTTACAGTTTTCCTCTTTAACAAAATTTATGGTGCCTTGTGTTGGTATTTTTCACATTATATTTTTTTATCTTTATAATATAAATATCACAAGTAGTACGTTAAAATAACCTAAACAGTTTGAAAGCCTAAAACACTGTATGGAAGCTACAAGATTTAAACTTGATAATTCGTATCTTGAAAGAAAGATTATAAGACTTGTTCTAGTTGGTATTTGGTTCTTAATACAGTTTGGGTATATATTAGGTTATTACTTTGATATTGATTCATGAGATCATCCAAGTTAAACTTGTCTTTATATCATGTATCAGATCTTTATAGGTGATATGTGCTACTGATTTTGACAAGATTATCCACAGAGGTTTCCGAAATAAAATTTGGTGGTGTACTTAGTACCCCTCATTTTCACTCTTATTCTCTCATAATATCTGCCTTCTCTCTCTATACACCATGTGTCCATAATTGTTAACCTCTTGCTGATTTGTGGAGTTAGCCACTTATAGAACTTCAGATAAAGCTCACCATGCTAGTTGTCACGTACTACCTCGATATTCATAACATGGTATGATTTTTTATACACGGGATCACGATGCATTTGGTGTGGATTAACTCTTTCTTCCCTCATCCACCTCCATGTTAGCCGCACAACTTCTGTCATGTGCCTCATTTGTCTTTAATGTATGTAGTTGGCTTATCCTACGTCTAGACAGTTGTACCTTCAATATTGTCTAGTCAATATTAGTATGACCACATATGGTCCGTTTATTCTGAATCTGTCTCGAGATGGGTTAAAACAATCTTTGAGGATGAAAAATTTCTACGGGTATAAACCCCATGTTGATGATTTTTGGTTGTGATGCTTCCATGTGTAGGGCGTGGTTTTTTTTATTTATATTTTCCCCATTTTCTTTCGTATTCTGCCAATGGTATGATGAGAAGTAAACTTCTCACGATTACCACTACTTGCAACAAAATTCTCCTTGATTTTCGTGGCGGTTTAAACTCTTTAGAGTATAAAAAGGGATATCATAAGGACATGAAGTCTTTAATTTCATGCCCTCAACGTTTTTCTTCTTAAGTTCATTTTTTCTTGTGAAAATGAAACTCTACTTCTTTACTTCTCGTGTCATAACCGCAGAAAAAACATCTCGATTTTGAATTTATCGATTGCTTGATACCCAGGTTGTTTCATTTTCTTCGTCACTTGATTCGTGGATCATATTTCCTGGTGTTGTTGATGGTATTATCTCATGGTTCTTTAAAACCGTCACTATTGAAGGTAAGAAATTGTTTGAGTTTTCCTTTTTTTTTTTTTTTTGTCGTTTCCTTGTGTTTGTACCCAGAAATATTTCTAGGCACTAAACACGATGATTTTGGTGATGATGATCAGAACTAGGATTATACACAAAACAAGCTTAAGGATGATAGACACAAATTTAACGTGGTTCGACATGGTTTTCCTACATCCACAGACGAATCCCCGTAGGGAGAAATATTCTATTGATGTATGGGTTACAATAATTTCTAATCCCTTTTAAGGTTTTCCTTGTATATTTCTCTCCATCCTCTTCTTGCTAGGGTTATAATTCCCCTTATTTATACAGTTACTAATTAGCCTCTTCCCTAAATTCGAGGTAGGTATGAATCATCTTTACTTTCCCTGCATGCCTCCTGGCATTAATCTGCCCTGCATGCCTCCTGGCATTAATCTGCCCTGCATGGTTCTTGCATGCCTCCTGGAATTAATCTTCCCTGCATGCCTCCTGGCATTAATCTTCCCTGCATTCCTCTTGGAATTTATATGCCTTGCATGGCTCCTTGTATTAATTCTGCATGCCTCCTTTCTGCTATTTGACTGTGGCTGTCAAGATTTGAATGGTATGACCCGCTGGCAGACTGGCTTGACTGGAGACTGGATGGTTGGCGACATGTATGGAGACTGACTGACAGCACGACTAGCAACAAGGCTGGAAACTAGTTGGCAGCATTGCTGGCGATCTGGATGGAAAATGGTTGGCTGCACTGCTGGCAATCTGGATGGAGGACTTCGCCTGTGCACAAGGCTGGGCAACTTGGTCGGCGAACTTGGACGGAGACCATCGCTGGGGGATATGGCCGGGGGAAATGGTCGGGGAGCATGGCCGGGGGACATGGATGTGGAGCATCGCCGGGGGACATGGCCGAGGACTAGCTGGGAGCACGACTTGGCAACTTGGTTGGAAACTGTTGACCGAAGGTTGATTTTGATCGTTGACTTTGTCGGTTGACCAGCCATTGAATTTATGTAACAATGGGTCGGCTGGTGAGCTGTGTTGGTTAACTGGATGGCAGGCTTGACCGACAGCTGAATGGTGGCCCAGACAATATTCTGGCCCACTATATGGTAATTTTATCATGGCACAAACATCTCCCCCTCTTAACCCCAACTTGTTGAGGGATTAAGAAGTTCGTTTTCTTTTTTGTATTGACATTCAATGATAAAATTCGCCCCCAAGAGTGAATTTTTGTTATTGAAGCGTAAAGCAAGTTTCCTTCGTTGTTTTTAAAAATCACTACCAAGTCGCCCCCAAGTGAGTCTATTGTGATTGGTATCAATGGGAAGCAAGTGAGCACAAACTATTGTTGTAGACAAAATCTGGAATGAAGGACAAACTGGTCTGCAACAGAAGCATGACACTGGAGCGGAGTAGTATTGAAAATGAGTTGTAGTTGTTGATGTGAAACTGAACTGTGGCAGTTGCGTAGAACTAGACTGGAAACAGCTGTTAGAAAAGACGAGCTATATTTGAAGTCACTCAGCTGGAACCTGTGTCGGCTGTTGTTGTAAACGAAACTTGTATTTGCTGACTGATACTAATTTCTGCCAGACTGGATAGCAGTAGCTGTTAGTACTGAACCGCTATCAAGAATGAGATTCAGAACTATTAGCAAAAAGGCGACAACCATATAAAGATGCCCTTCAGCAGTAATGGGCAAAACTGGATTGCAACAGCTGAAGTCACTCAACTGGAACCCGTGTCGGCTGTTGTTATAAACGAAACTTGTATTTGCTGACTGATACTAATTTCTGACAGACTGGATAGCAGTAGCTGTTAGTACTGAACCGCTACCAAGAATGATATTCAGAATTATTAGGAGAAAAGGCGACAACCATATAAAGATGCCCTTCAGCAGTAATGGGAAAAACTGGATTGCAACAGCTTCGAGCAAAGATGGACTGCAGGAACTTTGATTAGTTGGACTGCATCATTAAAGAACAAAGCTAAACTGCAGCAGCTGCGATCAGCTGGACTGCAGGAAATGCGAGCTAGACTGTACTGCAGCAGCTGCGACCTGCTGGACTGCAGGAGTTGCGAGCTACACTGCACTACAGCAGCTGCGATCAGCTGGACTGTAGGAGATACGATCAGTTAGATTGTGGCAGTTGCCGTGGTACTAGACTATAGAAGTTCGATCAACTGGACTATAAGTGTTGCGAGTAAAACTGGACTGCATCAGTTGCGTCCAACTGAGTGCAGTAGTTGCTAGCAAAACTGGACTGCATAAGTTGCGCCAACTGAGTGCAGCAGTTGCTAGCAAAACTGGACTGCATCAGTTGCGTCCAACTGAGTGCAGCAGTTGCTTAGGAACTGGACTGCAACAGTTCGATCAAATGGACTGTAGAAGTTATTAATCTTTCTATTTGCGATAATTTCATCAAAATATTAGGGTATATGCTCGCCCCCTCTTAATCCTGTAACTCGTTAGAGGATTAAGAAGTTTGGGTTACCCTTTGTTTTGATTTTTAGCGGCTGAATTTCTCATCGCATTTAGGTGCTACGTAACTCGCTCCCAAGCGTGTGGAGTGTGACGTAGCTCACCCCAAAAAGCTTACTTTAGACCATGAGGTGTTATATATCTCTCCCCCAAGTGATGGTCATCCATGTTGAAGTGATATGCAACTCGCCCTCAGAAGATAGTGATTGCCATTCTGCTCAATGCTCGCACAAGGGTGCACAGCCTTGCTGCATCTTGCTTACACATGAGATGAAGTTGAAGGTGTCTGCTATCTGAAATCCGCGTGTGGGGCCAATCCCACTATTCCATATGTGTGCAGAATGGAAATGTGTGCATCTCCACATGCTTTGCATGCGAAAATGCTCGCCAAATTGTAGATGTTTCACTGAACAAAAGTATGCATGATTTGATAAAAAAATCAAAAATATTGAAATTGTATACGCACCGTATTAAAAGTGTTATTGTGTGAGATACGATATCATGCTGAAGAAGACGGTTCGAGCATCTCAGCTCTGTAACAGTGGCGCTGCCAGTTGAATCAAACTGGACTGCAGATAGTTGTCGTGGAACTGGATATAAGCAGCTGTGATCAGCTGGAATATAACCGTTGTGAGGAAAGATGGACTGCAGCAGTTGTTGAGAAACTGGACTACATCAGTTCGATCAACAGGACTGTAGCATTCCTTTGGTGATTGAATGCGACCATTTTCGATGTGCCATTTTAAATTCTAAAAATTAATTTTTCTCCAAAAATTGAAAGTCCGCCCTCATAATGTTGGAAATTAACACGCGATCGCAACGAGCCAAAAATCACCCAATTCGGAGGTGGGATGAAGAAGATATAAAGGAAGCAAAATTGAAGACCAAACCCAAGAAGAATAGTGTGCTCAAGCCCAAGTGGGGCATATAAATCCGCAAGGCGAACAATATGGGGTAGAAAAATCCAGCGAGCCATTGGCTTGGTCCGGCTAGGGACTCAATTGGCTGAGCCGACTCGGCTTGGCTCGGTGGGGCGTAAATATCCTGCAGTAGAATCCAATGGGGTGGAAATATCCGAGGACCACTGAAATAAGTTACTCCGAGAATCACAGAAACACGACTGCTACTGCTGAATGGAAATCAGTTTGGCCGCCGGAAAAGCCCGTCCGGGTAGGGCCGCCGGGGTTGGCCGCCGGACTGGTTGCAGTTGTCGCCAGAGAAGAAGATCGGCACTGGAGAAGGCGACCGCCTGATGATGCTATGCTTGTGTCACTACGTTGGCGTCATCAATAACGTCATTATGACGATGTAATGCTGACCTCTGATGTGCTACTAACGGCGTTATAACGCCGTTACCTACGGACGATGTGATTGGTTGTTATTGTAACAGCGTCATAGTGGCTGTGACGGCGTTTGGTTTGCTGAAGTCACTGCCCGCTGACTTCTGACTGTGCCTACTCTGCTGACGTGGCAAGCTGATGTGGCAGTGCAATGCCGATGCGTCAAGCTAACGTGGAAAGTTGACATGGTAGTGTGATGCTGACTTGGCAAGCTGACGTGGAAATATGACGCTGACGTGGCATCCTTACGTGGTATGCAGAAGTGGAAAATGAAGTGGGTGGCAGAAACATAACAGGGGTGACTGAAACCTCTAACAAGAGTGAACAAAACCTCCTTTGTGCGTGAAGAAACTTGACATGAGTGAACAAAACCTCTGTTGAAGTGGGTGAGCAGAACTGCCGGACTTGCATCCAGATTGCTGGCCGAGAAAGCCGTCGGGCATGGCCGCTGGCTTTCTGCTGATTTTTACTTTCAACAATTGTTGGTTGTTTCAGACTTTCAGCAACTGTTTCTATTCTCACTTTCAGCAGCTGATAGTTGTTTTAGACCTTCTGCAACTGATTCTCGTTTTGACCTTCAGCAACAGTTTCGGTCCTCGTTTTAGGCTTTCAGCAAATATTTTCAGGCTTTTCGACAATGACTTCGGTCGTTGGTTTCCTTTTTTGAGGTTTTCAAGAAACTTTTGTGATGCCTTTCTGGAGATTTTTTATAGGGTTTTCGCCTCCTGTCTCTGTCATACATGCAGCTGGTGCAGGTAGCTTCGAACTTGGAACTCGGACATGGTGGTGGTGATTTTGATAAACTGTGAACTAGAACATGATACCGCTACTTTATCTGGAAATCAATTTCTTCAAACTTTGGACTTGTATATGTTGTGGATCTAACATCCTGGCGTTTCGATGATGCTTTCACTCCATCTTTTGCTGAGGACAGAACGTCCTAGCAACAATTTCATCGAACTTTGAGTGATGCAGTTTCGGTGGTTTTCGAAGGTGATAGTTTCATCTAACCTCGAATTGCAAAGATGGACTGCAGCAGTTACGATCAACTGGACTGCAGCAGTAATTTTTGGCGACGTCCAAACTGTTTTTAACGGACACGATTTTGAAGCTTTCTGTACTACTTTTATCAACGGGAAAAAGCGATTCCTTTTCTCGTAATCCTCTTAGTCAGCGCCAATGTTTGTACCCAGAAATATTTTCAGGCACTAAACACGATGATATTGGTGATGATGATCAGAACTAGGATTATACACAAAACAAGCTTAAGGATCATATACACGAATTTAACGTGGTTCGGCATGGTTTGCCTACATCCACGTACAAATCCCCGTAGGGAGAAATATTTTATTGATGTGTGTGTTACAATAATTTCTAATCCCTTTTAGGGTTTTCCTTGTATATTTTTCTCCATCCTCCTCTTGCTAGGGTTATAATTCCCCTTATTTATACAGTTGCGAATTAGCCTCTTCCCTAATTTCGAGGTAGGCATGAATCATCTTTACTTGCCCTGCATGCCTCCTGGCATTAATCTTCCCTGCATGGCTCCTGCATGCCTCCTGGCATTAATCTGCCCTGCATGGCTCCTGGAATTTATCTGCCATGCATGGCTCCTTGTATTAATTCTGCATGCCTCCTTTCTGCTTTTTGACTGCGACTGTCAAGCTTTGAATGGTATGACCCGCTGGGAGACTGGCTTGACTAGAGACATGGTTGGAGACTGGATGGTTGGCGACTGGATGATAGCAAGACTAGCAACAAGGCTGGAAACTAGTTGGCAGCACTGCTGGAGATCTGGATGGAAATTGGATGGCTGCACTGCTGGAAATCTGGATGGAGGACTTCGCATGTGCACAAGGCTGGGCAACATGGCCGGCGAACTTGGCCGGAGAGCATCGCCGGGGGATATGGTCGGGGAGCATGGCCGGGGGACTGGATGGGAGCACGACCTGGCAACTTGGTTGGAAACTGTTGACCGAAGGTTGATTTTGATCGTTGACTTTGTCGGTTGACCAGTCGTTGACTTTATGTAACAATGGGCCGGTTAGAGAGCTGCGTCGGTTGACTGGATGACAGGCTTGGCTGACAGCTGAATGGTGGCCCAGATAATATTCTGGCCCAATATATGGTAATTTTATCATGGTACAAACGCCTTGTTGTGCTTTCGATTTTCCAATTTTGATAATCTCGATGCTTGGGACTTCTCTTTTCTGGTTGATTTCATCTTGATTGACTCAATAGCTTTGAATTTGTTTTTTTGGGTTTGTTGGAATTGTTTTCTATATGTTTGTTGAGTTTTGTGATGAAAAACATAATTCATACCAAAGTATATATACTTTCCCATGTTCTTCATTGCAAATCTCTGCTCTCTTATATGATTAGCTTGTTTTAAGTTTTTCTCTTTCTTACCGTGTTTCAGAGATTATGTTTGGGGGAGATGATCTTCATGGTAAATCTTCGCAGCATCCTAATTCCCATAAGTCTCCTCCGAGGAATCGTTTACTGAATCATCCGCCACAGAAGTCCCCACCGAAGACGCATCTGCAGAGTACTGGTCGATAATGTCCTTTTTTTGCCTTTCTTTTTTCATTTATTCATTTGAGTGCGTATTGTTTGTACTCGCTTGATATTCAGCTAAAATTTCCTCGGCTAGGCAGTTATGTGCAGGGACTTGGTCTCCTTTGATATGCATTTCTCCATCCAGTGTTGAGAATCAAATGTGTTAGTGATATACTACTCCTTTAAGACGGTGAACCCATAAACTTCCGATGATAGTGTTACACGGAGATGATGCATCCACCACGCTGAAACCCGATGTTTACTTTTATTTGTCCCGTCATTCCTTATAGTACGATGTCGCCTTTTGGATTCCGTATTTGCGAGGTTTACTACCCTTTTCTATTGCAAACACATTTCCAAGCCTTGACCTTTGATCAAAAGGTAAATCAAATAGGATTATTTGTTAGAGGAAAATTGGTATCAAAAGTCTTCAATTAGGCTAAAATAACTCTTAGGCTGTAAAGGACGTCAGCTAATGCGTAAAGCCTTGTGAGGTTCAAGAGACGTAAGGAGATCGAATATAACTGAATCGCTTGGAGGGTGGAATTGGTCACAACTATATTCTGATATGATAGTATGCTAGTGTCTGTAGCGACTTAATACGGTTAGGTGTTCAATTCTGGATGAGGTCCCTGGTTTTTTCTGTTATTGCGGTTTCCTCGTTAACAAAACTTCTAGTGTCTTGTGTTTTCCCTTTACTATTTTATATTGTTTATCTTTATAATAGGATTTACACAAGTAGTACGTATTCAGTTCTATTAGATACGTCCATATAATTAAGATCGATTATGAGACTTGTTTCTTGTAGAATTCGTATCTTGAAATATATATAATAGGTTTCATACTTGGCAAAATTTGGATCTAAATATTTGGATTTTGGAGATTTATTTTTAGGATCGACTAAGTATTCGGGTTCACGGACTCCATCTCTAGACTTCCTGATTGAGAAGAGATAAAGATATCAACTATATATACATATTGAAAAAGCAGGGGTACTAAAACACCATCAACTTTTTCGTTCGGAAACCTGTATAGACAAAACCTAATATAATATCAAGCGAACCAACTTAATTATCCTTGAAAATAAATATGTATAAGACAATAAGTCTGTAAATCTGATTGAAAACAAAAGTACTTGGACGAATTCTAGTCGTATCCAAATAATCCAATCGGAATTCTACCAAGTAATTAAACTTGTTATCTATCTTTCAAGAGACGAATTATTCAAGAACTAGTCTCGTAATTGATCACAATTATATGGACGTATCCGCTTAGGTTGAATACGTACAACTTGCGTCAATCCAATTATTATAAAGATAAACAATATAATGCGGAAGAGGAAACACAAGACACCCGAAATTTTGTTAATGAGGAAACCACAACTGCAAAAAAAATAATATTGCTCAACGAGTGAAATTGAGCCAATATATGTTCGTGTGCCATATTTTGCTGAATTTGAACCAATATCAGCCTCAGAAGTTATTTCTGCCGATTTAGAGCCTGATTTAGAGCGTGCACCTCAACAAGAAGCTATTGAACAAAATTCCGTTAACAGTGGATTCTTGAACTTTATTCTTTATGATTCACCAATAGCATTCTTACAAAGCTACAAATGAGCTTAGAAGAGAAGTACTCCAAGAATCCAAGTCCAAGAGAAATGGAACAAGTGCGACGAAACGGAGCAAAACACTCAAAAACAAGAAACGGGACAAAGACCAATCTTAAATCATCCAAATCCATAAATTCTGATCACCATTTTGAATAGAATTAAAAGAGGAAGATAATGGGAAAAAAAAATGAGGTCATTCCGAGTTCGGAGGAAGAAGTTACGACCAAAAAAAGTTGTCAAATATTGACGTCTACATGCCAGTTCGCAAACGGTTGATGCGAACTAAAATCCATAGATTTTAATTTTAAATGATGGCATGCATACCTGGTATGTGTACCATGAAGTCCAAACATCCCGAACTACTATTTTCAAACCTAAACATTCAAGAACCTTAAACATAAATCAAGTTAGGTAGACATAAACTATACACAAGTTATATGGATCATTATAAGTACTTTAAGAAAATAATAAAAACATAACTCTAGCTCAAGTTTATAGATATACATTTTAGAAGAAACCAATCATGAATCCTACGGCTTTACCAAAAATTCAATATCTAACCTAACACAATATGTGTATCTCAATTATCATGCTTCCCTCACCGTATACGTAACAGGGCATTCCTTAGTGAGGATGCACTTACAACACAATCAAGTTGTGTTGAGGTGAACAATGTCTTGCTCACCACAAGTGACTGAAATAGACTTTTCTGCAACTATGGATATATCACCATCTATAGTTTTTGGCTTATTCCATTTCACTTTTGGATTATCATGATTCATGAAATAGATCGCTTTTAGAACCTTTCACATCCAAATCCATCTTTCCAAAGAATTTTTTAAGTTCCAACATCATGGATACTGCCTTCTCCATAGTCATGAAATTTTCAGGGAGATCATTCATTTTCATACTCAAAGCATCATTGACTTTCTTTAGTATCCACTTCTGAATGTGTTTAGGAACAACTGGAACCTTCTTCCCATTACTCTCTTCTAGAATTCTCGGAAGAGAATTGGATTGACTATTCTTTTGCAAGTTAGTCTTTCTCCAATTGGGAGCATCGGATCTTGTATCCATCTTTACAATTTTATTCTTTTGATAACCATTACGATTTTGAAAAGGCTTCTTATGACGTTTATAAGCATATCTAGGTTTATCACAGCAATGATTCTTTTGCCTAAAGGTTGGACGTTCACAACCTGTAGTGTCAAGGGTATTATCCTTAACATATGATCTAGGTTTAATCATTTCTTTTGACACCCAAACAAGAATATCATGAAGTTTTTCATTCCTTATAAGAAAACGACATATCCTTTCTAGGTGACCTTTGTTTCCGCAATAATGACAAATATTAAAAACGTTCTTACCCGGATTCATGTGTGCTGTTTTTGGAGGTTGATATACTTTGCTCTTTCGAACCTTAACTGCTGGTGAAGGTATTTCACTTTTTCCATCAGTAAAAACCTTTTGTTCAGAAGAATCACTAGCCTTGACAAATTCTAACTCTTTGCTAATATTTGGAGCATATATTCTCTTATAGCCCAATCCTCGTGTATCACCATGATTTTTACTTGCTCCTAGCATTGTGGTTAATTTGCTTGAACTAATATTGAACTTTTTCAAGTCATCTTCCAACATCTTGATATTATAAAGAGCAGCAGTTAAATCAACCTCAGGGCATTTTTCTCGAGCGAGAGAAGCGCTTTCTCTGTTTGCTGGGAGCTCATCCTTGCTTCAGTTGCTGCAAGTTTTTCTTCCGACTTAAAGAAATATCTACGAAGATTATCACATTCAAGTGATTTTTACTTGGGTCATTCTCACGATCTTTGAATCGTTACTGGAATTCAATATTTAAAGACCTTGATATATTTTTCTCAATTTCTTGTTATTGCGACGGAAATTAGTCAGAAAAGGCGTAACATGAGAAGTTTTCATCTTTCTATTTTCCAATCGATCCAAAAGCTTAACATACTCTAAGACTTCCTCATCAACATCTCTATCAATATCTAAGTCACCTTCATCAGATAGTTCATCTAACTTTTCTTCTAGGCGTGTATCCCAGTTATCAATAATTTCTTCATCAAGAGAATGTTTAGATATTGACTTTGATGAGACAGTTCTCTCTGGTGAATCCAAGCTTTGAAAATCATCTAGTAATTTCTGAACTGGTATGTTATTAGAGATAGACTCGTCCATAAATTCAGATTGCTACAAACACAGACTTATAAGGTCTTAGCGTGTTTTTCTGCTCCGATACCAATTGAAAAAGCGGGGGTCTAACAACCATTTTCAATATTTTGTTCGGTAATCTGTATGGACCAAACTCCAATATAATTCCAAGAGAATCATCTAGACAGTCAGACTCAATCAAGGAAAGATATCCAAGAATTATATCTCTTTCTCAAATCAATTATCAAATCAACAGGATGAAATCCGTGAACTGATTGGTATGAGAATAACTTGGATGGTATCAAAAACCAATGTCCAAGCGTCAATCAATTTCTATCCAACAACCAAAGGTCGGATTTACCAATTGATTGAACTACATACAACCTGTGATATTTCAATTATATAAAGAAATATAATGCGGAAAAGAAATAACACAGACACCAGAAGTTTTGTTAACGAGGAAACCACAAATGCAGAAAAACCCCGAGACCTTGTCCAGTTTTGAACACCACACTGTATTAAGCCGCTACAGATACTAGCCTACTACAAGTTAACTTCGGATTGGAATGTAGTTGATCCCTAACCAAGTCTCACACCGATTAAGTTACAGTCGCGTTCCTTATGCCTCTGAATCCCAGCAAGACTCTACGCACTTGATTCCCTTATATGATCTCACCCACAACTAAGAGTTGCTATGACCCAAAGTCGGAGACTTATAAACAAATTCGTCTTTCACAGATAAGTCTATTCTGATAGATAAATTTTTCTCCCACATAAGTACCTATGAAGTTTTCGTTCCGTTTTTTTTTTTAAATCAAGGTGAACATGAACTAATTGATAATTCGATCTTATATTCCCGAAGAACAGTCTAGAAATATCAATCACCTCACAATAACTTAATTATATGGTAGTAGAAGAAGTTATTATGGAATCACAAAGAATGAGACAAAGAGCTTTGTGATTACTTTCTATATCTTACTTATCGGAGATAAATCTCGAGAAAATCTTAGAGAAGATAGTACTCAATACGATAGAACAAGTAAGATCAGAATACGCAAGTACAGGGAAAATAGTTGGATCTGGCTTCAAGAATCCCAAATGAAGTCTTCAAGTAGTTAACCTATAATGGTTTTGGGAAAACCTAGGTTAAAGGAGAATCGAATTTAGTCGCAACTAGGACACAAGAAAGTGCTGGGATTAGGTTTTCCATTTGCTAGAGTACTCCCTTATATAGTTTTTCAAATCAGAGTTTGCTTTCAATCAAAGCTAAGATAGCTTAGTAACAAAACATTCAATATTCACCGTTAGATGAAAACCTGATTTAAGATTCAAGCTAAGTTTGCTTAAAACTAAATAAATATCTCTCCACCGTTGGATGATTATATTATTACACACAACTGAAATATATCTTCATTTAGATATGGGTAACCGTACCTAAACGTGTATATTGAGTTGGCTCAACAATAGTTAACCAAAGTTAGCCATATGAACACTTTTGTCTTAACCACATTCATCTAACACTTCTAGATCAAATATGATGATCAATCAATCATGAGATATAATCAAATGAATCTAATTGTATTACTAATAGAGTTGTTCAATTGTTCACTATCTTATAGAAATATATATGAACCAATTGAAACAAAATCGGATTGATTCGTCATTGTACAAAGTACTTATACCAAAATCAATTCATGAACATTAAGCCACAATTTGCAAAGATTACATTCCTTAATTTATAAATATATTTGTTCATGGGTATGAAATTATATACTTAACCTATTTTATAACTTTAACCACTAAGTTTGCAAACTGGTATGCAAACTATAACATCCGGACTTTGTTTTTGTCTAGCTGTTTGCAGACGGGTATGCAAACAGCAGTCCCGGACCTAACTCAGGTAGAACCGTTCGCATACTGGTATGAAAACTTGGTTCCCGGACTTTAACAGTTAAAAACCGTTTGCATATTGGTATGCAAACAAGGTTTCCGGAGCATAATCATACCAAAACAGTTTGCATACTGGTATGCATACTATGTTGTATCCAGACAAAGGTTAATTGTTCTAAACTCCCATTTCAATCATTAAAACATCCTTAGAAGACGACAATGGATATCTCACACACATCATTAGCTTATAAGTAATTTTCAAGTGATCGAATGATTAATACGAAAATTTCCGAGATGACATCAAATGATTGTCTCACACAAATCATGTAAGATGTTTCAAGGCAATTTCCATATGATCATCTTTTGACTTATTATTTAGTTTCCAACAAATAAATTATTTCCAACTAAACTCGTCAAGTATAATGATGAACGTAGCTAAAGCAAAAAGCTTCCAACACATATTTCGAGAAATAGATAAGCGAGATAAATTCGGCTCGAAATATCAAATGTGTATAACATAAAAGTCGATATAGCTATACGACTTAGTCTCATTAGGAGATAGAATAGAATAGACTTCTGAGTGATAGATAAATTTTAGTCTTCACCTAACTTTTGTTGATGAAGTTACTCAAATCTCTCCTCATTAGATCTTCTTCTTCAATCGATGAATGTCGTGAAGTCTAAAGCTCAACTACACATTATATCCTAATCCGAGACATAGCTATAAGTAGACTAGAAATCAAGACTTATAGTTTTGATTACATAAACTTGACAAACAAGCTTGAGATAGCAACACTTGCGAGTTCGATCGAGCAGTTGTCTAACAAAACCCTAATTAGAGTTTCATCTAAACAGAGAAAGTTTTTGCTTGAATTTCAAGTTATCTTAGCTTGAATTCTAAACATCCCTAGTCTTGAACATCTATAAATAGTGATGCTCTTTCAACTGGAAAATAAAATGCCTGAAACTTTGTTTTCTAGTTGATAGATAGGGTCGTCATCTATTGACCTAGGTTTCCTCTAAGAAGCGTAATTAGGTCAATGACTTAAAGGCTACACTTGAGGATTCGTGAATCCATGTCTGACTATCTTTACCTTGATAGTTATTGTAAACTGATCTTGTTTTTCTGCTATCGAGGTTCTCGTAATCTTTTTCAGGCAAAATAGATAGAGATCACATAGTTATATTTGTCTTATACTTTCGGATTCCTCAAGATAGATATCTAAAAACTATTCTTAATTGATTAGTTCACGATAGTTCTTGAGAGGTGGTTAAAAATCCAGTCTTTTTAGCTAACTGAGTGTAAGTGTTCGGGATTTGTGAGGTTTGCTAGATTTTTCTATTGCAAACATATTTGCAAGCCTCGATCTTTGATTTAAAGGGAAATCAAATTGGCTTATCCTTTAGAGGCAGATTGGTATCAAAAGTATTCACTTAGGCTGAAGCAACTCTTAGGCTAAAGGACGTCAGCTAATGAAATCAATTGCGTAGAGCCTTGCGAGGTTCAATAGACGTAAGGAGTGCGACTGTAACTGAATCTCTTGGAGGGTGGATTTGGTCTCAACTACATTCCACTCTGAATTATGATAGTAGGCTAGCGTCTATAACGGCTTAATGCAGTTTGGTCATCAAATATGGACGAGGTCACGAGATTTTTCTGCTATTATTGTTTCCTTGTTAACAAAACTTCTGGTGTCTTGTGTTTTTCCTTTTCCACACTATATTATTTATCTTGATAATATGATTTACACAAGTAGTACATATTCAATTCTAATAGATACATCCATATAATTAAGATCGATCAGGAAACTTGTTTCTTGTAGAATTCATATCTCGAAAGATAGACAACAAGTTTCATTCCATGAAGAATTTGGATATGAATTGTTGGATACGACTAAAATTGATCTTAAATATTCATTTTTGGGATCGTTCAAGTACTCTTCTTAACAATCAGGTTCGCAAACACCATTGTCTAGACTTTCTGGTTGAGAAGACATAAAGACATAATCTCTATATACATATTGTCAAGGATCATTATTAAGTTGCTCTACTTGCAATTTTATTAGGTTTTATCCATACAGGTTGCCAATCGAAAATTTTGGTGGTGTACTTGGTATCTCTCTTTATCAACTACATTCCGGTGCGAAGTCTTATGGTAGGCTAGTTCTTGTAGCGGTTTAATACAGTGTGGTATTCAAAGCTGGACGAGATACCGTGGTTTTTCTGCAAGGGCATTTTTCCTCGTTAAACAAAACTTTTAGTGTCTTGTGTTTTTTCTTTTCCATATTATATTATTTATTTTTATAATAAAAAAAGAATAATTAGTACTTGATCAATCTAAATAATTTGAGTCCTTATTATTTGAGATCAAATACAATATTTTTTTCTTGTTGAATTCATATTATGAGATAAATTGCTAGTTTCATAATTGTTGGAGTTCGGATCCTCTTGACTCGGATGTGACTAGATTGATCTTGGATATTGATTATTGAGATTTTCCAAGAACTCTTCTACGTACATGGTCAAGTTCACGGACCTTTGGTCTAAATATTTTGATTATGGGAGATAAAGGGAAAAACTCTATGTATAATCTTCTTCAAGGGTCTTACTTCGACCTCCTTGTAATTGTATTAGGTTTTTTCCATATAGGTTGCCGAACAAAAAATTTGGTGGTGTAATTGGTACCCTCTCCTTTTTACAAGTTAGCCACACAATTGTTTTCACGTGCCTCCTATTTGTTGCATCTAATGCTAGTAGTTGGCGATAAACCTATTTTTGTATATCATTAGTGATCATTTTTGTACTTATATGGTGTTTGTGTATGGTGATGTTCTGGAGAAATAAACATTTTTGTAGAAATTGGCTCGAAAAAATGTGTTACACCAGGAAAATTACTAAAGGCACTCCGAAGAAGTGTTAAAGGCACCCATGGAAATAGCTAAAGGCACCAAACCTGGAATAGGGACACTCCACTTTCTTGCGGTTTAGGATTAATTTCATCTTGTTTCGTTGAAATCAAGAATACAGCCATATTTACAGTTGGGTTGGCTTCACAGGGGCTTGTTTCTTCCACTCTTCTGTTTTGAACTTTTCAATTGTTAATTTTTTATCTCTATTTTTACTTTAACTCTCTGTAGTACGTTTCAATGCATATTATCCAGGTTCACTAGGTTTTGCAGTTTAGTATCCATTACAAATTTAGCGTTTATTTCCTTTTCCATGCCATCGATAATATCTTAAATAAATTCACAATGATTCAAAATCTTTAGCTATTTTTAGTATAATTTAAATCTAAATTATTTTTAGCTCGTGGTTGGATCTTTATACTAGTTATTCATATTCTTTTCTATCTATTTATAGTTTTCGTATTTGATTGTTTCATAACTTTCTGTTTGCAAATACATTTGTTTGTCCTTGGAGTAGTTGACCTTGGTAGTAGGCTAGGGTTTCCTTCATCTTGTACAGTTAGCTGCTTTTAGTTTTAATTTTAATTTTTTGGATTTAATCGTGTTTTCACATCTCATATATTTAGTGGATTTTATCCGCTTGTTAGCAGTATAATGCTGGTATCCCCATCTATTATGTACTATGTCTGTGTAAGGTTAGCGTGTAACTTAATCTATGTGTGTGTTTCTTCTTTGGATAGGAAAATGAAGGCTCATGTGAAACAACATAATGTTGAAATCAGTGCTGGCTATGTTAATCTGGCTTCTTATTTAGTAAATTAAGCTCAAGGGATCCCAATGGTTGTGTTCTTTTAAAGATGCAACCTCAACACTCACCAAATGAATCATCAATTCTGGCAATGAGCCTGCCATCCCCAATCAGTAGCAGGACCTCCATGTTTGGATATGCCGTCGTGACACTTTTATCATTTATGAGGTGATTAAAAGTATGCCGGAATCCATTTTGATAGTTATATCGCGAGTTGAGGCGCTCATATTCCACAACTTATTTGCGAATTTTTACATATTACCAGTGCTAAAAAACTTCTCACTAGGTAACGAAGGAAAACTGTAAATTTCTAGTTTACTGGAGATTCACTTTTGTTTAGATTATATAAAGATTTTTTGATTAATAGTTTCACTTTTGGACTTATCGCGTTATACCTTTCCTTTGTCAAGATTTTCTTCCTGCGGATTTTCCTTGTCAAGTTTTAACGGGGCAACACATGCGTGTCTAACACTAAATCATTCTACGGATCTCCGTGATTTCTATCCTTTATTTTTGTTTTGTTTTTCTCTCTTTTCCTTGTAATAACTATCAATGTACCTTAATTTTCTTTTAAAAAAATAAAAGACATAAATCGGCTTGGATGCTGGAACAATACACATCACAATTATTTCATACAGACGAAGAATAAGAATACAACAACAAAAAATGCTAACATTGCTAGTAAGAGTGCCAGATAAATGAGAATGGTACCATAATCCATATTATGATATATGGCTTTTTAGTTTGTCTGACAACATGAAACCAACCTATTATTTTGAAACGGAAGAAGTATGGGTTCCCCATCAGCAGAGATGGAAAATGCGTTTGTCCCGAACTTTGCAAGTGGTTGCCTGGTTGGAGACTAACTGTGCTGTCCAGAACTGTTAGCAAAATTACCCATTAGCCCAGAGCCCAGATAAAAAAAGAACTCCAATTAGTCCACCAGTTAGTCACTGGCTCCTCTTGCAGTTTAGTCCACCAAGTGAATAAAATAAGGAAAATTTGTTGTTTGGTCCTAGGCCCAAAATATTAGTTATAGCAGGGTCCAACCGGAGAATAATATTAGCTTAGGGTCCATATTTGTTTAAAATATGGAAAAGACATATTTAGCCCCTGGCGTCGAGCGAGTCAAATAAATAAGAAAATGATCATTTAACAAGACCAAGACGTAAAACAAAAATATAAAAAGAAAAAGAAATAACATAAACTTTTGGACAACTAGATTCGCACTTTCCTCCTCCAAGTTACAAAATTTACCATTGACATTAGTTACTGGAATCCGCTTTTTTCAAGAATCCTCACAGTAGGCAGTAAATCTGGACATGCCTCCCATAACATAAAACAAACCTTAGTGGAATATGCTTAGTGCCACGAGTTCCCAGCTTTCCCTACCACCCTTACAGCTTTCCCTACCACTCAACGAGCCATTACTAGTCGAAACACTCCCTACTGCTCCACTTCCGTTGAACCTTATCCTCCCAAAGCACCAACAGCCTCATCATAAGAAATGTCGAAAATGTCAGATCCAATTCAACCTGTCCACTTCGAGTCTACACCAACACTGTCAGCAACGACCTCATCATTATGAGGCACCACTCAAAATCCAGGGAATTGAATGAGGTACAATTGTTAGTACAACATATATGTACTGTTTAATGACTACTCTGCAAAGTAGCTTGAGAATTCCACTGTAGTGCTAGTGGCTTCATGGGCTTCACGAGTAGTGTATTCGCAATGTAAAGAATCTATGTTTAATTGGGGCACATAATATGTATTTACAAAATTGGTGCAGCAAATATGTACTCAAAACAAGAGTATATTCTGTCTGCACTAGAAAATGATGACAATATGTTGGAATCTTGCAATCAGCATGCTAGATAGCTATCAACAGTGGTGCCGCAAATTAAATTACCATGGTCTACAAGGGGCAACACACCCTTGATCCCATTTTCGATTTCCAGTTGCATAAAATGCTAAAAAAAATAAGAATATATCAGCATACTTAACTACCCTCAGTAACAACCTATGCGTTACACCTTCATGGAAATTTACAGCTAGTTTGGAACTAATCACTGATTGCTAATCATTACCTGACCATCGGAACCAACAAAAAAATTACTTTATTATGAATAGGAGAAGATGCCAAAGCATTGACATTACCCTTGTGGCAAAGAATGTGTCTGGAAAGGAATTTTTTGTTCACCGTCCCAAAACTGTACACTACCAGTACTATCTCGGCTAACCACGGTGCCGTACCTAGAAGAAAAAAGACAATGATTAACGACTGCAAATCGAAACAAGACAAAATCAGTAGATGATTGAATATTAAACAACTTCTGCCAAAGCTTTTTGTTCCTGCAATACAAACGAAATGGCAATATTAAACAGTCGAGATTTGGTACACAAGTTAAATCAGTCTTACTGGTAACCACACAAGTTATTGAATTCTAACACTCAATGCAAAGTAAAACTTTGGAATTCATCTAGTGCAACTGAAAGATCCGTAGTGCGATTACAAGTCCACAACGCCTAACACCAGCTACCCAAATAGCAAAAAACGAAATGCCAAATCAGACAAAATTAGTAATTAAGAGTGCAACCTCAGTCAGATTGTCTAAACTATTTGTTTTGGCTCCTCCAATATATTTGAGAAATAACACATAACAACATTTATACAGTGATTTTTTCTTGAGTTTGGCCGGTGGCGATTATACACTGAGAAGTATCACAGTACATCATTTATACACTTATTTTCTCAGGAGTGCAGCGCTTATACACTGTGATTTTCTATTAAATTATGGGCCAAAGGAGGTAATCTTCGTAGCTCACCAAATACGACAATTGTCAATTATATACTCTATAGTTATACTGCAGAGAGACCAGAGGTGCTTACACCCATGTATTTCACAATTTTTATTTTTATGAATATGAAAATTGTATTCGGAATTTCTTGTTTGCAAGGTGGCTTGGAAAGTTACTTTCTCAATTATTACATGCATATGCACCATCGGCTAATGAACATGTTCTCGAGAACTTAAAGAAATGCTTCTAAAAAGAGTATTTAGTTATGTGCAAGTGTAATCAAAATAAGATCAAGTGGCAGATACAATAGTAACAAATGGAAATTGATTTTTAGGAATACGTCATTTATGTACTATGAAAAATTCTTATTCCCCGATTCATAGAATGCCAGCAAATCTACAAAATTTCATAGTAACATTATTGGTATGTTTACACAACATAACCTATGCGTAATGCAAAGAAAGGAAATTCTTCTTGTCACAACGGTCAGTACATATTAGCTACACTCATACTTTCATTGGATTTTAAACATCATAACAGGGATTGCATTCTAAAATACAACTAATTCCATCTAAAACCTTTGCATAATGCTAAGACAACAATTCTTCCTTTCACAACTGTGTCAGTACATATTTGTTACACTCATATTTCAGTGGATTTTAAGTATCATAACAGGGATAACATTTGAAAAGATAACTAATTTCATCTAACATCTATGCATAATGCGGCACAAACACAAATCATGCTAATGTAAATTTCATTTTGGAAAATGGTGCACTTGTCTTCACAACAGAGAGATGAGTCTGTAGTAAATCATGGTGTATTGTAATTTACACAATAAGAGAGAATAGACTTACATATCTTGTAGATGTTTTCTTTAGATCTCTTGTTTGTTCATCAAATGCTTGTAAAGTCTAGTAGCACCACCACCTTTTGAGTACAAAATGAACAACACCATCAACACCATTTATGAAACGGAATAGAAAAAATTTAAGTGAAGTCGTGACGAAGATCTCAAAGATCTAATTTAACAAAACCAAAAATTACCAAAAAATCAAAAAATAAACTCAAGATAATCCCCTGAATATGAAATCAAAAACAACAATATTAGAAGCACTACTGTCAGCTAAATCATTGACAAGGACCACTACTCAGTCATTGGTTTAAAGTACTCCTGACAGTAATGAAATCTGTACATGTGTATGAAGGCTTCGCCACATATAAAGTTAGGAAGTACGAAGTACATCGTTTATGCAACGATTTTCTCTTGAGTGTAGAGTTTATAACTTGAGAAATAGCACAATATAACAATTATACACTAGGATTTTGTCAGCGGTGCAGCGCATATACACCGGGATTTTGTCAGCGGTGCAACATATATACACCTTGACTTTTCAGCAGTGCAACATATATATACATTGTGTCTTTTTAGCAGTGCAGTGTATATATACTGTGACTATCGAATGTAAGCTAAACGAGGTTTAGGATTGTGGAAACATTGGAATTAACATATGCACAAGGTTAAACTAGTACTCCATAACATTAATCTTTCACGAAATAACTACCATTCTAATCAAATTTCTAAATATTGTAATTATGGGTGAACCTGTGTATGAAAGCTTGTCCTATACAAGCTTAGTAAGCATTGAGCTGCTGCTGCTGCACTTTCATATCCATGTAGAAGGCATTTATGCAGGAGCTACAAAGACTATCTCTCCATGCCTGTAAAAAAACAAAAAAATGCAACATCAGAAACATCTAAAATCTAAAAATTCAAGTACAGTTGTTATGCATTGTTAAAAAAATCCAGTACAGCTGCTATGTAGTGTATGTTCTACTCTAGTCTCAAACATACTGCGTTGAATAGTACTGTGAAGATGGGTATGCAGTAAGAAGAAAAATTACTTCAATAAAAAATCCAGTATAGTTGTTATGCACTGCTCAAAAATCCAGTACAATTGTTATGTATTGTATATGTTTTATTCTATAATTTTGAACATACTGCATTGGGTAGTAGTGTGGAGATTACCGGCCTATGATTTTTTAGTAAACCAAATATACTCACATCAAAAATTAACTCGCATGATGGGTACTATACTCGCATCAAAAATTAACAACAATTTCAGAGCCAAAAGCACAAACATATACAACCAACAGAAACATAGGAATATATCAGAACCGAAACACTTTCAATTCAGTATTTCATATGTACTGCTAGATCATATGAATTAACTGAGTATAACTATGAACACAACAGAATTACAAGCAATTATTTTCAGTATTCCATATATGTATTTCTGATTCGTAAACTAAAAATCAACTGCATGTCAAAAATAACTTATAAACCTATGAATCTAACAGAATAAAAACAACTCCATTCCAGTATTGGATACAGGTACTTCAGGATCAAACAAAAAAAGTAATAAAACAATGAATATAACAAAATTAAACCAGTTTTTTTCTTCAGTATACCGTTTATGTACTGCTGAATCAAATAATCTGTAACAACAAACAATCATGATTTTAACAAAAAAAAAAGAAACAAAAAAAAATTATGACTATATTACTGAATAATCTAAACAATAACAATTTTTGTTCTCAAATCAACACATCAATTCTTCCTATAACGTTTCAGTGGCCAAAGTGAGATCCATTAATCCACTACCAAACGTAACAGATCATTACATCGAACCAATTCACGGATCAGCAATCAAACATCCAAAATTAGATCTATTTTACTAGACTGTAACTAGTAGATCTAATCCAACAAATCACTCAAATTTCAGTAAAAACCAATTAATTGATAATAAAAAGAACTCGAACAACAAAGAAGAAGATACTGAAAATATCAAAACCCTAAGAAAACAATAAAAAGAAGACTAAATTAAGAATCTCACCATTTTTTAGGGTGTTAGAAATGATCAATCGAAGGAGATACAGAGGAATAAATCTAGGGAACAAAATCTTGCGCGGAGAAACTGATTAATCGATCAAAGACCTCGTAAGAATCTTCATCGCAAGTCGCCAGAGCTCTTCAAATCGAGAGAGACAATAGAGAAAATGAAGAATGATGAATTGTGAATTGGTCTGTAAAGTAGAAAGGTTATTTCTGGTATTTTTAAATTACACATAAATGTTCCCGCACGTGTACAGGACCTGGGATTAAAAAGTTGGGTCCATTTATTATGGACCTCTGGTTACTGGGCTTTAGTGGGTGAACCTGCCACTAACCAATACTAGGATATTAGTACCTATAGGTAATTCCTACATAAAATAAAGTGAAAACTACAGGGAGACCCATTCTCCCAGACTTTTCTACTATGAAACCCACGCTCAGAAAAACACAGGCGCGCACCCATTTTCTGGAAGAAAATTATTCTCAAACCCATAATTTTTGAAATTATGTTTCGGTCTTTTTTTTTTCTTCTTCTTCTTCTCAGATTCGTATCTCCCTACAGCTTTCTTTCCTATCTATCAACGGAGTCCAAAATCTTGATTGAGATTAGAAATTGCAGCAACCAAGTTGGGTCCGTTCGTCAACTGGATTGGGTGTATTCAAGGGTTCGTTTGTGATTCGAATCATCTACAGTTGAGGTAATGTTTGAGAGGAAGAAGTTAGGGTCTGATCTGTTGATGTAATTGATTATGAATGAAGTTTTAGAAGATCAGATAAGGAATTTGGTGAAGTTGCAAAACTGAAATCAACAAAGAAAAGGGGATCTGGGACTGATTGATTAAATGGGTTTTGGTAGTTGTGTTCGAAGAATCGGGAGCTCGAGATGATGTAGAAGTTTGGGTTGTATTTTAACTCAAGAGAGCCAGGAAAGAAGAATTTCTTACATCCCCTCTTTTCTCTGTCCAAGAGATGTTGTTGTTGTGGTTGATTGTGACAGTAATTGATGATGAATGAGTCTAGTTTATAATTCCTGGAAGAAGTGGAGTTTTTGGGCTGTGTTGAATGTGAAATTGCAGGAATTGGAGAGCTGAAGGACATGGTTTCTCAACATACAACAACACCATCAGGTAGCGTATATCAACTGTTCGACAGAAAAGCTGAACCACCATCTTATTACCACCTAGTTCGCAGCTGTTACAATGGTTGTTGCTAGGGCATTGTTGATTATCTGGGTCGTGTAAGAAGAGGAGAAGAAACAAATGCTGCTGCAGATGTTTGTGTAGGTGCTGTGTGTTGTTGCCGTGGGTTTGAAACCAGCAAGATATCGAAGGATACATGTTGTCTATGGTGAGGGTTTGGTACAGTTCTGGCAGCGAGAAAAGAAGGAAGAAAAGGGTGCAGAGTGATTCACAAATTTGGTTAGTGCTGTGGAAGATTTGGTCAAGGCTAAACAACAAGAACATAACCAGCTGCAGCTGCTTGACCGCACCGTTTCCTTGCTAGTTTGCTGTGCGTTTGTGGGATGAGTACAAGGATTGTTTGCAGCGGATGTGGCGTTAATTAGAAGCCAGTAGGGTGAGCTAACTTGGGTACCAATTTGTTTCAGCATCAGATAAAGTTTGTTATGACCGCATAACATGTCAAGATCAGATTTGGTTTTTAGTCTGTTGGGTGTTGTTTTAAGTTGTTATGCAGCTATGAAAATGGATGCATAACCTGTTATGCATCTACAAAATTTGTTGCATAACTTGTTATGCAGTCCAGAAAACGGTTGCATAGCACGTTATGCATCAACTTTTTCGTCACTATTGAAACCAACAAAAACAAAGACTGCACAACTTGTCATGCACCTACAATAATATCTGCATAACATGTTATGCAGTCGTGAAAATTGATGCATAACCTGTTATGCATCCGAAAATATGGCTGCATAATGCATTATGCATCGAGAAATTTGTTGCACAATCTTTTATGCATCGAGAAAATAGATGCATAACCTGTTATGCATCCGAAAATATGTTTGCATAATGCATTATGCATCAATTTTTTATGTACGCACTAAAATCAACCAAACAATGGCTACATAACTTGTTATAGATGCATAACTTTGTTATGCAGATGCATAATTTGTTATGCAGTCGAGAAAATGGTTGCATAATTCGTTATGCGTCTGCAGAATGTGTTATGCATCTTTTTTGGTGGCTGCATAATGGTTATGTAGTCAGTTTTCGAAATTTTGCCTAAAATGATGATCACCTCCGATTTTTTCGTGAAAAACAAAAATTTAATATTGTTGTTTGTACTCGTTGCGTAGCTCTCTTAAAAAGATTTCCAACGATATAAAATTTGTAAAATTCCAAGACGCGGATTTTTAGATATGTTACATCCAATTTGCGCTGCCAATTATACCCCTGATGCATAACCCGTCATGCGGATGCATAATCCGTCATGCATACATTTTTAATAATTTCATATAATTATGGGTGTCACGGTACCTAAAATTAATTGTGGGCCCGAGAATGAGAATATTTTTTTTTTGGGTCTCCCCCTAAGTTCCCCTAAAATAAAAAGTGGGGGAAGTTAAATTTCGCTTAAATTGAATGCCATTATCAACTATCTTTGTTAGGTAAGGAGTTTTCTTCTCTAATAGTTATGTTACTTAATTAGGTTTTACAGATTTTATAAGAACTTAAAGGTTGTTTACTGTTTTTTAAGGTTTGAGTTTGATTCTGATTCTCTAAGATTAACGTTGATTATTGATTATTGAAATCTTTATTTAGTAATTTTAAGGGTTTGGGTTTTCTGCTTTCCTTGGAATTGTACAGTTGTGTGCAGCTTCTGCTATACTAATATTTGGATGACATTGAAACTTGTTTATGTATGTTTGTCAAAATTGTTGCTGAATTGTTAATGGTGATGCTTACTTACAGATTGCAATATCTACTCCTTAATTTGTAAATGAGGAAGAGCTGCTTTGAAAACATGCTTCAAATTCAAACCCCAACTTGATCAAAAGCAGCAGCAGCAGCAGGTCCATTTCTATCTCCATGTGTTTGTGGGTTTTAGGTTGGTAGTCATCAGTACTGCAGGGGAAGTTGGGGAACCACTAATTTTTTTCATCGGTGGTACTGGATGTTGCATCTGCATTTTTCCAGGTTTTCACACATCAGATGGAAGACAACAAGCTTGCAAAAAGTTGGGGATATTGCAAGTAAGTTTATTATTTACATGTATATGGTCTGCTTGCACACTCAGAGTTAGCAATGGTTAGCATGTTAAGACTGTAGGCCAGACTTCCTTAAAAGAAATTCTTTCCACTTCGGGATATCATAGGTCGAAATGGATGCATTAGCTCTGCTAGAATCAATTATGACAAGCGACTACCCAAACTAGTTTTTGCACTCTACATTCCATGGAACAATTGTATCTAACTTGCAGTGGTAATTCTTCACTTGGTCTCTTTTTAGCATATCCATGTCTCTCTTAAATCACTTTGTTGTAGCCACTAATAAGCATGTGTTTCTTAATTCTTCACGCCCTGAGCAACATATGATTTTGTTTATGTTTCAGCTTAGGACAAGGAACCTATATCATGCCCTATAAATACTCAGTTGTCCAACTTTCAACATAATTATTAAGCTTTGCATATTTGAGGTGGCTGATTTCCAATTAACGGATCAGTTTTTAGTATTAGGATCCTGTTATACTTCTTCTTCATCTTATCATCTATCTGTGCTTCCCAACAGCTCCGAAGCGACAAGGTAGCCCCAGACAGAATTAGACTTCTCAATCTCAAAATCCCTCGATTCCGATTCCGATTTGTGAGGGTGTTTTAGTTTTGGAGTCTAAAGAGCCTAAACGAATCAAGCAGTATCAACTCAGAGATGGGTCTTTCATCACGGACATGTATGAACCAGCAAAACATAAAAGGGCCAGTTGCTATTCTGTGGGACATTGAGAATTGTAGTGTTCCTAGTGATGTTTGTCCCGAAGATGTGGCTGGCAACATTAGAACGGCTTTGAGAGTTCACCCCATTATTCAAGATGCTGCAATTACATTGTTTTCTGCCTATGGAGATTTTAGTGCCTTTCCAAAGCGTCTTAGAGAAGGTTGTCAGAGAACTGGTGTAAAACTTGTAGATGTCCCAAATGGAAGGAAAGATGCTGCAGACAAGGCCATCCTAGTTGACATGTTTCTCTTTGCACTTGACAACCCTCCACCATCTACAATCTTATTAATCACTGGGGATATCGATTTCTCTCCTGCTTTGCACATACTTGGCCAGCGCGGGTATACTGTTATTCTTGTTATCCCTGCTTCAATGGGTGTATCATCTGCCCTAACAAAAGCTGGGAGGTTCGTTTGGGATTGGCCTAGTGTGGCTCGTGGAGACGGATTTGTGCCTCCTAAAACTCAAATATCACGTGGCTTGTCCCAAGTTGCTGGATATGTCAGGGGGTTTCAAGTTAATGGAAACCCGGACACCCAAAATGATGAAGAAACAATTGTGGATAGGGGAATAGCAACACGCAATGAGGATGCAGCTCAAACAAATATCAACCAGCGGAACTCACATAATCGCCACTCAAGATCAAGAAGTCCCCCATCTGGTTTGAACGATGTTCCAGGAATGCCAGCAAATGAAGAAGACCATCCTGGGGACATAAATGGTCTTAAAGGTCAGTTGGTGAAATTACTTGAGCTCTCAGGAGGTTGCCTACCCCTAGTTCGTGTTCCTGCAGAGTATAGCAAAAAATTTGGCCGGGACCTGCCATTTTGTGTGGCTGAATTTGGTGTGAGCAAACTTGTCAACCTTCTCAACAAGATGGCCGATATAATGACGGTAGAAGGGGAGGGAGACAAGAAGTATGTTTATCTCTCTAATGCGGACGACAAACATGAAAAGGTAGAAAACAGTAATCAGTTAGCTGTTTTTCCAGAAACAGACGAGAGAGGTAAGGGATGTGAAGAGAAGACTGTAGATACTAATGGATGCACCACCAAAAGTGATGAAGAAGCAAACTCCTACTCAGGGAACTCGCAATCTGGTTTAAACGACATTCCAACGATGCCTGCAAATGAAGAAGAGACAACAGTGTGGGTCCAGCTTCAACATAGAGACATAAATAATCTTAAAGGTCAGTTGGTGAAGTTACTTGAGCTCTCAGAAGGTTGCCTGCCCCTAGGGCGTGTTCCTGGAGATTATCACAAAAACTTTGGCCAGCAGTTGTGCATGGCTGAATATGGTGTGAGCAAACTTATCAACCTACTCAAGAAGATGTCTGATATAATGACGGTAGAAGGGGAGGGTGGCAAGAAGTATGTCTATCTTCGAAAAGCCAATGACGGACACGAAAAGGTAGAAAACAGTAATCAGTCGGCTGTTTTTCCAGAAAAAGACAAGAGTAAGGTATGTGAGGAGGAGACTGTAGATACTAGCGTATGCACTACCCAAAATGATGAAGCAGACTCCTACTCAAGGAATCCACAATCTGGTTTAAGTGATGTTCTGCCTGCAAACAAAGAAAAGGCCCCTGGGGACATAATTAGTCTTAAAGGTCAGTTGGTGAAGTTACTCGAGCTCTCAGGAGGTTGCCTAACCCTATTTCGTATTTGTGGAGAGTATAACAAAATCTTTGGCCAGCAGTTGTGCATGGCTGAATACGGCGAGAACAAACTTGTCAACCTTCTCAAGAAGATGACTGATACAATGACGGTAGAAGGGGAAGGCCAAGAGAAGCATGTCTACCTGCGTAATGCCAATGACAGACATGAAAAGGTAGATGATAGTAATCAATTAGCTGTTTTTCCAAAAATTGACGAGAGAAGTAAGGGATGTCCGAGAGAGGCCGTAGACATAAAAGTATGCACTATCCCAGAATGCTCCTCTGACGAGTTCCCAGATGATAATAAGAGAGTCATGGTTGGACCAAATGACAGTCTCAAACAGTTTAAACAAGAAATACTGGAGCTTCTTGTTAGTTGTTCATGTAAAATTCACCTGGATAGTTTCGAAGAAATGTACGAACAACGTTACAAGAAGGATTTATATCATCAAAGCTTTAGTGTGAATAATCTAGAGGAGCTGATTGATATGCTATGGGACGATGTTAATTTTTATGAAGAACAAGAAAACAAAAGAAAATTTCTTGTCCCCAACTTTGCGAAGCTGCGTTTTCAAACATTTTAATGTCTGCCAGTATCAGCTTTTCTGTATTATGTTACAAAGCTGAGCCTTGAATTGTCCGCAGGAAAAAATCATTTTAGTTGCATCTACAAAATTTAGTCTAAATTTTACTCATTTCTCTAGCATTGTTTGATAATTAAAAGAGTTCAACCCGAATTGAACTCTTTTTATTACCAATCAGTTAGCTAATAGCCATGATATTATATGAAAGAAATAAATTGTGTTTAACTTATTTTATTTTTTGATATTGTGTTTTCTGTTTTCTGCTTTCTGCTTTACACAATTTAATTTTATTTATTTATTTTGTAAATTAGATATTTCATTTAAGAACTAACTTCGGGAGTTAGCAACCTTTACTCTTGCAGTGTCATATCTAACATTTGATTTATCTATTTTTAAAGCCTGAAGGATACAAGATGGGAGTGTATGAACCCAATTAAAAACTGTACTAAAAGTCTTAGCTTCTTTAGCTAGAACTTTTACTTTTAGAAATCGAAAAGTTATTTCTGTTTTGTAATAGAGATTTTTAACGGCTCAGTACTAACAGTTTTAGCTTCTTTAGCTAGAACTTCTACTTTTAAAAATCAGAAAGTTATTTCTGTTTTGTAATAGAGATTTCAAGGGCCTTGCTAGCTTCTTCTTTTCTTATAAAACCTGTGAGCTATTAACTTTTGTCACATTTCTAAATTTTTCTTATTTCTGTAACATTATTTGATCATTGAGAATTAACTTTTTATTATTAATCAGGCAGCTAATACAAAAGCTATTGCGATACAGCAATAAGATCCTCATGAATAGGGTCTAGCAAGCCACAAAACATGGGATCTTGGAGGAACCAACAGCGTAAGATGTTTTTTTATCTTTTTGTTTAATATTGCTGAATAGCTATCAACAGTGTAAATAATATACTACTGGTATTACAACCTTCCACAGCTCCGATTACTTTTTCTAAAGAATTTACATGTGGATCTGTGCCTTATATACAACTCTCAATTTGAACAATGGGGTCGATATACAACATAACAATCATAGTCACCGTAGTGCTATGAATCAACAATCAAAATTATATATTGCGAATGCCCGAAGTTAATAAAATTGGGTCAGTCGCTCTTGGAGAACTTTTGAGGCTTGCTGCTTGCATATTTTAACCACACAGCAGTACCGGTCAAGTAGAAGAAGATTGACGGAGCAAATAATGACATCTAAAGGATGGAAAAGAAGGTGTTATTAAGAAAATTATCGGTTTTGGGAGAAAATTAACAAGTATGGACAATTTAATAAGGCTGAAGAAAATGGAAAACTTACACTCCATGAATGTGTTGAATCAAGAAGATAGCCCGTCAACGCAACACCAACAATTCCAGGTACTGCACCAACCGTGTTAGTAATACCCTGTACAAAGAGATGGTTGATTGATGCCCGATCCATTAAAAACTTCTAGCAATAGAATAAAATAAAGAATGGGCAGGTTCTCAAGTTTCATTGTGGTGAATGACAAGAAATATGCAGCGGAAGATGAGAATCTTGGGACTGATTAAAATCAGGCTTCCGTTTCCTACTATCTATCACCAATCAAGTGCTCATATATATTACACACTTGATATAAAAGGCCGGAATTATGTATACCAACATACCAGAAGTATACTTGCATATTCTGGAGAAATGTCCTGATGGGTGCAATAAAGCCCTGCAGCAACATAGGACATCATTAAAATAAATCATAAGACAAAGGAATGGGATGTTTTAATGGTCAAAGCTCAACCTTAAATCACGGGGATTAGCATGTCACATGTAACCAGGACAAAATTATAGTACACTTTGATTAATTTTTTTTAGTGGGAACCTGATTTCCTGGTGTGCCTGGCTACCCTGAATCCCTGAAGAACTCTGTAGGATCCTTCAAACCAAGTCCTACCCTATCTCACGTAGCTATTTGTGATCAATCCTCACATAGTCACATTTATACATTAGGATAGTCACGGGAGAGAGGATTTAATATCATAACACTCTTCACATGTTGGGGAACAATCAAAACCAAGGATTTAACCCACATAGCAATTTCTGATCTTATCCTAGAATCTTGTTTCCAATCCAAAATCCTAGGAAAACATGAATGACCATTTAAACACAGCATTCATTAAACTCCTGAAGTGCTGAACATTAAATAAGGTTACAGCCTTGACCATGTTCAGTTGAGAACAATTTCAAGCATGAGGTGGTGTTACCTGATAAAGCAAAGCTTGATAGTGCTAAGCCACTAGTGAGAATCGCCACCACTTCCCAAGGAGGCAACCCAAGATCCACAGAGGAAAGAGTCATACAAAGTGCAGGAGACAAAAACGCAATTGTTTGGCAAATTTTCCGCACCTACTTGCAAAGCACATAAAATATTATCAGAAATTGAGCAAGAACTCAAACCAATTAAAAGAGGCTACAGTGAAATCCACAGTTGAATCTTACACTAAACAAGTTAATGCCTTAATGGCATTTTTGGCCAACTACTTTAAGTATGACGAGGGAAAGTAGGGAAACATAAGATTCACCAACTCTAAGGAGTAGTAATGGAGGAGTGGTTAAACAAAAATGAGACCTCAGGTATAGTTTTCATTCTATGGCAAGTGGGCAGAGTGGAAAATAAACAGTGTTCCTGTTAATCATGGTGACTGATAAAATGTCTATCAGATCCCCATAAAAAAGAAGAAGCATATAACCTGCACAAAATATAAAACCTACACACTCTTTTGTGTAATGTTTATGAAATTGCTAATACCAACCGCTGTGATGTTCCATGTAAAACAACTATCAACCATAAATTGAGCCCATTGACAAATTAAAGAACCACATCTATTAAAACGATGTTTGGTACTTTGAAAGTTAGAAACAAAAATAAGGACATTGTCTTCCCCATACCGTTGTTGTTTCCACCCCAGAGGATATTAAATTGTCAGCAACTTGTGATGCAACGCTAGTAACAAGAATTGAAGCCAGGGGAGGAAGGACAGAAACCTGAATACAACAGAATTAATGAGAGGTATTCCTATTAGCATTTTGGTAAAAGTCAGGTGAAGTTTGATCTATAGATGTTGGATATCAGAGAAAAAATGAGGTTGAGTAACATATTTCTACAGCTTCTCATAAGTTAAAATATCCCTTGATCATGTAATTTCCATTTAGGAGATTGAAGACAGTTCTCTGCTTGACCACATTCTTGCCTGAGGGTCTTAAAAAAATAAATAATGCGTATTGCTCTAGATGAAAGTTCACTCAAAGGCTTACCCATGCAGCTTCAGTCAAATTCAAATCCAGCTCCTCACTGCATTGCACAACAATTAAACCATAAGTTTTTTATTTTTTGCTGGTTTCTCAATTCGACATAAGAAACAGCACATAAATAACTATTTTCTAACCACTGATTCATAAGATAATGAAATAAGAAGGTCGGAACTAATCATCAAAGAGTATGGACACGTAAATGAGTTTCTTCGTCACCAGTATCAACATGTCCATACACAATACTGTACTTTTGTTGAATAATGGAATTGGGGATCATGCTATACAAGAGTTAACAAACATAAATCTGGTCTTCAATGTTGATGTCGAAATTTTGACAAAGAAGTTTTTATGCAGAGACGTGTCACTTTTATATGTGATATTGAAGGCCAATCAGTAGGTAATTATTTGGTAAAAAAACTCTTGACAAGTTGTATGACATGCAGGCAGTCAAATCTTTGAGTTGCGGGATTTTTAGACACCAGTTGGAGAGAAAACTTTAGGAGAAGGGACTCTCGGTTTATGGTACATAACTCATTATTCACTATCCACATAGACACTTTCTTCTTCGTGTAAAGTTCAGTCTCTTTCTTTTCAAATATAAACCGCAACCACAATAATTCCAAATCTTCATAAAGAAGTTATTGAATAACTAATCCAAAATAAAGAAACAGCAAACTCCAGATTTTGCCAAAAAGAAGAAAAGATATACCTAAAATAAGTCGGAAGCCAAGATAAACAAGTATAATGTCCCCAACTTCCACAAAAATGAGCATATGTCATTGCCCATACTGCCTCGCTTTTAAGAAACGACTTCCAAGGTACATCCTGTACATGTGATAAGCCAGTCAGAAATATATAACTGAATCAGCAGATGTCGGGAAAGAGAACCTAAATGTATGTGCGATTAAAAGTGAGTCGAATCGGTGGAATAGATTTGGATGTTTTTCTAATTGCTACTCCTTGTTAGCAACTGGTCCCTGTCATGCATATTGTTACTCCTGTCTTCAACATTTCGAGAATTTGGAGTGATAATTCTAGCAAATGATATTCTGTCTAAGCAAACTATTAATCAACAAGTAGCACTCTACCTTTAGTGAGCTGCCCACATCTTTCCATGATTTTGTGCTGGAGTTAGATGTCACAGGGCCACTAGCAATACTCTGGGGTGTTCCTGTCAAACCCAAGAGGTTAGAACTCTAACTAATTTTCGGGTAGGATTTGGTCATGAAACCATATGACAGAAAATAGACACGTTTTCACTGGAATGTTTTCATGCATTGATAATACATTTTCGGGTAGGATTTGGTCATGAAACAGAATGACAGGAAATAGACACGTTTCACTGCAATGCGTTCATGCATTTAAAACACTTAAACGGCTCAACAGTGGACTAGATCTGGATGTGGAACTTCAACATGTATTTTATGTTAGTCAAGCCCTTGTGTAAGTGAAAGAGCTTCAGGAAAGAGAGGCTGAACCCCGGTTGGTAAACTTTCCAATCCAGATCCTTATATTAAAAACTAGCATTCTGCTCCTTGACAAGTAATTCAAATCTCAGGAAGACTTTGAGTTTCCAAAATAAACCCGCAAACCTAATCTATACTAGACATATGGAGTTCAAATGGCCCTGAATTTGCATTGTCAAAAAGTATCACTGGATTGGCAGTAGTTTTAGCTCACAACAAAAGTAGTAGTGAAAAAATGAGCAAACAATACACCACATGATACTTACTTGTTATGTTTTCAACCGCAAATGCTGACTGCCCCTCGATAAACTGAAATCCGAAGCACCTTCATGAATTTGTAAATTTCCAGTACTTCTCAGAATAAACAAATTCAAGCTTTTAAGCTACTGATATTTGAAACCAAATTGACTTCAAAATAACTTTTCTCTTTTGCAATTCCATGTCATCTATGACTATGACTGAATAGATAAAAAAATAACAATAAAGGAGCTCATAGGCATTTCACAGTTCGAACATGTAAATGAATTGCAGATAGGTGTGGTATGAGTTAATTTTACTCACCAGACTACGCCAAAAAATCCAAATAAGTAAAAGACAGATTCCCAGCCATAAGTTTGGATAAGGGGAGGAGCCAAGATAAGCCTGCAGAGTTTTTAATTCAAATGATAAGCACAGTAACGACAAAAACCCTGTTCACATTTATAGCCACCGTACTATAATCCATACGTGAAAGGCACATACCCTGCAACACTACCTACACTCAAACCACCAAAAACAAATGCAACTGCTCTTGAGCGTTCTTCTATTGGTATCGACCTGCATATGATGAAAACCCAGAATGACCTACCGAAAAGAAAATCATATGCTAGACAATATAGTATAATAATTAAGCACAGCACACCATTTCATGTGAATAAACTCTTGGCTTATACGAGTTACTACAGATCCTTATGTTTAATAATTAAATACAAAAGAAAGTAAGGAAAAAAAAAACAAGAAGAACACGACAAGCTATTTTCCAACCCGCCTCCTGAAAGATAATTCTGGTCAGAGGGAGAGAAGAGAACCATCAACAGAACCACTACTGTATATTAGCGGATAATTATTCAATGTTAGTTAACATGATTCAGGGATCATGGGATGCAGATTGTTATTTTATCAGATGGAACAGTTACTTCAAAGAACTATTAACAGGGGAACTACCCAAAAGCATCTTCTGAAATATTTTATGGATTCCCATAATACTCAACTAAGAAGAAACCTTATATATACTTCCTCCTGGGTTTTCTGCATGTTACTTTTGTTGTGTTACTCTTGATTATAGCTAAGATCAAAAGTGCTATAACCAGTTACCATGAAGACAAAATTAGGCAAGAATAAATAAGAGATATAGGATACATGAGTTATAGAGCCAAAATATCGTGGAAAAGTAAAGATATAAATATTATTTTCTTGACTCTCAAGCGATAGTTGGTGGAATTATCATGCTGCATGTTTACATATATGTGCTAGTATCTTGCCTGGCAATAAGATCAGTTGCAGCAGATGGAGAAACACCCTCTCCTATCCCAACCTAGATGCAAAGAAAAAGACAATTCCTTGTCAGGTATTAGAAGTAATTATGTAATCAATGCAAGCAATGACCTAACAATAAGATTTGTACCAAAAGAGAAATGAAAAAGAAGAGGGGGTGGCACAAATAGATGAACATGGTACTGGATCATAACTGCAAAACTGATTGTGTATAACTTTTGGTGTCTCAATTAGCAATTCTCAAAAGAGGTTATCTAAAGCTTTTGAAAACAGAATATACGTATGCTGCAAAGATGGAAACCATACAGCAACACATCAGTTCTTTGAAAGAAAATTCACGTACCAAAATCCTAGACAAGACAAGTGCGGGCATAAATCCTGCTGCAAAAGGAACACAGATGGTAGCCAAAGACCACATTAAAACTCCGACCTCGAGAACTTTCCTGCAAAAGTCAGGAGATCACATCAAATGTCAATTGCACGAAAACCAAACACGAATGACATTGAGACAAACACGTGACTCAGTTTTCAGCCATGTGCCGAAGCTATCGAGAAAATTCCGTAATAATCAACAGTATATGCCTAGTTTTCACCTATTTGGAACTCTTTTTGTCATCTTCTTCATAACATAACTTTTTTCTTGTGCAACAAAGAAAATCCTTAAAAAGAGCACATCACTCATGCCTATCATTAAGCACACACTGGACTCTGAATCACTAGTGAAACCAACCATACATTTTGGTATCGACTCAAATGTAATTCGGAGCTGGATCTACTGGTACATTTTTTAATGTAAAACTAAATATAACAGTTTCTTTCCATCATAAATGCTGCTTAATTCTATTAGTTCACTACTTAAGTTACCGCAGTCATAATTACTAACTTGTGCATGTTTCCTTTTTCGAAACAATAATATCAAACCAGCAAGCACATTCAGCCCAATTATCATCGCCTTACCACAAACAACAATCTAGTAGCATATATACCAACGCATGCAACAACTTATGAATCTCAAATAAAAATCACCATGAAGTAGTATTTTTAGAAACTAACCTTCCACCGAATAACTTTGCGAGCCACCCACCTGGCAGTTGACTTAATGCATAACCCCAGAAGAAAGATGATTGAACCAATCCAGCAGTAGACGAATTCCACCCAAATTGATGTGACATTGGTATAATAGCAATACTCAAATTCACCTACAAATATCCATGATTACACATAACGCACACAAAATCAACACACAAACAAACATTTATGTACTAATTGATGAAGACGATGACCACACAAATTCAGAAACTACTGATAAAAAAATGAAACTCTAACCTTATCCATATTGCAAATAACAAAAGCAAGAGAAGTAGTTCCAATGAGTTTATATCTTAATGGAAGATCTTTCCATGGAGGCCATTTTAAATGAAGACCTTCATCACCACCACCACTTCCACCACCATTTTTATTGTCATCTCCAACTAATTGAATTTCTTCTCCAGAAGAAGGTGTAATCGACTTAGTTTTATCTGACTCACTAACTCGTAACCCGGTTTTAACACCACTTCTTTCACTTCTAATTCTGAGTTTGGAATTAGGGTTTAAAGAGAACAAATGCAATCTACTACTCTGCAATTGATGATGATGAGAATTTGAGATCGAATATTGTGGAATTTTACACCATTTTTCTGTTCTGAGTGCAAAATTCGTCATTTTCTGAGGTTGAGGTTTGATTTGTGTTAATGGAGGAGAAATGATGAAGAAGAGCTTTTGAGTTGTGGTTGTGGTGTAAGAGGAGTGTAATTTTAAAGAGTCCGTTAAAAGGACTGTAAATAGCCACGGAGGGAATTTATGAGTGACGGGGAATGGACGGAAGGTAGTACACTGTTAGAGAGACGTTTCAGAATTGTCTTACACGTGGTGATTATGGAGTGGAGGAGGTTTTGGGTGTCTTTGAGGCCTTGGTTAGAGCTTCTCCAATGGGATGTGCGTGAAGAAAAAAGTCTTCATCCACGTAGGATTCACATTCATTTTCTCTAAATTCTTTCTCCAATCCTAACCTCTTTAACTAGTAAGCAAGTGACATGGCATAAATTTTGATAGACATCCTCTTGGTCAACCTCTTGTTTTAGAGGTTCACCAAGAGGATTTGTTACCATTCTAGTCAGCTTTTTTTGAATTAAAAATAGATCTAATACATTATAAATGATTTACAATTTTGCATAGAATTTTACTGAATCAAAATCAAAAAATTTCCACTCGATAATTTTTCTTTCGTTGTTCTGTTTCTTTTTTGAACAAAAGCTTTTCTTTCTTCTTTTTTTCTTCTATCGAGAGCCATTAAATCTTACTCTCCAAATATCAATCATATACTCATCGATACATCATCTTCGATTGGGTGACTTATTTTTCCTTCCATCATCTTCCATTGACAGACTAAGTTAACATCGTAATGTAAATGTATGGCGGGATCAGGAGTAGTTAATAAGTTTTTATTTGGGTTCATTGGTTTGTAATTTACAAACTATCTCTTATCACTTCCCATTGCTACACTTTTGATCTCACTTTGTCCGGTCCTTATTGATTAATTTTGAACACTTAATTCTAATCGGTGGGTGCAGAAGAACACATAAATTAATTGTCGTGGGTATTGTTCATTGATTCCGTACGATCACGATGAACAGTAGTTTGAATCTTGACTTTCACTTAAACAATGAAGATTTCAGTACTCTTTTTCTTTGATGCATCAGTCGCAGTACTTTATTCAAGTTGTTGTGTCAATGGCTTAAAGATATTTTCTCAAGGAACTTTTTCACAGAAGTTGTTTGCTTCTCGCAATTTTTCCTCTCAATTTATTTATTCATGTAATATTTTGGTTTGATTTTTCAGGGTTTTAGTGCTATGCACTCTTGTAAGTAGCCTGTAAATAACTTTTTTCTCTTTTCAATATATCCTTCCTCTTTCAAAAAAGAAAAGAAAAAAAAGTGACAATTTCTATTTTTTTTAATCAAATAAAATCTTTAATCAATAGTAAATGAGATTACAGCTACGCCAAGAAGCGGTGAAAATGCAAGGGGTTGGAGAAGAATTTCTTTTATTCCTCATATTTAGGAAAATTGGTTACAATATAAGATAAAAGATGTCTTCCCATATTGCCATATATGAAGCTGACCAAGTAACCATTGGAGAAGCTCTTACATTGACACTGCCGTCTCCATCTGGCAATGTTTGTATTGTGCGACTAAACGAAAATTAATTATTTACTCCCTCTCAGGCGTGTTCCTATGGGGTGGCCAAACCCCCCATTTGTCATGGTAGAAATTGACGTTTAGCCCCAAAAATTTTGGGCTTTGGACGTTCTAGTCCTCCCTTCTAAAGCCTAGTACTAAAAGGTCCAAATTTACCGATTCTAGTACGAGTCAGTCCTTTTCGTTGACGATTCAGTCCAAAAAGATTCTTTTTCATGACCCAAATAACCCCGTAAACAGATCGCAAACTGTTTTATCAATTTCTTCATTTATCTTCTACTTTTCTATCGGCAGAGCTGTGATGTGAAAATGAAAGCAATACTTTGGGTTCTAGTTGTGAATTTTGTTTTCAGCTGGATTATTTCTATTAAATCTCTTTGTTTTCTCTCCCTATCTGTTGTTCTTTTCACAAACCCTAGAAATTGATAGAGATGGCATCAGATCAGTGGTAAGATTTATTTGAGGAGATTCAGAACTTCTATAGGTGAGAATTAATTTATCTGATCGATTACTTTGATTGATGCGATGAGTTCCTCCGATCAATTCTGATAATACTTTGACTAAGAAAAATGATGTTTATGGTTTTTCCTGTTGAGATTTTTTTAATAGATGGATCTCCTTTGCCTGAGAAATCACTGGAGAGAGTCGTGGAGGATGGAGGTCGTTATTTCAAATTATAAATAAGCAGGTTAGTATGGAAAGGAAGAGATGGAAATTATTTCGTATTAAAAATTAGATTCTTAGTTTTTGAGTGAAATAATTCAATTTTTGCTAATTTGATTGCATATTTTCATATAAATGTGAGGCTTTTAGTTAATCTATGTAGAATTGAGGTTCATGAGGTTTGGACTTGAGAGTTTATAATCGAACTATATAGCTTATATATGCAGGTGATATCATGAGGAGTTTTGTTCCAATGGGTGTTTCTAGATCAATTGATGCACTTGCGGTAAGTGTGCTGGATTCATATCTTGAGTTCTGTTTTCGTTTCATATATATTTGAGTACATGATAAATATTAGCTATTTTGAAACTTTGCAAATTTGATTGATTATTAGTCTATATACATTTGCAGTTGCTCTACTTAGTAACAATGAACCGGAAATGTTAGTGATTTTATGAAAATTAGTTTTTAGCTTTAATAACAATGTTATAGAGCTTAAAGTATTATTGAGCTTGAGATGTTCCGTTTGCCTTCAAAACTAATTATGCCACATATATTTTAGTTAAAAGAATAAAGTATATATACTACTCACTATAGTTGTGCAGTAAAATGTCTATTCTATATTTCTCCCAAACCATGACCTATCATTGTTCGAGCTTCCAATCTTAAATATCAAAATGAACTTTGTTGTTATTTCACTACAGAGAACTTCAAGTTCCAAAGTATATGACAATACAAATTTAATCACCCATGCCATGTTAGTTGTTAACTGAAATGGTCGGATGATGTAGCAGCACAACTCAAGATAGCAATCTAAGTACTAAATGTTCTTTTTTACCATTCAATATACGGTACATATTTTTAGCATTTTTGTATTGCGGTAATTGCTGGAAGTTAGTATCTTTTTTAGGTGTTATCTTATCTTATGGTTTTGGAGTTTAATTGTACATGATAGAATGATATGTAAGACATTCAATGACAAGTTCGAAATATAGTTTCTATTAGTTGTCAAATGTCGGGGATCCAAATGTTTCTTACCGGTAGTGAAGCTCGTTTTCAAGGTCAAATGAGTAACCTCCTTGTATCCGCATACTTGTCTGGAAGAACTTTGTTGTTAGTATGGGAACTTCAGTGAGAAAGAAGGTTTGGAGTGATGCTTGATTTGTGAATACTTGTACTTGGTTTGTGTTTGGAGTAGGTAAGTGCTTCTTAGTATTGGAACTCTACGAAGGAGTGTTTGGGGTGATTTTAGGTGCTTGTACTTGCTGTTGCTCTAAATTTAACGAAATAAATTGTATACGAACATGATGAAAGGTCATAGGGTGGCATATTTACATGAGTGGATTATAGTTTACAGGTAAAAATAACCTATGTTGTGGGCACGTTTTGTACTAAATGATATCATTCCCATTTCTAAATGATATCATTCCCACCATGTGTACTGTCAAATGTGAATATATGGAGGAATTATGGTATTATATAGTTGGTATCTTCTTATCAATGTCGATGTCTATCTAACTAGTGGTCCTTCTTAAGAAAGAAAATTGCTTCTCTCAGTTCTGGATTGTGAGATTGTTGAGCTAGTGCATCAATTTGACTCAAAAATGGTGTTCTGGTTGTATCCCGAATTCAGGTGAACTCTTAGATTGCAACTCTTTCATCATTAAAAGTCATTCGTTATGTATCATTGGTGATCTTAATGTATACATAGTTGTACACCCGTCGATTATTATGTGTACATAATTGTACACCTATTGTTTGTTAATGTGTACATAGTTGTACACCCGTTGATTGTTAACGTGTACATATGTACACATGCTAATTATTAATAATACATAACTGTATTACTGTCATTGCTTGTTTTCCTTCGAAGTTGTGTTTGATGAACTCTTTTTTTACTCACTGGATGTATGCATTGAAGCACCATAAAATGTTGGGATGTTTGTTTTAAGGAAAAGGAGAGTGTATGTAACACAAGAACAGGTCACTTGTAGTTTGGAAGTTGAAATTAAAGTAATCAAAGCTCAGATTTGGGACACTTCTGGTCAAAAAAGTTAGTTTTTTTTTTCCCTCATTTGAGGTTTTCAAATTTTGAGCAAGTGTCGAACCTTTTTTTATCAGTCTGAGTTTCTGCTTTATTCATAATGATCTAGTGTTAGTGTATTAGCTTTTATAGAAGTTAATTATTCAGTTTCTTATGTGTGTGTTTTATTGATCAGAATGCAGACATTGAGGCCAGAGTACAATCAAATCCTTGTGAAGATGCCTGGGGTTGTGACTTATTGGGAAATTAGGTAAAAACATCCTTAGTAAACAATATGTGCATATATACGACATTTTATTTTACATGTTTATATTGATATGGTGTTGACTTTTAACCAACCAGACTTCGGTCTCCTCCTAGGTTTTAATGGGGTCTTATTTTTTTGTTCATGCCATAACTTTTTGAGTATTATATTCAATTAGTTATTAAAATTGACCAAGGAGTTGAAGTTTTAGTTTAAGTTGCATAACCAACCTATAACTATGTCTACTGTCTAATAGTACTCTTAGTCAAGGTCTTTAAACTCAAAAAAGATTTCCTAAGCGTAGATTAATTAAAGTAAGTAACTTATAGTACTGCCAAAATTAGTTGTCTACTAGTAAAGATTTGAGACATTTTAATAAATTACATGTGTACATATTGGTACACCTATAATATGAGTATATATGTGACAGAAATTACATGTGTACATAACAACCCACTCTAGGACTCTTAATCAAATTTTAGTGAACAATCTTTTTCCGTTTCTTGGATGTCAAATCAATGATGCTATGAGCCAGTGATTGTTGGTTATGACAGAAATTACATGTGTACATATTGGTACACCTATATAATAGGTGTACCAATATGTACACATGTGGCAGAAGTCACATGTATACATAATAACGCACATGTAATTCAAGTGTACATTTTTGTGCACTTTTAGTAGAAGTGTATATTGTTGTGCACATGTAACAAAAATCACAATATGGTGAACATATATCGCATAAGCTTATGCATGGTCAATTTATAGTTATTATTAGAGTTTTTGGATTTAATTTTATTCAATTTCCAGTTCATCTCTTTGATGATTTATTTTGTTTTTAAGTGAATGTTGACGAAGATAAATCAAAAAAGAAAAATGTGAATGACGATACATGGGAATTATTTTCCAGTTCATCTCTTTGATAGTTATACTATTCCGCTTGTTCATTTTCATTGTAATCTGTGTTATTCACTTGTAGGGCAATATTAACTGGCAGGCTCGGGGCATTTGTTTTGGTTGCCCCGTCTTTTACAACATTTTTTTATCCTCTGGGGTAACTATGTAAACCGACAGACACTAATTTCACAAGTGTGGGTATAACATAAGGATTCAATATTGGACGACTTCAGTAATTTATTAGAGAGGCATCAGTGATGCTTCTGTATTTAGGTTCATACTTTTTAAGCTAATGTGTACATAGTTGTACACATGTTGATTGTGTACATAAATGTACACTTAATGATTGTTAATGTGCACATAAATGTACATATCTTTGATTTTTATGCTCTCTGGCTCTGCACCTTATATTGATGAAAAAAAATTCACCTTTTCCAGTGCATTTCCTCGCAGGAATCCTCCATCTAGGGGTAAAAGCTTATAAACGGTCCTGCTCTTTTCGGTAGCACAGCTGCTTTCAACCTTCAAGACCTACCTATGTACTCGCGAGTTAACAATTAATAATAGAACCATTTCTTGGGACCATGATTTTTCTGGGAGGACCATGATTTGATTAGGCCATCCTCCATATAATTTTAAGGGGTGTCCTAAAGTTCCAAAATGACCAAGTTACCCTTTACTTAAATAAATATTTATTTTAATTTTTCACTTTTTAATTCTTTTAACTTTTTTTTTGATTTTTTTCCGTATACCATACCTAATTAAAGAAAAGAAATTAAAAAATTAAGAAAAATATAAACAATTTTTAAAAAAAATACAAAATAAATTAAATAAAAATTGAAATACCAGCAAAGGGAAAAAAGTTTTTAAAAAAGTATTAAAAAATTAATTAAAAATTAAACAAATAATCATAATAATAAATAAGAAGGATAATTTAGGTATTAGTATAAATATTAGGATAAGAGTTGGCTTCAGTTTACTTCTAAATGTCTTAGTAAAATTGAAATCATGGTCTCCATAACAAGAACGTGCAATTGGGGGATACTTATATTAATTGGGGAATAGAGGAAAATGACAAAAACTGGATTTAAATATCGAATCACGGTCACCATTATCTAAGTATTTTAACTAATTCATAATCTATCCCTCACTAATCAGGTTTAGTGGTTAATTATAATAAAAAAAATCATAATATTATTTGGTAAATGATTGGTGTGTATTATTATTGAATTATTTGGTGTGAGGTGAGAGTAGAGGGAAGGGAAAAAATTTGAGAGAGAAGTTTTTCGGTGAAAATGGTGGATGATAGTGAAGAGAGAATTGTTGCTGAATCTGCAGCTCAACTACAACAAGAAGTATATCTTCAATCTTCAAATAATGATAATAATTCACAATTGGAATTATATGATGAACCAACACCTTTAGATCATGTTTTTGGTGACCAAGAAGAATTTTGTGAAGAATCAACCCAAGAAAGTAAACAAGCTCAACATACACGCATCCCCAATAATCAGGTACAACTGCTAATGTGTTGAAAATTTGATTTTTCTTTGTGTTGATGGTGGTTTTTAGCTTAGGGTTAAAATCGTAAAACCTTACATCTGACATAACGTCACTACGACCACTAGCGCATTTATTGAATCATTCAACATGCCTACGTAAGAATTACCAGGGTGCCTTTTTTATATACATGTGTCATGTTCCACGACAGAACCTTTAATATTGACCGACCTCATCTTCGTACATACCAAACCCTAGTTCTCACACCACCGTGCCAATGACAAACCATGCCAGACGCACAACCGTGCCAATGGCAAACCATGCCAGCCACGTCTCCGCACCAAGGCATGCCAACCATGCCAGCCGCACCACCGCACCAATGGCAAACCATGCCAGCCACGTCTCCGCGTCAAGGCATGCCAACCATGACCAGCCGCACCACATGTGCCAATGGCATGCCGTGCCAGCCACATCTCCGCGCCAAGCCACGCCAACCATGCCAGCCGCACCACATGTGCCAATGGCATGCCGTGCCAGCCACATCTCCGCGCCAAGGCACGCCAACCAAGCCAGCCACACCACATGTGCCAATGGCATGCCGTGCCAGCCACATCTCCGCCCCAAGGCATGCCAACCATGCCAGCCGCACCATATGTGCCAATGGCATACCGTGCCAGCTACATCTCCGCGCCAAGGCATGCCAACCATGCCTGCCGCACCACATGTGCCAATGGCATGCAGTGTTAGCTACATCTTCGCACCAAGGCATGCCAACCATGCCAGGCGCACCACATGTGCCAATTACATGCAGTGCAATCTTTCCACGCCAAGGCATGCCAACCATACCACATGTGCCAATGGCATTCCGTGCCAGCCGCATCTCCTCGCCGAGGCATGCCGACCATGCCAGCCGTCCCAACTTGCCATGCATGACGCTGGATGCCAAAACGAAGGGTTGCAGTAATCAACGACTGTCCTTCCTTCTGAGATGCAAATCTCACCCACACAAGTTCGCCACCTAACACATGGAAACTTGCGGCCCAAGGCCAAACATCACGGTTTATGTAAACCTTAATTTGCCGCGCCTAACACATGCCAAATCCATGCACGACGCTGGCTGCCAAAATGAAGAGTTGCAATAATCAACGACTGGCCTTCCTTCTGAGATTCAAATCTCAGCCACACAAGTTCGCCACCTAATGCATGGCAACTTGCGGCCCAAATCCAAACATTATGGTTTATGTAAACCCTAATTTTGGCGGCGCCTAACACATGCCAAAGCCATGCATGACGCCGGCTTCCAAAACGAAGGGTTGCAATAATCAACGGATGCCCTTCCTTCTGAGATGCAAATCTCAGCCACAAAAGTTCTCCACCTAACGCATGACAACTTCCGCCCAAGGCCAAACATTACGATTTTTACTAAACCCTAATTTTGACCGCACCTAAACTATGCCAAAGCCATGCCGGCCCAACCATATGCCGCTGGCTGCCAAAACGGAGGGTTGCAACAATCAACGACTACCATTCCATTTGAGATGCATATCTCAACCGTCCAAGTTCTCCATCCAAGGCATGCTAACCATGCCAGCCGTACCACATGTGCCAATGGCATGCCGTGCCAGCCACATATCTGCGCCAAGGCATGCTAACCATGCTAGCCGCACCACATGTGCCAATGGCATGCCGTGCCAGCCACATATCTGCGCCAAGGCATGCTAACCATGCCAGCCGCACCACATGTGCCAATGGCATGCCGTGCCAGCTACATCTTCGCACCAAGGCACGCCAACCATGCCAGCCGCACCACATGTGCCAATGACATGCCGTGCAATCTTTCCACGCCAAGGCATGCCAACCATGCCACATGTGCCAATGGCATGCCAGCCGCATCTCCTCGTCGAGGCATGCCGACCATGCCAGCTGTCCCAACTTGCCATGCACGACGCTGGCTGCCAAAACGAAGGGTTGCAATAATCAACGGCTGCCCTTCCTTCTAGATGCAAATCTCAGCCACACAAGTTCGCCACCTAACGCATGGAAACTTGCGGCCCAAGGCCAAACATCACGGTCATGTAAACCATAATTTTGGTCGCGCCTAACACATGCCAAAGCCATGCACGACGCTGGCTGCCAAAACAAAGGGTTGCAATAATCAACGGCTGCCCTTCCTTCTGAGATGCAAATCTCAGCCACACAAGTTCGACACCTAACGCATGGGAACTTGCGGCCCAAAGCCAAACATCACGTTTTATGTAAACCCTAATTTTGGCGGCGCCTAACACATGCCAAAGCCATGCACGACGCTGGATGTCAAAACGAAGGGTTGCAATAATGAACGGCTGCCCTTCCTTCTGAGATGCAAATCTCAGCCACAAAAGTTCGTCACCTAACGCATGGAAACTTCCGGCCCAAGGCCAAACATCATGGTTTGTACTAAACCCTAATTTTGGCCGCACCTAAACTATGCCTGCCAAAGCCATGTCGGCCCTACCATATGTCGTTGGCTGCCAAAACGCAGGGTTGTAACAATCAACGGCTACCCTTCCATCTGAGATGCAGATCTCAACCGTCAAAGATCTCCACCCAAGGCATGCTAACCATGCCAGCCGCACCACATGTGCCAATGGCATGCCGTGCCAGCCACATCTCTTCGCCAAGGCATGCCAACCATGCTGTATGTGCCAATGGCATGCCGTGCCACATCTCCGCGCCAAGGCATGCCAACCATGCCGCATGTGACAATGGAATGTCGTGCCACATCTCCGCGCCAAGCCATGCTAACCATGCCAGCCGCACCACATGTGCCAATGGCATGCCGTGCCAGCTACATCTCCGCGCCAATGCATGATAACCATGCCAGCCGCACCACATGTGCCAATGGCATGCCGTGCCAGCTACATCTTCGCACCAAGGAATGCCAACCATGCCAGCCGCACCACATGTGGGAATGACATGCCGTGCAATCTTTCCACGCCAAGGCATGCCAACCATGCCACATGTGCCAATGGCATGCCAGCCGCATGCCAGCCGTATCTCCTCGCCGAGGCATGCCGACCATGCCAGCTGTCCCAACTTGCCATGCACGATGCTGGCTGCCAAAACGAAGGGTTGCAATAATCAACGGCTGCCCTTCCTTCTAGATGCAAATCTCAGCCACACAAGTTCGCCACCTAACACATGGAAACTTGCGGCCCAAGGCCAAACATCACGGTTATGTAAACCGTAATTTTGGTCGCGCCTAACACATGCCAAAGCCATGCACGACGCTGGCTGCCAAAACAAAGGGTTGCAATAATCAACGGCTGCCCTTCCTTCTGAGATGCAAATCTCAGCCACACAAGTTCGACACCTAACGCATGGGAACTTGCGGCCCAAAGCCAAATATCACGGTTTATGTAAACCCTAATTTTGGCGGCGCCTAACACATGCCAAAGCCATGCACGACGCTGGATGCCAAAACGAAGGGTTGCAATAATCAACGGCTGCCCTTCCTTCTGAGATGCAAATCTCAGCCACAAAAGTTCGTCACCTAACGCATGGAAACTTCCGGCCCAAGGCCAAACATCATGGTTTGTACTAAACCCTAATTTTGGACGCACCTAAACTATGCCTGCCAAAGCCATGCCGGCCCTACCATATGTCGTTGGCTGCCAAAACGCAGGGTTGTAACAATCAACAGCTACTCTTCCATCTGAGATGCAGATCTCAACCGTCAAAGATCTCCACCCAAGGCATGCTAACCATGCCAGCCGCACCACATGTGCCAATGACATGCCGTGCCAGCCACATCTCTTCGCCAAGGCATCCAACCATGATGTATGTGCCAATGGCATGTCGTGCCACATCTCCGCGCCAAGGCATGCCAACCATGCCGCATGTGAAAATGGCATGCCGTGCCACATATCCACGCCAAGGCATGCTAACCATGCCATCCGTACCACATGTGCCAATGGCATGCCGTGCAACCTTTCCGCGCCAAGGCATGCCAACCATGTCGCATGCGCCAATGGCAAACCATGCCAGCTACATCTCCGCGTCAAGGTATGCCAACCATGCCATCCGCACCACATGTGCCAATGGCATGCCGTGCAACCTTTCCGCGCCAAGACATGCCAACCATGCCGCATGTGCCAATGACATGACGTGCCAGCCACATCTCCATGCCAAGGCATGCCAACCATACCGCATGTGCCAATGGCATGCCGTGCCACATCTCCGCGCCAAGGTGTGCCAACCATGCCGCATGTGCCAATGGCATGCCGTGCCACATCTCCGCGCCAAGGCATGCTAACCATGCCACATGTGCCAATGGCATGTCGTACCATCCACATCTCCGCGCCAAGGCATCCAACCATGCCGCCTGTGCTAATGGCATGCCGTGCCAGCCACATCTTCGCGCCAAGGAATGTCAACCATGCCAGCCGCACCGCTGTGCCAAAACCATGTCAGCCTTTCCTTCACGTCGTTGGTCTCCAAAACGAAGGGTTGCAACAATCAACGGCTACCCTTCCATCTAAGATGCAGATATTAGTCGTCCAAGGTCACCAGTTAACGCGTGGCAACCTTTGGCCCAACGCCAAGCTCTAATTTTGGTCGCGCCCAAACTATGCCAAAACCCTAGTTCTTGGTCGCTCCTAAACTATGCCAAAATCCTAGCTTGGCCATGCCTAACCATGTCAAATCCATACCGGCCATGCTTTCATGCCGCTGGCTACCAAATGAAGGGTTGCAATAATCAACAACCACCCTTTCTCTCAAGATGCAAAATCTCGACTGTCAAGGGTCACCACCGAGCCAGCAAGTCTCTCAAGCTCAACTTTCCAAACAACAACAACATGCTACATGTTTTCTGTGAAAACGCTCGAGACATCAACATATGTCACAAACTAGAGGATGTTCATTAGGGTATTGGTTTGGCGGTTTACAGCGTGCGGCGTACATTACACCCGTTACAAGAAAGTGTCATAAGAATGAGGCGGTTAGTAAATACAAGAAGTAATGGTGAAACGTTTCCTTCAGTATGAAACATCAATTCCAGGCATTACCCATTACCGTTTCCTTCCATTTACTCAAACCGTTTTCAATTCTTATGAGATCAGGGTATGTTTCGTTGCGATTTTTATAAATAGGTCTCACCTATTTCCACCAAATGGAAAGTTTTGGTCAGGAGCATACAAAACTCATAAATCACCTGTTAGCTTTCCCATCTGTTAGCTTACGCTTTATGATACAAGTCAAAACAACTACTCTTCCAGAATCAACTATTCTGGTCTCAACACTCTCTTCGATTCCTTACCTAAAACCAACCCTTCTCCTTCACTTTGTGACCGAAGCAAGTATGGAATGGCCATTTCTTGGTTTAGGACGGATTTGTACAGATTGATCTCTCGAATCTAAAGTACTCCCTTGCAGTACATTGTTTATGGTTTAGACTCGTTTCTCACCCACACATGAAATTACCGAAACCACCAGAAACTATTTTCACCCTCAAACAATTGGAGACCACAGTGGGAAATTAATCTCTCGGTTGCAATACCAATTTAATATTACGTTTTTTAACTCCAACTCAGGAAGATGGTCGATTTTAGGGCTGAATCGGTGCCCCCAAGATCCACTCAAGCGAACGGCAATGCTTCCTTTCCCAACGCAGCATCCAACAACGCAATTGACTGAGAATTTCCAAGGATGAACGACTTGGTGCGGGTTCAGGAGATCCACACCAAGAATATGGATCTGATGAAAGAGGAGATTAACATCATACTCGACTTCCTTATCAGCTTAACATCAGAGTTGAATGACCCACCTGTCCCGGAAACTCCGGGACTAGGGACTAGCGTCCCACACGATCACTCCCAAGTCAACAACTTCATTACCAATCAGAAACCAGTAGGCCAGGAAGCGACCTCATTGGTGGAAAGTTTATGTGAACTCTTACATCTTTCAAAGGATCAACGGATGAAGACGTTCACTGCCATCAATCGAATAGCATTAAACATATCTCTGGCTCATTCGCGTTTGGAAACTTCAAGAATGTCGGAGATGTCCATCAACAATGTCACCTTTACCGATGACGACATGATGGCAGAAGAAGGGTATAACCGGGCCCTACACGTCACAGCCCGTATCAAGGATGTGGAATTCAAAAAGGCTCTCATCGACACATGAGCATCCTCCAACGTTGTTACCCTCAGGACGCTCAGAACGGCCAGGGTACGACCAAGCGAAGTCGTGCGACAGTCCACTACGATGATCGATTTCGAAGGCAACCAAACCAGCACGTATGGATACATCAACCTGAATCTATCATTAGGACCGGTCCAGTCAAAGGTGAGGTTCGAGGTAATCGAAAAGGAGCCAGATTACCACCTGATACTGGGAAGGCCATGGCTCCACGACAACAGAATCATTCCTTCGACATATCACCAGTTCCTGAAAACCATGCTAAACTGAGAAGTCATCCGCATAGCTGCATCATTATCTCCCTATGCGCCGATCTGTGGCATCGAGATGTTTGAGCCAAGAAAGAGCCCGTGGGCCGCAGCCAACAAAACTCACCACACTCCACTGCCAAGGTGGGCGTCAATTGAAGAAAGTAATGGGCTTGCACCGTTTCACGGAGAAACCCGGTCTCACATCACCTCTTCGGAAGAGAGGCGCGCCAGTCTCCACCCGCCGAACCAGAGTTTGGCTCGCTCTCGTACCAAACGAGAACGGGCTTTTGTCATGAGCCATGATAAAAAGTAGAAAACCATATATCAACGCCGTTGTTAGCAATTAACAGGAGAGACTACCACGCAGTCTCTCCGCCCAACAGAATGCAAACACAGTGACGATCCGCAAGAGGAAGTACCAGATGCACCACGACGACTACAGGATGGAACCAACTCTACCATGGACGAACTTGAGGTTGTTAATTTCGGGAGTGAGGAATCTCCGCGACCCATCTCAATCAGCTCGACTTTGTGCACAGATGAATGCGCAAAGCTGGTAGACCTTATCAAAGAATATCAAGACGTATTCGCATGGACATACGGGGAAATGCCTGTCTTGGACGAGAAGCTGGTCACTCACCATCTACACATAATACCCGGATCCAAACCGGTCAAACAAACCCCGAGATAATTCAAGCACGATGTGGAAGAACAGATTAAGACAGAGATTCAAAAGCTACTGGCTGCTGGTTTCATCAAACCGATTCACCATCCTACTTAGTTGGCCAACGTAGTTCCGGTAAAAAAGAAGAACGGCCAAATCAGGTGCTGTATCGATTTTAGAGATCTGAACAAATGTTTCCCTAAAGATGATTTTCCACTTCCCAACATTGACATGCTGGTAGACGCCACCAGTGGACACGGTATGTTCTCTTTCATGGACGGGTATAGCGGCTACAATCAAATAAAGATGCACGAACACGACGCAAGTAAGACGTCTTTTCGATCTCCTCTCGGAAACTTTTACTACACTGTGATGCCATTCGGTTTGAAAAACGCTGGCGCCACCTACCAACGCACCATGACTACCGTTTTTCACGCATGATGCACAAGAAAGTCGAAGATTATGTAGATGACATAGTGGTTAAATCAAAAACTCGGGCGGCCCATGCGGAGATTCTGCGGCAGGTGTTTGAAAGGTGTCGCGAGTACAAACTGAAGATGAATCCATTGAAGTGTGCTTTTGGTGTCTCTTCGGGAAAGTTCCTAGGTTTCCAGGTAACCGCCGAGGGAATTAAAGTCGACCCAATCAAAACCCAATCCATCCTCACAATGCCACCACCGCGAACTGTGAAAGAACTCCAGAGTTTCATGGGTAAAATAAACTACATCCGCCGCTTTATACCGGGATTGGCTCAACTCGTTGCTTCGTTTACCCCCTTGCTGAAGAAAAGAGAGAGCTTTATATGGACTGCGCTACAACAGGAGGCATTTCAGAAGATTCAGCAAACATTGTCTTCCCCAGCCATCATGAAGTCTCCCATACAAGGAGGACCGTTGCATCTCTATACTACTTTTAGTGACACTGCCGTCGGGGCTCTCCTCACCCAAGAAGATGACGAAGAGATTGAGCATCCCATATACTACTTCAGTCGAACTTTAAGAGACGCCGAACTCAGATATCCCAAAGTAGAAAACGCGTGCTTGGCCCCTGATCCACTCCATCCAGAAATTCAGACATTACCTGCTTTCTAACAAAGTGGTGATGATATCTAAGTCCGAACCTGTGAAGTTCCTCCTCTCAAAACCGGCCCTGATAGGAAGACCAGTCAAATGGCTCCTCCAAATGTCAGAATTTGACATAACATGCGCTTCTCCGAGAGCTATCAAAGGGCAAGCAGTTGCGGACTTGCTAGCTGCGTTTCCGGTAAAGAATACCGCGACTCTACACGAGGACCTCCCTGGCGATTTTCCGGAAATCTGTTTCATCCAAGAAGAAACATGGCTACTATTTTTCGACGGATCTGCCTCCTAACAACGGTACCGGAGGAGCAGGTGTGGTTCTAGTATCCCCAGACGGTGAAGTCTCCTCACACTCCTTCAAACTAGACTTCCCTTGCACCAACAATTCAGCAGAATATGAATCCTTTCTCTTCAGGCTGTCATTGGCTCAACAAGATGGAGCCACGCGTCTGGAAATAAGAAGGGATTCAAAATTACTTGTCAACCAGGTGAATGGAGTATACACACTGAAGGAAGTAACCTTGGCCCCATATAGAGCCGAGGCACAAAAACTACTAAATTACTTCGCAGACGCGACCATAACGCATGTTGGGCGCAACGACAACCAACATGATGATTGCCTAGCCGCGCTAGCATCAAAACTGCAATTCGAAGGTTTTGAGGAAACCCTGATGGTGAAGAGACGAGCCTTGGCTTCAACATGGATTTCGCAACCCGAAGAGGCTGAAGCCGACGACTGGAGAACACCGACTATCCAAGAGATTAACAACTCGCTTTCCCAGGGAAAGGTCAGTCTCAAAAATTTACAAAATTTCTTCATGCTCCGAGGAGTGCTATACCACCGAAACCCAGACGGTTCTTTGTCAAGATGCCTCGGAGAGGAAGAGGCGCAAAAACAACTCAACCGCATCCATGGTGAAGTTTGCGGGCTAACATTAGTGGTAACACTCTATCGTCGTTTGCAACGCCTTGGTTACTACTGTGGAGGCTCAATCTCGGTTGCTTCAAAAAACCAGTTCCAATTGTCAAGCTCCGCCGCATCAATTGGAAGTCTTCAATGTTGGCCACGCCGGGGACTGGAAGGATCCATGCATCAGTTATATTCGCGACGACGTACTCCCCCCAACAAGAAATACGAAGCCAAGATAAAACAAAGGTCCAAGAGATTCGTATTCCATGAAGGAATCTTATATCGTAAAAGCTTCGGAGAAAGTTTTCTATGATGTTTGGACGAGGCAGAAATTCCAATAATGCTGAAAGAAATGCACGAAGGCGAACACCAAGGAAACGGAAGTTACTTCTTCAGATACATGAGAAATACTACTGGCCAACCATGGAGGATGATGCAGCTGTTTTTGTTCAGAGATGCCAAAAATGTCAAATACACAGAAACCTTATCCATGTACCTTCGACTCCTCTGCATTCAATAAGCAGTCCGTGGCCCTTTTACAGCTGGGGAAAGATCAACCCGCCGTCTTCAAAGAATCACGAGTACATAATAACGGCAACTTAATATTTCACCAAATAGGTTGAAGTTATACCTTTACGAGGAACTACTGGAGCCACAATCACTACATTCATTAAGGAGTACATCATCTGCCGATTCGGCGTGCCTAAACATATCATCACCGATAACGGCACTCCTTTCGCCAACAAGCAAATACGGGAATTACTTGAAGAATATGGAATTAAGCAAGTCTTCTCCACCGTGTACTATCCCCAAGGAAACGGACAGGCTGAGAGCACTAACAAAACTTTGATCCGAATCCTCAGTCGGACAGTGCACGATAATCCTCGGAAATGGCACGAACAATTGCCAATGGCACTCTGGGCGTATCGGACATCACCAAGAAGCTCCACCGGCACCTCCCCATACTCCCTCGTCTACGGCGCCGATGCCATCCTCCCGACAGAAGTTAAAATACCATCAGCTAGGATTGCTGAAGCAGGCGGAGTTCGATGGAATGAAGCTGAATCATTGATTTCCAGGGTATCAGAATTAGACACCGTGGATTCCAGAAGATCCAAGGCGGAAGAACACGCACAAGCGTACAAAAATAGGGTTTCCAGAGCATATAATAAAACCGTGAAGCCTCGGGTTTTTCAAGTAGGAGATTTGGTATTGAAGACTACCAAACACATCCAGCAAGACGCGTCCGCACCAAAATTCTCCCCAAAATGGGAAGGGCCTTATATAGTCATGAAAGTGTACAACAGTGGGTACTACAAGGTCATTAAAGAAGACGGAGGAAAACTGGAAGCAATCATCAACGGAAAGTGGATCAAGGCATACTACGCCTGACCGCCACCTCACACCTCGCCGTATCACAACACGGATAGCCAGGCATCTTTCTGCTTTCCATCCATATCTCAGTTATCAAGTTTCTTTTATATTTATTAATTGAAGCAAATCAAGAAAATTCTCTTATTCTTTCAAAAACCGATACAAAAAAAAAAACAAACGAGAAAAATACATGCTCGAGACCCAGAAAGAAACCAAATATCTCGCAACTACATAACTCAGAAAATCCCATCCAATAGATTGTAGTTCCTCGAAAGCATCATCTTCAACCGGTTTTGGTACCTTTCGGTCCTACTCTTCAAATTCTGAATTGATTCTTCCACCCTCTGTGACTCCATGTCCAGAGCCTTCTCCTCTTCCAAAATAGCCTTTGCAGCAGGGACCACATCAACAAGAATACCGACTATGTCGACCTTCACAATATCAAGACGATGCCGCAACCAACTCACGTTAAACTTCAGAGATTCACAGGTAGACACCATATTATCCCCCTTTTGAATAGCTGATTCCATGATGACACGGATAGACATACTTTCTATTTCAGCGACCATAGGCAAGAGACAATTCACAGTGGAAACCAAGGCAGAAGAGCAATGTCGCACCACACTCCTGGTGGCAATGTGGCCATATCTCTCCATATCCTTGTGTAAAGAATCACGAATTCCTTCCGCACCAAAAATCCACCAACGTTCCGGTAGTTAGAAGATAAACACTTCATGCGGATTCCGAACGACAATCCTGCATTGGGATACTCATAACAAGAAATGCCTAAATCGGCGCTTTCCAGATTTGCAGCGGTTGGCAGGATCGGACTCGAAGGAAGAGGGGTAACCAAGTCATCCTCATCAATGATCGTGACACATGCTCCGACAGGATATCTCTGCACAGAAGAAGAATCTTTTGTCATTTGTCAGCAAACAATGAAACATCTATTGATCAATGGAAGCATACAGGTATAATCTTCTTGACTCAGATGATACAGGTAGGGGAATTGTTGCCAGAGTCAGACCTCACGCGCTTGACTGAAGAATCTAGCTGTCCTGAGGATGATTCACTTCTGATTGACATGATAAAGAAATATGGACTCAACAAGAGGAAACCTTTGTCTTGAAATGGGAAAGACGTTACAGCTTCACCGGCATAAATACTGCGGAAACCATAAAGGAAGGAAGAGAAACGGAGGCCGAGTAGATAAAATGGGGCTACATAACGGCTGGAAAATCAGCCTCGAACGAAATCTCTCACCAAAACCCTAATGAAAGGTAAACAAAAGAAACATGAGGGTGTGGAACTTTGGGATTTAAATAAATAAAGGATTTCCTATCTGAGCTACGTGTGTGTTGATGGTGGTTTTCAGCTTAGGGTCAAAATCGTAAAACTGTACATCTGACATGACGTCACTATGACCATTAGCACATTTATTGAATCAATCAGCATGCCTACGTAAGAATTACCGGGGTACCCTTTTTTTTTACATGGGTCATGTTCCACGGCAGAACCCTTAACACTGACTGACATCATCTATGCCAAACCCTAATTCTCATACTACCGCGCCAAGTCATGCCAACCATGCCAGCCGCACCACAGTGCCAATGGCAAACCATGCCATCCACGTCACCGCGCCAAGGCATGCCAGCCACACCACTGTGCCAATGGAATACCATGCCAGCCACATCTCCGCGCCAAGGCATGCCAACCATGCCAGCCCCACCACTGCGCCAATGACATGCCATACCAGCCGCACCACTGCGCCAATGGCATGCCAAGCTAGCCACACCTCCGCGCCAAGGCATGCCAACCATGCCAGCTGCACCACTGCGCCAATGGCATGCCAGCCGCACCTCCGCGCCAAGGCATGCCAACCATGCCAGTCGCACCACATGTGCTAATGGCATGCCAACCACCTTTATGCGCCATACCATGCCGGCCTTCCCTATGCGGCTACCAAAACGAAGGCGTGCTATGATCAACGGACACCCTTCTATCTTAGATGCAAATCTTAGCCGTCCAAGGTCGCCCAACAACGCATGGTAACCTTTGTCACAAACCCTAGTTTTGGCAATGCCAAACCGCGCGCAAAGCATGCCATGCCACATGTGCCAATGGCATGCCAACCACCTTGCCGCGCCACACCATGCCGTCCTTCCCTACGCGGCTACCAAAATGAAGGCGTGCGATGATCAACGGCCACCCTTCCATCTTAGATGCAAATCTTAGCCGTCCAAGGTCGCCAAACAACACATGGTAACCTTTGGCCCAACGCCAAAACTCTAGTTTGGCCGCTCCTAAACCACGCCAAGGCATGCCGACCATGCCACATGTGCCAATGGCATGCCGCGCCGCAGCCATGCCATGCCGGCCTTCTCTTCACCGCTGCCAAAACGAAGGCGTGCGACAATCAACGGCCACCCTTACATCTTGGATGCAAATCTCAGCCATCCAATGTCACCAACCAACACATGGTAACCTTTGTCCAAACGCCAAAACCCTAGTTTTGCTCACGCCAAAACTGCGCTAAGGCACGCCGGCCACGCCACATGTGCCAATGGCATGCCATCCACCTTGCCGCGCCATACCATGTCGGCCTTCCCTATGCGGTTGCTAAAACAAAGGCTTGCGACGATCAACGACCATCCTTCCATCTAGGATGCAAATCTTAGCCGTCCAAGGTCGCCAACCAACGGATGGTAACCTTTGGCCCAAAACTCTAGTTTTGGTCATGCCCAAACCGCGCCAAGGCATGCCGGCCATGCCACATGTGCCAATGGCATGCCAACCACCTTGCCGCGCCATACCATGCCGGCCTTCCCTATGCGGTTACCAAAACAAAGGCCGACGATGATCAACGACCATCCTTCCATCTAAGATGCAAATCTTAGCCGTCCAAGGTTGCTAACCAACGCATGGTAACCTTTGGACCAACGACAAAACCTTTGTTTTGTCCACGCCCAAACCGCGCCAAGGCATTCCAGCCATGCCACATGTGCCAATGGCATGCCAACCACTTTGCCGCGCCATACCATGCCGGCCTTCCCTATGCGACTACAAAAACAAAGGCTTGCGAAGATCAACGGCCACTTTTTCATCTAAGATGCAGATCTTAGCCGTCCCGGTTACCAGCTAACGCATGGAAACCTTTGGCCCGACGCCAAGCCCTAGTTTGGTCGCGCCCAAACAAAGCCAAAATCCTAACTTTTGGCCGCGCCTAAACTAGGTCATATTAAAGCCGTAACGGCCATACTTTCATGCCACTGTCTACCAAACGAAGAGTTGCAGTAATCAACGGCTACCCTTCCTCTCAAGATGCAAAATCTCGACCATCGAAGGTCACCCCCGAGCCGGCAAGTCTCCCTAGATCAACTTGACGAATAACAACATGCTACATATTTTCCAAGAAAACACTCGAGACATCAACACATGTCACAAACTGGGGGATGCTCATTGGGTATTAGTTTGGCGGTTTACAGCGTGCGGCATACACTACGCCAGTTATAAGACAGTGTCATAAGGATGAGGCGGTTAGTAAATACAGGGAGTAATGGTGAAACGCTTTCTTTTATGGAACATCAATTCCAGGCGTTACCGGTTACCACCTCCTCCCATTTACTCATCCGTTTTCCATTTCTTACGAGACCAGAGTACGTTTCACTTCGACTTGTATAAATAGGTCTTACCTATTTCCACCGAACAACAAGTTCAGTTCAGGGGAATACAACACTCAGAAAACATTTTCTAGCTTTTTATCTGTTAGATTCCCACTTTATGATACAAGTCGTGAAACAACTACTCTTCCAGAATCAACTATTCTGGTCTCAACACTTTCTTCGCTTCCCTCCCCCAAACCAACCCTTCTCCTTCACTTTGTGGCCAAAGAAAGTCTGGAACGACCATTTCTTGGTTTAGGCCGGATTTGTACAGATTGATATCTCGAATCTAAAGTACTCCCTTGCAGTACATTGTTTAGGGTTTAAACTCGTTTCTCACCCACACACCCGAAATTACCAAAATCAGCAGAAATCGTTTTCACCCTCAAACAATTGGCGACCACATTGGGAGGTTGATCTTCCAGTCATGATGTCAATTTTCAATCCTCGATCTCATACCTCGACCCAGACGTCAGGAAAGGAAAATCAAATGATCCGTTCAGGAATCGACGACTCAGCTACTAGGTGGCTCGATTACCAGTCGTGAGACGACAAGAGACGTCTGGGGCCTTCTGAGGGGTTAGAAGCAAACGATCCGCCCAGGGATCGGCAACACGACAAGGAATGACTGGGGACTTTCCACAGTCACGACGATGTTTCCCACAAAACTCGGTCTTACATCCGGGAGATTCCTTTTTCACCAGAAGATCCAAAAACCGAGTAAGTCTTTCCTAGACAAAATACGTGGTTTACTACTTCAGGTTTTCACGGGAATAATGAAACCAATAGCCATGTTATATTTCATCTCATGCTCTCTGTCGACAAGCAATGCTCACGATTCAGTGGCTTTCCTGGGATGTTTGCACCATTTACAATCGTAACCAAAAAGCATCGTTATTCTAAAAACAATTCGTTCTAAATATTAATCCAAAACCCTCAAGGTAACATTTGTCTGTCAAACCAAAAGTCCAGGAAATAAAAACTGTAAACTAGGCGTTTCATTTTCCTTTCAAAAAAAAACCTAAAATAAGAAGTTCAGAAGACATAAATGCGTTCAAGGAAAGTTTTTCAACAATGGCTTGATCTTCTTGGCAAAAGCCTCTTTCGTACTTTGGAGAGCGGCCCTCTTCTACTTCAGCTTCCTGGAAAACTTTTCGACTTCCGCTTCCTGCTTATGCACCATATCCGTAGAAGGACCTTCGACTGTTTTGGCCAGAAAATTTTCAACCTCAGAGAACCTTCAACGAACCAAGGAACATTGAACCCGAAGTTTACACACGTGTCACGATGGAACCTCCAGCTCGAGATTACATCCTCAGAAACAGTATTACCAGTCACATTGCACATGTCGTCAATCGAAGACAAAGATTCCTCCACACGCTTAACCAACACAAACGATTAGTAATTTTCTTGGTCGTGGCGATATGTCCGTAGCTATCCCATATCCTGGTGTATAGCGCCGCGTGTTTGGCTGGCACGCTAAATCCATCGATCAACACATGATCGGATTAGGAACCAGATATGGAGGGTTGAAAGTGGCGCCCGCGACTGCATCAGCAACCGGCAAGGGATTCCTAACGACAATTGCACGTGCGGCCACTGGAGTACTCTCCATTGTCTGAGTCACAACGACGTTTTCTTCTCGATCAACATCCATTTCAAGGTCGCCCGGTGCGGCTGTCACAGTTGGAGACAAAGCTGTATCTCCGCCAGTCTCCGTCTCATGGCCATCTTCAGAAACGGCTTCCCCCTATAATATCACGGATTAGATATTTTCCAAAGAGAAAGGAAGAGAGGAAAGAAGAAAAAACATGCGGGAGACTCACTGATTCTCTTTCAGACTGACTAGAGGAAGATTCAGCGCTGCTATCGGAAGAACTACTCTCGCCATCACTGGACTCTGAACTTTCATCCTTCTCGGGTTCCCCATCACCATGGATAGGCGCAGCACCGCCACCCTCCGTCTCGAGAAACGATGTTTTCTGACTACTTGCAAGTTTGGTAAAGGTGTTTACGCTGCTGAGACCCTGGGCAAGATACAAAAACAAATACTCAGAAAAGAAACAAGGATATACGCGATCCAACTAAAATCAAGAGGAAAAGCATACGTACCCGCATATTAGACGAACTGAAAGTCGGTAGGGCTGTCGAATCTGACTGGGAACTATCTGCACGGCTTTTAGACCTTCGCTCCTTCACTTGGGGACTATCTGCATTCGGGATAACGGATTTTCGCTTGGTCGAAGAAGGATCCCTCAGCAGTGGGTGCTCCGCTAAAACCGCAAGAGAAGGCTTACCGCGACGGTTTTCTACCACATCATGCGCGAATCCATGGATAACGAGAAACTCATCCTGCCAAAATATGTTATATTTGGAGGTTGTTGATGGATTTCGTTCCGCGAACGGAAAAGGGAGACTTTTACCCGACACAAGAACACTAGCATCGAGAACAGTTGGCAACGAGTCTTCTGGAACAACCGGCTAACGAACGAGTGGGACCCCTTGGTCAAAACCCATATGCCTAGCCGCCCTATCGATATTGTAAATAACTGCTTTGCAAGATCCTCAAAAGAAAGACGTCACATGACCGGGCGTGCAGCTTGCATGAACTTCATCTCTCCAACACTCATATCCTCTTTATCAGAAGACAAAGACATGATCGGAGCAGGAGCAAAGGTATTGATCTGAGTTATGGACGCATGTACCGGAGCCCATGGACGAAAATTGACCGTGTGCGAGTTATCATGGAATCCAACCAGGTTCGAACCAATCTTTGGGCGCCTATTCGACCAACGCAGTATCCTAGAACCACCCCAAGACTCGGGAAGTACGACCAACGGTTTTGGAGCATACCTTTCGAAGTGCTCCCACAACCACGCTTGGAGAAAGGCGGCATGAATATACGAATCCACTTTCATGTAGCCATTTGAAGCGCACATGTCCGCGACCAGATGATCCAAGTGTGTGTACAGAGAACCAAGAAACAAGCCGCCAATAGGGAGAACGACACCTTTTGCCAATTTTATGGCAAACTTGATAAGTTCCTGTCTTATCTCCTTCTTACCAGAGCCGTCATCGAAAATATCCCTGGATAAACAAAGATCCAAGAACGCTGCGATATGAAGTGTACTATTTTTCTGATTTGGCTCCAACTCATCAGGAAACCATTGAGACACCCACCAGTCATAAAAGCACGTCGTCTCGTTTTCTTCCCGAATGAATGCTTTTGATTTCGCAAACAGAGCGGCGCGCATTTCTTCTTCATCTGCAGACAACTTGACATCGAGGTTTCCTATTACGGGAAGGTTCAGCAAGACGGCCACGCTCTCTAAAGAGATAGTCATTTCACCCCACCTGCATATGGTCGTGTGAGTGTCCGGACACCATATGGAAATAAAAGAAACCAAGCCTGGAATATCTTTCCTAATTTGAAGCACCGCGGAAGCCGCGACAACATCAATAATCTGCGTCTTGGTCAAACTAGCTTTTACACATTCCTGGCTCATCATAATCGTATCCATTTCTCAAAGGGACGCAACGGACTCACACATATTTTAAAGTCAATGAGAGAAGCAGAATACTCTTTCCTCTGAAGGCAAAACCTTATTACACCTCCAAGCCGAACTGACCGGGCCTCTCCTTCACTTTTCGGACCAGTCAGAAGAATCGACACATACTTGGGATGATTTTTCCTAATTGTGGCGGATGTTGTAAAGAACTCATCGTCTATGTTTGGCTTGGAATTGCCAACATATTTCGGTACGGCAGAACTTTTCTCAAATGACATCCTAACGAAATTCTCTCACGCTACTTTCACCTTCGAAATAACTACAATGGAACAATACGAAGAGAAATTATTACGGAAAGTGCATGGAAATTATTTTATCAGACACGGGAGATCCATCCTGGACGCAAACCAATTTTTTTGCAAAGTCATAATGCGCATAAGCAAAGAAATGGGGACTGACAGACCCTGCATCACCACCTCATACCAAGGCTGTACCCTGCAGCAGGAAATTTGCGCCCGGACGAGGAGGCGCGCCCCACCATGGGAACAATACACACGGCCACACCAGGAAAAGGGAGGAAACCCTAGGAGCTAGGTTTTCACGAGAAGGGAATGACCGTTACTAGATCATGCATGCCTACTTTGCACAGTAATTGAGGCGACCAAAATTACTATAGTATCCACACCTAAAATTTACTACAAGTTCACGCAAAGCATATTTACGGCTAGGATTCATACCAACACAAAAGAAAAATATTTTTACAAGTTCATGAAAAGGTACGCCTACAACTAGGATTTGCACTAACACAAGAAAAAAAGAAAAACAAGTTAAAGAGGAAGTGCTGGAGGACATACCTGGGATTCGCTCGTTCGCTTTACTGTTACCACACGACCATGATAAAAAAAAGGTGTGAAATAAAAAGATAGGTCGACACCCTTTTATAGGCGTGGTACTTGGGAGTTTGAATAAGGAAAGGACTTCCTATTTGAGTAAAGTAAGAAAAAGATGCAATCGGGCCCGCGAAGACAAATCACCATACCAAGCCGTCTGCGCATGCTTTTCCTCACCAAACTGCGGCATTGCCTTGGCCCCACCATGCCAAGCCGTCTGCACCATGCCTTGGCCCCACCATGCCAAGCCGTCCACATGCTTTGCCTCACCAAACCGCGCCTTGCCTTGGCCCCACCATGCCAATCCGTCCGCGCCATTGCCTTGGCCCCACCATGCCAAGCCGTCCGCGCCATTACCTTGGCCTCACCATGCCAAGCCGTCCGCGCCATGACTTGTCGCGCCAACACCAACAACTCGCCAAGCCAGCGTCATGATGTTCCCTAACCCAGCCAAGGTGATACATGTCCAAACTAAGCCGACGATATTCATCTCACCACTTCATGGTCTACATCACAAATAAAATCTACGCAAGGACGCAAACACATGAGGATCATGAACTCTCCTTACCTCTCGAAAAAGGTTAGTCGGACTTTCCTGACCATATTTTCATGACCTGTCATTTCGATTTTTGTCCTCGCCTGTCACCATCTTATGCTTACCTCGCAACAATGCTCCTGTTCCGGGCAAAGCAGGGGACTTAATGTTGATGGCGGTTTTTAGCTTAGGGTCAAAATCGTAAAAATGTACATCTGACATGACGTCACTATGACCATTAACACATTTATTGAATAAATCAGCATACCTATGTAAGAATTACCTGGGTACCTTTTTTTTTTACATGGGTCATGTTCCACGGCAGAATCCTTAACACTGACTGACATCATATATGCCAAACTCTAATTCTCATGCTACTGCGCCAAGGCATGCCAACCATGCCAGCCGCACCACTGTGCCAATGGTAGACCATGCCAGCCACGTCACCGCGCCAAGGCATGCCAACCATGCCAGCCACATCTCCGCACCAAGGCATGCCAACCATGCCAGCCGCACCTCCGCGCCAAGGCATGCCAACCATGCCAGCCGCACCACATGTGCCAATGGCATGCCAACCACCTTGCTGCGCCATACCATGCCGTCCTTCCCTATGCGTCTACCAAAACGAAGGCGTGCGATGATCAACGGTCACCCTTCCATCTTAGATACAAATCTTAGCCGTCCAAGGTCTCCAAACAACGCATGGTAACCTTTGGCCCAAAACCCTAGTTTTGGCCACGCAAACCGCGCCAAGGCATGCCATGCCACATGTGCCAATGACATGCCAACCACCTTGCCGCGCCATACCATTCTGGCCTTCCCTATGCGGCTACCAAAACGAAGGCGTGCGATGATCAACGACCACCCTTCCATCTTAGATGCAAATCTTAGCCGTCCAAGGTCTCCAAACAACGCATGGTAACTTTGTCCAACGCCAAAACCCTAGTTTGGCCGCGCCTAAACCACGCCAAGGCATGCCGACCATGCCACATGTGCCAATGGCATACCGCGCCATCTACCTTGCCGCGCCTAAGCCATGCCATGCCAGCCTTCCCTTCACGGCTGCCAAAACGAAGGCGTACGACAATCAACGGCCACCCTTCCATCTTAGATGCAAATCTCAGCCGTCCAAGGTCACCAACTAACACATGGTAACCTTTGTCCTAACGCCAAAACCCTAGTTTTGGTCACGCCCAAACCGCGCCAAGGCATGCCGGCCATGCCACATGTGCCAATGGCATGCTATCCACCTTGTCGCGCCATACCATACCGGCCTTCCCTATGCGGTTACCAAAACAAAGGCTTGCGATTATCAACGACCATCCTTCCATCTAAGATGCAAATCTTAGCCGTCCAAGGTCGCCAACCAACGCGTGGTAACCTTTGTCCCAAAGCCCTAGTTTTGGTCACGCCCAAACCGCGCCAATGGCATGCCAGCCACTTTGCCGCTCCAAACCATGCCGGCCTTCCCTATGCGATTACCAAAACAAAGGCTGGCGACGATCAACGACCATCCTTCCATCTATGATGCAAATCTTATCCGTCCAAGGTCTCCAACCAACGCATGGTAACCTTTGGCCCAATTCCAAAACCCTTGTTTTGGCCATGCCCAAACCGCGACAAGGCATGCCAGCCATGCCACATGTTCCAATGGCATTCCAACCACCTTGCCGTGTCGTACCATGTCGGCCTTCCCTATGCGGCTACCAAAACAAAGGCTTGCGAATATCAACGACCATTTTTCCATATAAGATGCAGATCTTAGCCGTCCAAGGTTACCAGCTAACGCATGGAAACCTTTGGCCCGACGCCAATCCCTAGTTTAGTCGCGCCCAAACAAAGCCAAAACCCTAAATTTTGGTCGCGCCTAAACTAGTCCATATTAAAGTCGTACCGACCATGCTTTCATACCACTGACTACCAAACGAAGGGTTGCAATAGTCAACGTCTACCCTTCCTCTCAAAATGAAAAATCTCGACCGTCGAAGGTCACCACCGAGCCGGAAAGTCTCCCAAGCTCAACTTGCCGAACAACAACATGCTACATGTTTTCCACGAAAACACTCGAGACATCAACACATGTCACAAACTGGGGGATGCTCATTGGGTATTGGTTTGGCGGTTTACATCATGCGGCGTACACTACGCCCGTTATAAGACAGTGTCATAAGGATGAGGCGGTTAGTAAATACAGGGAGTAATGGTGAAACGCTTTCTTTTATGGAACATCAATTCCAGGCGTTACCGGTTACCACCTCCTCCCATTTACTCATCCGTTTTCCATTTCTTACGAGACCAGAGTACGTTTCACTTCGACTTGTATAAATAGGTCTTACCTATTTCCACCAAACAACAAGTTCAGGACAGGAGGATACAACACTCTGAAAATATTTGCTAGCTTTCCATCTGTTAGCTTACCACTTTCTGATACAAGTCGTGAAACAACTACTCTTCCAAAATCAACTATTCTGGTCTCAACACTCTCTTCGCTTCCCTCCTCAAAAACCAACCCTTATCCTTCACTTTGTGACCAAAGCAAGTCTGGAATGGCCATTTCTTGGTTTAGGCCGGATTTGTACAGATTGATCTCTCAAATCTAAATTACTCCCTTGCAGTACATTGTTTAAGGTTTAAAATCATTTCTCACCCACACACCCGAAATTACCAAAATCAGCAGAAATCGTTTTCACCCTCAAACAGCGTGGAAAGAGGCAATTAGGGATGCAAGAGACGCCAACAGTCTACGCCATGTAAATCCAACAACCCACGCCACTCTAAGCTAGCCCCGTATCAATCCAGCACTCATTGCAAGCCGACCAATTCTAGCGACTCAATTCCAAGCTGATGCCAACGATCTGCATCCCATACAGCAACCATCCCTGCCACTCCGCGCCCTAGCCAGCATCACTGTCCACCTTCCATAACTAGCCATAAAACCACTTCACGAGTCAAATTGAAATACCGCCTCTGTCGACCAGTAGCCAATGACGCAACACTGAAACCCACATCCCATGGCCGAGACCAGTTTGTGCAAGGCTGCTAACGCAGGAGTCGCGGATTCTCCTTTCCGGCCAAAAAGGTTAGCCGTATCTTCCTGACCATCTCTTCATGACTTGCCTTTTCTATCCTTGCCTGTCACCATCTTATGCTTACCTCGCAACAATGCTCCTGTTCCGATCTAAGCAGGGGACTTAATGATGATGGTGTTTTTTAGCTTAGGGTTAAAATCTTAAAACCTTACATCTGACATAACGTCACTACGACCACTAGCGCATTTATCGAATCATTCAACATGCCTATGTAAGAATTACCAGGGTACCTTTTTTTTTATACATGTGTCATGTTCCACGACAAAACCTTTAATATTGACCGACATCATCTTCGTACATACCAAACCCTAGTTCTCGCACCACCATGCCAGCCATGTCTCCGCACCGAGGCATGCCAACCATGCCACCCGCACCACCGTGCCAATAGAAAACCATGTCATCCACGTCTCCGCGCCAAGGCATGCCAGCCTCACCACCGTGCCAATGGGAAACCATCCCAGCCACGTCTCCGCTCCAAGGCATGCCAACCATGACCACATGTGCCGATGGCATGCCGTGCCAGCCACATCTCCGCGCCAAGACATGCCAACCATGCCAGCCGCACTACATGTGCCAATGACATGTCGTGCCAGCTATATCTCTGCGCCAAGGCATGCCAACCATGCCAGCCGCTCCACATGTGCCAATGGCATGCCGTGCCAGCTACATCTCCGCGCCAAGGCATGCCAACCATGCCAGCTACACCACATGTGCCAATGGCATGCCGTGCTAGCTACATCTCCGCGCCAAGGCATGCCAACCATGCCAGCCGCACCACATGTGCCAATGACATGCCGTGCAATCTTTCCACGCCAAGGCATGACAACCATTCCACATGTGCCAATGGCATGCCGCATCTCCTCGCCGAGGCATGCCGACCATGCCAGTCGTCCCAACTTGCCATGCACGACGCTGACTGCTAAAACGAAGGGTTGCAATAATTAATGACTACCCTTCCTTCTGAGATGAAAATCTCAACCACACAAGTTCGCCACCTAACGCATGGAAACTTGCATCCCAAGGCCAAATATCACGGTTTATGTAAACCCTAATTTTGGCCGCGCCTAACACATGCCAAAGCGATGCACGACACTGGTTTCCAAAACGAAGGGTTGCAATAATCAACGGCTGCCCTTCCTTCTGAGATACAAATCTCAGCCACATAAGTTATCCACCTAACGAATGGAAACTTGCAGCCCAAAGCCAAACATCACGGTTTATGTAAACCCTAATTTTGGTTGTGCCTAACACATGCCAAATCCATGCACGACGCTGGCTGCCAAAACGAAGGGTTGCAATAATCAACGGTTGCCCTTCCTTCTGAGATGCAAATCTCAGCCACACAAGTTCGCCACCTAACGTATGGCAACTTCCGGCCCAAGTCCAAACATCACGATTTGTACTAAACCCTAATTTTGGTCGCGCCTAAACTATGCCAAAGCCATGCCGGCCCTACCATATGCCGCTGACTGCCAAAACGGAGGGTTGCAACAATCAACGACTACCCTTCCATCTGAGGTGCAGATCTCAACCATCCAAGTTCTCCACCCAAGGCATGCTAACCATGCCAGCCGCACCACATGTGCCAATGGCATGCCGTGCCAGCCACATCTCCGCGCCAAGGCATGCAACCCATGTCGCATGTGCCAATGGCATGCCGTGCCACATCTCCGTGCCAAGGCATGCCATACATGCCGCATGTGCCAATGGAATGCCGTGCCACATCTCCGCGCCAAGGCATGCTAACCATGCCAGCCGCACCACATGATCCAATGGGATGTCGTGCAACCTTTCCGCGCCAAGGCAAGCCAACCATGCCGCATGCGCCAATGGAAAACCATGCCAGCTACATCTCCGCGCCAAGGCATGCCAACCATGCCATCCGCACCACATGTGCCAATGGCATGCCTGCAACCTTTTCGCGCCAAGGCATGCCAACCATAACGCATGTGCCAATGGCATGCCGTGCCAGCCACATCTCCACGCCAAGGCATGCCAACCATGTCGCATGTTCCAATAGCATGTCGTGCCACATCTCCACGCCAAGGTATGCCAACCATGCCGCATGTGCCAATGGCATGCCGTGCCACATCTCCGCGCCAAGGCATGCTATCCATGCCACATGTGCCAATGGCATGCCATGCCAGCTACATCTCCGCGCCAATCCATGCCAACCATGCCACATGTGCCAATGGCATGCCGTTCCAGCCACATCTCCGCGCCAAGGCATGCCAACCATGCCAGCCGCACCGCTGTGCCAAAACCGTGCCAGCCTTTCCTTCACGTCGTTGGCTGCCAAAACGAAGGGTTGCAACAATCAACAACGACCCTTCTGTCTAAGATGCAGATCTTAGCCGTCCAAGGTCACCAGCTAATGCGTGGCAACCTTTGGCCCAATGCCAATCTCTAATTTTGGCCGCGCCCAAACTATGCCAAAACCCTAGTTCTTGGCCGTGCCTAAACTATGCCAAAATCCTAACTTGGCCACGCCTAACCATGTCAAAGCCATGCCGTCCATGCTTTTATGCCGCTGGCTACCAAACGAAGGGTTGCGATAATCAACGGCTACCAATCCTCTTAAGATGCAAAATCTCGACCGTCGAGGGTCACCACCGAGCCGGCAAGTCTCCCAAGATCAACTTGCCAAACAACAGCAACATGCTACATGTTTTCCACGAAAACGCTCGATACATCAACACATGTTACAATCTAGGGGATGTTCATTAGGGTATTGGTTTGGTGGTTTACAGCGTGCGGCGTACATTATGCCAGTTACAAGAAAGTGTCATAAGAATGAGGCGGTTAGTAAATACAAGGAGTAATGGTGAAACGTTTTCTTCATTATGAAACATAAATTCCAGGCGTTACCCATTACTGTTTCCTTCCATTTACTCAAACCATTTCCAATTCTTACGAGACCAGGGTATGTTTCGTTGCGACTTGTATAAATAGGTCTCACCTATTTCCACCAAACGACAAGTTTTGGTCAGGAGCATACAACACTCAGAAATTACCTGTTAGCTTACGCTTTCTGATACAAGTCAAAACGACTACTCTTCCAGAATCAACTATTCTGGTCTCAACACTATCTTCGCTTCTTTCCCCAAAAACAACACTTCTCCTTCACTTTGTGACCGAAGCAAGTCTGGAACGACCATTTCTTGGTTTAGGCCGCATTTGTACAGATTGATCTATCGAATCTAAAGTACTCCATTGCAGTACATTTTTTAGGATTTAGACTCGTTTCTCACCCAAAACACACGAAATTACCGAAACCAGCAGAAACTGTTTTCACCCTCAAACGCTTTGAAATCACAATTATTGCAGCTGAAAAAGCTCGGTGCCGGCATGGCTATGAATACAATGCCAGCATCCCCTATACCGGCATAGTATTCATGTTACAACCATGCATGTCAATAATATCCCCCATATTGATAATGCATGCCGACACTGTATTGATCCAAAAAACTATGCCAGTACAAAATTTAATTTTTACCTACCACGGAATATTCTACGGAATATGCTACCAGCAAGGTTCAATCCTAATGTATGCCGGTATCACTAAAAAAACATACAGGAATAAGCGACTTTGAAAGTTAAAGACCGGCGTGGTTGATTAATAATCGACCAAGCCGGCACTTTATATCTGCGTGGATCCATATGTAATTAGCATGCTGATAGACGCATTTTTGTGTCTAATCTGTCCTCAATGTTCTGTATTGTTAGTACTCGATTTCGTACTTATTATGGTGTTTTGTGTGTTTGTAGGTATTTTTTTGGAAATAAATATTGTTGGAAAATTCGGCTCGAAAAGTTGCTCGGAGTACCCGTGGAGGACATTTTCTATACGGACCCCCACTTTTGCTAAGGAGCACCCACGGCTATGTGTATCCCATTTGTCTATAGCACCCACTGGTTATTTGGCACCCAAGACATTGGATAAGGGCCGAACTTTCTTCTTCCTTCAAACAGAAAAATGGCGGGGAAGTTTGGTTCTTCCCTGACAGATTTTTAGTTCATCATTTGGAGGAGTTTTAGCGAGACTCAATGGCTGGATCTTCAGAGGAAGACGTGACAGACATTAACAGGCGTGGTATGGGCTTTTGCTTGGATTAAGTTGGGCTATATTTATCGGTTTAATTATGGACAGTGTGCACGAGAATATCTCACCATTTCCCGTGAAATTTTTTGTTGTGCGTGTGTCTTGAGAGTGTTCGAACCAAACAATGACATTCAATAGCGTGTTTTAGTGTGTATAACCAACAACAGATATGGAGAATCACTTGCAGACGCGTGAACGGGTTTTAAAAGGAAAAAACAATCCCGTGATAGCAGAGTATTGAAGAGAGAATTATATGCAGTTATGATGCGAGATTTGGGTGCAGTGAGGCTATATAAGTCGTTGAAGGTCAGTAGAGAGGTAAGGGATAGTTTGGGGAGAGGCGGAGAGCAACAACAGAAGAAAAAAAAATTGCACCAGAGAACCACCATTTCTGCTGCTGTTGAAGAACACGAAGAACAAAAGACCACTAGAAGTAACAACGACAGTCACACGAGGGTCGCAGAGATACATCAACATCAACAATTCAATTTTATCGTTCTTTGTAACAGTGTTTTGCAACAATTATAAACGTTGCAAACACCCGATTTTCATTATTTTCTCTCCATTTCATCTTTGTAAACAAATTTTGAGCATGAATCAATATTTTGAGCAAGTTTACACAATGATGAGCTAAACCCATCCTCTGGGGCGACGGAGGAAGCTATTTCGCCAATGAAATGTGGTAATCTCTATTTTATTTAATTTATGCAATTATTATATGATTATTTGCCTTGATAAATAAATAGATAAAATGGTTTTTGTTAAACAATTGTTATTTCAATTGATGGAGCATGCTAGCCTAGGGTTTTGATGTCCCATACTTTCGATTTACAATTGTTATTTTTAAAAAATCAACTTTTGCAATATTAAGAATCAATTTGAATGAAGCATTTGCATAATTATAATTAGAGAATATAAATAAATTTGATATTGGTAATTAGTGGAATCCATAGCCCCAGTCTTCTTCATATTTTTCATATCACTTTTATTTAAGTTTCCTATATTTTTTATTTAAAATTAAGTCTAAAATCTATTGCTTTCACAAGTCTTGAACGAATCATCTTACTACAACATCATTGAAAACACATCAAATTTTGGCGCCGCTGCCGGGGAGCGGCTGTGGAATATTGTAATTGGTGTTTTTGATTCTGTAAATTGTTAGATTTTTATTTTATTTTTGTACAGTATTCTTAATTTGTTTTAGGATTTCTTTTTCCTTTTGACTCCTTTTGTGTTTTTGAATTTTATTCCAGGAGCCTTTTTGAGGATGATGAATTCTTTGTACGAGACGTCATCTAAGATGACACTTGCAGAATATAAGCGTAGAAATTCACATTCTTAGGAGACATCTTCTGATATGACGCTTGGGGAGTATATGCATAGGCAACGGTATGGAGTTTTTACTCCACATGTGGTAAGTGAAGAATCACCTTTAATAATATATGAGAAGTATTACAAACACGCATCGCCTATTTTGGAACAAAGATTGAGAGTTCTTGAATGTCAAAGATTATATGCTGATGATGATGAATCTTGTAGTGACTCTCTGCTACAAACAGAATATATAGATGACCCTGTGGATGGATGTGTGGATGATTTGCCTAATTCCATAGATGAATCTACCTCACAAGATCATTCACCCGACTTGGAGGTTGTTTCTAGAACCCTAGACTTCCAAAAGTTGCCTAATTTAGGGTTAGAATTGTGTGCTTCTAGAGTGTTGTTGGATTACTTTGCATCCAAATATCTAGATGACTTGCTTGTTCCTAATACCGTGCATGAGATAATTGATATTTCTCCAGTCCAAAGAGTATCCCCATATTATATTCTTTATGTACTTCCTTGCGAAGTAAAAACCAAGTTTTGGGGTAACTTTTTCTTTTTGATAGTTTCACTTTCTTCAGGGAATCATAACATAAGTGTGAAGCTATCATTTGTAAATGTTGTATTTTGGGTTGATCCCCAAATTTTCAGGTTATTAGTTTATGGGGATCCTTTTTGTATATTCCAGTAGGTAATTCTATTTTCTTGTTTTATTTTTATTTGTTTATTTTCCCATCTGAATTTTTACGTTGGATGACTCAATTACATTGAGGACACTGTAATGTTTAAGTGTGGGGGAGTGGTTAACTTGTTACTTTTGTTTTCAGGAATTTTCTTGCTTTCTTGCAATTCATGACAAGCTGTTGAGCGGGTCTGTTGTAGGTTTGTAAGTATATTATGACCAGCTGTTGAGCGGGTCTATTCTTTTTCTTATCATATTATGACCAGTTGTAGAGCGAGTCTTCAAAAAAAAAAAAAAAAAGAATGAATGATCAGCTGTGTAGCGGGTCTATAAAAATATATAATATATTATGATTGTTAGGGTTATGACCAGCTGTGTAGCGGGTCTAACTCTCTCTTATTATATGACCAGCTGTGTAGCGGGTCAATTTTCTGTTTTGCTCGAGGACTACCAAAATATAAATGTGGGGGTGTTGATAAGCACGTATGTGCTACATTTTATAGCCATATTTATATTAACTAGGACTCGATATTTGTCTAATGACACTAATTTAGTGCTTTTGTAGAAAATACAAGTAAATCCAGTCATTCGAAGATAAATGGCTAAATTGAAAGCTAAACTGGCGTTTGCGGCAACATGCAATAAATGCTGCTGCTCGAGGCAGCATTAAAGGAGTGGGAACTTAATTGATGGGTTTCTGGATTGCCAAGGCAACATCTCGTGTGCACCACTATGGCCAGAGATGTCAACTCAGTGAAAGAGAGAAATGTCTTCCTTGTTTTAGATACAGTAGTGAAGTTAAATGATCAGTGGGAGATGTTCCCAACCACTTCTCATTTCTTTACCAAACAGAGAATACATTTTCTCTTCTCTCCTCAAGCAGAAGTTGTACTCGATTGTTCATGGTGAAGCTGTACGTGAAACCCAGTGGTACGAGAACTTCAGGATTCAGGGAATATTGGTGTTTGTTGGTGATGCTCAAGGGCTTTTGAACTCGGCTGACGATGGTGGATTAAATGGTGGACGTGAACCGAAAGAGATTGATGGGAGATTGCAGTGCAGATGATGTGTGTGTTGGCTATACTGAGCAACTGTAAGAAGCATTAGCTGGCTGTAGTGCAACAGTGGTGGTTCTTTATATTTTCAAACTGGTGGTACCTATCTGGGGCTGTTTGATTGAATGGAGGGAAGTCACTGGCATTTACATGGCAAGATGGACAGAAGATGGACGTTCAAACGAAGAGAACGGAATCAGTGGTGATGAGAAAGTTCAGGGTACATGGTTGAACTCTGGTGGAGGTGTTTAGAGGCTGTGGACTGAATTTGAAATGAAAGGTGTTGGATAGACAGAATTTGGTTTAACTGATGTCTTGAGTTAGAGCAGTCGAGTAAAAGCAAGTTCTGCAATGGAATTTATGGGTTTGTGGATGTGAAGTGGAGATCGAATAAGCAATTCTAGGTGAAGAAAGCTCGATCAGGTAGATAAAGGCGCTGGTGGTGTTTACGTGTCTGAATGGGAATTGGCCGGAGCTGGATTATTCACTGGAGTTCGTTCGTTGTGTGTCGATGGAGCAAACAAAAGAGCTGTTGTTGCCGAGATGGAGTCCAAGGCTTGGGTCGAGTGAACTGAATTGGTGGTGACGAGATTTAGACTGAAACGGACAGAGTTGGGTGTTGTTGGCAAGTCAAGGAGCTGTCAGTAAATGAAGCAGTGGAGATGGACGGTATATTGAGTTCGACATGGGAGTTTAATTCATGGGATATAGACGAACATAATACTTGGATGAACCCGAGCCTGGAATGGAGAATATGAAGATGGATTGGCCTGAAATGATCTCGATGGGGTCGTGGTTAACGAAAATAGTTCTTCGTTGCTTTTTGTTTGTTATTGATCGAGCATATAATTGCAGGAAGTGGCAGGAATGGTTGCAGTCAAGAAAGGCCGCTGCTGTGGTGATTCGATGGAGATGAAGCGAGACATTTGCAGTCGGATATTGACCGGATGAACTGATGTCGTGGTGAGAAACTCTGATGGGTTTTTACTGTGTAGAAGATGATGGAGCTCGAGCAGATGCATGAACTGTAACTAATGGGAGTTAAGGCGTTGGTTGGTGATAATGTTCGAAGGAGAAGAACTAGTGCTCGATGCTGGAAAGAGTATGGAAACATCAATGGAAGAAGATAGTCTTTTGAGCTTGGAAGTGAACGAAACAAGAGGAAGAAGCTGAGAAGAGTGGTAGTTGGATGTTGCAGTTGCAACTGGTGGAAGTACCTACGAAGTCAAGCAACTGGTGGAGACGAAGAGTTCATGTTGGCAGCAAACAAAGCATATGGGTATTTTTTGACCGGGCCTAGGCAACTTTGCGAGGTCTAAATTGGATTTGCATATCATATATAAGGGAAACGAACAGAAAGTTAAAGTAGGCCGATTTTGGGAGGCGACGGCAACACAGCCACAAGCAAGAGGAGAACAGTGTGTTCGTGAGAATTTTGGAGTAGACAAAACAAGGCGAGAAGAAGAGGATAGATTGCCGGTGACGACGGTGATACGGTTTAATTATCTTTCTCTTGTTATTATTTTTGATGAGTTTTGAGAAACCCATAATCATGTCTTGCTAGCACTTTATAACTAAGGTTTTTGTTGAAACCACTCTTGAGCATTAGACCACTTTGATTGGAAACACATATGGTTTTGAGGCTATTTTGATTTATATAAATTAATTTCATGATCTTATTTATTGATTAATTGAAATATAGGTTGTCGCTTCACCGGTTTTGTATAACCTTTGTGCATAATTGTTAGGATCGAAAATATATCTGTCTACTTATTTGATATTCCATGCTTGGGTTAAATCCTTTGATTGGGTATGCTTAGAATAGCCAGGTATTATTTGAGGACCTAAATTTAGTTTCGTATAACTTTCTCGCTAACGCAATTTGATGGTTCATGCTTTGGTTTAGTCTTTTGATGTGCCATGCTTAGGTGATGTCGCAATTCCAGTGATATTTGCGACACTAATAAATATAATATGTGATGTTGATAGAACAGACGATAAATAAATATTCATGAATTATGTTTCATTTCAGTAATTGAATAGAAATAGTGGTGGATACTATAAACCCTGGTTACCGACTCTCCCATTGGATTTCTTTTTTTAGTTTAGTTTAATTTTATTATTTCGTTTTACATTTCTCATTCTAAAAATCCAAAAAATCATTTCTGGTTAGTTCATTAGAGATATTGATTTGAGTATTTCCACCGCTCCCTCTGGGTTCGACCCGTACTTGCCTCTGTCTACTTGTTAGACACCGTGCGATTGCGGTTATTATATAAATAGGCATCTCCGGATCCTATCACATGCCGGAAAAAAGTTCCCGACGTTGATTTTCAATAAAATTTCTACGCCGGAAGCATTTCAAATTTGATTTTCTGTTTCGGTTCAGTTCGAACATGCCGGAACGTTAGTCGACTATGCCGGACCACAGTTCCGTCATTGTATTTTAATTTTTTTTGGTTCAGGGTTCAGGATTCAGGTATGTTATCAAAAAATTCCAAACCACTTGGTCGGGATACGTCGGGATACTATAATATTCCTTCGGTATGTTACCAAAGGATACTTTTCACCTAATATTTTGAACTTTTCTTATAATGAACCTTATAATCTCCAGTGGTTGTATTTATGTAGGGATAAAATCTAAAAATGAAGCAATTGCTTGGGCTAAAGAGATCTCTTAAGAACATGTGTGTGTTGGTGAGGAATACCCAAGGTTCAAAGTTTCGTTTTGAGATGGCTTGCGAGAGGAGTGGGGAATACAAGGAGAATAATAACCACAAGAGAAAGGGTTATGTATATCCAAAGATGACTAATATGGCATACATGACTCGTACGAGGAAGGATAATTGCCCCTTTAAGATTGTATTCTATTTAAGAGACAATGAATGAGATTGTATGGTGTGGTTCGACCGCCAAAACCACCCAGATCCGGAAGATTTTGTTGGTCAGTCCCTAGTTGCGAAGCTAAAACCTCATGAATTGGAGGATGTACAAAGAATGACCAAAGCATGTATTAAACCAAGGAAAATTCTCAAAGTATTCAAGGAAAAGGATCGAAGGAACGTTTCTTCTCTAAGTACAATTTATAGCGCACAAGAAACTATTAGAAAGGTGGAATGGGAAGGTAGGAGTGTTATGAAAGAATTTGAGAAGATAGTTATCATTAAAAAATGACCGCACAACAAACCCCTTCAAATATTCATTTCGCATCCTTTGCTTTCCAAATTGGCTCATACATGTTTTGGTGTTCTTATGATGGACTGCACCTACAAGACAAACAAATACAATATGTTGTTGTTATACATCGTGGGGCAAATATCGGAAATGTAACATTCACATTGGCTTGGTGTTTAATGGAAAACGATAAGGACTATAATTATAATTTGGCATTACGACAATACTCTTCTAGGAAAATCATCTCCCGAGGTTCATCATAACTGTTATAGCATTGCTCGGTCGACCTCGCATGCGTTGCTATCTCAAGCATGTTTGTCAATGTTAGTGATCAAAACTATAAGTCTTGATTTCTAGTCTATTATAGCTAAGTCTCGGAATAGGATAGAAAGTGTAGATGAGCTCAAGGACTTCATGGCGATTCATCATACAAGTAGAAGAACTACTCAAGGAACTGGTGGAACTTCTCGACAAAAAGCTATGTGAAGACTTGAACTTATCTGTCACTCAAAAGTCTATCTACTCTATCTCCTAATCTTTGAGACAAGAAGTCATATGCTATATATATAGACTTGGATTATACACATTTGGTATTTCGAGCCGTGTATACCTCGCCTATCTATATCTCGAAATATGTGTTGGTAAGCTTTTCGCTTCGATCAAGTTTATCTTTACCTAGTATGTTTCAATCATATTGAAAATTGCTTTGACGAGAAATGGTGTAACAACTGTATAACGTCCTCTAAGAATGTTTCAATGATTGGAATGGGAGTTTAGATTACATAACCAATGATGAACATAAGTATTGTTGTGGAAACACATATGTGCACAAGTCCTATCCCTTGAACCAAAGTTTACGAACTTTGTTGATCAAGAGAAACCGGAAGAATAGCTTGTTGCCAAGTCCGCGAACTCAGTCCGCGAACTGCCGAACTTCTCATCCCGAGAAATTCTGCAGGAGTTGACATACTAGTTGAGTGAGTACCAGTCCGCGAACCGGCGGAAGGTCTTTGACGAGATTTTATGCTGGAGTTTGTAAACTATGCCCGGTTGCTTATGTCCACGAACCTAGTGTGCGAACTTAAGAAGGTTATATATCTGAAGATGATTTCTGAACTTAAACTTAAAAAGACTAAGGAATGCAGTTTGCAAACCGTGGCTATAAAATTTCATGAACCGATTCAAGTGAATCAAATCATCTTTGCTTCAATTGTGTCTTGTGTAGTTGTTTGAGGGTGAAAACGATTTCTGCTGATTTTGGTAATTTCGGGTGTGTGGGTGAGAAACGAGTTTAAACCCTAAACAATGTACTGCAAGGGAGTACTTTAGATTCGAGAGATCAATCTATACAAATCCGGCCTAAACCAAGAAATGGCCGTTCCAGACTTGCTTCGGTCACAAAGTGAAGGAGAAGGGTTGGTTTTGGGGAGGGAAGCGAAGAGAGTGTTGAGACCAGAATAGTTGATTCTGGAAGAGTAGTTGTTTCCCGACTTGTATCATAAAGTGGGAAGCTAACATATGGAAAGCTAGCAAATATTTTCTGAGTATTGTATCCTCTTGACCTGGACTTGTTATTCGGTGGAAATAGGTAATGCCTATTTATACCAGTCGAAGTGAAACGTACTCTGGTCTCATTAAAAAATGGAAAACGGGTGAGTAATTGGGAGGAGGTGGTAACCAGTAACGCCTGGAATTGATGTTCCATAAAAGAAAGCGTTTCACCATTACTCCCTGTATTTACTAACCGCCTCATCCTTATGACACTGTCTTGTAACGTGCGTAGTGTACGCCGCACACTGTAAACCGCCAAACCAATACCCAATGAGCATCCCCCAGTTTGTGATATGTGTTGATGTCTCGAGCGTTTTCGTGGAAAACATGTAGCATGTTGTTGTTGTCTGGCAAGTTGAGCTTGGGAGACTTGCCGACTCGGTGGTGACCTTCGACGGTCGAGATTTTGCATCTTAAGAGGAAAGGTAGCCGTTGATTATTGTAACCCTTCGTTTGGTAGCCAGTGGCATGAAAGCATGATAAGTATGGCTTTAATATGGCCTAGTTTAGCCGCGGCCAAAAGTTGCCATGCGTTAGCTGGTAACCTTGGACGGCTGAGATCTGCATCTTAGATGAAAAAGTGGTCATTGATTGTTGCAGGCCTTCGTTTTTATAGCCAGTGGCATGAAAGCATTATCAGTATGGCTTTAATATGGCCTAGTTTAGGAGGGGCCAAAAGTTAGGGTTTTGACTTTGTTTAGGCGCGACCAAACTAGGGCCAAAGGTTTCCATGCGTTAGCTGGTAACCTTGGACGGCTAAGATCTGCATCTTAGATGAAAAAGTGGTTGTTGATTGTTGCAGGCCTTCGTTTTGGTAGCCGCATAGGAAGGCCGTCATGGTATGGCGCGACAAGGTGGTTGGCATGCCATTGGCACATGTGGCATGGCATGCCTTGGCGTGGCTAAAACTAGGGTTTCGGGACAAAGGTTACCATGCATTGTTTGGCGACCTTGGACGGCTAAGATTTTCATCTAAGATGGAAGGGTGGCAGTTAATCATCGCACGCCTTCGTTTTGGTAGCCGCATAGGGAAGGCCGGCATGGTATGGTGCGGCAAGGTGGTTGGCATGCCATTGGCACATGTGGCATGGCATGCCTTGGCACGGTTTGGCGTGGCCAAAACTAGGGTTTTGGGGCAAAGGTTACCATGTGTTGTTTGGCGACCTTGGACGGCTAAGATTTTCATATAAGATGGAAGGGTGGCCTTTGATCATCGCACGCCTTAGTTTTGGTAGCCGCATAGGGAAGGCCGGCATGGTATGGCGCGGCAAGGTGGTTGGCATGCCATTGGCACATGTGGCATGACATGCTTTGGCGCGGTTTGCGTGGCCAAAACTAGGGTTTTGGGCCAAAGGTTACCATGTGTTTTTTGGCGACCTTGGACGGCTAAGATCTGTATCTAAGATAGAAGGGTGGTCGTTGATCATCGCACTCCTTCGTTTTGGTAGCCGCATAGGGAAGGACGACATGGTATGGCGCGACAAGGTGGTTGGCATTCCATCGGCACATGTGGCATGGCATGCCTTGGCGTGGTTTGGCATGGCCAAAACTAGGGTTTTGGCCCAAAGGTTACCGTGCGTTGTTTGGCGACCTTGGACGGCTAAGATTTGCATCTAAGATGGAAGGGTGGCCGTTGATCATCGCACGCTTTCGTTTTGGTATCCGCATAGGGAAGGCCGGCATGGTATGGCGTGGCAAGGTGGTTGTCATGCCATTGGCACATGTGGTGCGGCTGGCATGGTTGGCATGCCTTGGCGCGGAGGTGTCGCTGGCATGGCATTCCATTGGCGCAGTGGTGCGGATGGAATGGTTGGCATGTCATTGGCACATGTGGTTCGACTGGCATGGCATTCCATTGGCGCAGTGGTGCGGCTGGCATGGTTGGCATGTCATTGGCACATGTGGTGCGGCTGGCATGGCATGCCATTGGCGCAGTGGTGCGGCTGGCATGGTTGGCATGCCTTGGCGCGGAGGTGCGGCTGTCATGGTTGGCATGCCTTGGCGCGGACGTGTGGCTGGCATGGCATGTCATTGGCACGGACGTGCGGCTAGCATGGTTGGCATGCCTTGGCGCGGAGATGTGGCTGGCATGGTATGCCATTGGCACAGTGGTGCGGTTGGCATGCCTTGGCGCGGAGATGTGGTTGGCATGGTCTGCCATTGGCACAATGGTGCGGCTGGCATGCCTTGGCGCGGTAGCATGAGAATTAGGGTTTGGCATAGATGATGTCAGTCAGTGTTAAGGGTTCTGTCGTGGAACATGACCCATGTGAAAAAAAGGGTACCCCTATAATTCTTACGTAGGCATGCTGATTGATTCAATAAATGTGTTAATGGTCATAGTGACATCATGTCAGATGTACAATTTCACGATTTTGACCCTAAGCTAAAAACCACCATCAACATTAAGTCCCCTGCTTAGCTCGGAACAGGAGCATTGTTGCGAGGTAAGCATAAGATGGTGACAGGCGAGGACAAAAATCGAAACGACAGGTCGTGAAAAGATGGTCAGGAAGGTCCGACAAACCTTTTTCAAGAGGTAAGGAGAGTTCATGATCCTCGTGTTTGGTGGCCTTGCACAGATTCTATTTGTGGTGTAGACCGTGAATTGGTGAGATGAAGATCATCGGCTTAGTCTGGCCATGCATCACCTTGGCAGGGTTGGAATTTTACTTTTTCGAGAGGTAAGGAGAGTTCGTGATTATCGTGTTGGCGGACTTGCATAGATTCTACTTGTGGTGTTGCTGGCTAGACCGTGAAGTGGTGAGATGTAGATTGTCGGCTTGGAATGGGAGCCGCAGGCGTTGGTCGGCTTGGAATGGAGGAAACTGGCTTCGGTCAGCGGGATGGTGGAAACTGTCTTCAGTCCGCAGAATGGTGTAAACTGGTTTCAGAACTTCGGCTACCAAACGATAGTGATGACGCTGGAACTTCGGTTATCAAATGGTAGTGATAGCGCCTGACAACTTTGTCGAAATCAGGGTTTGGGATGCCGAAACCCTAATTAGCGCTCCTTAGTAAAATCGTTGTAGAATTCTCGTACAAACCCGGATTTTGACAGTCCGCTTATCCATCTGACGGGAAAAGAATTTCCTATCTCCTTACGCGGGAATATTTAGGTTTTGAGCTCGTTTAGGAGGTGAAAACGGCCCGATAGTGAAACTCATGAAGAATTCAGGAAGGATGTTGCGGGTCCGGGGTAGCATAGTTCCCGTTCATGGAGTAAGAAGGGAACTTTATTCTGTGCAAAACTCTAGAAACTCCGTCCGTATGAAAAGAGGTATTGGCCTTCTTATGTTTTTTGTTGCTCGTTTGTATCTGCGCTTTCGTCTGCAGTGTCTCTCCAGTGGATTCCAAAATTTACCAAACTCCATTGCATTCTTGGGACGGATGGATGCATGTCAGGGTTAATCTTGGAGATTGTGGTTGCGGTGTCGGTCTATCCTCAGCTTTAGGTTGTTCAGTGCCTGGACCTTCTGATCGTGATGATGATGTGCTGTGAATGCTTGTATGTTCGAAAACTTCTGGCGACCCCGGATGAAATAGGGAGACGTTCCGTTGCCGATGTGCTGCTATCAAGTCTTCCAGGACTTTGTTCCAAGCGACATCCTTCGAACCATCTTCTGAATCTTGGACTATCGTATGGAATGAGATGTGGTAAGAAGTCCCCAGTTATACTTCGGTTTGATCGGTTTGATCCGATGTCATGGATGAATATGTGAATGTATCTTTGTGGCGTGCTCTTTGAAGTCTTCGGTGTACATGTACGGCTTCGTGTTGAGAAATTCCTGCGGCTCTTGAAACTTCGACAGTGATGATGTTGAAATCAGAAATAACCTGGTTGAGGGGAGTGAAAGCGTCTCATGCTGGTAGTCCCCATGTGTATCCTATTTTCATTGCATCGCCTTGAATCCAGGTCCGCGTGATTTGATACAAGCTTATCATACTCTTCTGGATGTGACGCTGGGATGCTCAGGATATCGCATGGACGCAATATTCTGGATAGCGAAGATGTAGGAATGAGAGAGTTATGTTGTTTATCATGGCTCCCTTTGTTTCTTCAAGAAAATGTTTCAGCCGCGTCTCTGGAGTTATCTCATAAGTCTTTGATGATCGTCGATAGACTGCGAAGAGAAGTTCCCAGTCGCATTTTTCTTCAGTTTCTGAAGTTGTTTTCCTCTGAGCAGGCTTGGGATCCTCCACGGCCTCGTACAGTGTTGAAGGCATCTTCTAGACAAAGAGGTGATGATATTCTTGCGTTGCACCCTTGAAGAGTAGATGACCTTGTTGCGGCTATGGCCATTTGGTTGACTGTGTCTTCTGAGCTTTGACAGTGAAAGGATTTCGTGTATATCCTCGGTCCTCAAGTATGGTTTACATGTTTCCGTCTTTGTATTGTTTGTTGCTGTGGTGAAGATCTGGATGGTATCAACAAATGAGCGGCAACAATTCTTGGTAGCAGATGTAATCAGAAGAGACTACATTGTCGTGGTAAGAAAGTAGGTTGGCTGGAACTGTATGGGCATCCGTGGAAGTAAAAGGATTGGCTGGATTTGTACGGGAATCCTTGGAAGTAAAAGGATTGGCTAGATGCGTAAGCGAGCAAACTGTCCATGACTACGAAGATTGGTTGGCTGTGATCATGATCCTTGACATGGGGAAATGGTGGTACGATCCTTTGCAGGAAGAAGCATCGTTGAAGCAGCTTCGGCTCTTGAGAAGATGTTGAAACTTAAGAAGCCGAACGCTGAAGCCTCGTCTTCGGATCCTGGAGAAGCTTATGGAGAGAACGCTGAAACGGAGCGGCTATCAGAGTGATCATTGGAACGGAGTCGCTGCCGGAGGATGTTGAAGCGGAGCGGCTGCGTTAATCATTGTGTTGTCAAACTGGACACCCTTCAAGCGAACAATGGTTAGGAGTCCCCAGTTCCATCTATCAATCGTGCTTTCCAGGAGAGGTTGGGGTTTGGGAACAGCTTCTCTGGTTGGAAACAGCTGCTTCCCTGATGCAGTGCGGTTGAGGGCTGCAAATATGCATTGACGTTGCGCCTTGGGAAAATATAGGATCTCACATAAATGTTTCATCATAGACTGCACGATTTTGCGGGCGAAGTCCCCAGAAATCATGCATCTCCTGACAGGTAAAAGATTCTTTGTGAACTCAAAGGGGTTGCTGATTTTTCTTTGCTTCGATTTTGGAGAAGTCGTTCCTGATCTTTTCGTGTAATGAAATTAGATTCTTGATTCCCTTCTACTGGGCGTTCAAGAGCAACGATGGAAGGATGCAAGCTGTTGGGCAGGGAAGATGCAAGCTGTTGTAAAGATGCAAGCTGTTAGCGCTGGAAAGGATGCAAGTTGCTGGCGCTGGAAAGATGCAAGTTGTTAGCGCTGGAAGGATGCAGGCTGCTGGCGCTGGAAGGATGCAAGTTGTTAGCGCTGGATCGGCTTGGAATGGGCGCTGGCTTGGCGTGAACGCTGGCTTGGATTTGGTATGGCGCGGACTGTCGGTTGCGCATGGCGCGTACTGTTGGCTTGGCACGGCGCTGGCTTGGCGCGGCGCAGAGTTGTTCTTGCGGGCCCAGTTGCCTCTTTCCATACGTAGCTCAAATAGGAAATCATTTCCTTATTCAAATACCAAAAGTGTTATGTGTATGAAAGGGGTTGGCTCTCCTTTTTATCTCGTATCTTTGTTCTCACGTCCCGGTGTTAGCGGTAGCACGGTAGCAATAAAGTGGGCAAGCATATTCCATCTATGTACTCCAGCATTTATCTTTCAATTTTTTTCTTGTTTTCTTGTGTTGGTGCAAACCCTAGCCATAGGTATGCCTTCCATAAATCTGTAGAAATATTGTTCTTCTGAACTGGTGTAAACCCTAGCCGTGGGTATGCCTTTCATAAACTTGTAGAAACACTTCGTCATAAACAATTCCTCTTCGAATATCATCGTAGTAACGTCAGCTACCTCATGAATAGTGACGGATAATCATTATTATACAAAGTAGGCACGTACGGATAGGTGACTGTTTTTTTTTTTGAAAGGCAAACAAAGCGCTTGGTTTATGGTTTTAATTTTCTGGATTTTTGGTTTGATAGACAAGTATTACCCCTGAGGGTTTTGGATTATTATTTGGAATGAACTGTTTTAGAATATTGATGTTTTTGGTTATGAGTATAAGTTGCATGAGTACCCCAGGGAAGTCATGGAATTGTGAATGTTGTGCGATAGTAGAAAGCATGAAACACGGGAAAAATATGGTTATTGGTTTTTTATCTCCCCTGTGAAGATTTGAAGTAGTAGACCATGTATTTTGTCTAGCAAGACTTACTCGGTTTTTCAGATCTCCTGATGAAAAGGAATCTCCCGGGTGTAAGACCGAGTTTTGTGGGAAGCACCCCCGTGACTGTGGAAAATCCCCAGTCATCCCTTGTCGTGTCATGACTGGTAACCGGGCCGTCGATCCCTAGACGGTTCGATTGGATTCTACCGTCCTGACGTCTGGGTCGAAATATGAGATCGAGGATTGAAAGTTGACATTGTAACCGAAAGATAAATCTCCCACTGTGGTCGCCAATTGTTTGAGGATGAAAATGATTTCTGCTGATTTTGGTAATTTCGGGTGTGTGGGTGAGAAACGAGTTTAAACCCTAAACAATGTACTGAAAGGGAGTACTTTAGATTCGAGAGATCAATCTGTACAAATCCGGCCTAAACCAAGAAATGGTTGTTCCAGACTTGCTTCGGTAACAAAGTGAAGGAGAAGGGTTAGTTTTGGGGAGGGAAGCGAAGAGAGTGTTGAGACCAGAATAGTTGATTCTGGAAGAGTAGTTGTTTTGACTTGTATCATAAAGCGTAATCTAACAGATGGGAAATCTAACAGGTGATTTCTGAGTGTTGTATGCTCCTGACCAAAACTTGTTGTTTGGTGGAAATAGGTCAGCCTATTTATACAAGTCGCAACGAAACGTACCCTGGTCTCGTAAGAATTGGAAAAGGTTTGAGTAAAGGGAAGGAAACAGTAACGGGTAACTCATGGAATTGATGTTTCCATAATGAAATAAACGTTTCACCATTACTCCTTGTATTTACTAACCGCCTCATTCTTATGACACTTTCTTGTAACGAGCGTAGTGTACGCCGCACGCTGTAAAACGCCAAACCAATACCCTAATGAGCATCCCTAAGTTTGTGACATGTGTTGATGTCTTGAGTGTTTTTGTGGAAAACATGTAGCATGTTGCTGTTGTTTGGAAAGTTGAGCTTTGGAGACTTGCCGCCTCGGTGGTGACCCTCGACGGTCGAGATTTTGTATCTTGAGAGGAAAGGTAGCCGTTGATTATTGCAACCCTTCGTTTGGCATCCAGTGGCATGAAAGCATGGACGGTATGAATTCGGCATAGTTTAGGTGTGGCCAAGATAGGATTTTGGCATAGTTCAGGCGCGGCCAAAATTAGGGCTTGGCACTAGGCCAAAGGTTGCCACGCGTTAGCTGGCGACCTTGGACGGCCAACATCTGCATCTCATATGGAAGGGTGTCCATTGATTGTTGCAACCCTTCGTTTTGGCAGCCAACGGCATGAAGGAATGGCCGGCATGGCTTTGGCACGGTTTAGCGTGGCCAATCCTGGGTTTTGGCATAGTTTAGGCGCGACCAAAAAACTAGGGTTTTGGCATAGTTAGGGTGCGGCCAAAATTGATGCTTGGTTTCGAGCCAAAGGTTGTCGCGCGTTAGATGGAGGCCTTGGACGGCCAAGATCTGCATCCCGGGTGGAAGGGTAGCCGTTGATTGTTGCAATCCCTCGTTTGGCAGCCAGCGGCATGGTGGTAGGGCCGCATGTCTTTGGCATGTTTTAGGCGCGGCCAAAATTAAGGTTTTGGCGTAAACCATGATGTTTGGCCTTGGGCCGGAAGTTTCCATGCGTTAGGTGGCGAACTTGGACGACTGAGATCTGCATCTCAGATGGAAGGGTAGCCGTTGATTGTTGCAACCCTTCGTTTGGCAGCCAGCGACATGGTGGTAGGGTCGCATCGCTTTGTCATAGTGTTGCGACTGGCATGACATGCCTTGGTGCGGAGGTGTGGCTAGGACGGCATGCCATTGGCATATGTGGTGCGGTTGGCATGCCTTGGCGCGGAGGTGTGGCTAGAACGGCATGCCATTGGTACATATGGTGCGGCCGGCATGGTTGGCATGCCTTGGCGCGGTGTGGCTGGCATGGCTTGGCGCGGAGGTGTGGCTGGCACGGCATGCCATTGGCACATGTGGTGCATCCGGCATGGTTGGCATGCCTTGGCGCGAAGGTGTGGCTGGCACGGCATGCCATTGGCACCTGTGGTGTGGCTGGCATGGCTTGGCACGGAGGTGTGGCTGGCAGTGCATGTCATTGGCACATGGGGTGCGGCTGGCATGGTTGGCATGCCTTGGCGCGGAGGTGTGGCTGGCACGGCATGCCATTGGCACATGGGGTGCGGTTGGCATGGTTGACATGCCTTGGCGCGGAGGTGTGGCTGGCACGGCATGCCATTGGCACATGTGGTGCGACTGGCATGGTTGGCATGCCTTGGCGCGAGGGTGTGGCTGGAACCGCATGTCATTGGCACATGTGGTGCGACTGGCATGGTTGGCATGCCTTGGCGCGGAGGTGTGGTTGGCACGACATGCCATTGGCACATGTGGTGCGATTGGCATGGTTGGCATGCCTTGGCGCGGAGGTGTGGCTGGCAAGGCATGCCATTGGCACTGTGGTATGGCTGGCATGGTTGGCATGCCTTGGCGCAGAGGTGTGGCTGGCACGGCATGCCATTGGCACATATAGTGTGGAAATTAGGGTTTGGCCTATCGAAACCCTAATTAGCATTAAAAAAAGGTGCCCTGGTAATTTTTCTCGTAGACATATTAAAGGGTTCAGTAAATGCGCTTGGTGGAGACATTATCACTCAAGTTCTGTGACGTCACTGTCTGACTAGAGTTTTACGATTTTAACCCTAAGATAAAAACCACCATCAACATTAAGTCCCCTGCTTAGCTCAGAACATGGGCATTGTTGCGAGGTAAGAATGAGATGGTGACAAACAAGGACAGAAGCGACATGTAAATTACGCAAGATGGTCAGGAAAATCCGTCTAACCTTTTTCGGGAAGTAAGAAGAATTCGTGATCCTCGTATTTGGCTGTTTTGCGTAAATTCTGTTCGTGGTACTGCAGGTTAGGCTGCGGAGTGATAGAGGCGACCGCTGGTTGAAACGCAAGCTATTTGCCTCAGTCTGGAATGGTTGTGCGTCCTCTGGGCTAGGCTTCAGAACGCGGAACGGAGCTGATAGTGTAGATTTGGCGTGAACGGAAGCCGCTAGCATTGGATCGGCTTGGAATGGGAGCCGCAGGTATCGTGCGGCTTGGAAAGGAGCCGTGAGCGTTGCATTGGCTCATAATGGAGCCGTTAGCGTAAACCTAGCGCGGGCGCTGATTTGAGATCAGACGTTGGCTTGGACTTGGCATGGCCATGGCGCTGGCTCGGACTTGGCACGGCCATGGCGCCGTCTTGACAATGACGCGGACTCTTGGCACGATGTGGCAAGGCATGGCGCATACTGTTTTCAAGGTGAGGCAAGGCATGGCGCGGACTGTCTGCACGGTGGTGGCTTGTCTTCGCGGGTCCAATTGCTTCTTCACCTTGCTTAACTCAAACAGGAAATCCTTTCCTTATTCAAACTCCAAAGTGTCACGCCTATAAAAGGGGTCGGCCTCTCCCTTTTATTTCACACCTTTGTTCTTACGTCCTGGCCGCGCGGTAGCAATAAAGTGAGCAAGTGTATTCCAGGTATGTCTTCCAGCGTTCCTCTTCAATTTGTTTTTTCTTGTTTTTCTTGGCGCAAACCCTAGCCATAGGTATGTCTTCTACGAACTTGTAGAAATATTTCAGCATAAACACCTCGATAGCGTTAAGTACCTCAATTATTATGCAATAGTATGTATGTACGGGCAGGTGACTACCACCAATTCCTCTCCCATGAAAACCTAGTTGTTTTAGGGTTTCCTCTTTCCTTGGTATGGCCGTGCGTATAGTTTCCACGGTGGAGCATGCTTTCTTGGTCGGGTGCGTACTTTCCGCTGCAAGGTATGGCTTTGCAAGGAGTGTGCTTTCCGTGGCTTCATCGGGTTTGGTAGTCTCCATTTCTTCGGTTATGCATGTTATGACTTTGCAACTTAAAACAAGTTGGCTCGCGCCTAAAATAGATTCTCCATTGCTGACAAAATAACTTTCATGCACCTTGTAGTAACTTCCCTTTGTTTTGTTTCCAGTGTAGTTACCTCGATGGCGAAAGCGTAAGAAATTTTCGTTAGGATATCACCTGAGAAAAGTCTTGTTGTACAAAAAGACGTTGGCAACTCCAAACAAAACATGGATGATGAATTCTTCACGATGTCTTCTGCCACACCTAGGAGAAATCATCCCAAGTATGTATCGATTCTTCTGACCGGTTCATAAGATGAAAGAAGGACCCGGTCGGTTCGACCAGAGGGTGTAATACGGTTCTGTATCCACAGAGGAGAGTACTCTGCTTCCCCTATTGACTTTAAAATCAGTGTGAGTCCATTGCGTTCTATATTCATCTTCTTGATCTATCCATGTGATTAGTTTTGACTCCGGATATTGATGTCCATAGTGTGACTATCTGAGTAGAGCTCTGTCACATTATATGAATTTTAGTATGCTTGAGTGCAAACTCGTGTACAACAATTGGAATTTCGTATCAGGGTACTTCTTCCTGTAGTCAATAAGTATGCCAACCAAGGAGATTCTTTAGTGCCTTCCAAGGTTCTGCGTAGATAGCTAAGGTCTGGAGTACAGGTTTTGTGGGTATATCTCTTGTAAGCCCTCCCGAGACTATAAATCGGCCACTAGGGACACCTAGGGGTTTAAAGGCTTATTGCATACGCTAAATGCAATCGACGATGCCTGCGACAGTGAGTTAGGATTTTTTTTTCTATTTTAGTTTTGCTCGAGGACTAGCAAATAATAAGTTTGGGGGTATTTGATAGACACATTTTTGTGTCTAATTTGTCTCGATTCTATATATTGATAGTTCTCATTCTTGTATTTATTTTGGTATTTTATCTCTTTGTAGGTGTTTTTGGAGAAATAAGCTTTTGCGGCGAAATTGGCTCAAAACGTGGCATTTGAACCTCCGTAGCAGACGTACCAGTGACATCCCAGAAATACCCCGGAGGAACCCCGAGAAAAATGTTGAAAACATCCCAGAAAAATTACTAAACGCACCCAAGGGACAAGTGTTATACGGACTCCAGAAGCGGATAAGGGGCGACCACTGGATAAGGGGTAACCTTTCCCCTTCACGTTCAAAAACTGAAATTGGCGGGGAAAAATGGCAGCAACGAGCGAAACTTGGTTCGAATTTCTCGGCTGTTTTAGAGAGATTCAATCGCTGGAATTTGTTGGGCTGGACGTGATTAAGCATAACAGGCTTGGAATGGGCGCTGGAATGGATTGAATTGGGCTAGAAATCGATTTGGAGCAAAACTGAGGTGGAGTTATACACGGGACCCTATTGAGATTATTTTTAGAAGTTCTAGAGAAACTAAAGACCTAAAAATCTTTCCAAAGATACATATCTATCTAAGGAAGAGTTTGAGACAATCGGGAAAGCTCAGAAAAGCGTGGAACGATTTAGAGAAAAGATTATTGCTGTAACTGCCAAGAAAATAAAGAAGAGATTTCGAGAAGATTCTGGAGAGATTTAATCGGTCTTTTTGATATAAATAGATTGGTTGGGTCATATAGAAGGGGTTTCAAGAGTTTGGGGTCGATCCAGAGCTAGGAGGAGCGAGAAAATGGAACCAGCAGCAATGTTCACCTGCTGCTGCCATTAAAAAGCTTCAAGAACACGAAGAACAGAAACTTAAAGACAGTCGTTCTTCAACAGTTCCAGCAGCGGAAAGGAAGTGTCGTTTTTTACAGCGCTCAGGTTCTATCGTTCTTTAACAACAGTTTAGTTCTATCGTTTCTTTCTGGACGCCTTCTGTGAGTCTTAGAATCATTGTTTTATAACTTTTGACTCTTTTAATCATATTTTGAGCATCAAATATATATTTTTAGAACATGATTATTATGAATAGCTAAACCCCATTACTGGGATGATAGAGCAAACCATTCTTTATGCATGAGTAATTCTATTTAATTCTTTTATGACTATTTGCACTATTATGAGTTGATTTATGATTTTTCTTGATTATTTGTGATTTTATCTGATGATGTATGCTTAGTCTAGAAACTCTTGATGCATCATGCTTATGATTTACATCTAATACTTTACAAAATCTATTTTTCGCAAAGAAAAGAGTCGATATTTGTTATCATTATAAGCTATAATTTTATAGAATTAATAGTTGATTCGCATGAGTATAAGAATTGGTGGAATCCTGAGTCCTAGTATCTCTTGATCCTGTGACAAATTTTGTATATATTTTTGTTTTAAAAATCTTTTCAAGTCCGAGCAACGAATCCTTATTTACCGCAATCGAAATTCTACTACAGCATCCAGCGGCATGGTGGTAGTGTCGCGTGGCTTTGGCATGTTTTAGGCGCGGAGGTGTGGCTGGCATGGCTTGGCGCGGAGGTGTGGATGGCACTGCATGCCATTGGCACATGGGGTGCGGCTAGCATGGTTGGCATGCCTTGGCGCGGAGGTGTGGCTGGCATGGTTGGCATGCCTTGGCGCGGAGGTGTGGCTGGCATGGCATGCCATCGGAACTGTGGTGCGACTGGCATGGTTGGCATGCCTTGGCGCGGAGATGTGGATGGCACGGCATGCCGTTGGCACATGTAGTGTGTAAATTAGGGTTTGGCCTATCGAAACCCTAATTAGCATTAAAAAATGTACCCTAGTAATTTTTCTCGCAGACATATTAAAGGGTTCAATAAATGCGCTTGGTGGAGACATTATTACTCAAGTTTTGTGACGTCACTTTCTGACTAGAGTTTTACGATTTTAACCCTAAGCTAAAAACCACCATCAACACCAGGTTAACGACTTAAAGACTTTATTGGGATTGTGAAGCCAGACCGATACTACTTTTATCGTAGTTGTGTGATATGATCTTGCATCTTCTATCACCCGAGTACAATCAGATTGATTGGCTTGAGATTGATATCTCCGATAGGCAAGATATAAAAAGTAATCACAAACATCTTCGTCTCATTTTTTTTGATTCCGCAACATCTTGTTTCGCTACCATACGATTAAGATTGTTGTGAGGTGATTGATAACTCTAGGTTGTTCTTCGGGAATATAAGACCGGATTATCAATTGGTTCCGGTGCACCTTGATTATTATCAAAAGACCGAACAAAAACTTTTGGGGTTTATCTGTGGGAGACAGATTGCTCCTTTGATAGACTTTTTTGTGTGAGACAGATTTGTTTATTGTCAAAGCCTGCGATTTTGGGTCGTAGAAACTCTTAGTTGTGGGTGAGATCAGCTAACGGAATCAAGTGCACAGTATCCTGCTGGGATCAGAGGCGTATGGAGTACGATTGTACCTTGGATCGACGGGAGACTTATTTTGGTTCAACTACACTCCAGTCGGAAGTCAGCTTGGAGTAGGCTAGTGTCTGTAGCGGCTTAATACAGTGTTTGTTCATTCTGTACTAGGTCCCGGGGTTTTTCTGCATTTACGGTTTCCTCGTTAACAAAATTTCTGGTGTCTGTGTTATTTCAGTTTCCGCATTATATTGTTTTATCTTTATAATTGAAATAATACAGGTTGTGCGTTAGATCATCTATTAGAGTAATCCAACCTTTGGTTGTTGATTGTCGTTGATTGATCCTTGGATATTGGTCTTTGGTACCATCCAAGTTATTCCTTGGGTTTGATTAGAGACTCGATGATTTCTATTAGCTTGAGTAAGTCAAAAAAAGAGAGAGATATTAACTCCTTGAGATACTTTTATCTAGATTGAGTCTGACTGTCTAGTTGATTCTATAGAAAGTATTTCGGAGTTAGTCCATAAAGGTTGGTAAGAGAAATATTGGGTGGTGTTGTTAGACCCCCGCTGACAGATTTATCTATTCAATAGACTTTTCTGTGTGTGACATGTTGGTTTATCAAGTCTTCGAATTTAGATCGTAGAAACTCTTAGTTGTGTGTGATATCAGCTAAGGGAATCAAGTGCGTAGAGTCCTTCTGGTTTTTCAATTGGTATCAGAGCAGGAAAACACGTTTAAGACCTTACAAGTCTGTGTTTGTGGCAATCTGAGTCTGAGGACAGAATCTCTTACGCATACCAAGATGCCTCCTAAAGCTTTACACTATGTCAGTTGTCTCGGGAATACCTAAAAGGATTGCTTCTTAGTTGATTCTTCCGAATCCCGAGGTAGGAAGATTGTATCATCTTGTGTTGATCACTCTTCCCCCATGAGACATTGGACAGAATGGAAAAAGCTGAAATGGAGCTCACCAGAATTGCAAAAAATTCTACTGAATTTGTTGGTCTTCAGAATCATGATCAACTCATCGATGAATTTGAAAAGTCTATTGATCGAGAACGTGTACTCTATAACATTATTGAGACCTTTTCTAAGGAGATTGAGAAACTTCTTTAAAAGAATAATCTACAGCGTGAAAAGGTTATCAAAGAAGGCTCAATTAGAGAAAATTTTTTGATCAAGACGCATTCATCGGATCTTGACAGACTTCATGTGAAAAAGAGAATCTATAAGCATCACTTTCACTAGCCCATGAAAAGTGTATGACCTTGGAAAAGGAAAACTCTGTCTTAAGGAAATTTTTTTTTGTTCCAACTGTTCCTCTTGACATATAGTACATGAAGAAATATCCTCTAAAAGAAGATTGTGTCGAGAAAGTTTATATAACTTACAATCTTCTCACAGGGCTGTAAAGTTAAAACAGATGCCGTCTGTTGCGTCTTCTCCACGAACCTGTACTTTCTGTGAAAAAGGGAATCACTATGTTATCTATTGCTTTGCCAGGAAGAAACAAATTTCTAAACTTCGTAATTTGCTTCTTTCCACTTTCAATGGAGTAAATAGTCAGTCGACTACTACAGTGAACCTCATGCGCACAAGAAACCAGACATCTTATAAAAATGATCTCTTTCCTAGAAATCATTACAGGACTTCTGTGCATTCTAGTGGTTTAAACTCTTATGCTGCTAATGAAAGCATGACCCGTGCTTATAAGAATGTCTCTGGTAAATCTAATTCTAGAGTTTGGAAACCCATCTCGGAAAATCCTCTTAAACCGACCTCTAGAGGCCCTAGACTCAGTAATCAGAAATCTCATTCTCTTGAGCTTTCAGAAAGAGCTATGAGAAATTTCCCTAAAAATGGAAACTACCATGGGAAGACAAGAAATGCTGAGATCAAATATCCAGGTGGAAATCACAACTTGTCTCTCAATACCTATGGTGAGACTATGTCTCCCTCTGCTATCTAGTAGCAGAAGAGTTCCATTCTTGTACCTAAATTGAGAGATACAAGGATGATTTAATTGAGAGATGCTCGAGTATTTAGTTGATTGTCATCTGTTGTATGTATTATAATGTGATCTTTTAGTATTTCTTTTATCACTGTGACCTTTCTGTTTAGGTTGATTGTGAAAGTTACACAGTTGGAGTTTTCCGTGCTGAGTCCATCCCTATTCCTGGCGTATGGCTTAGTCCACAAACGTCCATATCTCCTTAAGGAACCCTAGGGTTTCTATCTAGGGTGTACACTTGAACATATATATATATATATATCTCATATATGCGTTCATTAATCTTCAGAAAGGAACTCGATGGAAACTGTTCCTAAAGAAGAAGTTAACCCTACTGTAGAGGATGACCTAAAAGGAAATGATCCTTATCAAGAGTTTATTCTAAAGAAGATGCTTGATAAAGGAAAGAGTATAACTCTTGGATTGGAGAATCTGTCAAGGATTTAATTCTCGTCCAGAATGAAGTAAAGAACGAACTTTCTAACCTTCAACTGCAGATAAACCAGCTTATTGATGGACATGCAAAAATTCTTGGTACTCAGAACATCTTGATTAGGAATCAGAAGAAAGTTATTCTTGATTGCGCTAAGGCTCGACATTTTGCTCGCATCGAAAAACTAACGTTCTAACTCATGAACATGGTGTATCTACAGTCAACATGATCAAGGAATCAGTCTTCGATGGACCATTCCAAAGATATGAAATCATTAAGGAAAACTGAGTTTACTTTTATTTGCCTAGTAAGTATTCTTTTTGGAGGATGATGTTTTACCGTATTTAATCTTTATGATTTGTTATATTACAATTTTTTATGGGATATTGGTGGTTACGTCTGTGAATAATGTTTGTCCCATACTGTGTCAAAAGTAAAGTCGTTCGTGGTCGGTATTCACATACTGGTAAAAGAATGAATGGACTTTTGACATTTACAAAAGATAAGCCTATATTGTCAATTATTTTATGGAAGATAAGTTAAAATATTTTGTTTTCAAGGATTATGTCTATTATTGTCGTTATGCAAATAGTGATTGAAGATAGAATGAATCCTTGTGTATTCCACAGTATTGATCATCCCTGATCCATATTTTTATGTAATACTATGAGGCTCCGTAATGTGTCCTATGTTGAGCACGATACAACGAAGTTTATTATTTTTGGGTTTGTTGGTTATTCCGTAAGGTACTTTATGTTGAGCATTTTGAACTAAATTAATCATCTTGTTTGGTTATTTAGTTATTGCTCCGTAAGCCTTCTTATGTCGAGCAAAAAAAATGACAATTAAATTGATTACTTTTGTAATTAGTTTGGTTGTGTATTCCAATTAGATTAATTATGGGTTCTCTTGTAACTAATCTAGTTGAGTATTTTCATACTCCATAAGATTCCTCTTATGTTGAGTATATGAACGAATATCCCATTCATTTTCTAATGGTTATGTTAGTCGTATGCTCCGTAAGTTCTCTTACGTCGAGCATAATCAATTAAGTTGATCACTTTTGTGTTTAGTTTGATTGCGTATTCTGATTAAATTAATCATGGGTTTACTTGTGATTAATTTGATTGAGTCTTTGGATATAGAAAATCATTCTAATGGTTTTTGGTAGGGCTGCACATACTCCGGTGCGGACCGGTTCTCTTATGGAACCGGTGTCTGTACTTGGTGTTGACCGGTACCTCTTTTTGAGTACCGGTACCTGTACTTGTACCTGGTGTTGTACCTGTACCGCCGGTACCGGTCCGGTACAAGACCGGTACCGGTTTTTTTACCCGGAAAACGTTACAAATTAATACTAAGTTATACAACATTTCCATATGATCAATGTATCCAAAATAAGTTCAGGTTGCATACATACTTAAGTTCAACATTTCCATAACTTCAAAACAACAATCCAAAATAATTTCAGTTTGCTAAAAAGTAAAAAACAACATTTCCACAACTATAAGTCTGTCTACGACAAGTCGATAACGATAAGAAATGAAATGTGATCATTGCAAACGAAAATGGATGGTTGCAAAGCCTGCACTTGCAATTTGCAATCCTAGCCTGCATTCATTTCCATAAATTACATAGTAGTAATGAGAATTTGGTATAGAAATGAATCCAAATTATGTTTCAACAAGGACAGCAAGAAAGATAAAGAAAGTTACCAACCTTCCATTTCTTAGCAAGGAGCCAAGAAATAAACTTCAAGCTTTTAGGAAATTCTCAATTATGACTGCAACATGCAAAAAAAAATAAACAAGAAGAAATAATTAAAATTCAGTCAATACAATAAAAGTAATTACTATTAAAGAAAACAAAAAAGAAGAAAAACCTAAATAAGTACCTGCCGCATCTTCACCATCATCATCAGGTACATAATCACATAGTAGATCAAGAGCCATGGGTTTTTGTAAATAACTTTGTGTACAGAGCAATGCCTCAACTGTCTTTGTAGACATAGAAGCTCTCCATGGAGTAAGCACGCGCTTTCCGGTGCTAAAAGCTGATTCAGAGGATACTGAAGACACAGGCAAGGCTAATATATCTCTTGCAATGTAGGACAGTACCTTATACCTGTTTGCATTAGCCTGCCACCAAGCCAATATGTCAAAGTCATCATCTTGATCTACTTCACGCATTTTTCCATCCATCATCACATCTGTCAAGTACCTATCTAACTCCGTTGTTCTTGCTTCTTCAACACAACTTGGGTTGTCCCAATGCTGTCTCTTCCTTGATTGAATTCTTGATTTCAACCCTTGAGATGGCGTGCTAACTGAACTGGCAACTACCGAAGCAACACTAGATGACCCTTCCTCATGAGTTGAATACACTGAACTATAATCATCAAAGAGTTCCTGAAATTCTAATTTCACCTTTCTCATGATTCTTTGAACCTCCCACAAATTGTTCTCAAACAAACAGTTAAGAGTAAATTCTAGCCCCTTTAGTTTCTCTCTTGGATCCAACAATTGAGCAAAAAACATAACAGGATTCATTTTCTCGTACACACCCCAATACTTATTGTACTTGGCAAACATAAGACGAGACATACGTGAAATAAATGGATCTGATGCTACATTTTCTCTAAATTCAATTAATTGTTCATGGATGAATACCAACTCCCATAAGAAAGAATGAGTAGTGACTTGTGTAGAAGCAGAAAAATTTACAGTTGCATCGAAGAATACCTTTAAACACTTCACAAGACCTCTAGCATAAGCCCAATCTTCTGCATAAGGAGCATGAGTCTTTACTTTCTTTTTCTTCTTCTTATTTACCTCTTCTTCCATATCCTCAACCTCTTCATCTTCTTCCATATCCTCAACCACTTCTTCCAAGATATCATCACTAGCTATAGCTTCCTCAATATCAGCATCACTTGGTAAAACAGATTCCTTGTCTTGCTCAAAAATAAACCTCTCTTGAAAGTCCTTATCAATCTGTGCTAACATTGCAAAAACTTTTTCATATCTTTGAGCAGCTTCTAACATCAAGTAAGTGCTATTCCATCGAGTGTATACATCTAAATTCAGTGCTTTCTTATAATCTACCTTTGCTAGGGAAGCACATTGTTTAAACTTTTCATACCTAGAAGGAGAACCAAGAACATATTTTACAACTGACCTTATCCTTTTAACAGATTCATTAAAGAGTCGTACTGCATCTTTTATGACAAGAGCAAGAACATGGGCTGAACACCTCACCTGATAACAATAAACAAATAATCAAGAAAAATTAGTCATAACTCATAAGATGCATGTGACAAATTCCAAAATAAATTAATGATGTGAAATGAGAATGTTACATGTAAATATTTAGCTCTGATTGGTGATCTTGTCCAGCTAGTAACAACTTGCTTCAGATGATCCATAGCTACTGTGTTGGCGCTGACATTGTCTAGAGTGACACCAAACACATCTTTTAGACCCCAATCTTCCAAACAATCCACCAACTTCTCACCGATTGCAATACCTGTGTGACCTTCAACTTGACAAAACATGAGTATTCTCTTCTGCAGTTTCCAGTCCTGATCAATGTAGTGAGCGGTTACACAAATATAATTAAAATTATTTGGTGATGTCCATGTGTCAGTTGTCAAAGATATCCTCTGCTTAGATGTCAAGAAGTAAGTTTTTAGGTTATTCTTCTCTTCTACATACATCTTTAACATATCCCTATAAATTGTCATACGTCCTGGAACCTTGAACCTAGGTTGTGCCTCTTGCATCAATGCCACAAAGCCTGACCCTTCTACTTTTCTAAAAGGAATTTCATCCTTAATTATCCACTCAACAAGACGCCTTCTTAACCTATCATAATTGTAAGTATGAGCAATAAGTTTACCATCCTGACCTGGTTTTGGGGGTGGCATCAACAGAGATGGTTGTCCCTTTTCTTTCTTCCTGTTAGGATTCTTTAGACATCTATTCAAATGCTTTCGCAATCCAGAAGTGCCATTATTGTCATTGTGAGCTTTGTATTTATTGTGGCAATAACGGCATTCAGCCCATTCATCATCCTAGTCATTTCCAACCAAACAGATGATCTCACTCTGCGTGCTTCTTTTTGCTATCACCAACTTCAACTGCTTCAGCTCTGCCTTTACTTGTTGGAGTTGCAGTTTCAGATTCATTTGTGTGAGATGCAGCTTGAGAGGATGATCCAACTTCTGTTTGTTGAGTTGTACTTGTAGTTGGAGTTGCAGTTGCATTTGTAGTTGGAGTTGCAGTTGATGTGGTCATCTAACAAACATAAAACAGAACCAATTACATTCAGATTATACCAACATTCATTATAGAGTATTAGAAACAAATAATAATCAACCAATGGTATTATATATATGGTCATCTAGCAATGCAGTTAATGATGACTGAGCACTATGATGACTGAAAGAGTTCAAGTAATCTTTCACACTTCTTATTTTAAGGTTCAAGTAATCTATCAATCAGATTTAGGAGCCCTATATCTTGTTAGCTGAGCACTATGATGACTGAAAGAACTCATCATTTCCCCACTCATATCCCTGACTACAACGAAGATGACTGAAAGAGTAAAATTAATGAAATACAAGCTAGTTTACATACTCTGAAGTACTTTAAGTCTTTAATGGGTATTTTGTAACACCTGCTGCCCTGAAACAAATCACGATCCTTAAGCGTTCAGCGGTTCAGCCTGAAATTCATTTATAGTTAAAGAGGAAATTAACAAGTAAGTAAATTTGCACAAGAAACAGTAGTCAGTAAAGGTTCAAGTAAATTTAACAAGGAATAGATAAACTGCATTGTGATCCATATCAATATGCACTGAACTCTTATTGCTTGTTTCTTTATATAAGAGTTGAGTAAAAATTGAGCTTACCACAAGCCATTGTGCAGTACTTGAGAACCCCAAAAATCTAATTCTTCCTTCTTCTCTGCTTTGGCCTTTGGACTAATCTTCTCAATATCTGAAAAAAAAAAATACAAACGAACTTAGAACATAAAACTGAAATTAGAAAAGGAATTCTACTGAGAGACAATCAGACAAACCAAAACAAAATAAAATGAAAAAATAAACCCTAAAAAAATCAATACAACCAGATATACAGTAACCCTAAAAAAATCAATACAATCAAAACTCGGATCATAAAACTGAAATTAGAACCATACCCATGATTTGAACTTCATAAAATCAAAAAGTTTGCTAGAGATTATGTCAAAAAAATCAATATTCAATACGAAAATCAATGTACAATCAAACGATTCAAAGTTTCAAAGCCTAAGGAGAAGAATACTGACCTGAATCCTGATAGAGATGGTGATCCACTGATATTACTGATATTCAATCTCGATTCAAACCCTAAGAGAATCGAGAAACTGATGCTGCCGCTGAGTGAGAAGAAGAGACGAAGAAGAAAGAACTGAAGAATGCTTCTTCATTTTCTTTTGTTCTCGACATCCTATATAGATCTCAACGGCTAGGATTAAAAACCTAGATAGATCTCAACGGCTAATAACAGCCGGTACAAATGGTCCGTTTCAAGTACAATTCTCCCCAAGAACCGGTGTCTGTACCGGTCTAGTCCGGTTCTCAAATTTCAGAACCGGTGTCTGTACCGGTCAAGCCGGTTCCGGTTCGGTACAAGTCCGGTTTTTCCGGTTCTACTCCGGTTCAGGTCGTGTAGACCGGTTCTTGTGCAGCCCTAGTTTTTGGTGTCCAATAAAAATCCTTCTTTTCTTTTGAAATTAAGGTCGCTCTTGTTGTTCCCTTGGGAATGACATCAAATGGCGGAGAGTTCTTTTGAACTTGTTCTTAATGGTCATATCTTGAGGGGTGTGCGGCTGTGGAATTTTAGAGGGGTTATCTTGTATCTTTAAAATCCTTTATGAATACTATTGGCTTCGGCTATATGATTGCATCTAAATTAGATGGTATGTATTTTCTCTTTTAGCCGTGAAATGTCTCTTTCGGAAATTTCATTATGATCCCGTTCTTGTACCTTTGCCAATTTTATTGAAAAAAATGGGGAGAATTAATATGTAGTTAACACTACAAATACATATGGTTTTCGGACCATTGTATAAGGGGGAGTGGTTTCCATGTGAGATGGAGTATTGACTAAGGGGGAGTGATACATATCACCATAGTATTATTGTTGAAGTTGTGATACAATTGAACTTTGACGCTGTGTAATAATACTATGACACGGTATAACAATGATCGAGACCGATGCTTTCTCATTGTTATAGCTACAGATCTTCAACAACGGTGATGCTAAACTTACAACCTTTGGGATCATTGGAGTACTTGGAAGTGACGAAGATTTCGAGGAATGTTGAAGATTAGACATGTGGAATAGGAGCTACTAAAGTTTCTTTATCTTTTTTGTATTCCATATGTATTGATAGTTTTGTCACTAAAATTAACAAAGGGGGAGATTGTTAGAGCATTGCTCGGTCGACCTCGCATGCGTCTCTATCTCAAGCATGTTTGTCAATGTTAGTGATCAAAACTATAAGTCTTGATTTCTAGTCTATTATAGCTAAGTCTCGGACTAGGATAGAAAGTGTAGTTGAGCTCAAGGACTTCATGGCGATTCATCATACAAGTAGAAGAACTACTCAAGGAACCAGTGGAACTTCTCGACAAAAAGGTATGTGAAGACTTGAACTTATCTGTCACTCAAAAGTATATCTACTCTATCTCCTACTCTTTGAGACAAGAAGTCGTATGCTATATATATAGACTTGGATTATACACATTTGGTATTTCGAGCCGAGTATACCTCGCCTATCTACATCTCGAAATATGTGTTGGTAAGCTTTTCGCTTCGATAAAGTTTATCTTTACCTAGTATGTTTCAATCATCTTGAAAATTGCTTTGACGAGAAATGGTGTAACAACTGTATAACGTCCTCTAAGAATGTTTCAATGATTGGAATGAGAGTTTAGATTACATAATCAATGATGGACATAAGTATTTTTATGGAAACACATATGTGCATAAGTCCTATCCCTTGAACCAAAGTTTGCGAACTTTGTTGATCAACAGAAACTGGAAGAATGGCTTGTTGCCAAGTCCGTGAACTGCCAAACTTCTCATCCCGAGAAATTCTGCTGGAGTTGACAAATTAGTTGCGTGAGTACCAGTCCGCGAACCGGCGGAAGGTCTTTGCCGAGATTTTCTGCTGGAGTTTGTAAACTCTGCCCGGTTGCTTAAGCCCGCGAACCTAGTGTGCGAACTTAAGAAGGTTATATATCTGAAGATGATTTCTAAACTTAAACTTAAAAAGACTAAGGAATGCAGTTTGCAAACCGTGTCTATAAAATTTCATGAACCGATTCAAGTGAATCAAATCATCTTTGCTTCAATTGTGTCTTGTGTAGTACATAAGATTTCCTTGCAATTGAACAACTCTCTACCTAGTTCATCTTGAAGTCATTTGAACTAGTTATGGTGAAGAAGAACATGGTTGATATGAAATGCTCATATGGCTAACCATTTGGTTAACTATTGTTGAACCAACAAGTGCATACATTTGGGTACGGTTTACAAACCAAGAAGCGTGCATTGTCAAGTGTGTACAATAAGCTAAGTTTTCGATCTAAAGGTTGAGAAATATTAGCTTGAATCTAAATCAGGTTTTCATCTAACGGTGGATATTGATTTCTTTGTTACCAAGGCAAAACCCTGATTTGAAAGACTATATAAATGAGACATCTAGTATTGTGCAAAACTAATCCCCAAACCTTACGTGTGATACCAGTTTGCGTGCTAGAGTTGTTTCTCCTTTAACCTTTGGTTTTCTTTTTCTAAAACCAGGTTAACGACTTAAAGACTTCATTGGGATTGTGAAGCCAGACCGATACTATTTTTATCGTAGTCGTGTGATCTGATCTTGCATCTTCTATCGTACGAGTACAATCATATTGATTGGCTTGAGATTGATTTCTCCGATTGGAAAGATATAAAAAGTATTCACAAACATCTTCGTCTCATTGTTTGTGATTCCACAACATCTTGTTTCGCTACCATACGATTAAGATTGTTGTGAGGTGATTGATAACTCTAGGTTGTTCTTCGGGAATATAAGACCGGATTATCAATTGGTTCCGGTTCACCTTGATTATTATCAAAAGACCGAACAAAAACTTTTAGGGTTTATCTGTGGGAGACAGATTGCTCCTTTGATAGACTTGTCTGTGTGAGACAGATTTGTTTATTGTCAAAGCCTGTAATTTTGGGTCGTATAAACTCTTAGTTGTGGGTGAGATCAGCTAACGGAATCAAGTGCACAGTATCCTGCTGGGATCAGAGGCGTATGGAGTACAATTGTACCTTGGATCGACGGGAGACTTATTTTGGTTCAACTACACTCCAGTCGGAAGTCATATTGGAGTAGGCTAGTGTCTGTAGCGGCTTAATACAGTGTTTGTTCATTCTGAACTAGGTCCCGGGGTTTTTCTTCATTTACGGTTTTCTCGTTAACAAAATTTCTGGTGTCTGTGTTATTTCAGTTTCCGCATTATATTGTTTTATCTTTATAATTGAAATAATACAGGTTGTGTGTTAGATCATCTATTAGAGTAATCCAACCTTTGGTTGTTGATTGTCGTTGATTGATCCTTGGATATTGGTCTTTGGTACCATCCAAGTTATTCCTTGGGTTTGATTAGGGACTCGCTGATTTCTATTAGCTTGAGTAAGTCAAAACAAGAGAGAGATATTAACTCCTTGAGATACTTTTATCTAGATTGAGTCTGACTGTCTAGTTGATTCTCTATAAAGTATTTCGGAGTTAGTCCATAAAGGTTGGTAAGAGAAATATTGGGTGGTGTTGTTAGACCCCCGCTGACAGATTTATCTATTCAATAGACTTTTCTGTGTGAGACATATTGGTTTATCAAGTCTTCGAATTTAGATCGTAGAAACTCTTAGTTGTGTGTGAGATCAGCTAAGGGAATCAAGTGCGTAGAGTCCTTCTGGTTTTTCAATTGGTATCAGAGCAGGAAAACACGTTTAAGACCTTACAAGTCTGTGTTTGTGGCAATCTGAGTCTGAGGACAGAATATCTTACGCATACCAAGATCCCTCCTAAAGCTTTACACAATGTCAGTTGTCTCGGGAATACCTCAAAGGATTTCTTCTTAGTTGATTCTTCCGAATCCCGAGGTAGGAAGATTGTCTCATCTTGTGTTGATCACTCTTCTCCCATGAGACATTGGACAGAATGGCAAAAGCTGAAATGGAGCTCACCAGAATTGCAAAAAATTCTACTGAATTTGTTGGTCTTCAGAATCATGATCAACTCATCGATGAATTTGAAAAGTCTATTGATCGAAAACGTATACTCTATAACATTATTGAGACCTTTTCTAAGGAGATTGAGAAGCTTCTTCAAAAGAATAATCTACAGCGTGAAAAGGTTATCAAAGAAGGCTCAATTAGAGAAAAACGTTTGATCAAGACGCATTCATCGGATCTTGACAGACTTCATGTGAAAAAGAGAATCTAGAAGCATCACTTTCACTAGCCCATGAAAAGTGTATGACCTTGGAAAAGGAAAACTCTGTCTTAAGTAAAAATTCTTTTGTTCCAACTGTTCCTCTTGACATATAGTACATGAAGAAATATCCTCCAAAATAAGATTGTGTCGAGAAATTTTATATAACTTACAATCTTCTCACAGGGCTGTAAAGTTAAAACAGATGTCGTCTGTTGCGTCTTCTCCACGAACCTGTACTTTCTGTGAAAAAGGGAATCACTATGTTATCCGTTGCTTTGCCAGAAAGAAACAAATTTCTAAACTTCGTAATTTGCTTCTTTCCACTGTCAATGGAGTAAATAGTCAGTCGAATACTGCAGTGAACCTCATGCGCACAAGAAACCAGACATCTTATAAAAATGATCTCTTTCCTAGAAATCATTAAAGGACTTCTGTGCATTCTAGTGGTTTAAACTCTTATGCTGCTAATGAAAGCATGACCTGTGCTTATAATAATGTCTCTGGTAAATCTAAGTCTAGAGTTTGGAAACCCATCTCGGAAAATCCTCTTGAACCGACCTCTAGAGGCCCTAGACTCAGTAATCAGAAAGCTCCTTCTCTTGAGCTTTCAGAAAGAGCTATGAGAAATTTCCCTAAAAATGGAAACTACCATGGGAAGACAAGAAATGCTGAGATCAAATATCCAGGTGGAAATCACAACTTGTCTCTCAATACCTATGGTGAGACTATGTCTCCCTCTGCAATCTAGTAGCAGAAGAGTCGCTACCATACGATTAAGATTGTTGTGAGGTGATTGATAACTCTAGGCTGTTCTTCGGGAATATAAGACCAGATTATCAATTGGTTCCTGTTCACCTTGATTATTATCAAAAGACGGAACAAAAACCTTTAGGGTTTATCTGTTGGAGACAGATTGATCCTTTAATAGACTTGTCTGTGTGAGAAAGATTTGTTTATTGTTAAAGCCTGCGATTTTGGGTCGTAGAAACTTTTAGTTGTGGGTGAGATCAGCTAATGGAATCAAGTGCGCAGTATCCTGCTGGGATCATAGGCGTAGGGAGTACAACTGTAACTTGGATCGGTGGGAGACTGATTGGGTTCAACTACAGTCCAGTCCGAAGTTAGCTTGGAGTAGGCTAGTGTCTGTAGTGGCTTAATACAGTGTATGTTCAATCTGGACTAGGTCCCGGGTTTTTCTGCATTTGCGGTTTCCTCGTTAACAAAATTTATGGTGTCTGTGTTATTTCAGTTTCCGCATTATATTGTTTTATCTTTATAATTGAAATAATACAGGTTGTGCGTTAGATCATCAATTAGAGTAATCCAACCTTTAGTTGTTGATTGTCATTGATTGATCCTTGGATATTGGTCTTTGGTACCATCCAAGTTATTCCTTGTGTTTGATTAGAGACTCGCTGATTTATATTAGCTTGAGTAAATTAAAACAAGAGATAGATATTAAGTCCTTGAGATACTTTTATCTAGATTGAGTCTGAATGTCTAGTTGATTCTCTAGAAAGTATTTCGGAGTTAGTCCATACATATTTCTAAGCGAAATATTGGGTGGTGTTGTTAGACCCCCTCTTTTTCAATAACCGATAAACATGACGCATTACGTCTTCCCAGATGCACAAAATTTCCTATGTACATATCATATACGCCAAAATGTGGTAAAAAACTTGTCATGCTTTGTTTGAACCCACTAAGGCGGATATTAATAAGAGAATGATTTCTCAACTTGAAGTTCAAGCAAAGAAACTATCACCCGAAGAAGAAGAAGAAGAGAGAGGAATGATTAAAGAGCGACTGGCCAAGGAACACGATGAAAATCATAAAAAATGGTTGGAATTTCAAAGGGATCGGGAGAAAGTTTATTAGTCTCTTACCGAGGATATGTACAAAAAGAATTTGGACAAGTTTATTTCCAATTGGGATGAAGTGTATCCAAGTACCGTCTCGTATTGTTGGAAGCAATGGTTGGATAAGTTCAAGGAAAAATTTGTGCGTGTATGGAAAAAACCGGTATAGACACTATAGTAATAAAGAAACTAGTATAGTGGAGTCGGCTCATGGGAGATTTAAAGGTATCCTCGAGTCTAACCACAAAATTGTGGTTACGGTCACCGAGGAAATGGAACAATACTTAAAGAGTGATATCAATGGAATCAAAAAGTCTTTTGAGAAAAGATCAATGGAAATGATGACTCAATATCTCAAATATGGTAAATTTCTCTGAGGAATAGAATTCAATATTTCTCAGTGGGAAATAAAACACGTGATGAAATAAAAAGTATTCGAGATAAACTACGACAAACCGGGTGATGTGTGTATTTTTTACGAAATGTCTTCATTGGGGCTTCCGTGTCGTCATATGCTATTTGAAAAAGTGGGGGTCTAACAACACCACCCAATATTTCGCTTAGAAACCTGTATGGACAACCTCGATTATACTTTTAAGAGAATCAACAAGACTCAATCAATTAAAAGTATATCAACGAGTTTATATCTCTCTTCTTGATTTGATTTAATCAAGAAAGAACTGCGAGTTCTAATCAAATACAAGGAATAACTTGGATGGTACCAAAGACCAATATCCAAGGATCAATCAATATCAATCAACAACCGAAGATCGGATTTCCAATTGATTGATTCAAACGCACAATCTTTATTATTTCAATTATATAAACAAATATAATGTGGAAATAAAAATAACACAGACACCAGAAATTTTGTTAACGAGGAAACCGCAAATGCAGGAAAACCCCGGGACCTAGTCCAGATTGAACACACACTGTATTAAGCCGCTACAGGCACTAGTCTACTCCAAGACAACTTCGGACTGGACTGTAGTTGAAGCCCAATCAGTCTCCCACTGATCCAAGGAACAATTGTACTCCCTACGCCTTTGATCCCAGCAGGATACTGCGCACTTGATTCCCTTAGCTGATCTCACCCACAACTAAGAGTTGCTACGACCCAAAGTCGAAGACTTGACAATAAACAAATTTGTCTTACACATACAAGTCTATCAAAGGATCAATCTGTCTCCCACAGATAAACCCTAACAGGTTTTGTTCCGTCTTTTGATAATAATCAAGGTGAACAGGAACCAATTGATAATCCGGTCTTATATTCCCGAAGAACAGTCTAGAGTTATCAATCACCTCACAACAATCTTAATCGTATGGTAGCGGAAAAAGATGTTACAGAATCACAAACAATGAGACGAAGATGTTTGTGATTACTTTTTATATCTTGCCTATCAGAGATATCAATCTCAATCCAATCAATCTGATTGTACTCGTACGATATAATGCAAGATCAGATCACACAACTACGATAAAAGTAGTATCGGTCTGGCTTCACAATCCCAATGAAGTCTTTATGTCGTTAACCTGGTTTTAGAAGAAGAAAACCAAAGGTTAAAGGATAACCGACTCTAGCACGCAAACTAGTATCACACGTAAGGTGTGGGTATTAGTTTTGTACAGATACTAGAGTTCCCCTTATATAGTCTTTCAAATCAGGGTTTGCAATTAAGTTACCTTGGTAACAAAGCAATCAATATCCACTGTTAGATGAAAACCTGATTTAGATTCAAGCTAATATTTCTCAACCGTTAGATCGAAAACTTAGCTTGTTACACACACTTGACAATGCACGCTTCTTGGTTTGTTAACCGTACCCAAACGTATGCACTTGTTGGTTCAACAATAATTAACCAAAAAGGTTAGCCATATGATCATTCCATATCAACCACGTTTTTCTTCACCATAACTAGTTCAAATAATTTCAAATGATCTAGTTAGAGAGTTGTTCAATTGCAAGGAAATCTCATGTACTACGCAAGACACAATTGAAGCAAAGATGATTTGATTCATTTGAATCGGTTCATGAACTTTTATAGCCATGGTTTGCAAACTGCATTCCTTAGTATTTTTAAGTTTAAGTTCAGAAATCATCTTTAGATATATAACCTTCTCAAGTTCGCATACTAGGTTCGCGGAATTAAGTTACCGGGCAGAGTTTACAAACTCCAGCTGAAATTCTCGGGTATGAGAACTTCGCCGGTTCGCGGACGTAGTTTCACTCAAGTAGTTTTTCAACTCCAGCAGAAATTCTCGGGTTTGAGAACTTCGTAAGTTCGCTGACTGAGTTTGCGGACTTGGCTCACGCCATTCTTCCGGTTCTCTTGATCAACAAAGTTCGCAAACTTTGGTTCAAGGGATAGGACTTATACATAAATGTGTTTCCACAATAATGCTTATGTCCACCATTGGTTATGTAATCTAAACTCTCATTTCAATCATTGAAACATTCTTAGAGGACGTTATATAGTTGTTACACCATTTCTCGTCAAAGCAATTTTCAAGATGATTGAAACATATCATGACTTTCGTCACATGGTAAAGATAAACTTGGTTAAAGCGAAAATATTACCAACTCATATTTCGAGATATAGATAGGCGATGTATACTCGGTTCGAAATACCAAATGTGTATAATCAAAGTCTATATATATAGCATACGACTTCTTGTTTCAAAGAGTAGGAGATAAAGTAGATAGACTTTTGAGTGATAGATAAGTTCAAGTCTTCACATACCTTTTTGTCGAGAAGTTCCAACGGTTCCTTGAGTAGTTCTTCTACTTGGATGATGAATCTCCATGAAGTCCTTGAGCTGAACTACACTTTCTATCCTCATCCGAGACTTAGATATAATAGACTAGAAATCAAGACTTATAGTTTTGATCACTAACATTGACAAACATGCTTGAGATATCAACGCATGCGAGTTCGACCGAGCAATGGTCTAACAATCTCCCCCTTTGCCAATTTTAGTGACAAAACTATCAATACATATGGAATACAAAAAAGATAAAGAAACTTTAGTAGCTCCTATTCCACATTCTAATCTTCAACATTCCTCGAAATCTTCGTCACTTCCAAGTACTCCAATGATCCCAAAGGTTGTAAGTTTAGCATCACCGTTGTTGAAGATCCGTAGCTATAACAATGAGAAAACATAGTTCTCGATCATTGTTATACAATGTCATATTATTATTACACAACATCAAAGTTCAATTGTATCACAACTTCAACAATGATACTATGGTGATATGTATCACTCCCCCTTAGTCAATACTCCATCTCACATGGAAACCACTCCCCCTTACACAATGATCCGAAAACCATATGTATTTTTAGTATGAACTACATATTAATTCTCCCCCTTTTTGTCAATAAAATTGGCAAAGGTACAAGAACGGGATCATAATGAAATTTCCGAGAGAAACATTTCATGACAAAAGAAAAAAGATACATACCAACTAATTTAGATGCAATCATAAAGCCGAAGCTAAATGCATTCATCAAGGAGTTTAAAGATACAAGGTAACCCCTCTAAAATTCCACAGCCGCACACCCCTCAAGATATGACCATTAAGCACAAGTTCAAAAGAACTCTCCCCCATTTGATGTCATTCCCGAAGGAACAACAAGTATTGTTGAAAGAAAAGAAGGATTTTTATTGGACACAAAAAAAACATGAGAATGATTTCCTATATCCAAAAACTCAATCAAATTAATCACAAGTAAACCCATGATTAATTTAATCGGAATACGCAATCATATTAAACACAAAAAGTGATCAATTCAATTGATTATGCTCAACATAAGAGAACACGAAAATACTCAACTATATTAATTACAAGAGAACCCATAATTAATCTAATTGGAATACACAACCAAACTAATCATAGAAGTAATCAATTTAATTGTCATTTGTTTTGCTCGACATAAGAAAACTTACGGAGCAATAACTAAATAACCAAACAAGACGATTAATTTAGTTCAGTATGCTCGACATAACATATCTCACGGAACAACAACTAAGCTAAAAAATCAACTTGGTTGTATAGTGCTCAACATAAGATACATTACGGAGCCTCACAGTAATACATAAAATATGGATCAGGGATGATCAATACTGCGGAATGCACAAGGATTCATTCTATTTTCCATCACTATTTGCATAACGATATTAATAGACATAATCCTTGAAAACAAAAGATTTTAAACTATCTTCCATAAAATATTTGACAATATAGGCTTAACTTTTGTATTTGTCAAAAGTCCATTCATTATTTTACCAGTACGTGAATACCGATCACGAACGACTTTACTTTTGACAAAGTATGGGACAAACATAGTTCACGGACGTAAACACCAATATCCCATAAAAAATTGCAATATAACAAATCAAAAAGATTAATACTGCAAAAACATCATCTTCCAAATAGTTTTTAGAATTTAAACCAATAAACCTAAAAAAGAACAAGAAGATGAAAAATAATAGCTATGTGTAGTCACAATCATTGTTATTCCAAGCACTAGTTATTCTTCCAACTAAACCAAAAAGAAGACATACTAGGCAACATAAATAAAACTCAGTTTTCCTTGATGATTTCATACCTCTAGAATGGTCCATCGAAATAGGAGCCACTGATATCCTTGATTTTGTTGACCGTAGAGACACCATGTTCATGAGTCAGAACGTTAGTTTTTATATCAACAATGCGAACAAAGTGTCGAGCCTTAGAGCAGTCAAGAATAACTTTCTTCTGATTCCTGATCAAGATATTCTGAGTACGAAGGATTTTCGCATGTCCATCAATAAGCTGGTTGATATGCAATTGAAGGTTAGCTATTTCATAGAATTAAATCCTTGACAGATTCTCCGATCCAAGAGTTATACTCTTTTCTTTCAAGCATCTTTTTCAGAACAAACTCTCGAGCCGGATCACATCCTTTGAGGTCTTCCTCCATAGTAGGGTTAACTTATTCTTTGGGAACAGTTTCCATATGTCTCCTTTCTGAAGATTAATGAATGCATATATGAGATATATATATATTCAAGAGTACACCCTAAATAGAAACCCTAGAGTTCCTTGAGGAGAAACGGACGTTCATGGACTAAGCCATATGTCAGGAATAGGGATGGACCCATCAAGGAAAACTGCAACTGTGTTACTTTCAAAATCAACCCGAACAGAAAGGTCACAGTGATAAAATAAATACTAAAAGATCACATCATAAAACATACAACAGATGACAATCAGCTAAATACTTGATCATCTCTCAAACATCATCCTTGTATCTCTCAAGTTAGGTACAAAAATGGAACTCTTCTGCTACTAGGTAGCAGAGGGAGACATAGTCTCACCATAGGTATTGAGAGAATAGTTGTGATTTCCACCTGAATATCTGATCTCAGCATTTCTTGTCTTCCCATGGTAGTTTCCATTTTTAGGGAAATTTCTCATAGATCTTCCTAAAAGCTCAAGAGAAGGAGATTTCTGATTACTGGGTCTAGGACCTCTAGAAATCGGTTCTAAAGGATTTTCCAAAATGAGTCTCCATACTCTAGACTTAGACTTAACAGAGTTGTTCTTATAAGCACAGGAAATGCTTTCATTAGCATCACAAGGATTTATGCCACTAGAATGCACAAGCGTCCTGTAATGATTTCTAGGGAAGAGATCATTTTTATAAGTTGTCTGGTTTCCTGTGGACATAAGGTTCACTGTTGTAGTCGACTGAATGTTTGTTCCATTGACAGTGAAACGAAGTAAATTGTGAAGTTTAGCTATTTGTTTCCTCCTGGAAAAACAACGGATAGCATAGTGATTCCTTTTTCCACAGAAGGTACAGGTTCGTGGAGGAGAAGCAAAAAACGACATCTGTTTTAACTTCACAGCCCTGTGAGAAGATGGTAAGTTATGAAAACTTTTCTCGACACAATCTTCTCTTGTAGAGTATTTCTTCATGTACTGTATGTCAGAAACAGTTTAAACAGAAGAATTTCTCCTTAAGACAGAGTTATCCTTTTCCAAGGACTTGCACTGTTCATGGGCTAGTGAAAGGGATGCTTCTAGTTTCTCTTTTTCAACACGAAGTCTGTCAAGATCAGATGAATGCGTCTTGATCAAACGTTTCTCTCTAATTGAGCCTTATTTGACCATCTTTTCGAGAACACTAATTTTTTCACGCTGTAAATTAGTTTCTTGAATGAGTTTCTCAATATCCTTAGAGAAGGACTCAATAATATTATAGAATACACGTTCTCGATCAATAGACTTTTCAAATTCATCGATGAGTTGATCATGATTCTGAAGATCAACAAATTCAGTAGAATTTTTTGAGATTCTGGTGAGCTCCATGTACTATATGTCAAGAGGAACAGTTGAAACAGAAGAATTTTTCCTTAAGACAGAGTTTTCCTTTTCCAAGGTCATACACTTTTCATGGGCTAGTGAAAGTGATGCTTCTAGATTCTCTTTTTCACATGAAGTCTGTCAAGATCCGATGAATGCGTCTTGATCAAACGTTTTTCTCTAATTGAGCCTTCTTTGATAACCTTTTCACGTTGTAGATTATTCTTTTGAAGAAGTTTCTCAATCTCCTTAGAAAAGGACTCAATAATGTTATAGAGTATACGTTCTCGATAAATAGACTTTTCAAATTCATCGATGAGTTGATCATGATTTTGAAGATCAACAAATTCAGTAGAATTTTTTGCAATTCTGGTGAGCTCCATTGTGTCCAATGTCTCATTGGAGGAAGAGTGATCAACACAAGATGAGACAATCTTCCTACCTCGGGATTCGGAAGAATCAACTAAGGAGCAATCCTTTGAGGTATTCCCGAGACAACTGACATAGTTTAAAGCTTTAGGAGGCATCTTGGTATGTGTAAGAGATTCTGTCCTCAGACTCAGATTGCCACAAACACAGAATTGTAAGGTATTAAACGTGTTTTCCTGATCTGATACCAATTGAAAAACCAGAAGGAATCTACGCACTTGATTCCCTTAGATGATCTCACCCACAACTAAGAGTTGCTACGATCTAAATTCGAAGACTTGATAAACCAATATGTCTCACACATAAAAGTCTATTGAATAGATAAATCTGTCAGCGGGGGTCTAATAACACCACCCAATATTTCGCTTACCAACCTTTATGGACTAACTCCGAAATACTTTCTAGAGAATCAACTAGACAGTCAGACTCAATCTAGACCAAAGTATCTCAAGGAGTTAATATCTCTCTCTTGTTTTGATTTACTCAAGATAACAGAAATCAGTGAGTCTCTAATTAAACACAAGGAATAACTTGGATGGTACCAAAGACCAATATCCAAGGATCAATCAATGACAATCAACAACCAAAGGTTGGATTACTCTAATAGATGATCTAACACACAACCTGTATTATTTCAATTATAAAGATAAAACAATATAATGCGGAAACTGAAATAACACAGACAACAGAAATTTTGTTAACGAGGAAACCGTAAATGCAGAAAAACCCCGGGACCTAGTCCAGAATGAACACACACTGTATTAAGACGCTACAGACACTAGCCTACTCCAAGATAACTTCCGACTGGAGTGTATTTGAACCAAAATCAGTCTCCCGTCGATCCAAGGTACAGTTGTACTCCCTACGCCTCTGATCCCAGCAGGATACTGTGCACTTGATTCCCTTAGCTGATTTCACCCACAACTAAGAGTTGCTACGACCCAAAACCGCAGGCTTTGACAATAAACAAATCTGTCTCACACAGACAAGTCTATCAAAGGATCAATATGTCTCCCACAGATAAACCCTAAAGGTTTTTGTTCGGTCTTTTGATAATAATCAAGGTGAACCGAAACCAATTGATAATCCGGTCTTATATTCCCGAAGAACAACCTAGAGTTATCAATCACCTCACAATAATCTTAATCGTATGGTAGCGAAACAAGATGTTGCGGAATCACAAACAATGAGAAGAAGATGTTTGTGATTACTTTTTATATTTTGCTTATCGGAGATATCAATCTCAAGCCAATCAATCTGATTGTACTCGGGTGATAGAAGATGCAAGACAAGATCACACAACTACGATAAAAGTAGTATCCGTATGGATTCACAATCCCAATGAAGTCTTTAAGTCGTTAACCTGGTTTTAGAAGAAGAAAACCAAAGGTTAAAGGAGAACCGACTCTAGCACGCAAACTAGTATCACACGTAAGGTGTGGGGATTAGTTTTGCACAGATAATAGAGTTCCCCTTATATAGTCTTTCAAATCAGGGTTTGCAATTAAGTTACCTTGATAACAAAGCAATCAATATCCACCATTAGATGAAAACTTGATTTAGATTCAAGCTAATATTTCTCAACCGTTAGATCGAAAACTTACCTTGATACACACACTTGACAATGCACTCTTCTAGGTTTGTTAACCGTACCCAAACATATGCACTTGTTGGTTCAACAATAGTTAACCAAAAAGGTTAGCCATATGAGCATTCCATATCAACCACGTTCTTCTTCACCATAACTAGTTCAAATGATTTCAAATGAACTAGTTATAGAGTTGTTCAATTGCAAGGAAATCTCATGTACTACACAAGACACAATGGAATCAAAGATGATTTCACTTGAATCGGTTCATGAACTTTTATAGCCACGGTTTGCAAACTGCATTCCTTAGTCTTTTTAAGTTGAAGTTCAGAAATCATCTTCAGATATATAACCTTCTCAAGTTCGCAGACTAGGTTCGCGGACTTAAGTTACCGCGCAAAGTTTACAAACTCCAGCAGAAATTTTCGGGTATGAGAACTTCGCCGGTTCGCAGACTGGGTTTAGGGACTGAGTTCGCGGGCTTAGTTTCACGCAAGTAGTTTGCCAACTCCAGCAGAAATTCTCGGGTTTGAGAACTTCAGCAGTTCGCGGACTTGGATCACGCCATTCTTCCGGTTCTCTTGATCAACAAAGTTCGCAAACTTTGGTTCAAAGGGTAGAACTTATACATAAATGTGTTTCCACAATAATGCTTATGTCCACCATTGGTTATGTAATCTAAACTCTCATTTCAATCATTGAAATCTTGTTAGAGGACGTTATATAGTTGTTACACCATTTCTCGTCAAAGCAATTTTCAAGATGATTGAACATATCATGACTTTCGTCACATGGTAAAGATAAACTTGGTTAAAGCGAAAAGCTTACCAACTCATATTTCGAGATATAGATAGGCGAGGTATACTCGGCTCGAAATACCAAATGCGTATAATCAAAGTCTATAGATATACTTTTGAGTGATAGATAAGTTCAAGTATTCACATACCTTTTTGTCGAGAAGTTCCACCGGTTCCTTGAGTAGTTCTTCTACTTGTATGATGAATCGCCATGAAGTCCTTGAGGTCAACTATACTTTATATCCTAGTCCGATACTTAGCTTTAATAGACTAGAAATCAAGACTTATAGTTTTGATCACTAACATTGACAAACATGCTTGAGATAACAATGCATGCGAGTTCGACCGAGCAATGCTCTAACACTATTGATGTTAACGATGTTTTTTGGAAGCAACTATCTTTCACCCCTCTCCTTATGGAAGATCCCGGACAATCACCATGGGATATGAATAAAGCAAAGAATTCTTTGACGCTTACTCACGTGGAGACTCGGATAGCCGGCAAGTCTTGTTGAGCCAAATAACTAAGGATAATTACTCTCACATGGACAACACAAAGTGAAGGCTACAAGAGTGGAGAGTAATGCTTAGATTGTTGAATCATCTTTTGGAGGGAGAAGTGACAATGTACAACTGAATACGAGTGAGTAAAGAAGAAACTGCGTTTAAGTTTGAAATTATAAAAGTTCTCGATAACATAATGTCATACTCTATGAGAATTAATCTTGCACGTTTAATGAAGGTTCTGAACATATCACTAGTGGAAAACAGAAGTTCCGCGACCGTCAGGACATGTCATATATACGAGTTAAACGACCTGTTCTAGCGGTCTCTGATAAGGTCGTTGATAAAGCGTCTTTTTTTTATACGGCCCTAAGCCGTGGGTCTCTGAATAACGACCGATTTTAAGGGTACCGAGGTACAGATCCTCAACCCATGGGTCTCAGATTTAAATTATAATATAAAAAAAATATATAGATTCAGATTTGTTGAAATGCCTGAATGGTTGAATCTGAAATAATCTGACTGCATCAAAGTCAAGTCAAATTGAATTAAAGTCAAGTCATAGTCAAGTCAAATGGAACTCAAATAAATTCAATCCAAAGTCAAGTCAAATGGAACTCAAACTGAAATTCAAATTTAAACTCAAACTCAAACTTGAGAATTCCACATTCATTCATTCATTTCCATTGGGTTTAAAATTACACAAAAAAGATGAAATCTGAGATTTGTTAAAGAACAGGTGCAAACCCGCAAAAATATAATTTGTCCAATGATCAACTCACCCGCAACAAAAAAGTTTCAATATCAGTTAACTAAAATAAACTTGGATAGTATGATAAAGTTTTAATAATAGCACAATGAACCACTCATCATCATCCACTTAGTTCTTAAACAAAGAATGGCAATTGGGAAATTGTATATTTGGAGTGTGATCTCACTTGTTGCATATGTTTTCCTCCACTGATCACAAAGTCATCTATTTCATCTTCCAACCAAGGCAATAAGTAGTGTAAACAACCAATCTGAATTAGACAATGAATAATAAAATTGTTAGTCTTAATACCTTTCTATGAGAAACTCCTAGGAAATAACTTAGTTAAGCGAATCCCACATGTTTTAGATTTCTTGATGGGACCATATTGATTGTGAATTATTTCCATTGGGATTTTCAGGGAATACTAAGATTAACAATATAAAGAAAAGATACATTGGTGAATTACCTAGAAAATCTCAATGAGGAAGACGAGGATAGAACCGACGAGACAGCTCTTTCTTCCATCCACTGCACTGCTTCAGTAACTGTAATTTTTGATACGCTGTGTAGTTCATCCTGAATAACACAAGGTGCATATCAAGGATCAGAGGCTCCTGGTTAAAGAACAAACTTTGTAAGGATAAAGAACACAAGCGAAAAACTTTAAATGAAAATATAAATCTATCTTACTCCAAGTACAAGCTAAATGTAGTGTTACAAGTGTTATTATCTTTACCAAATCATATACAACAATAAACAGTGGAGTAACCTGGGAAATACGTCAAGCAAAAGAAGAACTATGTATCCATTCTTTCCTTTACGCAAAAGTCTGTGTTATAATCTAAATAACCAGCACACTACTCAAAGCTACATCACAAAAGAGTTAAGACTTGCATTACCATTCTAAAGATACTTTCAGGATTAATATGAAACAAAAACATCAAAATAGAACATGTACAGTGTAACTAAGTCAAGGTTTTAGAACTGAACTTCCATAGTAATCATCATAGAAGATTTGGACCAATGGCTGGTCCTATGTATTAGAAAGCAACATTACCAGATGAGTTACATGACAAGTTATGTCCAAATGAGCTACATGACAGTTACGGGAATAGAGAATAATTCTCAAAAAACCTCGAAAATGTTATGCACTGAGCTTATTAACTGGTTAAGTTAAGTTATGAGGTATAAGATTATAAGTGAGCTCATTTATTACTATCTACCTTCATATTTTACAAATCAAAAATAACTTGTATGCTTTCACTCACAAGCAACATACCAACATAAGGTCTTAGTAATTCAAACCATATGGGGGTATAAGTAAAGTAAAGGAATGATTATCATTCAAATAAGCCACATCTTATAGTTTAATCATCTCAGCTTTATAGTTGCGGATCATACCCAGGCGAGCATCACAAGCATTTCCAGTATTCCCACCTCCTTGTATTCTCCTTGGTGTTAACTGAACAATTCAAGTGCAAGATTCTGACAAGGAGACAAAAATAAAAGTAACTAAACCATTTGGAGGAATCAAATTCCTTTATAGTTCACTAACCTGTCATGTAATAAGAACTCATTTGCTCTCATTATATTGTCCTCGTATTGCAGCTCTCCTTGTATACTCATTGATGCCAACTGCTCAATTCAGGTGAAAGATTTTGATAAGTAGACAATAATAAAAAGTAACTTGTGCATACTTTAAAACTGCAGCAGTATTAAAGAAACACGTAACTTATAGCACCTGTTCAAATATCCAAAAACTTAAATAATTTCACATATGCAGTTTTACGAAGTTTGATGTCAATACACATATCTTTATTGTGTGTTGTGATAGACGGGCTCATATATATATAGCTGTTCAAACCACAAACTTAACACAACTAACAAAATCCCATAAAAAATGCTAACAAAATCCCATAAGAAATGCTCTTCTAGTACACAAAACATATACTATATTCTAAGCACGTAAATCTCTTGTAACAAAATCAAAATAAACTCGCATAACAATAAAAAACATTTGTTAGCTTAAGCCAAACAATTGTAGCAATGGATTAGTGGTTCTAAAAGTACGTCGATCCGAAGAATTATCAAAATACCTATCCTTACTTTCACTTCACGACTATTTTCTTTTTAGACAATCATCTGCATAAAACTTCTAAAAGCTAAATAATTTATACAAATTGCAATTCCCCACATATACTAGTGGCATTCATGAAATTCAAAACTACATAACAGGTTCATGCTCTTACCTCATGCCGAAAATAGAAAAATAAAAAGCATTTATTTCCTCCTAAAATGCACATGGCCTCCAAGGCTCCAACCAGTAGCTAACTTAATCCAATATCAACAAGGGCTAATGCTTGAAGTCAGTATTTACGAACCTGAAATAATTGAGTTATTCATCAAAATAAAACAATAAAGGAAAGTAAGGTGTTAACAACAAATTATACAAACATTGAGATAAAGGAACCAAGGTTCTAACAATCATTTCTGCAAGCACCTTGAGTTCCTTAGTGAAAAAAGCACTCAAAATTGTATTTCTCATTTTTAGCATCACGCGTTCTCATTGTTACCACTGAACATATATTAAATTGCGTGCACAAACCAACTCTGAAACAAATCACTAATTGATTCTTTAGTTTTCAAATCCGACAAAACCTCGTAACAATTCAATCTTAACATACATTATACGGAATATGTATTCAACCCCAAAGTTAAGCACAAACTATACTAGTATGCTGGCATCAAAATCAATATATTCTTTCAAAGAATGGAATGTTAAGTTGCAAAGATGAATCAATAGATTTTAAAAAGTATCGACAGAAGCAAAAGAATCAAATTTTGCAATACTGATGTACATGTACTTATTTAAAATCATAACCAATAGCCCGAGGCAAGTTTGCAAAACTGCAACTACTCTACTCTAGCCTTAAGCTGCAAACAAAATCCCAACTACAGGAATTAATATTTTGGAGCTAAGCAAATCCTAAATATTGAATAACAGTAAGTGAACTTTTCCAACACACACTTTCACAGTTTTAAAAAATTGAATAATCGAAATCTAATGAAAAGGAAAAATCGCATCAAAACACACGAACCTTGGTTTTCTGAGAGTGTCATTGTCATATGATGACAATTATAATCCTTGAATATGACTTTGGATTATCTATTATGCTGGTGTAGGATACCCTGTAACCAAAAAAAAAAAAAAAACAGGACATCCATCAAATATTAAAAAAAATCATAAGCAATCATCTAACCAGTAATACCAATATGGAATCATGAAATTTATACCATTTTATGATGGGGTTAAATCCTTCTTTTGCGAAGTTCTGGAAAGACTCGACCAAAAAAAAAGGGAATTGTTAGCTACGATTAAAGATCAAAGTAAAATTAAACTTATATTCAGAATTAGAGTTAGGGGTTTTGATTCTTACTCTAGGAGAAGAGATCTTCTACCCCTGGATTAGCTCTCTTGCAAGGAAAAATAGAAAAAGGAAACACCTAACTGCAAAAACGATAGAACATCAAAAGAAATTAAATCATTTACAATACTAAAAATTTATCAATTTATGAAACAATAAAAAGATTGATATTACCCTGCTGATTTCAGGTGTAAAATAACTAGATCTAGTGTTACAGAGTTTCCTCTTGATTTCTTATGATACATGGGTTTTTATTTTGAGATATGGGTTAAGATAAAGCTTTGATTTCTACAGTAACTTTGAATTTGTGAAGTGAGAAACGATGCAGATTTGTATTTTAGGGTTCTTGTGGGTTTCGTTGATTTTGAGGAAACGAATTAAATCAGTGGAGAAGATGAAGAAGAAGGTTTTGTTGTGGTGATGAAAGTAGTGGATGGAGATTCCGTTGTCTGTGGTGGTGAATGGTGATGGAAGTGGTGAGGTGAAGGTCGGAGGGAGCGGAGAGAGAGGATATGGTTTCTGTGGTGTGAATGGAGAAGATAGAATAATGGACAGGTTTTTGAGGTTTTAATAGAGATATGGGATATCTTAATCCCAACCGTCAGATCAATTTTAGTTTCAATCCCCAGACTATGATCAGTGGTCGCTGAATCGGTGGTTCTATGGGGATAAGATGGTAAATAAATTTTTATATTCAGAGACGGTTTATTAGTCTCTCGAATATTTTCCATTTTTTTATCATATCAGAGACGGCTTCCTTTGGTCAACGGTCTGACTGCAGTCAACGAGGGTTTCTGATGTGGGTTGCTAAACACCCATTTTCCACTAGTGTATAGATGTCAAGAAGAATCAACTTGTCTATTTACTTAGATATGTTGTATAACTCTAACTCGAAGCCCATTTGTAATCTTATTTGTTCAATTATAAGCTAAGTCGATATATAATCAATGTGTCTCTTAGTTAGTAATGTTTAACTGTATAGTCTTTTGGGATGAAAATGGCCTGAAAATATTGCAGGGAACTCTTGACTAGGTCAATAAGGATAGACCTGGAAAAAAAATTAATGTTGCAAATATTTAGCAACGGCTAAAAACAGTTGCTAAATTCGAACCAGAATAACAAAACCTGGTCCGGCTAGAAGAACCCATTCTAAGTTTTTTTGGTTCCAAATTTCACAACGGTTGAAGGATAGTTGCGAATTTTTAATTTCACAACTGCTTGAAGCTGTTGCGACAAAAATACAGCACTGCATTCAGCTGTTGCTAAACCTGTTTGCAACTGTTGAAACCGTTGCGAAGTCAAGAAAAAAAAACAATTAGGTGACACGAAAACCATTGCGAAAATTTTTTCACAACGGCTTATCATTGTTGCAAAATAAATGAAACGCCACGTTTCGCAACTTCGTGCTGCTGTTGCAAGTCCCTTTTGCAACTGTAGATGGCCATTGCTAAACTCGAAAAATGATGTAGTGCAAAACGGCAACGAGAAGACAAAGAAAAGAATTGAAGAAAATGAGTCGACGTGAATGTGAACAAGTAAGAAACGAGATCCAACGACATGTGAGATTTCGGAAGCAAGTTTCACGGAAGCGCCGATTCAATACAAAATGGGTAAGCCCATGAAGGAACCGTTATCTAGTCAACTACAAAAGGCGGATTCCGTGTCCATACTAAAAGTCAATGGAATTCCGGTTTCAAAAAAAAGGGGTAGGCCGAAGAAGGAGCCCATATTGAGTGAACAAGAAGCACTCAATGCGGATGCCACACCTAGATTGATGGAGCGGAGGTCCCAAAGAAAAGGGGTAGGCCGAATAAGGTACCCACATCGAGTGAACAAGAACAACAAGCCGACGATGCGGATGCCACACCTAGAGTTGATGAAGCATAGGTTCCAAAGAAAAGGGGTGGGCCGAAGATGGTACCCACATCGAGTAAACAAGAACAACAAGGCGATATTTCTAAAGACACACCCATAGTTCACAGAGCGGTGGCTACAAACAAAAAGGGAATGCATAATACAAAACCTACACCAAGTCAAGCACAACAAGATGAAAATCCCAAATCCATGCTAAAGATAAGTGACATCAAAGGGAATCGACCCATATGTAGTCAACAACACTATGGTGAAAAATTTGTAGGTACGATGAAAGCTGATGTAGTTCCGGTTCCAAAGTGAAGGGGTAGGAAAAGAAAGTTGACAATGTCAACTATGGTGACATATTAAATATGTTACATAGTAACATATGTATATAGTAACAGTTGGTCTAAAAAAATGTCATGATAATGTCAAATATGATAACAAACAAAATATGATATAGTAACATGGGTATATAGTTACACTTATAATAAAAAAAAAACGGTTACAATATACAACCTAGATGACACTATGTAAAATTTTATGTAAGAATGTTACCATTATTTAACAATCTAACATTTAGTAACAGACATTTTACAAACTGTTACCTTATAAAAGTTTGAACTGTCATTAAATGCCACTTTTATAATAGTGATCCCTATTATAGATGAGATACTTGATGAGCTATCTAGTTCTAGTATTTTCCCAAAAATAGATATTCGTGTTGGATATCAGCAGATTAGGATTCACAGTGACGATATTGCAAAGACTATTTTTCGTACACATTACAGTTACTATGAGTTTAAAGTCATGCCTTTTGGGCTCACAAATGCACACACGAGTTTTCAATCACTCATGAGTGATATCTTTTAACCCTATCTCAGGAAGTTTATTTTAGTTTTCTTTGATGACATCCTAGTGTATAGTCCTGATATGACTTCACATTGTCAACATCTGCATATGGATCTTTCTATTCTGCAAAGTCATTCATTGTTTTTCAAGCATAGTAAATGTTCGTTTGGTCAATCCCAAATATAATATTTAGGTCATGTGATCCGTAGTGATGGTTTAGCAGCAGATCCAACCAAAATTAAATGTATGGTGAACTGGCTTAGACCAACTATTCTTAAAGGTTTACGCGGATTTCTGGGTTTGACAGGGTATTACCGTAAATTTGTTTAGGAATATGGACTAATTTGTCATCCATTCACTTAATTTCTTAAGAAAGGAAGTTTTACTTGGACTGCTACTCAAAAGGATGGTTACTTTTACTACAGTTCTTGTTTTACCGGACTTTACTAAGGAGTTTGATGGAGACAGGTGCTAGTGATTATGAAGTTGGAGCAGTGTTGGTGCAAGAAGGAAGACCAATTTTCTACTTCAGAAAAGGGTTAGATGTCAGGTATAAACTTTATATACATATGAGACGGATTTGTTGGGCATTATACTTGTCGTTACCAAATAGAGACCTTACTTACTGGGTTCTCATTTCAAGACTTTTACTGACCATCAAAGTATATTAAATACTTTACTGAACAGAAGCTTCATAATATGCTCCAAAAAAAATGACTGTCCAAGTTGCTTGGCTTTGACTACACCCTGTACTATAAGAAGGGTTCATATTGTCATTTAGATGAAGCTTTATCACGTGTTACGTGCTCGTCACTGTCAGCAGCTCATCGAAAATGGCTTGAAGAGGTGGTAGGTAGTTATGAAGCCGATTCATTTTTCTCAGATTGGATTCCTAAACTTCTTGTATCTCCTATAAATGCTGATGGTTATACGTACATTATTGAAATTCTCAAGTTGCAGGGTAGGATTTATATTGGCATGATTGGTGATGCTCGAAAAAAAAATCCTTACAATTGTACACTCTTCTGCCATTGTTGGTCATTTAGAGATGCAAGTCAGTTATTAAAGGGAAAATGCTTATTTCCAATGGTTGGGTCTGAAGAGAGATTTGATTCTTTTAATCAAGAACTGTGACATCTGCCGACAACATAAGGTCGAACATTAATTACCTGTAGGGTTACTACAACCACTGTCAGTAATTGACCAGGCATGGAAGCATATAATTAAGTACGGACTTCATCACGGGGTTATCAAAATCTGAGGACACAATGGTGATATCGGTCACTATATATATGTTAATAAACATTCTCACTTTGCAGAATTAAATCACCCATATACAGCTCATCCAGTGGTAAAAAATTTCATCAATACAATTCTTAAGTTATGGCGTCTCCCCTGCAATAATTATTTCTGACAGAGATACAGTTTTCGTGAGTGATTTTTGGCAGGAATTATTATAGACTGTAGATACTTCCCTCCATTTGAGTACGTCCTATCACCTACAAATGGATGGTCAGACAGAACATGTGAATACTTTCTCGGAATCTTATATACGTTGTATGTGCAATTACAGACCATTTATCGAATATTTTATGTATTTTTTTCTTCCGCCTATTTAAGGTTTTATCTTAATTTCTACGGTGTAGATCCTATAAGATTAATTGTACAGTAATTAACCGATACTTTATTTTAGTGTAGATCACTACAGTTCGTGTATACTTCGTGTAGTGTCAGCATCAGTAATTGTACATTTTTTCTTGAACAATTCCAGAAGGACTGACAAAAATAAACATCATATATGCCGATAGAAACACATTTAACTAATGGACCCTGTCCCATCCATGAAAACTAGGAGGGGTAAACATCATATAAACCGATAGAAACAACTTTAACTAATGGATCATGCTCCATCCCTCAAAATTAGACGGAGATGGGGCAGGAAACTCTAAAACTGAGACAACTAACATGGAGCATATCTGGGACAATCAATCTACACTATTGATCATCCCCTCTCTGACCAACTACCAATCCCAATACGAGAGTCATTCCCCCATCCATCCTTTCGATTGTGCCACATATTGTCCCAAATATGGACCAGCTTTGTGTGTCGGTGTGAGTTTTACTTTCTCGGACATCATTTTGGTTTTTCCTTTTGGAAAAGCAGACAGAAAACTTTTGCAAATTTTTTAAGGGCCTGATTATGTTTGGTGGCTCTGCTCATAAGTAATCAGAACCCGTGCCAGAACTTAAAGTCCCCTAAAATTTTCCACCACGAAAACAGAATAAACCCACACAGATAACAATCTCAAAAGAATAAAAAAAGAGTGAATCTCTCTCAACAATGCTGAGAAGAAAACCCAGCAAAATCCAAGTCAGAATCGAAGACAAAGAAGAACTCGAAGAAGCTCGTAAACGCTCTCTCGCCGCTGCTGCCGCCGCCGCTGCAACAGCAACCTCCAGTACCTCCGCAGCTGCCTATCTCAACCAACAATTAGATCGTAACAAAGACCCATCCACCAAATCCCATCGAATTGGTCTTTCTTCATCTTAACAAATGGAAATCGAACTAAAGCTTAAGCTTCCTGATTCAACATCTCATCAGAAACTCTCAGATCTTCTATCTCCATTTCATATCAAAACCCATCTCCAAGACAACATATTCTTTGATGGTCTCAATTCAGAACTCTCATCAAAAAGAGCCGTTCTCAGATTAAGATTCTACAACGACGATTCTCTCTGTGTTGTTTCATTAAAAGCTAAAGCTGTACTTGTTAATGGTGTTAGTCGTGTTGAAGAAGATGAAGAAGAGATTGATCCTGTTATTGGTAGAGCTTGTGTTCTTGAACCATCGAAACTTTTGGGGATTGAAGGTTCTAGGGTTTTGAAAAGAGTGAAAGATGAGTTTTTTATTGGGGATGGTGAGAAAGGGTTTGTTTGTTTAGGTGGGTTTAGAAATGTTAGAGGTGTTTATGACTGGAAGGGATTGAATTTGGAATTGGATGAGACTACTTATGATTTTGGGACTAGTTATGAAATTGAATGTGAGAGTGATGATCCTGAAGGTGTGAAGAAATTGCTTGAACCATTTTTTATGGAGAATGGGATTAGTTATAAGTACTCCGAGGTTTCGAAGTTCGCTGTCTTTCGATCCGGGAAGCTTCCAGAATGAATGAATGAGTGAGTGAGTTTATCATTACAATCTGTTTACTTGCTTGTTTTATGTTCTAGTTTAATCAAGAATTTGACATTATGGTGTTGGCTGAATAATTTGTCTCATATATTGAATTGCATTGCCCTAGACTCAGTAAGCTGTGGATAGGGGTCGATTACATATCTTTCAGTTTCATAGTTATAAGAGTTGGCAAGGTTTGAATGGTTCAGCATGGGAAGGAGACCTTCCTGTCTAATGTGTTTTTAATAGCTTATCGATTACAAAAAGAGATATGTTGGCTTGTATTTTGAAGTTGATTGGTTTGGTAGCTTTGTCTTCAAAATCCGTACTTATATTGTATCTATGTTCCCTTGATTTTGCATATTTTCCATTAGCAACATGAGATTAGGTTCAGAATCACTTTTACAAATGATGTTGTGTCCACCACATTCTGTTGCACATTGGTTTGTTTCTAGTTGTTCTCTTGTGTTACAATCCCCATGGAGTCCCCTTGTTTCAACAATGTTTCCTGTATTATCCACTAAAGTTAGTCCTATCCCAGAAGAGGATGTAGGACTGATCATAGATATTGCAATGTTTGAGGTGTAAGCTAGGAAAATGTCGTTTTCCTTGGGAACTGTTCTGTGCAATTTCTAGTGTTGCGAAGTTCGCTGTCTTTCGATCCAGGAAGCTTCTAGAATGAATGAATAAGTGAGTGTGTTTTCATTACAATGTGTTTACTTGCTTGTTTTATGTTCTAGTTTATTCAAGAATTTGATATTATGGTCTTGTATGGTGTTGGCTGAATAATTTGTGGGGTTTTTTTCTCTCTGAAAAGAGGATGAAATCTCATATATTGAATTGCATTTCCCTAGACTCAGCAAGCTGTGAATAGGGGTTGCTTACACATATGTCAGTTTCATAGTTATAACAGTCCGCAAGGTTTAAATGGTTCAGCATGCAAAAGAGACCTTCCTGTCTAATATGTTTTTAATAGCATATCAATTACAAAAAGAGATATATTGGCTTGTATTTTAAAGTAGATTGGTTTGGTAGCTTTGTTTTCAAAATGTCTACTTATGTTGTATCTATGTTCCCTTGATTTTGCATACTTTCCCATTAGCAACATCGGAGTAGGTTTAGAATCACTTTGGCAAATGATGTTGTGTCCACTGCCTTCTGTTGCGCATCGGAATGCAGTGTCAGCTCCTTTTGTTTCTAGTTACAATCCCCATGGATTCCCCTTGCTTCAATAATGTTTCCTGCATTATCCGTTAAAGTTAGTCCTGTGCCAGAAAAGGATATAGGATTGATCATAGATATTGCAATGCTTAAGGTGTAAGCTAGAAAAGCGTTGTTTCCCTTTGGAATTTTTCTGGCTATTTCTATTATTTCATCAAGAATAAGGTTGTAATGTAGGGTATGTATAGTATTGTATTAGGGTGGTTGACATGTAGGAAGCTGTTAATGAACTGAACAATGCTGTTATCTGTGACAGTCTTTCTAAATGCAGCATTGCATCTGGCTTTCTAAATATGCAAGATGACGATGCTACAGAATTCTGGCCATTTCATAGCATAACCTCCTCTGTCAGGGTCCTCAAATAGTGAGTTTAGCCAATCATGGAAAGATTTGCAGTCATTGAACATATAAGACTTCAAAATTTAGGTGCATCTACACTTAAGTTGTGAAATTGCAATTTAGAAATAAATGATAACTTCAGAGTTAAGATTTGTTTACCTTTGTTGCACAAAGAGGATTTAGTGTTTATGTTTGGAATGTTGGCTGCTATTCTCATGCTATTTGGAAGTATGGAATGTGCAGCTTTTGCATAAAAGTTTCTATGGATGGTGTTACCTTCAATTCAAAACCCAGTCTATGGAAACATTTTCACTAGAGTTAGAATTGTAAAGAGAGTTGACAGTAAAGTTACCCTTTGAAATTTAGATTCCAGTGAGCAATGTCCTCGGTGATGTGTACTGGGATATGGATTTTCTTGATTTTTGCAATTGTTTCTCAGTTCTCTATATTAGTAAAAAGATGACTGTCCTTTGTGATGTTATCAGTTCCAGTAATGGGTTTACTGATAGGAGTCTTGACTCTTGACATCTGGAATCCAGTAGTCATCCCAGATGTTGATGTTCTCTCCACTGCCAATCTTCCAGAAGCAGTTTTCTTTTATTCCCTTGAGTCCAGGTAGTATGCCTTTTTAGATCCAACTCTCTTTGTTTTAGTTTGGTGTTTATGTGCAGAATGTCACTTTTCGGATAGTATCTGGCTTTTAGGATTGTGGCTGGAAGAGAAGTGGGATTTTCTTTAAGTCTCCACCCATCTTAGCAATCATTGCTAAGTTGAAGTTTTGAATGTTTTAAAACCCAGGCCTTTGTTTTTCCATTTCCCGCACAAATAATCTCTTTGAAGATATTACATATCTTTTTCGGTATTTAAAACAATCCATTTGGTATACTCCTAAGGAAGAGGTAACATGTTTTATGTTTCTGCAGCAGTATTAAGCATTTTTCCTTTCCATTTTAGTAATTTAGTGCTCATTTTATCCACCAGGGGTTCGAAACTCTTTAACACCTAGGATATCTTTCACAATATTTTTAATGACATGGTTAGTTCTGGGGCTGAAAAATACATCAGACTTGGCGAGTTTTATCAATTGTCCTGAGTTCCGAAAGAAAGATGAGTTTTTTTTAGTGGGGATGGTGAGAAAGGGTTCATCTGTTTGTTTAGGTGGGTTTTGAATGGAAATGATTGAAATTAGAGTTGGATGAGAATACTCATGATTGGGGAGTAGTTATGAAATTGAATGTGAGAGTGAAGATCCTGAAAGTCTTAGGCAATTGCTTGAACCACTTCTGATTAGTTATTCGTATTCCGAGGTTTCTAAGTTCCCTGTCTTTAGATTGGGGGAGGCTTCCAGAATGAATTCCTTACAATCTGTTATGTCTAGTTTATCTAAAAATTGGATGTGATGGTGTGTTTTTATCTTGGTTCAATAACTGATGGTTAAATTTATGTCTGCTCGCTCGCAATTGAAGAACTTTGTTCTGTTCTGAAATTAGGTTTTGTAAATATATCGATAAAATTGGTTGAATTTTGTTCATGCATCTTTTTGATAATTTTCTGTGTGTTTTATTTGTTGTATCAATTATTAATGAAGCAGTGGAAGCAATAGAGGAAGAACTGGCTTGTGTCCTGCAGAAAGGAATCATTACATTGGAAATGCCAAGTCTACCAAAATGAAGCTTTCATCCTTCCTCCCTATGAACTTGGTATTCCCTTATGAACTTCCGTCACTCTGGCAAGAAAACATTCTTTGCTAAAACGCGTTCTGAGAATTTACTTTCTTTGCTCCATGGTTACAAAAGACAACTGCAGTAGAATACAGACCAATAAGAGAGTGTGAGGCCAGCAATTGGTGCATACCTTACCCCATTGGCAAAGTTCCAAATACTACTGCATGTTCCTCCCTGAGGATGACGCTATCACCCTCATTAGGATGCAAACTTGAAGCCCCTCTTCGTCATATGCCCATTTGTTCCACCCCTGCATACTGCTGAGATATTTGGCTGGATGCGTGGTCCCAAAGATCTAGACAATGAAATTGCCTTTGACATTCAGCATTACCCAACACACTGAGATCAACTTCCAAATGACTATAAAAAAAGGTTTGCACAAGTTGCGCAGGCACCACCACCCATATCTCATTTTCAACCTGCAACCAAAATCCAATTTCTTGGCATCTGAATTAACCTTTACCAAGTCATGTCTAACTAAATAGTACTTTGATTCATAGTATTATCATCCTATAAAAAGAAAAAACCAATTGCTACTAAAGTTGCAGAAAAAGGCGATGTGAAAGGCACAATGAAATTACCAATAATGTGATTTTCATATAGTCAAATTGTTATACGATGGATCCAGCAGCAAAATGCCATGTCCACTGACAAGACGGCCATGGTGCATGTTATTTTCACACATTAGCTAATAATTACTGAAGAAAACAAAGTAATTATGTAATTAATTTATTATTATGTCAAGACACACAATACCTAACTTCTCAGTTCTGTCCTTGTCTTGGTTTATCATCAACCTTGGTTGGGTTTTGATCATTGAAATTTTGGTACTTATACAGTAGAGAGCAAACAATGAAGTACCCAAAGTTAATCACTCCAATCACTACTAATAACCAAAACATATTATCCAACCTTCCTTGATTAATATTATTCGGCAACCATCCGGTAATCCGTTGAACCAGATCAATCATGGCCGTGCTCAAATAAAACCCTACTGCAACTAGCAACGATATCATGGCGGTTGAAGTACTGTGTAATGAAACCGGAAACTCTTGATAATACAAAGCCACTTGGCCTGGAAAATGGAAAGCTTCACCAACACCAACTAAAACTAATGGTATCACCAACCAAAGAGCGGACATGGTTACAGAAGTTGTAGAAGATGTGAGTCCGTCGGACCAAACAATACTCAGACGTTTCCGTTCCACAATGGCCGACGCAGCCATGCTAATGACAGTCAAGACATGACCAACACCTATACGTTGGAGAGGTGTTAGAGGTCGACGTATTAACTTCTGATAAGTCGGCACGAGGAAACGGTCGATAAGAGTGAGGGATATTGCTGTGGCAACTAGAGTGAAAACAAGGAAAGAACCAGCTGGGATCTTGAAGTTATGTGTTCCAATGTGACGATCCATTCTTAAAGCTTGAAGCACTGCTAGACTGCTTTGAATACCTATTGGTGTGCTTAAGAAAAAACTTGAGAACCAAAGTGGGATAATTCTGATCACTGTTTTGAAATCTTCCACTTGTTGTACGGTGCATAGTCTCCATTCTTTTGCTACGGACCCATCTTCATTTGTATCGCCGTCTACTTTCAGTGCTGCACGATTAAGAAATCTGCATAAGACATCATGACAAATAGTTAGCGCTAATCTTATCTTATTATTGACTAAATATGTGATTAGTCCACGTTTATATTGCGCGGGCGCAGCCGCCTACTAGACAAGTTGGTTGGTGGGAACAGCTCTTGAAGTTCATGATGTTGCATCTAAAGCTGGTCTCAATAATGCAACCAAATATGTCCATGTTCATCATCCTCAGTTTTACCTCCATTTCCCTGGCACTCAAAATTGTTTCTGTTACACTCTTCTTGATTTCATGCCTTTGTCTGAAAGCATGTTCACTTTAGGAGCGTATACTTCACTACTTAATATAAAACATATCCACCATTATAAAGAATTATTTATTTATTTTTGGAAATCATTACGTAGAATCATTGCCAACATGCCAATTTTATTTTTCGCGTTTTTTCTTTTTTGCATACCTGAAGCTGGAAGTTGGAGATGAAAGCGATTTCATTGATACACCATCACTAAACCCATGGTAAAATGTTTCTGATGCAGATGAAATTGATAGGTTCCTCTTCAGGATTGTGGCAACAACAACACGAGCTAAGCTTTTGTATGGATTTCCTTGTGTTTTAACTTGACGATAATAGCGTTTACCCGCTAAGAAAGTGACTAATCCAAGGATATTAACAGCAAGACAGATACCAACGCCCCGGTCCCAACCAATATTATCTTGAATATAAACAATACCAACAACTCCTATCATTAGGCCAACATAGAAATTGAAGAAATGCCAATTGAAGAAACATTCTTGATCTTTTGGTTTTTCGAATTGGTCAGCACCCATTGTTGCAACTGTGAAACGCGATCCGCCTAATCCTAATGCGGATAGTGTTATGGACGTGTATAAGACCGCAATCTGTAGAGTTGAGGCTGGTTCACACATCCCTGCTGAAGAACCGGTGACATTCGCTGCACACTGTTGAGGCCTCAAGGAAGGTACCGTCACCGTGAACATGAATAATATTAGTCCCTATTAGATTAACGACAACGGAATGGCAGTATATTAGTGACGTACTTTATGCCAGTTATTAAATACAGGCACACACACAAAAAAAAAAAAATACCATCAAGGAGAATAATGAAGAAACAGCAATAACGGAGAAGTTCCCGAAGAACGAATCTGCGAGGATGGCTCCAAATATAGGCAAGAAACTACTAGTTCCGGCAACAATATTGCCGACTTGAGCAGCCTTAATACTCATGAAGTTGAATTGTCCGATTAGAAACACGGTCAGATTCGCAGACCAACCAGAAGAACCAACTTGTATAGCTAATATAGCCGCTGCATACATATTCATTTTCTCTCACCGGTTACAAATGGAAAAATAGGCAAACGGCAATATGACAGAATAGACAGCAGAGAGATCTAGAGATTGTAATTAGTATACCTGTTATAAAGGGAAAGGTGATCCAACCTCCTCGCTTACGACCGCCATGTGTGGATGATGCTTCGGTGGGTTCTTCATCGTCAAGGATGTGTAGATTGGGTTTATCATTAATATTTTTTGCCATATTTTACCTTGGGTGATAAATTCTTCTGCTTAACTACTGTTTGGTATGAGAAGTTATAAAGGACATAGAAGTAGAAGGAAATATGTTGCATTTTATAGGCATACAGCTAGCTAGTTGCTTCACATGTAATATTAGTGGTCACCAGCAAGCATTGCCTCATCATGGCTGCAATATACACATGCATAAACTGTGTTCATCACTTCAACCAAGTAATGACTAGATACAGTAGGTCTGGCTAGTCAGTCGAGGTCCATTATACCAAGAGAGAAATCAGTTCTAAAATTCTTCCACTGATCGTTCAAAAAGGAATGAAAACGAAGTCCACTAATCTGCGTTGTGAATGAAAGAAGACAGTGAGAGTTGGGAAGACTCAAATAGAAATATCTTATATGCATGTGATTTCACTGCAATTGAACAAGAGGTATGCCAAATAAAAAAAATGAACACAATGATTAGGTTGTTGGGCCCTTCTTAATCTGTCTGGTTCTTATGTAAAAGTATGTTATCTTGTAATCAAACAGGAACAGCTGAAACAAAATTTTCGTTTTCCGAAAACTGATCCATATTTCGAGTGCATTTATGCGCACTGCCCAAAAATTCTTGCTGCAACAAGGAAGTTCTAAAATACTGCTGGTCTAAGAGACCTACTCTTTGCTGATGACTTGTATGCAACCTGCAGAAGGTAAATCCAATCATACTTTTATCATCTTTATCATTTAGCCGGTGTTACTGTCACTGTAATACAATGGTAAAGTTACTGGGTGTTTGGAAATCCTCTACCATTATCATCTATTCCAATGCACCCCCTCCTCTTAACCAATTTCAATCATATTGCTGAGATATTGGTTCTAATGCATCTTGACAATGAAGTTGCCTTTGACAATCAGGAGTCCGAACAAGCAGTCTTTCATCTTTAGAGCAAGGGCTATGGAATGAGTGTGAAAAACACTCATTCACTGCCATAATGAATGAGGGATTAGGTACCGCGGCAAAAAAAAAAAATACACACTAAGCGGCAGATTTTTGAGCCTCCTAGATACATATTATGTTTTTATTTATTTATAAAATATGTACGGGACCCGGTAAAAGAGTTTAAACTAAATTAAAAAACTAAAGATACGCTTAAGAGGTTAAAAATCTGCCGCTTGAAAATTATAACAAACGGCCAATGATCATCCGTTTTCTCTATTTTTTTCTTTAACAAACGGCACATTTTCAACCGTTTTTCTTGGGCGGATGAACATCAGCCGTTCAGTGAAGACTTTCGACACTCACTCGTTTGAATGAGTGTACCAGTGATTCTAGGGGAGTGTGCACCCATCCACTACCCACGGTAGCATCAAATTAGATCAAATAGATTGAGAATCATCACTCCATAACCTTTGCTTTTAGAAGATGGTAGGCCCAAAACACTAAAATCAACTTGATGCAAGGCATACTACAATTCCAGAAGATTCCGCTTAGAGGTTTGGCTTCCATGGTTTCCTAATTTCAGTCTTTCTTATTTTTAGGATTCTTTTAGATTTCCTTTTAGTTTTCTGTTTCCTAGTTTAGTTATTCTTCAAGCCTATATAAAGGCTAGATTAAGTCTTGTAAGAGCTATCTATTACTCAATCAAATTATTAAACACAAAACTTATCTTTCTCTTCTTGCTTGAATTCTCTTCTCTTCTTGCTTATAGCAATCTAGTATTGCTTTCTTTTACCTTGTTCCACATTAGTTGGTATCACCCGCTTAGTTTTAGGTTTTTCATCCTATCACTTGATCCTTTACTTCGCTTCCGCAACACCTTTTCATTCCTTTTAAGTACACAAAAAAAAAAAAAAATGACTGCTCAACCAGTTACTCTAGCAGCAATCGAAGCTCTCATCAAATCTCATACCGAGATTTTGGCAAAAAACATTACTGAAACTCTTGAGAAGTCCATGGAGGAAAAATTAGGGTTAAGAGATAACAAGCTTGAAGCAATGCAGAATCAGCTTTTCAAGGTTGCAAAACACATAAATATAGATTTGGATATGCCTGAGCTTGTAGACTTAGAAGAAAAAACTAAAAACGATACACTTCAGTTTTTACAGAATGATGAAGTACCTACAGATGTATTGCGTACTTTAAACATTAAGAAACCGTATGAAGGGTTCATAGGTCATTCAAAGAAGAAGCTAGTTTCTCCTACACTCGACAGTGATGATGAAGATGAACGTGAGAACGATCTAGAGAAGAATTGGATTGAAGAACGACGTTTAAAAACTGGTCACAACCCTTACAGTTCTTTACCCGAATATAAGCTAAAAGCTGATATTCCCAACTTCTCTGGAAATTTTCGTATTGAAGAACTAACTGATTGGTTCTTTGAGGTAGAAGCTTTTTTTGAATTTATGGAAGTCCCTGAAGATTCTAAGGTCAAACTTGTGACTTACAAGCTCAAAGGAGGAGCTGCAGCCTGGTGGGATAAGATCTGTGGTGATCGTAGAAACGCTAACAAACCGAAAATACGTACCTGGACACGTATGAAAACTTTGATCAGGGATAAGTTCTTACCTAGAGACTTTATGCAGCAACTTTTCATCAAATTGCAGAACATTCAGCAGGGGGCACGCACTGTTGAAGAATATGTGTCAGATTTTTATAATTTGGTGGCACGAAATCAACTCAAAGAATCTGAAGAACAGTTAGTTGCAAGATTCATTGAGGGGATGAATAGATTAATACAAAATGGTATGACTCATTCAGTTTTTACTATGGTCGAAGCGGTGCAGCAAGCTATTAAGATAGAAAATCGCCTTCTTCGTTCTTTTAGGACTTATCCATCCAGACAATGGCGTTATCAAAATAATTCCAGGGGTACCAATTCATCTCAAAACTTTTCTCCAGATACTGTTTTGACTATTCCCAGGTCTCCTTATGATGATGTTAGCCATTCACATCGACAACCTAGCCATATTGTGCCTTATACTCCACCTCTGGCTACACCTATCTTAGCCAATCCAGTTGATCTTCAGCCGGGTCAGCAGTCTCACTATCTGCAACCAACTCCTCCTACTACAGGGAATCGGTTTCATAACAGGCAACAACAATTTCCACCGCAACAGAGAACTACTAATACTTATGCAAAATTTCGTGGAGATAAGTGCAATAAATGCCAGCAATCGGGGCACACGTCTAGTGATTGTCGGAAATTCAATGCTTTGATTGGTGAACCTCAGTTCATTAATGAAGTCACTGGTGCGAAGATGAAGGCTCACCTGGTGATGACGATGAGTTTGTTGGGATGATTCGAAGATGAAGACTCACCTGGTGATGACGATGAGTTTGTTGGGATGATTCGTCCATTATTTCTTACTCAACAATGCAAGTCTCAACGACACAGTATCTTTAAATCCAGATGTTATATTGGGGGTAAAATCTGCAAGATGATAATTGATAGTGGCAGTGTGGATAATTATATTGTTGATCACGTAGTTAAGAAGATTGAACTACCAGTAACTTCTCATCCAGAACCTTACACTGTAGGATGGGTTAATGCCTCTAGCACACAGAAGATTACTCTTCAGTGTTATGTGTCATTCTCTTTTGAGGGTTATGAAGACACAGTTCTATATGATGTCATTAATATGACGGCAACCCATCTTCTTCTTGGCGGACCTTGGCAATACGATCTTCACGCGGTTCACAATGGATTCGAGAATACTTACACTTTTGTTCATAATGGGAAAACCAAGGTTCTTAGTCCATCCAATTCCACTTCAAACTCTTGTGCGCAGACTGATGTTGTCGTAGCCACTGTTATTCGTTCTTTGCACCCACAACATTCTTTACATTCCCATGAAGATTCTAAGCCTATGATTGAGTTTCCTGCAAAGGTGAAGCCCTTATTATTTCAATATAATGTTTTATTCCCAGATGAACTACCAACTGCATTACCTCCTTTACGGAATATTTAACACTGCATCGATTTTATTCCTGGAGCCTCTTTACCAAACCAAGCACACTATCGCTTGAGTCCTGCTGAGCATGAGATATTACAGGGACAGGTAAATGATTTGCTTACAAAGGGTTTGATACGACCTAGCAACAGTCCTTGTGCCAGTCCTGCCTTCTTGGTTAGTAAAAAAGACAATGGATGGAGGATGTGTATCGATTGCAGAGCATTAAATCGCATCACCATTCCTTATAGATTTCCGATCCCGCGTATTGATGATATGATTGATTTACTGTCGGGCTCTATTATTTTTACTAAGTTGGATTTACGCAGTGGTTACCACCAAATACGCATTCGAGGTGGAGATGAGTGGAAAACAGCATTCAAGACACGTGAAGGTTTATATGAATGGATGGTCATGCCATTTGGGTTATCTAATGCACCTAGTACTTTTATGCGACTTATGAATCAGGTTCTCCAACCCTTTCTCAGTAAATTTGTTATTGTCTATTTTGATGACATACTAATTTTTAGTCGCAGTGAGCCAGAACACCTCCAACATCTTTCACAAGTGTTTCAAGTTCTTGCTGACAACTCTTTATATGTTAATTTGAAGAAGTGTACCTTCATGGATTCTTCAGTAACATTTTTGGGATATGTGATTTCTACTGATGGTATTCATGTCGATCCTTCTAAAGTTCAAGCAATTGAAGATTGGCCAGTTCCTACTTCTATTCGTGATGTTCGTAGTTTTCATGGTTTGGCTTCTTTCTATCGAAGATTTGTGAAGAACTTTAGCTCTATTTCTTCACCTTTGACTGACTATCTCAAGAAGGAGAAGTTTGAGTGGACGGAAGCAATGGATAAAAGCTTTATTCTTCTTAAAGAAAAGCTTTGTACGACACCAATTCTTGCACTTCCGAATTTCAACAAGCCTTTTGAAATAGATTGTGATGCATCTGTTGTTGGTATTGGTGCAGTATTATCACAGGAGGGTCATCCAATTGCATATTACAGTGAGAAGAATTCAGATGCACAAAAGAAATGGTCTACATATGAATTAGAGTTATTGGCTCTTGTTCAATCTCTTAAGCAGTGGCATACTTATCTTATACATAGGGAATTTGTTGTCAACACTGACAACCATGCTTTGAAGTTTTTTAATACTTCTGCTAAAGTTAACAGAATGCATGATCGATGGCTTTCCACACTCAACAAATACACTTTCTCCGTGAGACATAAAAGTGGCAAATTGAATCAAGTTGTTGATGCCTTAAGTAGAAGAAGTCATCTATTAACAACAATTCGTAATGAGAGTTATGCATTTGACTATATCAAAGACATTTATCCAGAAGATGAAGATTTTAGCAAACTACGGGATCAATGCAGTTCTCAAACTCATGGGGTTGATGATTTTCTTATACAAGAAGGTTTTCTTTTTAAAGGTAATCGATTATGTATTCCTCAAGGGTCTTTACGTTTACATCTTATGCGAGAATTACATGGCAGTGGTCTTGGTGGTCATTTTGGGAGAGATAAAACCATTGCCCTGATTGAAGAAAGATATTTCTGGCCATCTTTGAAACGTGATGTACAAAAGTTCGTACAAAAATGCATGGTCTGTCAGAGAGCAAAGGGTACAATTCAAAATATCGGGTTGTATACTCCTTTACCAGTTCCTGATGCACCTTGGGTTGATATAAGTATGGATTTTATACTTGGTTTACCTCATACTGCTAGAGGTAATGATTCTGTTATGGTCATAGTTGATCGTTACTCTAAAATGGCTCACTTCGTAGCTTGTAAGAAATCAACTGACGCTTCTAATGTTGCTTCTTTGTTCTTTAAAGAAGTAATAAGATTGCATGGGGTTCCAAATTCTATCACTTCTGACAGAGATACAAAATTTTTGAGTTATTTCTGGAAAAGTTTATGGATGCGCTTAGGCACAGTTTCACAATTCAGCACAACTTCACATCCGCAAACTGATGGACAGACTGAGGTTGTTAATAGATCACTTGGGAATTTGATTAGAGCTAAGTGCCTGGATAATAGTAAGCAGTGGGATGTGCTATTGCCACATATGGAATTCGCTTTCAACACTTCTGTGAATCGTTCTACTGGGAAAACTCCATTTGAGATTGTGTACTCTAAAGTACCTAATCATACTCTTGATTTGGTAGCCTTACCCACCACACAGAGTACAAACACTGCAGCCGACTCTTTTGTAGACAAAGCAACTGAATTACATAATGAAGTAAAATCTAAACTGGAGAAGTCCAATTCTAAATATAAAGAGGATGCTGATAAACACAAGAGGTTTAAAACCTTCAAGGAAGGGGAGCTCATGATGATACATCTAAGAAAAGAGAGATTTCCAGTGGGTACTTATAACAAAACCAAGATGAAGAAATATGGTCCTTTCAAGGTTTTAAAGAAGATCAATGATAATGCTTATGTTATTGATCTACCAAATGATTGGAATATCTCCAACAAATTTAATGTTCAAGAGATTTTTACGTTTCATGGTGACAATGAACTTCTGGTTTGTTTGGACAACTCGAGGACGAGCTTTACTCTAGAAGGGGAGACTGACGCAGGGCATACTACAATTCCAGAAGATTCCGCTTAGAGGTTTGGCTTCCATGGTTTCCTAGTTTAAGTCTTTCTTATTTTTAGGATTCTTTTAGATTTCCTTTTAGTTTTCTGTTTCCTAGTTTAGTTATTCTTCAAGCCTATATAAAGGCTAGATTAAGTCTTGTAAGAGCTATCTATTACTCAATCAAATTATTAAACACAAAACTTATCTTTCTCTTCTTGCTTGAATTCTCTTCTCTTCTCTTCTTGCTTATAGCAATCTAGTATTGCTTTCTTTTACCTTGTTCCACATTACAACTCCCACCCAACCGATTGACGACTTGCACGAGTTGAATAGGCACCACGTATTCATTATTCATGGCTAAGTATTTGATTATCCTGAGTTATAACATTTTACTATTATAACTCTTTTATCTATTTGTTTTTGAAAATTTATACCAAAAAACAAAGGTATAATAATACTTTGCTATTATCTGGAAAAAATAGAAAAAAAAAAAGACAATCACAATATAGGTGTATTTTGCTATTATGGCATTTTTATTTTTATTTTTCAGAAATTTATAGCCAAAAACTCAGGTATAAAATTGACTGTGCAATCAGCCAAAAAATGAGTTATAATAATACTTTACTATTTTCTAAAAAAAAAAAGAAATCATAATAGTAAAATATTACACTTCGGTTTGTGGGTGACTGTAAAGAATTTAACTATACAATCACCCAGAAACAGAGGTGTATTTTCCTATTATGACATTTTTCTTTTTTATTTTCAAAAATTTATACCCAAAAACTCAGGTATAAAATTGACTGTGCAATCAACCAAAATATGAGTTATAATATTACTTTGCTATTTTCTAAAAAATTAAAAAAAAAAAGGCAACCATAATAGTAAAATATTACACTTCTATTTGTGGGTGACTGTAAAGAATCTAACTATACAATCACCTAGAAACAGAGGTGTATTTTTCTATTATGACACTTTTCTCTTTTTATTTTCAGAAATTTATATCCAAAAACTCAGGTATAAAATTGACCGTGCAATCAACCAAAAATAAAGTTAAGTTATAATAATACTTTGATATTATCTAAAAAATAAAAGAAGGAAAAGGCAATCATAATAGTAAAATATTACACTTCAGTTTGTGGGTGACTGTAAAAAAATCTAACTATACAATCACCCAGAATCAGAGGTGTATTTTGCTATTATGACACTTTTCTCTTTTTATTTTCAGAAATTTATACCCAAAAACCCAGGTATAAAATTGACTGTGCAATCAACCAAAAACAGAATTGTATTATAATAATACTTTAATATTATCTGAAAAGTAAAAAAAGAAAAAGGCAATCATAATAGTAAAATATTACACTTCAGTTTGTGGGTGACTGTAAAGAATCTAACTATACAATCACCCAGAAACAGAGGTGTATTTTACTATTATGACACTTTTCTCTTTTTATTTTCAGAAATTTATACCCAAAAACTCAAGTATAAAAATGACTGTGCAATCAACCAAAAACAGAGTTATAATAATACTTTGTTATTATCTGAAAAATAAAAAAAGAAAAAGGTAGTAATGTTAGAGCATTTCTCTGTCGAACTCGCATGCGTTGTTATCTCAAGCATGTTTGTCAATGTTAGTGATCAAAACTATAAGTCTTGATTTCTAGTCTACTATAGCTAAGTCTCGGACTAGGATAGAAAGTATAGTTGTGCTCAAGGACTTCATGGCGATTCATCATACAAGAAGAAGAATTACTCAAGGAACCGGTGGAACTTCTCGACAAAAAGGTATGTCAAGACTTGAACTTATCTGTCACTCAAAATTCTATCTACTATATCTCCTACTTCTTGAGACAAAAAGTCGTATACTGTATATAGACTTAGAATATACACATTTGGTATTTCGAGTCGAGTATACCTCGCCTATATATATATCTCGAAAATGTGTTGGTAAGCGTTTCGCTTCGACCATGTTTATCTTTACCTAGTGGTGTAAGTCATGATATGTTTCAATCACTTTGAAAATTTCCTTGACGACAAATGGTGTAACAAATATATAACGTCCTATAAGAATGTTTCAATGGTTGGAATGAGAGTTCAGATTACATAACCAATGATGGACATAAGTATTGTTGTGGAAACACATATGTGCATAAGTCTTATCCCTTGAACCAAAGTTTGCGAACTTTGTTTATCAAGAGAAACCGGAAGAATGGATTATTTCCAAGTCCGCGAACTTCCGAACTTCTCATCCCGAAAAATTCTGCTGGAGTTAACAAACTTGTTGCGTGAGTACCAGTCTGCGAACCCAGTCCGCGAACCGGCGGAAAGTCTTTGCCGAGATTTTCTGCTGGAGTTTGTAAACTCTGCCCGGTTGCTTAAGTTCACGAACCTAGAGTGCGAACTTAAGAAGGTTATATATCTGAAGATGATTTGTGAACTTCAACTTATGAAGACTAAGGAATGCAATTTGCAAACCGTGGCTATAAATTCATGAACCGATTCGAGTGAATTAAAACATCTTTTCTTCAATTGTGTCTTGTGTAGTACATAAGATTTCCTTGCAATTGAGCAACTCTCTAACTAGTTCATTTGAGTCATTTGAACTAGTTATGGTGAAGAAGAATATGGTTGGTATGAAATGCTCATATGGGTAACCTTTTGGTTAACTATTGTTGAACCAACAATGTACACATTTGGGTACGGTTAACAAACCTAAAGAGTGCATTTAATTTGTGTATAACAAGCTAAGTTTTCGATCTAACGGTTGAGAAATATTAGCTTGAATCTAAATCAGGTACTCATCTAACGGTGGATATTGTTTGCTTTGTGATCAAGGCGAAACCCTGATTTGAAAAACTATATAAGGGGACATCTAGCAACTCTGCAAAACTAATCCCCACACTTGACGTGTGATACTAGTTTGCGTCCTAGAGTCGTGTCTCCTTTAACCATTTGGTTTTCTTCTTATAAAACCAGGTTAACGACTTAAAGACTTCATTGGGATTGTGAAGCCAGACCGATACTACTTTTATCGTAGTTGCGTGATTTGATCTTGCATCTTCTACCGTACGAGTACAATCAGATTGATTGTCTTGAGATTAATATCTCTGATAGGAAAGATATAAAAAGTAGTCACAAACATCTTCGTCTCATTGTTTGTGATTCGCAACATCTTGTTTCGGTACCATACGATTAAGATTTTTGTGAGGTTATTGATTTATCTAGGCTTTTCTTCGGGAATATAAGACCGGATTTTCAATTGGTTCATGTTCACCTTGATTATTATCAAAAGACGGAACAAAAAATTTAGGGTTTTTCTGTGGGAGACAGATTGATCCTCTGATAGACTTGTCTGTGTGAGACAGATTTGTTTATTGTCAAAGCCTGCGATTTTGGGTCGTAGCAACTCTTAGTTTTGGGTAAGATCAGCTAAGGGAATCAAGTGCACAGTATCCTGCTGGGATCAGAGGCGTAGGGAGTACAACTGTACCTTGGATCAGTGGGAGACTGATTGGGGTTCAACTACAGTCCAGTATGAAGTTAGCTTGGAGTAGGCTAGTGTCTGTAGCGGCTTAATACAGTGTGTGTTCAATCTGGACTAGGTCCCGTGGTTTTTCTGCATTTGCGGTTTCCTCGTTAACAAAATTTCTGGTGTCTGTGTTATTTCAGTTTCCGCATTATATTGTTTTATATTTATAATTGAAATAATACAGGTTGTGCGTTAGATTATCAATTAGAGTAATCCAACCTTTGGTTATTGATTGTCATTGATTGATCCTTGGATATTGGTCTTTGGTACCATCCAATTTATTCCTTGTGTTTTATTAAAGACTCGTTGATTTCTATTAGCTCGAGTAAATCAAAACAAGAGAGAGATATTAAATCCTTGAGATACTTTTACCTAGATTGAGTCTGACTGTCTAGTTGATTCTCTAGAAAGTATTTCGGAGTTTGTCCATACAGATTGTTAAGAGAAATATTGGGTGGTGTTGTTAGACCCCCGCTTTTTCAATTGGTATCAGAGCAGGAAAACACCGTAAACCTGATAAGTTTGTGTTTGTTCGTTCCTTATAAATTGTCCTATGGGAAATTTCTTTGGAAAACTTGCTCTTGGCATCTGTAACGCACGCCAGAAATCCTTAAAGATTGTTCAAAAATTATTATGGATAAAATCTCTGGTTTCTCATGATAATCTTACTTCATATGAAATGGGAGATTTAGATGTTAAGAATCAATCAGAAGGAAAAAATAAAAAGAAGGAAAGATTGAGAAAATACTCAATACGCTCAAGGATATGGAACCTCACTAGATTAACTCTTGATCTCTTTGAGGAATACTATCGTAACGGATCAATTGATAAAGATCTGTTCAAAGCGTTCGAAGGAGTTTTTAAATTCTTAGAAAGACTTAAATCTGTTAAGTCTAAGAATCATTCCGAAAAGGGTTCTGTATGTGTTAAATATGTTAATAGTGTGCAACCCAGAAATCGTAGGTATCCTTCTTCTAGCCAGAACAAACGAAGGATAGAAAGATCTACCTGCCCTGACTATCATCATTACTTTCATTATACTACAAGGACTGTTCATACATATCAACTAGAAATGTCGCATGAGAATTCCTTTGCGCATTATGCCTCTTGGTAACAAGGCTGGCATTTCCCCATTTGTATATATCTTGGAATGGGGCATGAAATGGTTTGAGTTGTGTACAGTTTTGTTATTCGTTGTTTAGCTTTCTATTGCATCCGTTGTTGTTCACATGTGTGTTGTCGCTGAATGCATAACCTTTAATGTGCACATGGCTAAGAAAATCCCATCTTTCTTATGTCGGTCGCGGTTCATAAACGGGTCCAAGCCCATGTGTGGTCTTCTAAAGAAGAAGTTTGCGCACCCTAGTCTTCTTCTTTACCCGTCCGCGTATGTGAACCTAGGGTTTTGTGTATTTCCTCCATTAAAGCCTCCTTGGATAAATTGAAAGAAAGGGTTTTCAAATCTCACTCCAAGTAAGCAAAATCCTCTTGCTCCTTTCAATTTCTTAGACCTATGATGAATTCTAAAGGGACGAAAAGGAGTTTTAAGAACTCAAAATCCTCTAGCTTGAATCCTCCTTGTGACCAAAACTCTCTTAGAATTAGGTTTGTGGATGATTCTTGTGCTAGAATATTTGATAAGATTGCTTCAAAAGGTTTCATTCTAGAAAAGAGGTTGGAGTTCTCTACTGGGCATGAAGAGGATTTTGTATGCTTTACAAAATTCAAGCTTGGAAATATCTTTGATGGTCTTGGTCAAGGATTTGATTCTCTTACAAGGATTTTCTATGCCAATATTCATGATATTGATTACAAGAAGATGGAATTCAAATGCATGATTGGTAGAGAGAGGATCCTTGTTGATAGAGAATTAATTTCAAGGATTACCAAAATCCCGTTGGGGAGCGTACATCTCCCTAGACCATGTGATGAACTTCCATCCTGTGATGATATCTCGGTTGGGTTTTGTGGCAAGAAGGTCGTATGGAGTCAAGGAAAGTTCCCTACTAATGATCTTAGTATTGCTTTGATGGCTTTTGGAAAACTTGGTATGCCCAATCTTTGTCCCTCCACAATTAAAAATTCTTGGTGGAGTCACGAGTTTGCAGAATTGGTCTATTTCCTTGATTCGGGTATTCCAAGTCTCGATATTTATGGTTTCATTATCTTTCAAATGATTTCGATGACTTCACCCGTCAAAATATTGGGTTACTCTTGCTTGATTAGTCAAATTTTCCATGATAGTGGATGTGATTCAATTGGCAACTCTCTTGGGGTCCCCAAACCGGTTCGTCCGTGTACCTTTAGACGCATAAGGGAAAATGCTTGCAAGTGACAAAGAATTGCTTATTTTGATTTTAGCGACCCTAATACCATAATCCTTCTTCAAAAAAATTCATAAAGGTGTATGTAAGGTTGATTTAAGAGTAAAGTGTGTTCAAGAACAATTGTCCTTGGTTGCAACAAAGTTTCCCGATCTCAAGGAAGATTTGAACGCAATTCAAGCATCTTGGAGTATCTCTGATGAGGAAGAAGATGAGTAATTCGTGTTCTTATTGTTTCCTAGTAAGTCTTATTTTTGGTTTAGTTGGAAGAATAACTAGTGAATAGCAATGATTGTGACTACACATAGCTATTATTTTTCATCTTCTTGTTTTTTTTAGGTTTCTTGGTTTAAATTCTAAAAATATTTGGAGGATGATGGTTTGCAGTATTTAATCTTTATGATTTGTTATATTGCAATTTGTTATGGGATATTGGTGTTTACGTCGGTGAACTATGTTGTCCCATATTTTGTCAAAAGTAAAGTCGTTCATGACCGGTATTCATGTATTGATTTAAGGATGAATGGACTTTTGACATATACAAAAGTTAAGCCTATATTGTCAATTCTTTGATGGAAGATAGGTTAAAATCTTTTGTGTTCAAGGATTATTGTTTATTATATATCGTTATGCAAATAGCGATAGAAAATAGAATGAATCCTTGTGTATTCCACAGTATTGATCTTCACTGATCCATATTTTATGTAATACTGTGAGGCTCCGTAATGTGTCTTATGTTGAGCACGATACAACCAAGTTGATTAATTTTTGATTAGCTTTGTTGGTTGTTCCGTAAGGTACTTTATGTTGAGCATTCTTGAACTAAATTAATCATCTTGTTTGGTTATTTAGTTATTGCTTCATAAGTATTTTTATGTCGAGCAAAACAAATGACAATTAAATTGATTACTTTTGTAGTTAGTTTGGTTGTGTATTCCGATTAGATTAATTATGGGTTCTCTTGTAATTAATCTAGTTGAGTATTTTCATACTCCGTAAGATTCCTCTTATGTTGAGTATATGAACGACTATCCTATTCATTTCTAAGGTTATGTTAGTCGTATGCTCCGTAAGTTCTCTTATGTCGAGCATAATCAATTAAGTTGATCACTTGTGTGTTTCATTTGATTGCGTATTCCGATTAAATTAATCACGAGTTTACTTGTGATTGATTTTTGAATATAGAAAATCATTCTTATGGTTTTTGGTGTCCAATGAAAATCCTTCTTTTCTTTTGAAATTAAGGTCACTCTTGTTGTTCCCTTAGGAATGACATCAAATGGGGGAGAGTTCTTTTGAACTTGTACTTAATGGTCATATCTTGAGGGGTGTGCGGATGTGGAATTTTAAAGGGGTTATCTTGTATCTTTAAACTCCTTGATGAATGCTATTAGCTTCGGCTATATGATTGCATCTAAATTAGATGGTATGTATTTTCTATTAGTCATGAAATGTCTCTTATGGAAATTTCATTATGATCTCGTTCTTGTACCTTTGCCAATTTTATTGACAAAAAGGGGGAGAATTAATATGTAGTTCACACTACAAATACATATGGTTTTCGGATCATTGTGTAAGGGGGAGTGGTTTCCATGTGAGATGAAGTATTGACTAAGGGGGAGTGATACATATCACCATAGTATTATTGTTGAATTTGTGATACAATTGGACTTTGACACTGTGTAATAATACTATAACACTGTATAACAATGATCGAGACCGATGCTTTCTCATTGGTATAGCTACGGATTTTCAACAACGGTGATGCTAAACTTACAACCTTTGGGATCATTGGAGTACTTGGAAGTGACGAAGATTTCGAGGAGTGTTGAAGATTAGACATGTGAAATAGGATCTACTAAAGTTTCTTTATCTTTTTTTTATTCCATATGTATTGATAGTTTTGTCACTAAAATTGACAAAGTGGGATATTTTTAGAGCATTGCTCGGTCGAACTCGCATGCATTGCTATCACAAGCATGTTTGTCAATGTTAGTGATCAAAATTATAAGTCTTGATTTCTAGTCTACTATAGCTAAGTCTCGGACTAGGATAGAAAGTGTAGTTGTGCTCAAGGACTTCATGGAGATTCATCATACAAGAAGAAGAACTACTCAAGGAACCGGTGTAACTTCTCGACAAAAAGGAATGTGAAGACTTGAACTTATCTGTCACTCAAAATTCTATCTACTCTATCTCCTACTTCTTGGGACAAAAAGTCGTATGCTATATATAGACTTAGATTATACACATTTGGTATTTCGAGCCGAGTATACCTCGCCTATCTATATCTCGAAATATGTGTTGGTAAGCGTTTCGCTTCGACCATGTTTATCTTTACCTAGTGACGTAAGTCATGATATGTTTCAATCACTTTGAAAATTTCCTTGACGAGAAATGGTGTAACAACTATATAACGTCCTATAAGAATGTTTCAATGGTTGGAATGATAGTTTAGATTACATAACCAATGATGGACATAAATATTGTTGTGGAAACACATATGTGCATAAGTCCTATCCCTTGAACCAAAGTTTCCGAACTTTGTTGATCAAGAGAAACCGGAAGAATGGCTTGTTGCCAAGTCCGCGAACTCATTCCACGAAATGCCGAACTTCTCATCCCGAGAAATTCTGCTGGAGTTGGCAAACTTGTTGCGTGAGTACCAGTCCGCGAACCGGCGGAAAGTCTTTGCCGAGATTTTCTGCTGGAGTTTGTGAACTCTGCCCGGTTGCTTAAGTCCGCGAACCTAGTGTGCGAAATTAAGAAGGTTATATATCTGAAGATGATTTCTGAACTTAAATTTATAAAGACTAAGGAATGAAATTTGCAAACCGTGGCTATAAAGTTCATGAACTGAATCGAGTGAATCAAATCATCTTTGCTTCAATTGTGTCTTGTGTAGTACATAAGATTTCCTTGCAATTGAACAACTCTCTAACTAGTTCATTTGAGTCATTTGAGCTAGTTATGGTGAAGAAGAATATGGTTGGTATGAAATGCTCATATGGGTAACCTTTTGGTTAACTATTGTTGAACCAACAATGTACACGTTTGGGTACGGTTAACAAACCTAGAAGAGTGCATTTCATTTGTGTATAACAAGCTAAGTTTTCGATCTAACGGTTGAGAAATATTAGCTTGAATCTAAATCATGTTTTCATCTAACGGTGGATATTTTTTGCTTTATGACCAAGGCGAAACCCTGATTCGAAAGACTATATAAGGGGACATCTAGCAACTCTGCAAAACTAATCCGCACACTTCATGTGTGATACTAGTTTGTGTTCTAGAGTCGTGTCTCCTTTAACATTTGATTTTCTTATTCTAAAACCAGGTTAACGACTTAAAGACTTCATTGGGATTGTGAAGCCAGACCGATACTACTTTTATCGTAGTTGTGTGATCTGATCTTGCGTCTTCTAATGTACGAGTACAATCAGATTGATTGTCTTGAGATTAATATCTCCGATAGGAAAGATATAAAAAGTAGTCACAAACATCTTCGTCTCATTGTTTGTGATTCCGCAACATCTGGTTTCGCTACTACGATTAAGATTGTTGTGAGGTGATTGATTATCTAGGCTGTTCTTCGGGAATATAAGACCGTATTATCAATTGGTTCCTGTTCACCTTGATTATTATCAAAAGACGGAACAAAAACTTTAGGGTTTTTCTGTGGGAGACATATTGATCCTCTGATAGACTTGTCTGTGTGAGACAGATTTGTTTATTGTCAAAGCCTGCGATTTTGGGTCGTATAAACTCTTAGTTGTGGGTGGGATCAGCTAAGGGAATAAAGTACGCAGTATCCTGCTGGGATCAGAGGCGTAGGGAGTACAACTGTACCTTGGATCAGTGGGAGACTGATTGGGGTTCAACTACAGTCCATTCCGAAGTTATCTTGGAGTAGGATAGTGTATGTAGCTGCTTAATACAATGTGTGTTCAATCTGGACCAGGTCCCGAGGTTTTTATGAATTTGCGGTTTTCTCGTTAACAAAATTTCTGGTGTCTGTGTTATTTCAGTTTCCGCATTATATTGTTTTATCTTTATAATTGTAATCCAACCTTTGTTTGTTGATTTTCAATGATTGATCCTTGGATATTGGTATTTGGTACCGCCCAAGTTATTCCTTGTGTTTGATTAAAGACTCGTTGATTTCTATTAGCTCGAGTAAATCAAAACAAGAGAGAGATATTAACTCCTTGATATACTTTTACCTAGATTGAGTCTGACTGTCTAGTTGATTCTTTAGAAAGTATTTCGGAGTTAATCCATACAGATTGCTAAGCGAAATATTGGGTGGTGTTGTTAGACCTTTTTCAAGTAACATATTACACTTCAGTTTGTGGGTCACTGTAAAGAATCCAACTATACAATCACCCAGAAACAGAGGTGTATTTTGCTATTATGACACTTTTATCTTTTTATTTTCAGAAATTTATACCCAAAAACTCAGGTATAAAATTGATTGTGCAATACTTTGATATTATCTGAAAAATAAAAAAAAGAAAAAAGAAAATGGCAATCATAATAGTAAAATATTACACTTCAGTTTGTGGGTGACTGTAAAGAATTTAACTATACAATCACCCAGAAACAGAGGTGTATTTTGTTATTATGACACTTTTCTCTTTTTATTTTCAGAACTACATCTTTTCCATCTCTTGTGGAAGGGATGAAAACAAGACTGCTGAAATGGAATGGCAAATTTCCGAATCAATCGGGGAGATCTGTGATGGTAAAGCATGTCTTAAATGCTTTGCCATCACACCAAATGGGAGTATTCAAAATACCAAAAGCAACTATACAAGAAATGGACAAAGTTCAAAGACGATTTTGGTGGAATAAGAAAGATGGAAAGGGAGTTTACTTAACCTCATGGGATAGGGTTAATCGACAAAAAGAATTTGGTGGGATGGGATTCAGGGATTTAGAGTGTTTTAACAAGGCACTTTTGGATAAGTCAGTATGGAGGTTGTGTCATAACTCTCAGCAACCATGGGATAAGGATTTGAAGGCAAAAAAATTTCCGGATACTTCAGTTCTACGTTGAACAAAAAAGAAGAACTCAACTTGGGCTTGGAAAAGTATTCAAGGTAAAGTTAGTTTTGTCCAAAAATACAGCTTTTGGCCCCTAGGTAATGGAAAGAATATCATTACATGGATGGATAATTGGATCATGGGGAAAATGAACCACAAGTTTCCATTACAGACTTCGACATGGTAGTGAACTTCAGCAATGTAGGTGATTTGATTGACCAGGATACCAAGTCGTGGAAAGTTTCAGTAATTCAACAGTTGTTCTCTCCAGAAGATGCTAATCTTATTCTACAAATGAGAATATCAGCTAACTCTAAAGATAAATTGGTGTGGTCCCTGACTAGAAATGGACATTTCATTGTAAAATCTGCATTCATAAATCTATTGGAGATAAAAACAAACTCAGCATATGTGTATGATCGGAATATGGCAGCACTGTGGAAGCAGCTATGGAGTTTGAAACACTGCCAAGAATCAAGACCTTCCTATGGAAATGCATTAATGATTTAATCCCCTCAAGTGAGCGCATGGACAGAGTTACACAGTTCAGTGGAGAGTATTGTAGCGTATGTCATCAGGCAGTTGAGAAAACTAAACATATTTTATGGGACTGTTCATTTGTCAGAGCTGTATGGACCTCCATCCCTGGATATAGAAGAAGTACGGAGAATTCTGATATAACTGTAGACAGATGGGTGACAAGATGGTTCTCAAATGATTTCACCAGACTAGATAATAATTGGGTGATAAAGATGGCAAATACAAGTTGGGAAATATGGAAAGAGCGTTGTAGAAGTGTTTTTGATAGAAAAAAACCAAACCTAGTTGAAGTCATTCGTAGTATTCAACATTTGAATAGTATGACAGGCTCATGTATGAGAAAGTCACCTAAAAGTAGCAACAACAATAGAGCCAGTAACACATTGCAGGACAAATGGATACCCCCCTAGTGCTCTGACTTACTCATTATGTTGTGATGCTTCTATTGAAACTGTTTTAACTGAAAATCATACAGGAATTGGACTAATACTCCGTAATTCTGCAGGTGAATTCGAACAAGGGCGTTGCATCCTGAACGTGGACGCCTAGATGCAGAACATGCCGAACTGGAGGGACTGATGCAAGCTATATTATGGGCAGAGGAACTCAATTTACAACAAGTTTGTTTTGAACTTGATGCTCAGAATGTGGTTGCAGCAGCTAACGGGATGTACCATAAAGTCAGATGGGAATCGCAAGCTTTAGCTCTTGATAGCATTAGTTTTTTCAACATGCACCCTTTATGGACTTGCAAATCTCTCCGTAGAAAATTTAATAAACCGGCTGACAAGCTGGCTAAGCACTCTCGTTTGTTTCAAGTCAGTAATAGTTGGATGCAATATCCACCAAAGTTTATCGTGGAAGCTATATATGCTGACATGAATGGTGTAATCATTTCAACAATCTAATAAAATTTATCTCTTCTGTATCAACAAAAAAAATCAGAAATTTATACCCAAAAACTCAGGTATAAAATTGGAACGCGCGATTGGGGGATATCAAAACTAATTGGGGGATATGGCTACATGACAAAATAAGGATTCAAATATCAAATCTGGGTCACCCCTTATGTAATTATTTTTTTAATTCCTAATCTATCCCTCACTAATCAGGTTTAGTGGTTAATAATAATTAGTAAAATCTTAAGTATTTGGGGGATAGATTAGTGTGTATTTTTATTTGAATTTGTGTGAGGGAGGTGAGAGTAGAAGGAGGGAAAAATATTTTTGGGTGGAATTTTTTTTGTGAAAATGGAAGATGATTGTGAGGAGAGAATTGCAGCTGCTGAATCTTTAGCTCAACTACAACAACAATCATATATTCAATCTTCGGTTAATGATAACAACTCACAATTGGAATTATATGATGAACCGAAACCCTTGGATCATGATTTTCGTGAGCATCAAGTGTTTTTTGAAGAACCAACCCAAGAAAGTAAACATGTTCAACATACAAGCAACCCCAACACACAGGTAATGCTGCTAAGGGTCGAAAATTTGTTGTTTTTTTTTTTGAAACCGCCATTTTTTCTCTGAAAAAGCTTGGTGCCGGCAATACCCGTAGTATGAATACCACGCCGGCACCACCAGAACCGGCACAGTATTCATATTATTTCCATGTCGGCAATAGATTTCCCCAATTCTGAAACAATTTCCGGCATGGTCTTCAACCAAAAAAACCATGCCGGCGCGAATTTAACTTTTTATCTACCACCGAATATTCCATGGAATATCCAAACCGGCATGGTTCCCTCCTAACTTTCCATGCCGGTACCACCAATAAAACATCCAGGAGTTAGAGAGTTTTGAACTTAAATACCGGCGTCTTATACAAATTATCGAGCACGCCGGAACCTATTACCGGCGTGGTAAAAAAATTACGGACCAAGCCGGCACGAGATACCGGCTTGGAATATTTCATATCTAGAATGCCGGTACCACTATAAAAACATCCAAAAGTTAGTCACTTTGGTACCGGCGTTGTTTTAGAAGTATCTGGAATGCCGGCTACGGTTTCCGGCGTCTGACCTTGTGTAAAGAGAATGCCGGTATTACCAATTCCGGCATCGATGTTCAAGAAAATACAATGTCGGTACTGTTTAAAATTAGGTGCTCTTTTTCAAGTGCATTTCCAGAAAGCCGGAACATTTTTCGAGATTGCCGGCACTAATTTCCGGCTTAGGTTGTTTTTGCCGAACTGCCGTCGAGCATGCCGGAAATAGTACCCGGCATAGTACTTTATTTATTTTTTGAACTAATTCAATTTTATTTTCATTCATTCCTTAGATTGTGACATACATTGATCCAACAAATTCCAAACCGCTTGGTCCGGATACATCCGAATACTATAAAATGCCTCCGGTATGTTAACAAACAATACTTTTCACCTAGTTTTTAGAACTTTATGTGGGGATTGCTTGTAATGAATCTTATAATATTCCATTGTTGTCCTTATGCAGGGAATAAAATCTCCATAGGAAGCGATTGCTTGGGAAAAAGAGACGGCTCTTAAGAACATGTGTGTGTTGGTGAGGAATACCCAACGTTCAAATAATCATTTTGAGATGGTTTGCAAGAGAAGTGGGCAATACAAGGAGAATAATATCCATAAGAGAAAGGGTTATGTATATCCAAAGAAGACCAATAGAGTATACAAGACTCATGCGAGGAAGGATAATTACCCCTTCAAGCTTGTATTCTATTTAAGATACAAAGAAAAGGAATGGGATTGTGCGGTGTGGTTTGGCCGTCATAACCACCGGGATCCGAAAGATTTTGTTGGTCACTCCTAGTTGCGAAGCTAAAGCCTCATGAATTCGAGGATGTAAAGATAATGACCAAAGCATGTATGAAACCAAGAGTGATTCTCAGAGGCTTCAAGGAAAAGGATGATCAAAACGTTTCTTCCCTAAGTACAATCTATAGCGCACAAGCAACCATTAGAAGGGTGGAATGGGAAGGTATGACCGTTATGAAGAATTTGAAAAGATAGTTTGGGATCACAACTACACGCGTATCATTAAAAGAGGACCGTTAAGGAAAGACTAGATTTTTTAACAAACCATACGTAAAGTTAAGATGTTCCAAACCGAAAACAATGAAACAAAGATGTTCAAAGTTTAGCAAAACACACAAACAAACATAAACTGACGATAGATTGTTCGAAGACATAACTAATACTATAAAAGAAACATTAACAAACATCTTAGATCACTCGGTCTTTGGATTCTTGTGAACCCTCTTCTTCGTTTCCTTCCACAAGTCCTTTGCATTTGGTTCTTCAATTTTGTTTATCTTTTCATCAATTGTCTTCATTTCTGCCGGGGTCAGCACCTCTCCTTTCTTGTTCTTGCATTTAAACCAGTTTCCCGATTTTCCTAGCCGCCAACGTTGTTGTCATATTATTCCATTAGTATGTTAACTTTTATAAGTTTATAGATATACATTCTAATAACAGGAAGTGCACCAAAATTACGTACCACCAAGGTGAGGGTCTTTTGAAATACGGGTACAGTAAGTTTTTCAGCACTTGTGGAGGCACTGTTTTAGTGGTCGTGCGTACAATATAAGGATGGGAGTACCTCAGATGACCTCTGAGGAAGCTTGGTTCCGAATCGTAACCGTATTCCTCCAATTCCCAACCAACCCTATCCAGAACTAGTTGTTGTTCTTCCCTTTCATTCCAATGTACAAGAAGAGGAGCTGGTTTGTAAACTACCAGCGTATGATGTTCATCTGATAGACATTGAGGAAAGTCATGAGAGAATTTGGCATCAGATTTACCCGTAAGTTTTTTCTGTTTGTACCCAAGTTGGCGCATCACACGGCGAGAGTTATGCATAACAAATCCTTTTGGATGAAACAATGGTCCATTGTAAAATGCTACATTGTCATGCCTTGCAAAGTGAACTCCTCTTTCGTTCTTATATGGGTCAAACACTACTTCTTCGACGGCGATAGATTCCAAAGCCTCTCTCATGGAGAGTAACCGAGTTCTGTTATTGGGCTTCGGTCTATTATCGAAAAAGTATTTCTTAGCTACAGGAATGTATGGTGCCAAACCATACATTGTAGAGTCCAAATATTTGTAGTCCTTGAACAATGTTGGGAAGTGTTCATAAGCCCACACCTACGCAAATGAAAGATCGTTCCAATGAAATGTATAAGAAAAGAACTAATTGGAAAACAAAATAACTAGTTCACAGCACCTGTAATACAGTGAAATTCCCATTAAATTGACAGGCAGTCTCCTTAGAAAATCTACGCATCTCCGCCAATAAATGTGCCAAGAAAGAAGTGCCCCATGAATACTCATGAACCTCCTCCAAGGGATCCAAGTATTGTAAGTTGTTCACATGCACCCTGTTACCATTAGAGTCAGAGAATATTGTGATGCCCAAGAGGAACAACAGATAAGCAGCGATAGTTTGCTGAATTTGTTCGGCATTCAATTCCTTGTCAATCGTATTCCCAAACAGCTCTCTGAGCTTGACGACTTTAATATTCTTTGTCATGGTTTTCTTTGACACGTACACATTTTCTTTTGTCGTTTCCTAGTCCCAACCAAACAACTTTGTAGTCAGCTCATAGATCTTGGACCATTCTAGGGTCTTACCGTCATCTTATTTCTTAACGGCTTTTCCAACGATCTCTAGACCTAATATTCTTTGGACATCTTCAGGGATAATGGTCATCTCGCCAAAAGGGAAATGCATGGTATCAGTTGAAGTAAAAAACCTCTCCAAGAAGCAATTTGCCGTCACTTGATCAGTGACCACATAATTTTCTACCGCGGGATACAACCCAGATGCTCTTACTGCCGCTTGAACATCCCCACACTCCCCTTCTAAATCCCATGTATCCATTTGTTGATGGCGGCAAACACGGAAGGCTTTCTTGTGGTCCTATAAAAACACACCAAACAAACATCAATTCACTTGATGTCGTACATAAACAATATAATAACAAGATGCAAACGTCTTACATAAGTTGAATAGATCCAACGAGCCCAAGAGTCCTTGTAGTCAAATAAGAGTTTCGGATCTCTAGGTTGACCCCAGTGTTTGCCATCATTGCGTTCTGGAATCATGTCATATGTTTTTGGGAGGTGCTTTGGTGGGTCCTTTTCCTTTTTCTCACCGGATTCAACTTCAGGTTGTCCTAACCCATGTGAGGACGAGCAACCTGCTGGATCAGGAGGTACAAATTTCTCCCACCCAGCATCATCATTGCTGCTTATGTCTCCCTCCGGAGGAATCTCCCGAATCATGACCTTACCACGTTCCGGATCATCTCGACTACGTAGAGACCGAGAAGACTTAGGTTTTCCTTCATCAACAGCTTTTCCCTTTCCTTTCTTATTTTTTGAAGCTATGGACCTACGTACAAAAAGAGATTTAACAAAATAAGGTGATCAAAACCGGCATGGTCGGGGAACATAACGATATTGCCGGCATATATGCCGGCGTTGTAGTCAAAAAAAGATGATATGCCGGGTTTCTGGCGCCGGCATTGTAAGCAAATATAATCCATGTCGGTAATATGGGAATTGTCTACAGAGATTTAACAAAATAAGGTGATCAAAACCGGCATGGATAGTGAACATTACGATACTGCCGGCATAGGTGACGACATTCAAATTTATAGGGTATATATGCCGGTATTATAATAACTTACATGCAACAAAAGGGGGATACAGGACATATAAACCGGTATTGTATTCAAATTTAATGGTATGCCGAAACTAAATTGCAATTTCAATTCACTAAATTCAGTTTCAAGTTCACTAATTCAAATTTCCTTTTACCTAGTAGAAACAATACAACATGCAATTTTCAATTTGTGTTTTTTATATTATTGAATAAACCCTAAAAATGCTTCAATAAACATAGACATCACTTACCTCATCATCTCTGTTATTTCCTCCTCATCATCTTGTTCAATAGATGCTTCTGATTTCGATTTACCACCAGGATTAGGTATGGGTTTTTCAGGAGGTTTGCGAGGACCATTCTTCTTTGGGTCTGAAGGATTGAATGAATTTGGTTCAGAGGATGAAACCAAATAATGGAGTTTAGTGGTTTTGGAATTATCTAAATGAAAACAAAGAAATAGAGTTTGTAACCGTCAATTTTATGTAATAATGGAGTTTGTAACCGTCACATAAATGGAATGTGGGAGTTTGTAACGGTTCAATGGGGGATGATTGGTGGGACAGTTAAGGGGTTTGTAACTGCCGCTTGAACAGAGTTTGTAACAGTCAGAGTTCCGGCATAATGATATGGTACAATTTCATGCCGGCATTCTGAGTATAATTTTAAATTGGGTGTACAATACTGGTATGGTATTTGTTTCTTTTTGAATGCCGGCACCGGAAATAAACTTAAGGAAAAAAAAAACATTAACCACATAGACTTAAGGAAACAAATAACATTAACATTAACCTAATTTTAAGGAAATAAAATTAGAAACATTAACCGCATAAACAACGTTACACATGAAATTAAAGATCTTAAGCTAATTGCAACTAACATCATTTCTTGGGAAGAGATTCAAGAAACAAAGCAACTTCGAAATGCCTAAAAGGCTCTTTTCTCCACTTGAAATATACGTCCTGAGCTTGATACCTATTCCCTCTGAATTTTTCGAGAAACTCGTTGTATTTGCGACATAATATTATGAGGCCAATTGTGCGATTCGCTACAAACACATCCCCCTAATCCATTTTACGTTTCTTGCGCTTACCGTCCACAAACTTCGGCATATAAGGACCATCCTCAACAAGACCCCAAAAAAGGTTTGAAGGACGGTGATCTTCCGGGAGATCCGATACTATGTAGTAATTTTTAATCCATTGGGTTTCTTCCTCAACATCCGCTTCTATCTTCGCTTGTTTTACACGTTCGTATGTCTCTTTAGTTTCTTTGCGATATTTTTCTTCTATTGCTGCCTCTTCTTCTACTCTTTTCCTTCTAAGTGTCTCTTCTTCCATTGCGGCAAGTGACTTGGTGGTTTGCTACTTCCTTCTAAGTTTTTCTAATATCGTGGGAATTGAGTTGGTGGTGGATGATGATTGATTTCCTATCGGAGTGGATAATTTTTTTTCATATAAAAATTCTCTGAAATCGGTAGTTGGTGATTGATTTGCCATCAGAGAAATGTGTTGAAGCTCACCTATTTTATTTTTTTTATTGAGCTATCAACTGCAATAGGTGTATCCACTTTAAATAGATGAGGACACAACGACTCTTTTCCACTTTATCATACCGGCATTGTAAGTAACTTAGATCCCACACCGGTAGTGGTCTTTACTGGTTTATGGTTTAAAAAAAATAGTCGTTATGCATTGAATGTTCAATGCCGGCAGTGAAGTAAGATGTTCCGTTATGCCGGTAGGGAGTACCGGCGCAGTAATTTGTATAATTAAAAGCCGGAACATGGTTTATTGCACACAGAAGTTTGACACTTAATACCGGCATTGAATAATATACAGTTTCTATGCCGGAGATATAAAAGTATTGAATTATACGATGTAAACCGGAACTATAATTTATTTCAAATGTAATCCTTGTCGCAGGAAGGACGAATGCACTTAGCACGTGCGTCAAGCCTTTAAACCAATTGGTGACCCAAGTGGACGAGTTATAGTCTCGTGAGGGTTTACATAGAGATGTACCCACAAAACCTTACATAAAAATACCCTAAAAACCTAACCAAATACCACTAAACCTATCAATCTTCTTAAGAAGAATCCATCTCCGATTCACCCAGCTGGTGGTACTCCATGACTTTGCTTACAATGTGGTTCATGTTGGCATCAAACATGAATGCTTCTCCCTTTTCCTGTAAGTAACGCGTTTTCACGGCTTCATGCTACAAAAACAACACAAAAACTCGTGTGTTCTTAGATGATTACTCTAGGGTTTAGGGTTTCTAAGTTAAGAGGCTCAAGGAGATATATAAGAACACACGAGTTTTGGGCTTTTGGGTCGAAGTATTAGCTCTCCTTATATAGAGAAAAACCTCAACGACTAGTTTTTTTGAAATCACCCAAACACCGGCATACAAATAAATGTGACATAAAATGACGACACCCAGTTCCGGTAAAGTTTATTGTTAGATGTCCATGCCGGTACAAAGGAATCTCTTCACAGTGAAATATGCAACTAGTACCGGAATGGTTTAACAACAAGGTTCAACGCCGGTACTAGATGCCGGCATTAAATATATAATTGCGACCATGCCGATATTTGTGAATTTCAAAAAAAAAAACGGCTAGTCTTTTGAAAAATAAGACCGTTGGAGATTCATTTATATATAATACCCCCCATTCCTTTGGAAAAATATACACAAAGCACCCACCAAATAACAAAAAAACCTTCTCTCCAGAAAGCAAGCACCAAAAAATAGATCAATCAAGCACGATTAAAGTTCACAAGCGATGGGAGATTCATCATCAAGCTCTATTTGCAAAGTAAGTATATTGAACATTACTAACAATATATGGACAGTTAAAATCTTCACTACTATGACGCATAACTAATACAATGTTCTCTTACAGAATCATGATTGCCGGTGTCAAATTTGCAAGTCACCTTCTCATCTAGCCATGAACTGTCCTTTTATTTATTAAAAGTGTAGAAGCTGTGATGGGACACGCCGGTTTTGGATTACAAAAACTGATGATGCTAAAAATGGAAGAATGTTTCTAAGGTGTTTGAATTACCCAAAGTGCGATGAATTTCAATGGTTTAACAAAGCTGTTGAACTAGCAGAATCAAGAGAAAACCACAAGGGCCAATGCAAGCCTATTGATGGGTGTGATGGGTGTTATATGAAGGGAAAGGAATATGTTGAAAGGGAAGATGAACCAATGAAGATTTTCCTTGACACTCCCATTCTAGACGATGTCTTCGAAGATATTTGCGAAAGGCTCAAAGGATCCGCAATTGTTGAAAAAGGATGGAAATAGATTATGATATCATGTTTAACCAAAGTTACTCCATTACCATGTTTTAGTATGTTTTAATTTAAAGTTTGAAATCTAATGTAATAGATTATCTAGGAATGAAATAGATACAGAATTCGTAACCTATTTATAAAAAATACCGTCATACTATATTTATCAAAATCCAATGCCGGAATTATGCAAAACTATGCAAGAGTAAGAAAATCAGGTTTCCGGCGTAGATCCAATACTTTTTCTGATGCCGGAACTACCTGTAATCTACACAGAAACTTGTTCATTTTTATCCATTGTGCCCGGAATGGTTTTGGAGTAAACAGTTCCATGCCGATATACATGCCGGCATTGAAATTAAATTGCTTTGAATGCCGGAACCAAACAACTTACAGAGATCTAAACATGTTTAACATAAACCAAACAACTGAATCGTGCTTAAATGTTCTTCATCAAAGTATCATAAACCAAAAGTAAATCAAACAAATAAAGAGTTCAACTATAGAGTTCAACAAACTTATAAATTGTTCAAAACATAACAACCACCATCCAAATAACGAAACACAATTATAGAGTCATCACTTGGTCTTTTGATTCTTGGAAACAGGTACCTTCCTTGTTTCCCCAAACAAAATTATTTCACTTGGGTCTTCAATTTTATCAAGATTTTCCACGACTTCCTTCATTTCTTCAAGGGATATCACCTCTCATTCCTCGTACTTGCAACCTAACATGTTCTTCAACTTTCCAAGCCGACACCGCTAGTTTCATACATACAACACATAATTAGTATATATATGCTAATATAAAATTATGTGTACATTAAACGAGTAAGCAATTAACAATACTTACTAGCAATCTGATGGTCTTATTAAGTTGGGTCATCGTAGGTTGTGCCTCTATAGGAGTTGGAACGGGAGGGTTTTTCTGGGGTGGAACTTCGACGTCTTCCGGGCGCACGACAAAAGGATGTGACCGTTCCAAGTAGTTAGCAATATAGGTTGGGTCGGCTTCATCATCGTTGTTCACAAGCTCCCAATTAGTAGCATCTACCAAACGACGTGGTTCTCTATCCCTTCAATGTGTTGGTTCTGGAGTTGGATCATACTCTACCTTCAACCTTGTGGAACTTGCCATGGACACAGAAAGGTCAAGCTGATACCTTTCAGTAGAGGATGTCATGTAGCAGGTTAATTGCTTGTATCCAAGTTGTCGCATCACACGTCGAGGATCAGCCATAACATATCCCTTTCGGTGGAACAAAGGCCCGTTGTAAAATTGAACGTTACTCAAATATTAGCGGTTTTCTCTAGCCTCCTTGTAAGGGTCGAACACAACATCTTTGGTAGTCATCGCGTCCAGAGCCAATCTCATATCTGTCAGTCGATGATCATTACCGGGCTTCGGATGGCTGTTGAACTGGGATCTCTTGGCTCTAGGATCCTCGGGGTCATCAACGGGAATAATCTTCAAGAAGGGGTTGTCCTTGAACAATGTTGGGAAATGTTCATAAGCCCACACCTATACCAATGTGAAATGATACATATAAAAATCAGTAAATTTTATGAAAAGGGTACATGTGAAAAATATAAATAAGAACATAAATTTAAAAACAAAATTACCTGGAGTAGAGTGAAATTCCCGACAAATTGGTTTGTAACCGCCAAAGAGGCCCTTCTCATCTCTGTCATCAAATGTGCCATTACCATGGTGCCCCAAGAATAGCTAAAGACATCTTCCAACGGATCCAAGTATTGAAGGTAGTTTGCACTAACCCTGTTGCCACTAGTGTCAGGGAATACCCTAGTGCCCAAGATGAATAACAGGTACGCAGAAGCTATATAACGAATCTGTGTGGGGTCCCATCCATCCTTCAAACTTCTTTCCTTTGAGTTTTGAAACTTCTCCTTAAGCAGGGTCAGCTTGATGGTCTTTGTCCTACTAAGCTTAGATACATGAAGCTTTCCACAGAAGTTTTATAGTCCCAACCAAGCAACTTTTTAGTAAGCTCGTGCAACTTCGTCCATTCTAGCTCAAAAGAATGATTATCTCCTTCTGCAATTGATTTGCCGGTAACACTCAAGCCTAGGATGTTCTGAGCATCATCAGGGATCAAGGTCATCTCGCAAAACGGGAAGTGCATGGTATCTGATTTACCATGATACCTTTCGACGAAGCAATTGACTGTCACAATATCTGGTTTCACATAATTTTCAACCAAAGGATATAGACCAGAATCCTTAACTATTGCTTGAACATATTCATGATCCTTAGACAAATCCCAATGAGCCGCGGCTTGGTTTCGGCAAACACGCACAACCTTCGTATGATCCTACAATTAAGAGATAATATGATTAAGAGATTATGCGTAAATACAAAATAATACATATACACGAGATAGAAATTCTAACATGGGTTTGACTTTGATATATAATATGAGCCCACAAGTGCTTGTAGCCAAATAGATACTCCGGATCATAAGAAGTTGCGCTCCAAATTCTACCACGATCAAGGTCGGGCATCATGTCATCAACATGAGGAAGGTGCGAACCTTTAACTTTTACTTTTCCTTTGACTTTGCTTTTCCCCTTGCCTTGTGTGGGTTGTTGACTTGGACCACCTTGTTCCACTACTCCTTCGCTTTGGATTGCTAATTGAGTTAGTTCAATCTCATTATCTTCCTCCTCACTTTCCTCTTGCTCATCTTTCTCATCTTCCTCCTCAACAGCTCCGGTTTTACTACGATCACGACCACTCTCCCAAATTTCCCCTCTTGTATTAGCACCCAAATTATTTTTTTCCCTCCAGGAGGCAGAGATCGAGGAGTATCAAGACCATCCTTCCTTCTTTTCTTAGTGACATCATCTTTAGATTTTCCTTTGTTAGCCTCCTTTGATATAGATTCCTTTTCTTTAGATTTATTTCAAAAGAAGCACGAAATAAATATAAGACAACTAACTTTAATTTCTAATACCGGCATAGATAAACCACATTACGGCATAGAATCATAAATACCGACATACTGAAAAAAAGTATCGAACATGCCGGGATACAATACCGGCATAGTATATCAAAACGATTACATGTCGGGAGCAGCTTCCGGCATTGATAAATAAGTTTTTAGGATGCCGGTTTACTATAGGAAATTCCTGGATAAGAAAACTCAAGTACCGGCAGCTACGTAAATAAAAATAATTGCTGGAACGGAGTACCGGCATTGAAACAAAATTGTCCAGGATGCCGGTAGTAGTTCTAAAGTTTTTGGATGCAAAAACTCTAGTACCGGCATGGAATCTAATATACAATGTACGCCGGAACAACTAACAAAATCATAGGGTTTTCTGTTGATTAGAAACTTGCTACCGGCGTACTCGTAAAAGTTCAAGTAAATGCCGGTACTAGGTTCAGAAATGGTGTTCATCCTAAATTCAATGCTGGAACTAAGTTCATGTGCGGTCTTCAACCTAAATTGAACACCGGAACGGGATACCGGTGTGGTCTTCATCCTAAATTAACTGCCGGTACTAGTTTCCAGTGTGGTCTTCATACTAAAATAAGTGCCGGAATTTCTGAAACTCAACTGTTTTTCACTTAGGGTTTCGCGATTTCGACCTAAACCCATTGCTACAAATCAATTGAAACACTAATTAAACAGTTTTAAATGACTTACCTTCTCACATAAGCCATATTTATGAGTAGTTGATCGTCCGATAACTCTTGTTCTTCGTTTTCTTGCTCTTGAGCAATCAAAGCAAGCCTTTTCTTTAATTTCTGTTGAGCAATTGATTTTGATTTCGATTGAGCATCTGATTTGTTTCGTGGAGGCATTCTTATTGGTTGGTTTTAATCAACGAAGAAATTTTTGGTTCAACGATTAATCGTAGTATATGAAAAACGATGAAGAAGATGAGAGGAAGATGGAAGAAAAAAATATTTTCAAAACCTAACCCTAAGTATCGAGTAAGCCGGCACAAATCAAATGGGGGATAACTGATTTTGATTTTAAGTTTTTAATTTAGTGGGGAGGGTATAACAGTCTTTTCATAATGTTTTTTAATTAATCTAAGGGTGTTTTAGTATTTTCGCCCCAAAAAACACCCCTGATGAGTGCTAAATAGTGCTTATTTATATATATTTTTGTTGGCATTTAACTCATCTTTTGTGCATTAATTCTACATTTTATCCCATATTCTGTATTTTCATTGTTTTCAAGAATAAATATTTTTCTTACTTAATTTTGCATTTTTAGGTAACAAATAAAATCTGGATGAAGTGCGGAGCAAAAAGAGCAGAAAAGTAGTGAAAAGCCGGGAGGAATTACGCAAGGAAGCCGCGAAGAATGTTGCGCACAAGACCAAAAAGCTAGGAATGGGCTCAAGAAGGAAGAATTGTTCTTAAAGAAGATATGGGCTTGGCATACCCAAGGCCCAAAACCCTTACCCAAATCCATTTCCTTTATCCATACCCATTTCCATGAGAGCCGTCAGATTGGATCCATCTTGTCATCCAACGGTCACCTCATCATTGTGCATCAAATCCCGATGATTCCGCCCAACACTACAGCACCTAACCTAATCTAGCACCGTTGACTTCGTTGTGTTCCACATCCAACGGTCGCTACAAACTGCTTCTCTCTTAGCCGTCCGATCTACCTACCATCTCCATATCCAGCGGCTCAGCTCGCCAAACATCGAACCAGATGCTCCCGCTTCACACCCTAGCGACCGAATCCTATTATCCACCCAAACAACCCATCGCCCCAAAACTTCATCTCCTTCACCCGACAGTTGCAGAGCTCTGCAACTCCACCACCTCCCCTCTCTGCCGCTGTCACTTCCGTCACCACCACCAGTTCCATCACTGCCACTACTATCTCTTCACCGACAACACCCCCATATCCCTAGCCTAGTTATTTTCTTCATCTCACAACCTCTGAAACCCTAGGTTTTGGGGTGAGTAAAATAACTCGAAATTAGGGGACAATAGGAGCAGAGGAAGAGCATCAAGGACTAGAGGAGGCATGGGTCGAGCAGATTTTGGGAGTTTGTAAGTTAAATTTTGTTTAATTTAAGAAAACCCTAATTTGTAATTTGGGGGAAACCCTAATTTTATTGTCTGGGTATAAATTGAGGGTTGGGTATCACTGTTAAAACTTGTTCTTGGACTAGCCAAGTTTCCACCCAATTTGGGTTAGGTTAATTCCAATTTCAAATTGCACTGTTAATGTCTAATGTGTGATGCTCCTGTTCATTTTTAATTGTTCTTGTTAGTTGCATTTTTACCTTAATTGCATTTGTTCTTGTTCTTGATTTTAATTCTCTGTTTATATGAATATTGTCATGTTAGTTCACCATGTTACTCACTGTTATGCTCACTGCCCTGTAATGATAGTGTAATGTTTGTCATGTTCTAAACCATCATGCTAGGGACTTGATGAATCCCTAATTTCTTATTGTGTAGTACATTGATCATATTGCTTTAGAAGGTTAAACAAGTTTAGGAAAGACTTGAACTTAGTTCATCATCACCTCACTTTCACAATGTATGCCAAGTATACTTTGTAGTTAGGTTCATGAGCTGTTGATAAGCTGCAACTCAAGCTGAATTCATAATCCTTTGACTAGTTGTGCTGTAGAAAGACAATTAGTGCTTTGGAAAGAATACCATAGTTGTGTTTAACTTTCTATAGGAGAATACATAATAAAAGTCAGAGTGAATTCAACCCCTAGTTCCCATCCATAATCAACCTTCCCTGTCATCCATAAATCCATCTTCAACTGTTAGTCTTGTTTTCTTTCACTTGTTTGTTTTACCTGCATTTTCTGTTTTGCATTTTCTTTACTACTTGCTTCCCCTCCTGCCACTTCTGTTGCATTTCTTCTACTGTTGCAATTGCTGCTGCAGCACTTGTGTTGCTGTGCTTTCCCTTGCTGCTGCCACTTCTTCTGTTGCTGCTGTAGCTTCCTCTGCTGCTGCTGCCTTTCTGCAGCTGCTGCTGCCACTCCTTGCCCTGTAGCTGCTGTTGCCTCCTGCATCTGAGCCTCTGCAGCTGCTGCTGCCAATCCACTTCTGTGGCTGTTGCATTGCTGCTGCTTGCTTTGCTCTCCAAGGCTCACTTCACAACTGAGTCCAAGGCCCTAAGCCCAATTCACAGTTGAACTGTTGAGCCCAAAGCTCAAATCAGTTCACTGAAACAAAGCCCAGCTTTCAAAGATCAAGCCCAGTTTCTAAAACCAAAGCCCAATTACTGTGAAAGACCATTTCACTGTTAAGGTGAAATTGAGCCCAAAGCTCAATCAAAGGACCAAAGCCCATTTGCACTTCAAAGATAACTGAGCCCAAGCTCAGTTCATTTTATCTTTAACAAACTCACTAAGCCCAATTCATTCAAAGGGCATTCAAACCCATTAGCACTCAAAGCCCAATCTAAGCCAAAAGGCTTCTAAGCCCAAAGCAAACTAGAAACCCAATTAGCTAAAACACTTCCGAAACACACCCGATCTCTGTGGATCGACCCGTACTTGCACGAGCTACAACTGACGACCGTGCACTTGCGGTATTACTGTAGGCCCGTTTTCATTGCATCATTTTTACACACTAGTCCGGACCTGCCAAGTTTTTGGCGCCGCTGCCGGGGATTGGTGCTGTGTTTTATCTATGTTTTTCTTAGATATTTTGCATTTCATTTCATAGCATTTGCATCTGCATCTGCTTCATTTCATTTGCTATTGGACCTGCTGATTCTGAACCTGTTTTTCCTCTGCTGGGACGCCACTAAGGAAAAGAACCAAAACCCAACTGGGTTTTTGCAACAATATCAGAGCAGCTGGGCTGTGCTACAAAGGTAAGCCTAAACCCATTCAATTGAGAGAACCCAACCTGTGGGCTTCCAAATTTTTTAATTGTGGGCTTGTAATAATTAACCCAATTTTTTTGGGCTTTTTATTTTTCTATTTTGGGTTTGTAATAATTTATTTTTGGGCTTTGTTGTTTAATTTGTGGGCTTGTATTTATTTTGTGTGGGCTTGTTTAAATTTTTCCATTGGACTTGTATTTTGGACTCTGGGTTTAAACCCAGCTGAGCTGATAACCGATTGTGGGCCGCAGCCTTCCTTCCATTTCCTTAGAGGCTTGCACAGTGGGCTTGCTCCCATTCAAAAACCAAATTTTACTTTTACTTTAAAAAAAAAAAAAAAAAAAAATTCTTTTGCTCCCAATTTTAAACCAAATTTCTTTTATATCCCACCAAAACCAAATTTTTTCCCAAAAATCCAAACCCATCAAAAACCAAATTTTTGAAAACCCTTTAAAAACCAAATAGTGGGCTTTGTGTCATTTCAAAATGGACCAACCTCGTGCTCTCCATGAATACATGTATCCATCAATACAAATTCCATTATCATGTATTGTCTTACCTCAAACCAATAACCCTTTTAAAATAAATGCAAGCATGATACAAATACTTCCTATATTTCGAGGGTTCGATTCTGAGAACCCCTATACTCATGTAAGGGAGTTTGAACAAATTTGTCGGACTATGCAACCTGATCATTTGTCCGAGGACTCTCTGAAATTGCGTTTGTTTACATTTTCTTTAAAAGAAAGGGCCAAAACATGGTTTTACGGTTTGAGACCACAATCAATCACCACTTGGGAACAACTCACTAATCAATTTTTCCAAATATTTTTCCCACACCATAGGACCATCGCTATTCGTCAAAATATCAATTGTTTTGTCCAATTGGATGAGGAAACTGTTTTTCACTATTTTGAACGTTTTAATGATTTGTTGAGTGAATGCCCGCACCATGGAATTGAGAAGTGGAGACTTGTCGTCATCCTCTATGAGGGACTAGACTTTAAATCTCGAACCATGGTTGAGTCTATGTGTAATGGTGAGTTTATTGATAAATCTGTGGATGATGCATGGAATTTCTTAGCCGAGATTGCAGAGAAAACCCATCAATGGGAATCCGTTAGGGAACCAGGAACAACACCACATGATATGAGTCACCCCCATGAATTAGAGTTTTATTCTTGTAATAGCTCCGACCTTAGGATTGAAAATTATCCTAGATTGCAAAATTCCTATCATGATGATGATGATGATTATGATGTTATGTTAGAAGAACATGTCTATACTGAAAATGTTATGGAACCTTTGGGTTCAAATACATTAGGCTTCTCTGCCCCGACCTTAATGCATGATATTTCTTCTAGTATTCCATGTGATGTTTCCCCTGATGTGCCGATACACGAAAATAAATCTGTTGATGATGTTGATAATTCTGATTGTAATCTTGCCAATTTGATTGATGATTGTGAGCATGATGTGACATGTGTAGATGATTTAGAAGATTTTGATTTGATTGATAATGATATGCCTATTCTTCTACCTAAGTCACAATCTGATGGTCTTCCACCCAACCTAGATTTGGTTTGTGCCAATATTGTCAAACCGACTTTTCTGAGAGTCCCTAATCTAGGTTTGGAACTGTGTGCTTCCCAAGTCCTCTTGGACTATTTTGCTTCTAAGTATAATATCTTTGAGGAACCACAGTTGGAATTAGCATGTTTGCCCGTCCCTAGCAAAGTTCACTTTGAGCTAGACCTTGTACATGATGAACCCCCAAAACTGCGAGATTTTGTTTTCAAAATTATATCTTCTGTAAAATCCAGGTTTGGGGGTAGCTCATTTTGTTTCACAGTTTCACTTGCGTTTCTATCATATTATTATTGTGTGAAGCTGTTGAAATGTCTACACTTTGTCTTTTGGGTTGATCCTCAACTCTTTAGATTGTTAGTGTATGGTGAATTTTTCTGTATATAATCCAGTAGATAAAAATTTTAAAAACCCTTTTGTTCCTTTTGTATATATTTTGCTAATCCAATATGATCTCGGCTGAAATATGTTGGATTTTTGCCTTGAATAACGGAGTTTTAATTCTGCTTTCGCCGAAATCGGGTATTCTCTCTCCTTTTACACTACTCAGCATGTCCCTTTCCATATGTTGCATTTTAATTCTTTCCATATTTTGAAACATTGAGGACAATGTTTAGTTTAGGTTTGGGGGTATAGAGTAGATACCACGATAATATGCCATAAATATGCCATAATTGAAAACAAAACTCCTTCTTTTTGAAAAAATTAAAAAATTCCAAAAAAATTTGAAAAATCAAAATTCAAAAAAAAACAAAAAAATTAAAAAAAAATGAAAAATCATAAAAATGGAGCTCATTTACCTTGAAATGTTGACTCTTGTGCAAATATGTATTTTTATTAGGAGTCTTAGTCTAGATATTTAGGCACCCTGATTCTAGCACAATTCACATAGTGATAAGAAATTTGCACGCGCACGATCTACCAATACATGTATGGCCTCGATCTTCAAGGTGTTGGATAGGAAGTTACGATTGCCAATCACTTTAGAATACTGAACGAAACTTGACTAGCTTGTTCTTTGGTTGGTTGGGATAGAAGATGGAGGTTACATTAAGAAAGACAACCATCGAATTTAACTGGGTGCATCAAAAAGGGCTACCTCTTGCAAAGTGTCATGTAATCTTTTGTTTCTTTATTGTTATGTATCAAAAGTGTTTCCTTAAAAAAAAAAAAACGATGTATATATTCAGAAAAAAAATATATCAGAAAAATACCAAAAAAAAAAAATCAAGTATTTATCAATTCCATCATCTCTTGTTCCAAAAAAATAAAAAGAGATTTGTCAATGTAAATAAGAGTCATGTAAATAGTCATCTTTTGTTGTTTCGTTGTAATAAGCAAGGAGGGTGTATGCCATTGATGTACAACGCGAGAAATTGTGAAATACCTCCAACTCATTCACAATTCTCGTAAAGTCCGGACAGCTAGCTAGATTTCGACCTCAGTTCTTAGCCTGAGAAACTATCTCTTGGTGATTAGTAGTCATGACTTCAGATCTTTCTTTACACATGTGTAGATACACTTTACACTCTTATCACATGTCTTTTTTTGTTATCAGTGCTAGGATTGTGCCTTCGATAGCTAGATTGACATCTCCATTTTGCTGTGAGCTTAAACTGTTTTGCACATGTCACGTTTGATGGAATATGAGCTTATATTTTGTCCTTAGGTTTTGTAGGCACACCTCTGGTAAACCTTCACGAGACTTCAACTCGTCCACTAGGGACACTTAGTGGTTTAAAAGGCTTAGTGCATACGCTAAATGCATTCGAGAGACCAGCGACAGTGGTATAGTTAGGATTTCCTTAGTTTGTTTTTACTTGAGGACAAGTAAAATTCAGGTTTGGGTGTATTTGATGAGTGCCAAATATTGTATATATTTATCCCTTTTTGTTGGCATTTAACTCATCTTTTGCGCATTAATTCTACATTTTATCCCATATTCTGTATTTTCATTGTTTTCAAGAATAAATATTTTTTCTTACTTAATTTTGCATTTTTAGGTAACAAATAAAATCTGGATGAAGTGCGGAGCAAAAAGAGCAGAAAAGTAGTGAAAAGCCGGGAGGAATTACGCAAGGAAGCCGCGAAGAATGTTGCGCACAAGACCAAAAAGCTAGGAATGGGCTCAAGAAGGAAGAATTGTTCTTAAAGAAGATATGGGCTTGGCATACCCAAGGCCCAAAACCCTTACCCAAATCCATTTCCTTTATCCATACCCATTTCCATGAGAGCCGTCAGATTGGATCCATCTTGTCATCCAGCGGTCACCTCATCACTGTGCATCAAATCCCGATGATTCCGCCCAACACTACAGCACCTAACCTAATCTAGCACCGTTGACTTCGTTGTGTTCCACATCCAACGGTCGCTACAAACTGCTTCTCTCTTAGCCGTCCGATCTACCTACCATCTCCATATCCAGCAGCTCAGCTCGCCAAACATCGAACCAGATGCTCCCGCTTCACACCCTAGCACCGAAGCCTATTATCCACCCAAACAACCCATCGCCCCAAAACTTCATCTCCTTCACCCGACAGTTGCAGAGCTCTGCAACTCCACCACCTCCCCTCTCTGCCGCTGTCACTTCCGTCACCACCACCAGTTCCATCACTGCCACTACTATCTCTTCACCGACAACACCCCCATATCCCTAGCCTAGTTATTTTCTTCATCTCACAACCTCTGAAACCCTAGGTTTTGGGGTGAGTAAAATAACTCGAAATTAGGGGACAATAGGAGCAGAGAAGAGCATCAAGGACTAGAGGAGGCATGGGTCGAGCAGATTTTGGGAGTTTGTAAGTTAAATTTTGTTTAATTTAAGAAAACCCTAATTTGTAATTTGGGGGAAACCCTAATTTTATTGTCTGGGTATAAATTGAGGGTTGGGTATCACTGTTAAAACTTGTTCTTGGACTAGCCAAGTTTCCACCCAATTTGGGTTAGGTTAATTCCAATTTAAATTGCACTGTTAATGTAATGTGTGATGCTCCTGTTCATTTTAATTGTTCCTGTTAGTTGCATTTTTACCTTTAATTGCATTTGTTCTTGTTCTTGATTTTAATTCTTGTTTATAGAATATTGTCATGTTAGTTCACCATGTTACTCACTGTTATGCTCACTGCCCTGTAATGATAGTGTAATGTTTGTCATGTTCTAAACCATCATGCTAGGGACTTGATGAATCCCTAATTCTTATTGTGTAGTACATTGATCATATTGCTTTAGAAGGTTAAACAAGTTTAGGAAAGACTTGAACTTAGTTCATCATCACCTCACTTTCACAATGTATGCCAAGTATACTTTGTAGTTAGGTTCATGAGCTGTTGATAAGCTGCAACTCAAGCTGAATTCATAATCCTTTGACTAGTTGTGCTGTAGAAAGACAATTAGTGCTTTGGAAAGAATACCATAGTTGTGTTTAACTTTCTATAGGAGAATACATAAAAGTCAGAGTGAATTCAACCCCTAGTTCCCATCCATAATCAACCTTCCCTGTCATCCATAAATCCATCTTCAACTGTTAGTCTTGTTTTCTTTCACTTGTTTGTTTTACCTGCATTTTCTGTTTTGCATTTTCTTTACTACTTGCTTCCCCTCCTGCCACTTCTGTTGCATTTCTTCTACTGTTGCAATTGCTGCTGCAGCACTTGTGCTGCTGTGCTTTCCCTTGCTGCTGCCACTTCTTCTGTTGCTGCTGTAGCTTCCTCTTGCTGCTGCCTTTCTGCAGCTGCTGCTGCCACTCCTTGCCCTGTAGCTGCTGTTGTTGCCTCCTGCATCTGAGCCTCTGCAGCTGCTGCTGCCAATCCACTTCTGTGGCTGTTGCATTGCTGCTGCTTGCTTTGCTCTCCAAGGCTCACTTCACAACTGAGTCCAAGGCCCTAAGCCCAATTCACAGTTGAACTGTTGCCCAAAGCTCAAATCAGTTCATGAAACAAAGCCCAGCTTTCAAAGATCAAGCCCAGTTTCTAAAACCAAAGCCCAATTACTGTGAAAGACCATTTCACTGTTAAGGTGAAATTGAGCCCAAAGCTCAATCAAAGGACCAAAGCCCATTTGCACTTCAAAGATAACTGAGCCCAAGCTCAGTTCATTTTATCTTTAACAAACTCACTAAGCCCAATTCATTCAAAGGGCATTCAAACCCATTAGCACTCAAAGCCCAATCTAAGCCAAAAGGCTTCTAAGCCCAAAGCAAACTAGAAACCCAATTAGCTAAAACACTTCCGAAACACACCCGATCTCTGTGGATCGACCCGTACTTGCACGAGCTACAACTGACGACCGTGCACTTGCGGTATTACTGTAGGCCCGTTTTCATTGCATCATTTTTACACACTAGTCCGGACCTGCCAACCCCTTAGCAGACACTTTTGGTTGGGGAAGTAATTCATATCCCCCAATTGCGCGTTCTAAAATTAACTGTGCAATCAACCAAAAATTGAGTTATAATAATACTTTGATATTATCTGAAAAATAAAAAAAGAAAAAGGCAATCATAATAGTAAAATATTACACTTCAGTTTGTGGGTGACTGTAAAGAATTTAACTATACAACCACTCATAAACAGAGGTGTATTTTGCTATTATGACACTTTTCTCTTTTTATTTTCAGAAATTTATACCCAAAAACTCAGGTGTAAAATTGATAGTGCAATCAATCAAAAACAGAGTTATAATAATACTTTGCTTTTATTTGCAAAATAAAAATAAAAAGAAAAAGCAATCATAATAGTAAAATATTACACTTGGTTTGTGGGCGACAATAAAGAATTGAACTATAAAATCACCCAGAAACAGAGGTGTATTTTGCTATTATGACATTTTTCTCTTTTTATTTTTCAGAAATTTATACCCAAAAACTCAAGTATAAAATTGATTGTGCAATCATCAAAAAGCAAAGTTATGATAATACTTTGTTGTTATCTGGGAAAAAAAAGGCAATCATAATAGTAAAATATTATATTTCAGTTTATGGGTGACTCTAAAGAATTTAACCGTACAATCACCCATAAACAGAGGTATATTTTGCTATTATGACACTTTTCTCTTTTTATTTTCAGACATTTATACCCAAAAATTGAGGTATAAAATTAACTGTGCAATCACCCAAAACTTGAGGAATAATAATATTTTGTTTTATATGAATGAAAAAGAAAGGCAGTCATAATAATAAAATGTTGCACTTGTTTATGGTTGATTGTAAAAATTGAAATATTATTTTGCTATGATAGTCTTTTTTTTTTCCTTTTAAGCCACGCTTCCTTATTGTCAATAATGTTTTTTTGAACATTCTTGAGAAATGAATTGCACATTCTTGATAAATGAATTGCATTGGTTTTTTGGTAGATGTATAAAGTTTTTCCATTAACGTTTCTGAACAAATTGATAATTCAAATATGTAATGAATGCATGTATTGTCATGTCACGGGACAGTAGCGGGATAATGATCAAGCATGGTATGCCTTGAGCCATTTTTCATTAATGACTGCTTCTAACTTGCCTCCATCCACCTTAATGATTTTGTAGTAGCCGGTACTGTAAGCTTTGGTAATCACGTAGGGACCTTCCCATTTCGGAGAGAACTTCGGTGCAGACATGTCTTGCTGGATGTGTTTGGCCGTCTTCAAGACTAAATCTCCTACTTTAAAAACTCGTGGCTTCACAGTCTTGTCATATGCCCTGGAGATCCTATTTTTGTACACCTGAGTACGTTCCTCTGCCTTGCTTCTTCTGGAATCCAGAGTGTCTAACTCAGCGATTCTGGAGTTAGATGCTTCAGCCTCGTTCCAGTGGACCCCACTTGCTGCTGCAATCCTGGCTGATGGGATCTTGATTTCTGCTAGGAGGATCGCGTCCGCACCGTAAACAAGTGAATATGTAGAAACCCCGATGGAACTTCCAGGTGTCGTCCGGTACGCCCATAACACCATCGGCAGTTGTTCGTGCCACTCTTTAGGATTGTCATGTATTGTTCGGATGAGAATCCGAATTAACGTTTTGTTGGTGCTCTCAGCCTGTCCATTCCCTTAAGGATAGTAGATGGTGGAGAAGACCTGTTTAATTCCATATTCTTCAAGCAATTCTCGTACCCGTTTGTTGGAAAAGGGGGTGCCGTTATCAGTGATAATATGCTTAGGCACGCCAAAACGACAGATGATGTACTCCTTAATGAAAGATGCAATCGTTGCTCCCGTAGTCCCTCGTAGAGGAATAGCTTCAGCCCATTTGGTGAAGTACTCCGTCGCGTTTATGATATACTCGTGCTGCTTCAATGATGGCAGATTGACCTTCCCAACAATGTCAAGTCCCCAGCTGTAAAACTGCCATGGACTGCTTATCGAGTGTAAAGGAGTGGAAGGTGCGTGAACAAGGTTCCCATGAATTTGACACTTGTGGCAGCTTTGGACAAATGCAGCTGCATTATCCTCCATGGTCGGCCAATAATATTTCTCGTGTATCTGGAGAAACAGTTTCCTCTTCCCTTGATGTTCCCCTTCATGCATCTCTTTCAACATGGTTGGAGTTTCTATCTCGGCCAGGCATCGTAACAGATCGCCTCCAAAGCTTTTGCGATACAGGATCCCCTCGTGAAATACGAACCGTTTCGCCCTTTGTTTCATCTTGACAGCCTCCTTTGAATTAGCAGGAATTACTCCGTCGCGGAGATAGCTAATATACGGCTCCCTCCAGTCCCCAACATGACTTATGCTGAAAACCTCCAGTTGGTGCGGCGGCGCTTGACAATTTGAACAAGACTTTTGGAGTAGCCGAGATTGAGTCTCCATTTCTGGACAGTAATATCCTAAGCATTGAAGACGTCGATAGCGCGTTACCACCAATGTTTGTCCACAAATTTCATCGTGAACGTGGTTAAGATGCAGCTGTGCTTCATCATCTCCGAGACATCTTGATAGGGAACCATCCGGGTTTCGATGATATAGCATACCATGAAGCATGAAGAAGCTTTGCAAGGCTTTGAGACTGACCTTTCCTTGAGAAAGCGAGCTGCTAAGCTCCTGGATGATCGGAGTCCGCCAGTCGCAGGTTCCAGTGTCTTTGCATTGTGAAAACCACGTTGATTCTGTCGTTCTTCTCTTCACAGTCAGGGTTTCTTCTAAACCTTCGAACTTTAATTTAGAAGCTAGCGTTGCTAAACAATCGACGTGTATGTTGTTGCTACGGCCGACATGATTTATGGTTGCATCAGCAAAGTAGTTTAGTAACCCCTGTGCTTCGGATCGGTATGGTGCCAGGGTTACCTCCTTTAATGCATATAATCCATTCATCTGATTAACCAGTAGATTAGAATCACCTCTTATTTCCAAATGTGTGGCCCCTGCTTGCTTGGCAAATAACAGTCCTTATGAGGAAGGCTTCATACTCTACTGAATTATTAGTACATTGAAAATCCAGCTTGAAGGAGTGTGAGAAGACTTCACCGGTAGGAGATACTAGGACTACGCCTGCCCCTCCAGTGTTATTGCTAGGAGTAGAAGAACCGTAGAAATATAACATCCAGGCTTCTTCTTCGACAATGGAGATGTCTGGAAATTCTCCAGGAAGATTCTCACGTAACGCAGTAGTGCCTTCCCCAGGGAATGCTGCTAGTAAATATGCAACTGCTTGTCCCTTAATAGCTCTAGGTGATGTACACGTTATGTCTAACTCCGAAATTTGGAGGAGATACTTAACCGACCTTCCCATCAGGACTGGTTTTGAAAGCAAAAACTTCGCAGGATCAGATTTAGATATGAGTACCACCTTGTTGGACAACAGGTAATGTCTAAACTTCTGAATGGAATGAATCAGGGCTAAGCATGCCTTCTCCGCTTTGGGGTATCTGAGTTCAGCATCTCTCAATATTCGGCTGAAATAATATATAGGATGTTCGATTCCCTCGTCATCTTCTTGAGCAAGCAAGGCCCCGACGGCGGTATCACTTAAAGCGGTGTATAGACATAGCGGTCTTCCTTGGACGGGAGACTTCATGATGGCTGGAGAAGGCAATATTCGCTGAATCTTTTGAAACGCTTCCTGTTGTATAGCGGTCTAAACAAAGCTTGCTCCTTTATTCAGCAAGAGGGTGAATGAAGCAACAAGTTGGGCTAGACCAGGTATAAAACGTCGAATGTAGTTCACCTTGTCCATGAAGCTTTGGAGTTACTTCACAGTTCATAGTGGCGGCATCGTGAGGATAGCTTGAGTCTTGGATAAGTCCACCTTGATCCCCTCAGCAGTTACCTGGAATCCCAGAAATTTCCACGAAGAAACGCCAAAAGCGCGTTTCAAAGGATTCATCTCCAATTTGTATTCACGGTACCTCTCAAACACTTGTCCTAGGACTCACGTGTGATCTTCCTGAGCTTTTGATTTGACTATTATATCATCCACGTAGTCTTCAACTTTCTTATGCATCATGTCATGGAAGATTGCCGTCATAGCGCGTTGATACGTTGCGCCGGCATTCTTCAAACCAAAAGGCATAACAGTATATTAAAATTTTCCGAGAGGAGTTCGAAAAGCTGTCTTACTTGCGTCATGCTCGTACATCCTTATCTGATTGTAACCGCTATATCCATCCATGAAGGAAAACATGACATGCCCGTTGGTGGCGTCTATTAACATGTCGATGTTAGGTAGAGGAAAATCGTCCTTGGGGCAGCATTTGTTCAAGTATCTGAAATCCACGCAGCACCGGATCTGTCCTTTTTTATCTTTTACTGGAACCACATTAGCCAACCAGGTCGGATGATGAATGGGTTTAATGAAGCCAGCAGCGAGCAACTTCTGAATCTCAGTCTTGATTTGATCTTCCACCTCGTGCCTGAATTGCCTCGGAGACTGCTTGATCGACTTGGATCTGGGTATGACATGTAGATGATAGGTGACCAATTTTTCATCTAAACCGGTAATTTCGTTATATGTCCAAGCGAATATGTCTTGGTATTATTTGAGAAGTTACACGAGCTTCGTTCGCTCATCCGTGGACAAAGTTGAGCTGATGGAGATGAGCCTGAGAGATTCTTCATCCCCAATATTAACGATTTCGAGCTCATCAGTCGTGGAGTTGGTGTCGTCTTGCAGCTATCGTGGAGCATCCAGCACCTCTTCCTGTGGCTCATCATTTTTGTAGCATTTCATTCGGCGGAGAGATTGGGCATCAGTATCCCCTGCTAATTGCTAACAGCGGCGGCGGTACACAGTTTTCCCTTTCTGATCACGGCTCTCCACAAAAGTTCGCTCCCTCTTCGTGTGAACGTGGGTCGCTACTTCACCAGGTGAGGGAGAACGCCTTGTTAGCGAAGATGCATCGTGAGGCTTGGCCCTCAATACGAGTCGGTCCTCTTCCTGGATTGACGCCCACGTGGGGAGTGGGATACAATGAACTTTGTCTGATTCCTCCCATGGAGCTTCTCTTGGTTCAAATAACTTCATTCCACATATTGGTGCGTAAGGAGACAACGATGGAGGAATACAAACGAATTCTTTATTCAGCATAGTCTTCAGGCATTGGTGATACGTCGAAGGGACAATCCTATTGTCATGAAGCCACGGTCTCCCTAGTATCATATGGTAGTCCGGCTCCTTCTCTATGACTTCGAATTTCACCTTCGACTGAATGGGTCCTACAGATAAATTCAGATTGACGTACCTGTATGTGTTGGTTTGGTTTCCTTCAAAGTCCGTCATCGTGGTAGGCCGTCGCACGATATTGCTTGAGCGGACCTTATCCGTATTGAGTGTCTTGAGAGTAATCACATTCGAAGATGCTCCTGCGTCGATGAGGGCCCACTTGAACTCTGAATCCTTGATGCGCGCAGTAACGTGTAGGGCCCGGTTGTGACCCTCTTCCGTCATCATGTCTTCTTCTGTAAATGTAACATTATTCAAAGATGTCTCTGATGTGTTTGATACTTCTGGACGCAAAGAAGTTAAACGCACGTCCAGGGCTATCTGGTTAATTGCAGCAAACGTCTCCGCCCGCTGATTCTTCAAAAGGTGTAAAAGTTCGCACAAACTTTCCACTAGAGAATCTGCTTCCTGATCCACTGGCCTCTGGTTCATAGTGAAATTGTTGATTTGAGGAGGATCAATCCCCAGTGCATAAGTCTCCGTGATAGGACCGCTCATCTCTGATGTCATCTTGATGAGGAGATCGAGTATGTCGTTTATCGTTTCTTTGATCAGGTCCATGTTCTTCGTGTGAATCTCCTGAACCCGTGCTAACTCGATCAACATTGGGATTCTTCCGGCTATACCATCAGATATACCATTGGGAAGGGGGTTATCACCATTGGAGGAACTTCGACCAGGATTTGAAGCTGTTGGGGCAGTCTCAAGACCAACCATTTTGAAATCAACCAAATGGGATTGGGTATTGAAGAAATTGACTTCACAACCGAGAGATTAATCTCCCACTGTGGTCGCCAGTTGTTTATGGGTGAAAACTGTTTCTGCTGGTTTTGGTAAATTTGGGTGTGTGGATGAGAAACGAATCTAAACCCTAAACAAATGCACTGCACGGGAGTGCTTTTGATTCGAGAGATCAATCTATACAATTCTGGCCTAAACCAAGAAATGGTCGTTCCAGACTTGCTTCGGTCACAAAGTGAAGGAGATGGGGTTGATCTTAGGGAGGGAAGCGAAGAAAGTGTTGAGATTGTGAAGGTGTTGTCTGTTTATGACTTGTATCAAAATATCGAACTGGCTTGCAATAATGTAAGCAATCGGCTCTAGGTGTTTGAATACGTTGTATCAACACTTGATTTTTGTTTGTCTTGGAAATAGAGAGGAGAACCTATTTATACAAGTTATTGAGCACAACCCTCGTCTCTCGGAGGAAGTGGAGTGATGAAATAGTGGGGTCGTGTTAGTGTCACACGATCAGTCTTTGCCCACTTCTCCCATCATCACTAACCGTCCATGCCTCTTGACACGTTCTTGTGATGGCGCGTTGCACGCTGCACGCTGTAAACCGCCAGACCAATACCCAGTAAGTATCCCCAAGTTTGTGACATGCTTGATGTCTCGAATGAGTGGATCGTAGGACCCACTGGAAGTAGCATATGGTGCTAAGTTAAATAACTAAGTTATTTAAGAAATCGATATTTATAACATATTGTGTGTATGCATTAATGCATTGAATATGATCAATATGTATGAAGCATCGTTGTTTTAAGGCTTAACCGAATAAGTCGCGGATTAAGTGTCTTAAAACATCATCACGTCCATCCATCTTCGAGTGATCGTTTGGAGGCCGCATGAGCGAGCCATCTCATGGCCGATCACTCCATGTGGAAGAGTGGTGGACGGTGATCACAAGGATGCTTCATTGGTCGTCTAGCTCTTAACCTAGGCTGTCCGACCAAGCTAGCAAAGTTGGACGGACGAGATGGTTTATGACCCTTATTTACGACCGTTGATGGATTTTTTTAGGGTTATAAGAGGTGTGCAAGCATCACCTCTATGCTTGACCGAATCCAATCTTAGGTGCAAGTTTTAGTGGGGACGACCAGGCATGCGTGTAGACGGACTTCCGGTGTATACGCCCATACCTCTTTGTCTCATGAAGGTACGATCTAGGTCACTCAATTTGACCGGCAAAGGTGAGTGTTCGTGATCGATTTGCGGCAGAAATCCATTGCCGCAAAGGATTTGGAAGCCGCCCAGCATGCCACTTTCGGGAACGCGTTTCGAGGTCGTCGAGTCCTAGTCTGCCTAGGCGGACCGTCTCCACGCAAAGGTGGGCCCACGGTGATCATGTTGACATGCTTGGGACCTTTTAAGTCTATATCTACACCCTCCATCTAAGCTTGCGAAGATGGATGGTCGTGATCGAACTGCGATAGTTAAGCAGCGCCGCAAACCCTAATTAGGGTTTTAAAACAGCCACGCACACACGACTTCCACCAAACGATTTGGCAAGTCTTGCTCCCTTTTTGAAAGGACCGATTATGTGGGGCCCACGTTGGGCCGACGGTGAACGTGTGTGCACTTCTCTAATGGTCTTAGGCGCAATCTAAGCCATCCAAACATGTTGGTGAAGTTGGATGGTTGTGATTAGTTTAAGATAATAGTGGAATTTTCGTGACGCTTGCAAAGCATCACACCAGCCATGTTTCGGGCATGCGATCTTGGCTGCATGACCACGCCGTGAACAAGTAGATCAGGTAGGGATAGAGTGGACCCGCCAATGTGCGTGTTAGCGCCTCCTCCATTTTTCATGGCGCGATCTAAGCCGTCCAATCAGGCTAGTGAAGTTGGACGGTCACGATCGTTTTGAGACTGTTTTAAGCAGTCCTGCTCGTTTGAACTTCTTCCAAAAGCAGCGCGGCCACCCTATTAAGGATGACGTTTTCAACATACCGGGAAGTAAAACGTGATGTTCGACCGTCCAGGGCATAAATAGGCCCGCTGGTGGTCATCAAGGTGTAGGGCTGCACATGGGCGGGTATGGGCGGGTATAAGCTAAAACCAACCTCGCACCCATAGATTGCGGGGTTTTTTTTTTCATGACCAACCCCGCACCCACAAACAGCGGGCGGGTTTTGTTACCCGCCCGCTACGGGTTGGGCGGGTATGGGTTTAAACGGGTTTAAACCCGCTTTATATTCAAGTATTTAGAGTAACTTCTATTCTCCTTGATTAAGTGAGAAAAAAAAAAACAAAACCCCCAAAATATTCATATCTAGGAAGTTCACAGATGAAGATTAAGTGTTGAATCTGTTGATTTTTCGATTGTTGTCGATTTCTGGTGAAGATTCGAAGTTGTTGTTGTGGATTTCTGGTGAAGATTTATGGTAATTGTCGTTCGTAGGTGAAGAAGAAGAACTGAGGAGGAAGAAGAGGAGAGGCCGAACAGAGAGAAGAGTGTAGAAAGTGAATGAGGGTTATCAGTTATCCTATCTACTAGTATTAGGGTTTCATAATGGACGACTATGATTAGTTTTATCTAATGATATATAATCTGCGGGTTTTTTGGGCGGGTATGGGCGGGTATTAGCTTAAACCAACCTCGCACCCACAGACAACGGGTTTTTTTTTCATAACCAACCCCGCACCCACAACGGGCGGGTATGGATTAAAAACCCACGGATTTAGCGGGTACGGGTGGGTTTGGGTATCGTGGGCGGGTCTTGTGCAGCCCTATCAAGGTGGTAGTCTGCTCCTGCTGAGGATCGTCTAGGCTGGTTAAATCATGCGGTCAACCTGCGTGGCCGTGATCATTTTTGAGACTGATACGGTCAGTCCAGATTAAATATGCTCAATCGTCCTAATATAAGCACACCGAGAGATGTTGCCTATACGGGTATTTCGTGCATGCCTCATTATTGATACTTGGATATTGATGTTACTCTATCAAGAGCAACACTCAGTCATCATGTCGCACCAATAGTGGGAGTTCCCGGAAACATCACAGGAAATATTAGGCAAACCATGCATTAATTAATAATGCTAAAAATTCACAGAATATTCGGGATTGTTGCTACATGCTCCGTTGTAGGTGAATTTTGTGTATTTAATTCACAGAATATTGGGATTGTTTCCACATGCTCAATTCTAGGTGAATTAATAAAGTGAAGAAGTATTTATCACTTATCAAATAGCTTTATCGTCTGCAGGATGTCAGCTTATTAAGTTTAGCTTTTACAATTTTAGCCTTGAACCAAAATCCACCATCAACAGGATGACAATGATAACGGGGATTATGAAGAGGACGAGGACGGCGATGATGAGGATGAATGATATTTTTCATTTGTGGTTGTTGCACTTTAAGATCAAAAAGTTAGAATGCTGCAGGTAGAAGTTTGAATGGACGCTAAACATTTTTCCCTTTCAATTATGCTACGCAATGTATGTGATTTAATTTTATGGGCATGTGGTTTACAATTATATCATGTTGGTTACTTATTATGGGTCGATGTTATATAGTAGTTGCAGTCGTATGGTCACTTCACTCAGTCTTTTTATACAGTAGTTGCAGTCGTATGGTTACTTTATTCAGTATTTTTATACAATAGTTGCAGTCGTATGGCCACTTCACTTAGTCTTTTTATACAGTAGTTGCAATCGTATGGTCATTTCTCTCAGTCTAGTTAAATAGTATTTCCAGTTGTATGATCACCTGACTCAGTCTAGTTATATAGCATCTGCTGTCGTATAATTACTTCTCTCAGTTTCTAGTTACATTCTATGGATTTGTGTTACAGTGGAAACATAAATTATTTATGCTATATAAATAGATCACACATAGTTCAACCATGAACAAATCAATTCGACCAACTTTCTTCTCTATCTACGATTATAAACACTTTTGTTGTCCTAATTGTTATTTACAAAACAACACCTTCCTTTCAAAATTATGGTGGATAATACTCTGGAAGAAGATGAAGAGACTATTAGTTTATGGGTCGATATTTTTCTAGAGAAATGCGTGGATCTCAAGTAAAAAAATACCACAAACATTTGGAACAAGATGCTGCAAAAGTTTATTAGAACTACCGGGAACCAAACTTACGAACGATTAGTTACCTTCAGAAAAGATTGTGCATAACCAGTTTAACTGTGAGAAGTATGTATCGCTACAAAAAGTATTATACCTCTTCAGGACACCATGCACTCCCGTGATCATAAGTGACTTATCGGTTACCTACAAATCATAAGTGATTTATTGATTAATTGATTTGTAAATTGACATTGTTTTATTTTGTTGTAGGAGGAGGCGGATAAATGAACTTACTAAAAAAAAGTTTGGGGAGAAATTTCAGTTTCATAACATTTACTTATTTTTGAAAAACAACCTCCCTGAGTATAACCCAGAACCCATGCAAGATGTTGTTTCTGAAAATTCTGATGAAGAGTGAATGTTTGGGCATAGCTCGGTTGAACCCACCAAGCGTTGGTATGTCAAGTTTGGTTGTCATATTTTAGTGAATCAAAACTCATGTTAAGAGTCGCTTGATTATGTACTAGAGTCAACTTCGTATAGGTTAGCTTGAAAGTATTAGGATAATGAGACATTACAAGTATTGCGAAGACTTGAATATGTGAAGAAGCAAGGAGCTACAAAGACAACAATCATCCTTCCACTTGAGGTTAGTGATATTTGACTTGAACTGCCCTAACGTATCTTTCAAGAGTCGTGCATATTTAAAACAAAACTGCGAAGCATATTTGAACTCTAGATAGACATAGTATTAAGGAATACAATACGAGGTTTATTGCTTAACCATTAAACTTTGTAGATAAGACATCGTCGTAATCATTTGAATGTTATTGTGATTATGTATAAGTATGAGGTGAGGATAACAATGTTTTACATGTGTTCTAAGGAAGTAAGTTCATAAACTTGTTTGTGAATCGAAAAAGAAATCACCAGGCGTTATTGGTTTTGTTATTCATTGCATATCTTATGAACAACCAATATGTGTGATTGAGTATAACCGTTCACAACTTGTTGTGTTCTTGGTAGAACTATTCACAAAGGCCTGACTTATGTATTGGTATGACTTTTATTAGTGAAACCGATCTTAAGAAATCACCTGAGATGGTATGATCGGGTTTTTGTTTTTTCTGACCAAATATGGGAAAGGGGAACCGATCCTAGTAAGAGGTGCAGTACATCACAAAGGGAAACCGATCCTTGTATAAGGTGCATCAAGGTTTATAGCAGAAAGGAGAACCGATCCTATGAACATGTGCAACACGTTTTTAGGAAAAGGGGAACCGATCCTATGGACATGTGCAACACATATAAGTTAGATACCATATATATTTGGGGAACCGATCCTAGTATCTAGTCAACCTAATTTTGGAAAGCTAGTGTGACTATGCACAGTACTCACATGGAAGGTAGAGCCCAAACTTGTTCTGGTAGAACTGTTAAACCCATGATTGTGATTGAATGTTATTTGATCAATCACATAGTTGTTGAAAGTCAGATGAACCAATTCTAAACTTGTTTGGAAGTGTGGCAAATCGGTTTCAAGGTTGTAAGTGTGAAAGAGAACTTAAAAAGTAAGGATATCGACATACTTTGAACACGTGCTGTGAATGTTTATTTCTTTAATTATTCAAAGTTATTCCTTAATAGCTAAGGGAAGAGAATCCCAGAATCGAAACATAAATAAGTTAAGAATCTTTTAATTAAGGTAATTAACTTCATTTTTAGGAAAATAAGAATTAGTAATGTGCATTTACTAATTAGAGATTTTCTGAGAGATTTCGATCATTATTTTTGGAGAGAGCCGTTCCAGGAATTATGGAAACCGAATTTGTGTTTTAATGAATATCTTCATAATATTTTCTGTTTAGAAAATTCCTTGGTTTCCAAACTTCCTTGTCTATAAATACTTGAAGTTTGCCTTTCTAGCAAACTAATACTTCGTAACAACAAGCTTCCTCTTTGTTGTGTTGTTACTGGTGTAGCTGCCTATTCGGAGAGGAGAGTAACCTAATTAGGCGAAATCTCTTATGTACGCTCAGTTTAAAGTCTTCTTTGGGATTGAGAAGCTCTAGCGTATACCATTGGTGGGGAAACTAGATAATTACGGTTTATCTTTTCTTTTCATTGATTTGATTGACTAACGGTGGTTGAACTTTGATTGCACCTAGTTTGTTTATGCTTGAGAATCTTCTCTTCTGATATAAGATTCACTCAAACTAGTTCAGAGTTTCGACATGGATCTTTAGACTGTTTGTAGTTCTAAAGACGATCTTGTGATAATCCATTGTTAACAGACTCCGTTATGTGCATGATTGATCACAAGATATTCAAGTGATTGTGTGTAGGTTATTATTGAAGATCTAAGAATATTTGAAGACGAAGAAGATATTGAAGATTTCTGATTTGTAGGTTCATAATCTTTTGTGTGCACAATACTTGTTTCGGTAAAAGAGGATCCAATTAATAATCGGTTTATCCTTGTGATAGATTGGATTAATTAATTGAGTAGATCGACATCAACACAATTCTTTGGATTAATAGTGTTGATTGGCTTAATCTTAAACGATTACTTTGGTGATTGAACATAAGATGAAGCTAAGGACCTGACGAAGGAGTTTATGTTAAGATAAACAGAAGAGCCTTTGTCCGACTCATATCACTTGGTTGAAAAGATTTGATACCAAACAGATTTGTTGTTCTTTTACTGTTTGGAATACGAACCAAAGGAATTGTTCCAAATACGTGACTTATTCATAAGTTGGAGGCGTGGGAATAAAGACTGAACTAAGTGAACTATAGGTTTAGTTGCTTGGTCTCAACTATACGAAGTTAGGTGTAATTTTGTGTAGCGGCTTAATTCTGAGAATATTCAATTCTGGACAAGGTCCCGGGGTTTTTCTGCATTTGCGGTTTCCTCGTTAACAAAATCTTGCTGTGTCATTTACTTTATATTTCCGCATTATAATTGTTTTATTATAATTAAAGTGAATCGCACAAACGTTAATTCCTATTTACTTGATAAGTGAATCCTATTGTGTTTGATTTAAGTCCGAACCTTTTTATCAAGTAACATACTTCGTTGTTGTATTGTCTTGATCTCGTATCCATATACGATCACACGAAGTGTGAACCGATTAGTTGTATTGTCTCGACTCAGTCCATAGACAATCACTTTCGGAGAAAGGACTTATAGGTAGGAAAAGTTTTAGCTTGAGGTATATTTGGGTAACCTCGCCTTTTCAGTGAACAAGTAAGATAATGATAGGTTTTGTGGGAATATCTCTCTATAAACCCTCACGAGACACAACTCATCCATTAGGGTTTCCTAATGGTTTAAAGTCTTGTTGCACATGCTCAGTGTAATATGAAAGTGGAAATAACAAGTATGCATTATTAAAAAAGCACATTACATCAGTTTAATCAAATTCAAACTCTTAAAATGACAACAACAATACCTATTACATTAGTTATAATACTTTTAGTTATTGAAATAACACAATACATCAGTTCATATTCAAACTCACCCATCAAACTTAAACATACGGACACCTAATCAGTTCATTCCACCAAATTACATCCAGGGCATTTCCAGAATCGCTTTCCATATGTTTTTTTTCCTACAAATCTATGCATTTCCAGAAACGCCTTCCATATGTGTTTTTTTATATATTTAATTCTAGTAATAATCTAACATTTAATAAGGGAAGTCATGACCTTTTCTTCGGTGTTCTAAATATTCTGACTTAGTCAAAACGGACACATAAAAAAAGGCTTTGGTTTGAATTGGCACTAAACCTAGAATGGAGAAACAGAAAGGTTTTCATCGAAGTGTGGCCACAACTAGAACAACAGTAAGAACCCTAAGAATGAGGTTTCTTGATCTTTCAAAGGTATATCACAGTGGTAAATACATTCATTTGGATCTTGAAGATCCAAGAGTTTTTGCGGAAAAGAAAAGAAAACGTAAGATCCCATTTAGAAGGGGCTAGGAATTTCCTTATTTTCCAAGTCAAGTTACGATAAATACAGATGCAAGTTGCGATCAATATTCCTTAACATTTGGGGCTGGAATTGTTGGTCGTGATAGTGGTGGTTGGACTATTCCAGAGTTAGAAGGATACGGTTGTGTTAAATATCCTGGAAGTCATCCTCCAACATCAAACTACATGGAGTTGTACGTTGTAAAAATAACACTAGAAGAAAATGATGTCGAGGAACATCCAGATATACTTGTTAGAGGCGACAATCAAGTATAATAACCTACTAAAGCCCTGAAGCATAACTTTCCGCATACCTAAATTATATAAAAAATCCAATAAATGATTAGCCAAAAGTAACAAGATACCGAGTAGAATTGCAGAGGCGTATAAGCTATTAAAAGTACCAAAAATAATACCTTGCAATATAAGGTACTGGGCTTATTGGTATTGTTCGATTTACCGAAATATATTCCAATATTTATTTTTACGGTACGTATGCTCCCTTATTATTACTTGGATGCTTATATGCATTTTCTTCTTCTTCTTTTTTTATCTTAGTTCGATATTTTTGATGGAGATTTTTTTTCTTCATAACAATGAGAATTTATCACAAAGCGTTCTCCATTAATAAAACGACTCCAGGAAGTTTCTCCTGAGATCGTTTGACTGTTAATGTCAACAAACACATTTCTGGAAGTAAAAAAAAAAGGCGATCTTAATAGAAAAATATTATACCTCAATTTATGGGTGATTGTAAAGAATTTGACTCTGCAATCACCCATAAACAGACGTATAATATTTTTCTATTATGATTGTCTTTTATATTTTTATTTTCAGAAAACATGTTTGTTGACAAATTTTGCTCCCGACAATGAGAATTTATCACAAAATGTTCTCTATTAATAAAAAAACTCAAAAATGTCTCACTTGAAATCATTTGACTGTTAAATGTCAACAAACATGTTTCTGGAAAGAAAAAGAAAAAGGCAATCATAATAGTATATTATACCTCAGTGTATTGGTGATTGTAAAGAATTTGACTATACAATCACCTAAAAGCGAAGGTATAATATTTTACTATTATGATTGAAAACATGTCTGCTAACAAATTTTGTTCCCAACAATGAGAATTTATCGTAAAGCATTCTCCATTAATGAAACAACTCCATGAAGTTTCATTTGTAATCATTTGAACGTTAAATGTCAGCAAACATATTTCTGAAAATAGAAAAAGAAAAAGGCAACTATAATAGCAAAATACTATACCTCAATTTATGAGTGAACGTAAAGAATATGACTGAGGCAATCACCCAAAAAAAGGTATAATATTATGTTATTATGATTGTCTTTTCTCTTTTTATTTTCAGAAAACTTGTTTTTTTGACAAATTTTGTTCCCAACAATGAAAATTTATCACAAAGCGTTCTCTTTTAATAAAACAACTCCAAGAAGTCTCGCTTGAAATCATTTGACTATTGAATATTAGTAAACATGTTTCTGAAAATAAAAATAAAAGAATTTGACTGTGCAATCACTCAAAAACAAATGTATAATATTTTATTATTATGATTGTCTTTTCTCTTTTTATTTTCAAAAAACATGCTTGGTGAAAGTTTTGTTCCCAACAATGAGAATTTATCACAAAGCGTTCTTCATTAATAAAACAACTCTAAAAAGTCTCACTTGAAATTATTTGACTGTTAAATGTCAGCAAACATGTTTCTTGAAAAGAAAAAAAGGCAATCATAATAGAAAAATACTGTATCTCAGTTTATGGGTGATTAATTGTAAATAATTTGACTGTGCAATCACCCAAAAAGAGAGGTATAATATTTTGCTATTATGATTGTTTTTTCTCTTTTTTGTTTTCAGAAACATGTTTCCCGACATATTTTATTCCCAATAATAAGAGTTTATTACTAAGTGTTCTCCTTTAGTAAAACAACTCCAAGATTTCTCACTTGAAACCCACAAGTAACAATTTGATCCACCATTAAAAGTCAATAATCTATTCTAGGTAATAAAGTTTCAATGATGATTTTTAAATAAAATTAAAACCGACCAAGATGCACTCTTATAATTGTACAGTCTTTATATGAACTCCAAAACATTTATTATAATTATATATTGGAAACCCTTACTTAAACCCTCTTCGATATAAATACCCTAAGACCAAGGTCAAACGCGTAGTTGACCAACACATCAGAAAACCGGAATTTTGATAGTCTGTTGTGACACATTCATATCAAATCAGAAACACCTCAAAATACAATAAAAATTGTCGTTGTAGAAAGATAAAAGATAAATGCTTAATTTCTTAGAAGACTTTAAGGTCTACAAATCAACAAATCGTAATTTAAAAACAAGAAATTCATGATATTTTTAAAATTTGAATGATAATCTTTTGGTTTAACACCGGTACAAAGAGTTATCTTAGAAATACTTATGCAACTCCTAAAATTCTAAAATTTACACCAAATGTTTCAGAAGATATTTTAAATTTATTATAAAATAATTATACCAAAACCTATTAAGGATTACATAATTTTAACTACAAAAGCCTATTTGTACTTATGCAACCGAGTTGACGGCCAATCTACTCAATCCAACTCCATTGGACAGAATAGTTTTACTCATATTCCATTCTCAAAGTTTAAAGAAAGCAACTTAATCAGACCAAAAAAAATTTCTTTTATTTTAATCACAAGTGTTGAACCGTCATGTGGTCGCATATGTATACAAAAGGTTTAAGCATGTAGTTCATCAAAAATACATTGAATGTTGATCACTCTCTGGGAGAATGTTGTCTTCTCGCAATTCAGGAGAATGTTTAAAATAAACACAAGGGTTTACTCGCCCAATAAAGCCTCGCGTGGGTTTACAAACTCAACCGTCCCAAGGACCTCGTCAAAACAAATCAGTCGCTCGCCCGAAAGATCCTTAAGTAGGTTTGGAGAAGATCGATCATTCCCAAGGATAATTCATATCCAGGATATTTAGGACTTGTTTCACACATATAATACATACAAGGTTCAGGAATACAGTACAACCACAATCATGTGCAACGATAAAATAAAATCATGAATTTTCATTTAACCTTATAATAGGATTCCTCTGTTTCTAAAAATTAGGCTTGTTTGGTTTGTACAAGGGTAAAGAAAACTAATCATTGTAGCCACTTTTTCATATTCTTTATTAATTTGTTCTTGGTCCCGTTAATTTGATATTATAGAAAAAAGGGGGAGAGAACTGGTCCCCTTTTTATGTTAAAAGAGTAAAAAAAGAGAGATAAGTGGTCCCTTATAGGAGTATTAAAAATCAACCCTTATTTAGGAGTATTAAAAATCAAAAGTATGACATGGAGATCAGACCACTTTTATCTAAAGGAGCACACACCACATTTCACTTGATAGTTATAATTGTTTTGACCGATGGATCACCAAACCATAAAAAGTTTCTAATTATCCTTTCACGCTCCTTAACAAGATTTTGGTTATATGTATTGGCATGTTATATATTGGAATGTTACATAGCATAGATTTAAGTAAAGTTAATCTAGGAGAGAAAGCAAGTAGCTTACTTATCCATCCAACCAACAATTTTTGCATCATCTCCACCATCCCCAAACTTGAGCTATTTTCACTCTTCCAAGATTCAAAATCAACCCCAAATACTTGTCAGGAAAATCAAATAATTTTGTTTATGTAGTCTCAGCTATACTGCTTCTTTTATTGTCTGATACACCTCCTACAAAGCATTTAATCTTCACCATATTCACTAATTATCCTGAAGCATTCGATACTTTGATAAAAAAGACTCGTTAGGTTCCCCAGAGGGCAGAGACTTCTTATTCCCATTGTAGAAAATAAAAATGTCATTCGCAAACAGTAAATAAGAAGACTGACACCCATTTCTGCTTAACATTGACTTAACAAGCCCCCTTTGAACCAATTTAGACAAATTTATACTTAGTATCTCCTCGGAAGTTACAAAAAGAACATGTGACAATGGGTCTCCCTGTCTAAGACCTCTTCCATCTTAAAAGAAACCACAAGTTTCCATTCACTAAAACATATATTCTAGTAGATTGAAAATTTTTCTTTAACCAATTAATACCAAACTCAAAGAAACCAAAGTGTTTCACTGTTTCAAAAATGAAGTCTCATCTCAAGGATCATGTGTTTGAGTAGTGTCCAACTTCAATCCCACATTGCCTCCCGTTCTTTTAGTATTCAACTCATTCACCAACTCTGAAGCTAATACAATCTTTTCATGTATACTTCTACCTTTAATAAAAGCACCTTGCTAACTAGAAACCACTTTTCCAAGTATAGTGTGGGTTGCACTTAGTGACTGCCTTATAAAATATTCTAAAATAAATCTACTAATCTAGGTTGTGAATTAGGGAAGAGAGAATTAGGGCATTCAGATCGATGTCGTTTTTATTTTTTAAGCATGTATTTATTAATAGAGAATTAAATTACAATTTCACGTGGATATGTGATACCCATAAAGTCATGAAAAAGAATTTGACCAATACTAAATGGGATTAACTGGTCCCAAGTTTTGATTCATACATTTCCCATTTGACTACCATCTACTACATGATTTCCCATGCCATGTGCTGCCTGATTTCCCTCTCTGCAGTTATGTTAGATAGAAGCTTGCAACATCTTTCGCTTTCAGATGGATGTGTGAATTAAACAAAAGGTGCACCAAAAATATTCATTTTTTTTTATCTATATCAAGTTAACTTAGATTTGTTTGTTTAATGTTCTTATGGTTACTTGACTTAATAATAGGTTGTCGGGTCCTTGTTAATCTAATAACTAAGTTCTCTTTATCCCAGACTTTTTGATTCCTCATTATAGATATCTAAAACTCTTCTTAATTGATCGATTTAAGATTGTTCTTGAGAGGTGGTTAATAATCCAGGCTTCTCAGCTAACTGGGTGTAAGTGTTCCGGATTTGTAAGCTTTGCTATCTTGTTTTTGAAAAAATATTTCCAAGCCTTTGATCTATTTGATCTAAAAGGAAATAAAATAAGCTTATCTGTTAGAGGAAGAAAACTTTCATTGAGGTTGAAAAACTCATAGACTGGAAAGGGCGTCGGCTAAAGGAATCAATTGAGTAGAGCCTTACGAGGTTCAAGATATGCAAGGAGCGCGACTGCAGAAGAATTTCTTGGAGGGTTAATTCAGTCTCAGCTACATTCTAGTTCGAAGGGTGATAGTAGGATAGTGTCTATATCGGCTTAATAAAGTTTATTGTTCACATCTGGACAAGGTCCCAAGGTTTTTCTGCCGGTGCAGTTTTCCTCGTTAACAAAACTTCTGGTTTCTTGTGTTTTTCCTTTTCCGCATAATATAATTTAATCTTTATATTAAGATTAGCACAAGTAGTATGTGATCAATATTAGTAGATAAGTCCATATTTAAAAGACGAGGGTACACAAATACACCACAATCGTTTTGTTTCAACATATAAGTCCTGTTAGAGCACTGCTCGGTCGAACTCGCAAGCGTTGCTATCTCAAGCTTGTTTGTCAAGTTTAATTTCCAAAACTATACGTCTTGATTTCTAGTCTACTTATAGCTAAGTCTCGGATTAGGATAGAAAGTGTAGTTGAGCATTAGACTTCACGGCGTTCATCGATTGAAGACGAAGAACTACTAAGGGGAGCTTGTGGAACTTCATCAACAAAAGGTATGTGGATACTTGAACTCATCTATCACTCAAAAGTCTATCTACTTTATCTCCTATTTGAGACAAAATTCGTATTGCTATTTTTCAATTATACACATTTGATATTTTGATTTGAGTTTAACTCGCTTACATATTTCTCAAAATATTTGTTGGTAAGCATTCGCTTTAACCAAGTTCATCTTATATTCTTGACGAAAGTCAAAAGATGATCATGTGAAAATCGTCTTGTAAAATCTTACATGATTTGTATGAGACAGTCATTTGATGTAGACTCGGAATGTTTCGTATTGATCATTCGATCAATTGAAAATTGCTTTGAAGTTAATAGTTTGTGTGAGACAGCTATTGTCGTCTTCCAAGAATTTTTCAATGATTGAAATGGGAGTTTAGAACAAATAACCATGATTGGATATAGCTATGCGTACTTATATGCATATTGTTGCGAGTTATTCCAAGTCCGGGAACCATAGTATGCATACCCGTATGCGTACTGGTTGGTTAATGAAAGTCCGAGAAATTAGTATGCATACCGGTATGCGTAGTGGCGTGAGTTTCAAGTTCCGGAAATTCAACGGGAGTTTAGAAGGTATGCGGACAGGCGAACCCAAACTTAGTCCAACCACTTAGTATGCATACGTGTTTGCATACTTGAGTAAGTTATGATATAAAATTGGTTTGTTCATGAACTAATACATTTATATAATAAGGAATGCAATCTTTTGCAAACCGTGGCTATAATGTTCATGAATTGATTCGAGTGAATTAACATCGATTTTGCTTCAATTGTGTCTTATATACTTCTATGAGAATATAAACAATTGAACAACTCTAGAACTAGTCTCATTTGAGTCATTTGAACTAGTTATGGTTAAGACGAATATGGTTGATATGAAAGTGTTCATATGGATACCTTCAGTTAACTATTGTTGAGCCAATAAGGTGTACACGTTTAGGTACGATTAGTCATATCTAAATGAAGTCACTTTTCATTTGTGTGTAACAAGCTAAGTTCGATCTAACAGTTGAAAGATAATAGCTTGATTCTAATCAGGTTTTCATTTAACGGTGAATATTGAATGCTTTGTTACCAAGGTAACATTGATTGCAAACCATGATTTGAAGACTATATAAGGGAGAACTCTAGCAACTGGGAAACCTAATCCCCACACCTCCTGTGTGATACTAGTTGCGACTAGAGTCTCTCCTTTAACCTTAGGTTTTTCCAAAACCCAGTAGGTGAACGACTTGAAGACTTCATTGGGATTGTGAATCCAGACCCAACTATTTTCTCTGTAGTTGTGTGTTCTGAGCTTGTTGTTTCCTATCGTGTTGATTACTATCTTATCTAAGATTTGCTCGAGATTCAATTTTCGATAGGCAAGATAAAAAGTAGTCACAAACATCTTCGTCTCATCGTTTGTGATTCCACAATATCTTGTTTCGCTATCTTACGATTAAGATTATTGTGAGGTCATTTATATTACTAGGCCGTTCTTCGGGAATTTAAGTCTGGTATATCAATTGGTTCCTGTTCACTTTGATTTATCAAAAGACGGAGCAAAACTCATAGGTATTTTTGTAGGAGACAGATTTATCTATTAAATAGACTTTTCTGTATGACATAGATTGGTTTATCAAGTCTTCGACTTTGGGTCGTAGAAATTCTTAGTTGTGGGTGAGATCAGCTAAGGGAATTAAGTACGCAGAATCCGGCGTGGTTCTAGAGGCGTAAGGAACGCGACTGTACCTTGATTAGTGTGAGATTGGTCAGGGATCAACTACATTCCAGTCCGAAGCTAACTTGGGGTCGGCTAATGTCTGTAGCGGCTTAATACAATGTGGTGTTCAAATTTTGACTAGATCCCGGGTTTTTCTGAATTTACGGTTTCCTCGTTAACAAAATTTCCGGTGTTTGTGTTATTTCTTTTCTACATTATATTTCTATATAATTGAAATATCACAGGTTGTGCGTAAGTTCAATCAGTTGTGAATCCAACCTTTGGTTGTTTATTAAATTGATTGACACTTGGATATTGGTTTTTGATACCGTCCAAGTTATCTCTTGTATTCAATCGGGCTCGCAAATTCCTATTTGTTTGATTGCAGATTGAATTAATAAATTGAGATATAACTCTTGGATGTACTTTTCTTAAGATTGGGTATGACTGTCTAGTTTATTCTCTTGAAAGTATATTGGAGTTAGTCCATAAAGATTCCTAAGCGAAATGTTGGGTGTGGTTGTTAGACCCCCGCTTTTTTAATTGGTATCAGAGCATACAAACACGTTTAAGACCGTATGGTGTGTTTGTAGCGATCTAACTCTATGGACAGAAATGTTATCTCTATAAACGTACCGCCTGTCTTCGATGGCTCGAATTACTTATGGTGGAAAAATTTTCTTTGTAAGCGCATGATTTTCAATCATGGGTTTATGTTGTTAATTTCTATAATCCTCCAGTTGTTACATAAGGCGATGTTACTGCTCCAAAGGATATCAATGATTATGATGCTGTCGAGATTCTTGCCACAAAGAAAAATTCTGACGGATTGAATGCAATCATCCATGCCATTACCTAGATCTTCAACACCATGTGACTATGTGCACTCGTTCTAAAGATGCGTGGGATATCTTAGAAACCGTATTTGAAGGGAATACCTATGAAAAAAAAGCTAGGATTCAAAACCTAAATTCTGATTGGGAACACTTCGTATGGCAGATGAAGATTCATTTGATGAGTTTAATCATAAAGTGTCTGAAATTGTTAATGCATCTTTTGCGTTGGGTAAGACTATTCCTGAAAAGGACATTGTGATGAAAATTCTCAGATCGTTGCCATCTAGATACGATTCTAAGAAACATGCCATTGTTGAAGGAAATAACCTTGAAACTCTTTCCAGAAATACTCTTGTTGGGAAGTTAAAGATCTTTGATCATGAGCATATATCCAAATCTGGAAAGGATATTGCTTTCAAAGCACAAAAGAACACTACATTACTTGATAAAAGTAAAAGTGTTGGCATCTCTGAAGATGATCCTTCTGAGACTGATTCATCAGATGAAGATCTTGACAGGTCAGTCTTTTTGATCACAAGACATTTTAGAGATCTCTTTTGAAGACAATTAAGAGGTTCATTAAAGATAAACCTAAGCCATCAGTTAAACCTCATAATCTTGTTCCTCCTAAAAACATGGATACTGACGATATTGATGACGAGGATATGCCACAGTGCTTCAAGTGTGAAGGTTTTGGTCATTTTTCAAATGAGTGTCTGAATCGTAGAAAATACACTGGAAACAAAGGTCTTGCTGCAACTCTTGATGAAATGTCTGATCACTATGATTCTAATGAAGACGAAAAATCAAATGTTGCACTCCTCTGTGAAATTTTTTATTTTGATAATTATAGTAATACTCATATCAATCTTGATATTTTCCCTGGAGAAACTTCTTCAACTCGGTTGGAGGATAAAATGGATTTTTCTGTATCTGCTGGAAATCCCATTTCTAATGTTTCAGGTACCACAATCTGTCTAGCAGCTTGCTCCGCTATGGTGTCTGAACCATCCTCCACTTTGACATGTTCTTACTATACTATATTAAGAGTCATGGACTCTCTAGTTTTTTCAAGTACAAGCATAAAGTAAGATATGTCAACAAACTTCAACGGAGACCAAATCGATTACCAAACAAGATTAAACTTGTTTAGAAGTCATCTGAGTTATGTAAACTCAATTCCTCTCCGAAAAAGTTAATTTCTAAAAAATTAATTAGACCTCTCCGGAAAAGAACAAGGTCTAAACATTCTGTATAAGAGGTTTTTAGGAACTCTTTCCAGAAAGTTCATGGTGGAAAAATTATTGTTCACCTCAACACAACTTAATTGTGTTGGCTGTAAATATTGTCTCAAGTGCCTGATTCCAAAAAGACAAGAGTTAAGCACTCACAGGTTTAAAAAAAAAGTGTTTTGTTTGTTTTTCTTTTCGTTTTGATTTCGGTTAATCTTTTCATATCCTAGATTGGTATTGAAAATAGGTTTCCATGTTTGTTCATTAAAAGAGGGGTAAAATCGATAATTCTTCCTTCTTTAGGGTTGAGAGTTGTGCGAACGTGAATTTTCTTACTTTGTATAAAGGTTCTGTAACCCTACATTCCTTTTTACTTATCTGAAAATCTCTTTTATCACAAGTTTGCTTGTAGAGCATACTTTGTGAATTTCTCTCACAAACCCATATTTTTATGGAGACTCCAAGCATTATGACTTCTGAAGGAAAAGAGGTTAATATGATTGTTAATCCATCAATCATGAAGGAAAAAGATATATCTCCGGTACCCTCTTCCTTGAAAAGAAAAAGGAGGAATGTGAGGAAACCAAGGGTTGTCCCTTCAAATTTTCAGAAGTTTTCTGGTGTTCTTGAACAGTTGAAGCAAACAAGAAAGGAGATACTGCAAATAAAGGCTACTGTTTTTAGGACTTTTGAAATTCAGAAGGCCCTGGTTCGGCGTCAGTCAAGAAGGTTTGTTGGAATTAACTTCTATCTTCACGAACCTTATGTTCCAATGGTTGTTGACGACAAGGAGTTCAGGGACGATAAAGAATTTTTCAAAGGCCTTAATGTCTAGGAAACTTCTTATGAGAATTTATTCTTGTGTTTTAAGAAGGATAACAAGGGTTTGGAATAAAAATTATTATGAGTACACATAGCTATTGCCAACGATTTTCGTCTTACAATGTTTTTAGATTTATTTATTTAAATTCTAAAGTTTATTTGGAAGATGATTTTGTAGTATTAATCTTTATTGATTTTATATATTGCAAAAATTGTTATGGGGTATGTGTGTTTACATCCGTGAACTATAATTGTCCCATATTCGTTAAAAGTTAAGCCTATTATGTCATTATGCATATATTGATGGAAGATGGGATGAACTTTTTGATTACAAAGATTAAGTCTATGATATCATTATGTAAATATATTGATAAAAATTGAATGAATCTTTGAATATTCCGAAGTATTGATCTTTCCCTGATCCACTTCTATGTGAATGTACTGTGCGGCTCCGTAAGTTCTCTTATGTTAAGCATTTCCGATTAAATTAATCATGGGTTCGCTTGTGGTTAATTTAATTGAGTTTTCTGGATACAAATTCATGTTTCATGTAATTTGTTAATGTCCAAAGAAATCCTTCTTTTCTTACAAAGTAAGGTCGCTCTTGTTGTTCTTTCGGGAATGACATTTTATGGGGGAGAGTTCTTAATTGAACTTGTGCTCAATTGACAAATATTTGTGGGAAGTGCGATTGTGGAATATAGTAGGATTTTCTTGTGTCTTTATAAACTCCTTGATGAATACACTAAGTTTCGACTATGTGAAATCATCGAAACAAAGTTAATATGTTCTCTTTAGTCATGAAGAATCTTTATGAGAATTTCATTGTGATCCCACTAGTTTTCGTACCTTTGCCATTTTATATTGACAAAAGGGGGGAGAATTAATGTGTAGTTCACACTACAAATACATATGGTTTACGGATCATTATGTAAGGGGGAGTGGTTTTCATTGTGAGATGAAGTATTGACTAAGGGGTAGTAATACATATCACCACAGTATTGTTTTCAAAGTTGTGATACAGTTGGACTTTGATGCTGTGTAATAATACTATGACCCTGTATAACAATGATTGAGAGCTACTGTTTTCTCATTGTTATTTCTACGGATCTTCAACAACTATGATGCTGAGTTAAACACGTTCAAAATCACCGGAGTACTTGGAAGTGACGAAGATTTCGAGTAATGTTGAAGAACCAAGGAAATCAAGCATTTGGATGAGAAGCTACAAAGTTTATTTATTTTGTAATCGATATGTATTGATAGTTTTGTCACTAAAATTGACAAAGGGAAAGATTGTTAGAGCACTGCTCGGCCGAACTCGCAAGCGTTGCTATCTCAAGATTGTTTGTCAAGTTTAGTTGCCAAAACTATAAGTCTTGATTTCTAGTCTACTTATATCTAAGTATCGGATTAAGATAGAAAGTGTAGTTGAGCATTAGACTTCACGACGTTCATCGATTAAAGATGAAGAACTACTAAGGGGAGCTTGTGGAACTTCATCAACAAAAGGTATGTGGAGACTTCAACTCATCTGTCACTCAAAAGTCTATCTACTATATCTCCTATTTGAGACAAAAGTCGTATAGCTATATAAACTTCAATTATACACATTTGATATTTCGCGCTAAGTTTAACTCGCTTACATATTTCTCGAAATATGTGTTGGTAAGATTTCGCTTTAACCAAGTTCATCTTATATTCTTGACGAAAGTCAAAAGATGATCAAGTGAAAATCGTCTTGTAACATCTTACATGATTTGTGTGAGACAGTCATTTGATATAGACTCGGAATGTTTCGTATTGATCATTCAATCACTTGAAAATTGCTCTGAAGCTAATAGTTTGTGTGAGACAACTATTGTCGTCTTCAAAGAATGTTTCAATGGTTGAAATAGGAGTTTAGAACAAATAACCATGATTGGATATAGCACAGTATGTGTACTTGTATGCTAACTGTTGCAAGTTATTCCAAGTCCGGGAACCATAGTACATATGCATACCCGTATGCGTACTGGTTGGTTAATGAAAGTCCGGGAACATAGTATGCATACCTCAATGCGTACTAGCGTGAGTTTCAAGTTCCGGAAATTCAACTAATTTTGGAAGGTATGCGTACCCGTTCGTATACTGGCGAACCCAAACTTAGTCCGGCCACTTATGTATGCATACCCGTTTGCATACTTGAGTATGTTATGTTCTAAAATGGTTTTTTCATGAACTAATACATTTATATAATAAAGAATGCAATCTTTTGCAAACCGTGGCTATAATGTTCATGAATTGATTCGAGTGAAACCAAATCAATTTTGATTCAATTATGTCTTGTATAATTCTGTGAGAATATAAACAATTGAACAACTCTATAACTAGTTTCATTTGAGTCATTTGAACTAGTTATGGTTAAGATGAATATGGTTGATATGAAAGTGTTCATATGGCTAACTTCGGTTAACTATTGTTGAGCTAGCAAGGTGTACACATTTAGGTACGGTTACTCATATCTAAATGAAATCACTTTTCATTTGTGTGTAACAAGCTAAGTTCGATCTAACGGTTGAAAGATATTAGCTTGAGTCTAATCAGGTTTTCATCTAACGGGGAATATTGAATGCTTCGTTACCAAGGTAACATTGATTGCAAATACTGATTTGAAGACTATATAAGGGAGAACTCTAGCAACTGGGAAACCTAATCCCTACACCTCATGTGTGATACTAGTTGTGACTAGAGTCTCTCCTTTAACCTTAGGGTTTTCCAAAACCCAGCAGGTTAACGACTTGAAGACTTCATTGGGATTGTGAAGCCAGACCCACTTATTTTCTCTGTAGTTATGTGTTTCGATCTTGCTGTTTTCTATCGTGTTGAGTACTATGTTATTTAAGATCTGCTCGAGATTTAATCTCCGATAGGCAAGATAAAAAGTAGTCACAAACATCTTCGTCTCATCGTTTGCGATTCCACAATATTTCGTTTCGCTATCATACGATTCAGATTATTGTGATGTGATTGATATTACTAGGCTGTTCTTTGGGAATATAAGTCCGCTATGTCAATTGGTTCCTTTTCACCTTGATTTATCAAAATACGGAACAAATCTCATAGGTATTTCTGTAGGAGACAAATTTATCTATTCAATAGACTTTTCTGTGTGAGACAGATTGGTTTATCAAGTCTTCGACTTTTGGTCGTAGGAACTCTTAGTTGTCGGTGAGATCAACTAAGAGAATCAAGTGCTCAGAATCCAGCGTGGTTCTAAAGGCGTAAGGAACGCGACTTTACCTTGATCAATGTGAGATTGGTTAGGGCTCAACTACATTCCAGTCTGAAGTTAACTTGGAGTTGGCTAGTGTCTGTAGCGTCTTAATACAATGTGGTGTTCAAATCTGGACTAGGTCCCGGGGTTTTTCTGTATTTACGGTTTCCTCGTTAACAAAATTTCTGGTGTCTGTGTTATTTCTTTTCCGCATTATATTTTCTATATAATTGAAATATCACATGTTGTGTGTAAGTTCATTCAATTAAGAATCCAACCTTTGGTTGTTGATTAAATTGATTGACACTTGGATATTGGTTTTTGATGCCGTCCAAGTTATTTTTTATATTTAATCGGGCCTGCAAATTCCTATTTGTTTGATTGTAGATTGAATTAAGAAATTGAGATATAACTCTTGGATGTACTTTTCTTAAGGACTGTCTAGTTGATTCTCTTGAAAGTATATTGGAGTTAGCCCATACAGATTGCTAAGCGAAATATTGAGTGTGGTTGTTAGACCCCATGTTTTTCAAGTCTTATACCTTGTGTGATTGTCTATGGACAAAGTCGAGACAATACGAAAACAAAATATTTACTTGACAATAGTTACAGTTTTAAAACCGATTAACTATAGGATCAAGGTCAGGTAATTCGGATTAACGCACAATGATATTATTTACTTTATTATAGCTAGACAATTATAGTGTGGAAGTAAAGTAAATTACACACACAAGATTTTGCTAACGAGGAAACGACAAATGCAGAAAAACCCCGGACCTAGTATAGTTTTGAGTACTCTAAGAATTAAGCCGTTATACAAAGAACAAAAGCCAACTTCGTATAGTTGAGACCAAGTAAACTACCCCTAGTTACCTAGTTTCCTCAGGATATCCGTGTCTTCGACCTTTTGGTCATGCATTATCTTGAATTTCTTTACCCAGTAACGTATTATGTAATCAACTCTTTTCTAGTATTCCAAATAATAAAGGACCAAATTTATTTGGTAACCGTTTCAATAATCTTTAGTTTAAAAGATTTGTTGAGTCGTCGACAAATAATCTTATGTTTAATCTAATAAACTCCTTTGTCGGGTAAGATCAATCTGAATCAGTAACTTAGATTCAGTTTCACAACTATCAGGTTCGAATACTGAAGAGCACCACCAAATTATAGTTGCCAATCTATTCGACTTTATGATCAAATATATCAAAGAAAAATTAGATCCAAGTCGGATCCTATCCGATCAAGATGTGTGCACAAAATTCAAAAGATACGAGAACTAAATATATATATCTTTTTCGTCTTCAAATCTTCAATTATCTTTAAAGTACCTGCACACAAAAACTTGAATCCTCTTGTGATCAATCATGCACAGAACAGAGTCTGTTAACAATGGAGTATCACAAGATGTCTTTAGATCTAACAACATCTTTACATATCCCGTTGATACTTTGATCTAGTTTGAGTGACCCTTTTGTCCGAAGAGAAGGCTCTCAAGAATAATCAAACTTGGTGTAGTCAAAGTTTCAACCACTATTAGTCAATCAAATCAATAATCGAAAACTAAAATAACAATGCAATTATCTAGTTTCCCACCCATGGTACTCGTAGAGCTTCTTGATCCCATAGAAGTATTTAAACGAGCGGTCGTAAAAGATTTCGCCTAACTAGGACACTTTCCTCTAAATATGCACATTTGCAAATATTCATTGTTCTAGATCTATGTTTTAGTTGCTGGTAAATTAAAACATATAGAATCGAAAATCTTAATTAAAAGATTCTCAATATTTCGGTTTGGGATCACCTTGAGTATCAAGGAATATCTTTGAACAATTAAGAATAAGATTTGTGCACATGTTCAAATTATGTCGACATCCACACTTTCCTATCTTAGCAAACCCCAACTCCAAACTCACACAAAACCGTGAAGTAGTATGTGAACTTGAGATTCGGTTTTGCGTTTGGGACCGGTTCTACCATAACACCTAACATAGGTTAAGTTTTGGTTATACCAAGTCTCCAACATAGGTTGGGATCGGTTCCACCTTGTATCCTAACATAAGTTAATAAATCGGTCATACCAAGTTTCCGAAATGGGTAGGAATCGATTCCACCTAGTTCCCAACATAAGTTAAGAATTGGTCATACCAAGTTCCCAAAATGGGTAAGGATCAGTTCCACCATGGTTCCTAACATAAGTTAAGAATTGGTCATACCAACTTCCCAATATAGGTAAGGATCGATTCTACCTTGACTCTCAGCATGAGTTAACGAACCGGTTCTACCACATATCTCACCATAGGTATGATTCGTTCATAAAAGATATTCATGAGAAACCGGACCAACATACCTATTGATTTCCTTTCGATTACGAAACAAGTTCGTATATGTATTTATTTTAAACAAATGTTATAAAATATTTCTTTCTAGGATGAAACCACACCTATATCCCATACACACAATCAAGTAAAGTTACATAGATTATGTTTATGTTGCACTTACGAAGTTCAAAAGATAAGCTTTTTACTTCGTAATCCAATATACTTTCCTTGACACTTTGATAATAATAATATGACCAAGTATAATGCTAGAGTTTCACATACATGTATAACTTCGCATGTTATGTTTTCAATCAAAAGCGGCTTGAAAAATACGTTATGAATGGAAAAAAGATCAATTCAATATTGCTAACCTCAAGTGAAAGTACGATGTCTTCGTTGTAGTCGATACTTCTTCACATTCTTTTGGTCTTCATAGTAATACTTGTATGTCTCAAAATTCCTAGACTTTCTAGTCTAACCTAAACGAAGTTGACTCTAATAATTAATCAAGCGACTCTAGATGAGTTTTGATACTAAAATATGACAACCAACATTGACATACCAACACTTGGTAGGTTCAACCGAGCTATGCTCTAACACATAGTAATTGGGATCTATTATGAGGCTCGTTCTTGTAGAATTCGTATTCTAAAAAATAGATAACAAGTTTCATATTTGGCAGAATTCAGATCATACTATTTGGATACGACTAGATTGATCTTGGATATTGAATTTTGAGATCGTCCAAGTACTCTTCTATACAATCAGGTTCACAATTTTTTTTTTCTTGATGTCCTGATTGTGAAGAAAAAGAGATATAAACTCTATATACATAATTGTTCAACGATCTTTAAATATGTGGTCTGCTTGTGAACCTAAAAACTGATGGTATACTTGGTATCCTCTCATTTCTAAGGTTGCTCTCGCATATAATTTTTTTTCTTCGTATAACCATGTATTCTCAGTTTCCGTCATTATAAACCAAGTAAATCAGAGTTGCTATAAGGATTGGTTTTTTGACGGTCCTTAGGTGCGAAACAACAAATCATAATACTTGCCTAATAGCGCGTTCATAAATAATATCATGACTTCCAAAAGTCAAAAAGCAAAATGTTAGTTTGGTTATAAAATTTCAGAACAACTTCTATGAACAAAAAAAAATGGAAGCAAAATGTCACTGCTTCTGACTCGTGACTTCTAGTATCCAAACGTGCTATAAGATATCTCGTTTGGTCCACACATCATCAGCACTAGGCACGACTCGCACGACATTAATTTGCTCCTCGTTCCGCTATGGCTTTTCAGGTTTTTAGGATAACCACACTGGAGATGGACGGACCTTGGCTTAAAAAATCAAACAAAAACCATGTGCCGTCTATTAAGTTTCCCATGAATGAAGAAAGCAAGAAATTTCAATCAATCAATAACTAATAAATTATTCTGTTTTCTTCTTCCCCCATTCAAATACAAATCCGGATTTCCATTCAACTCTGGTTATTCTTGGTCTCTCTCTTCGTCCACCATCTCTCCATCTCTTCCTCAATCGGAGAAGAGACCAAAAGAAAAAAAACCTAGTCAATCCCGATTGAAAATTCTAACTTAAATCTCCCCAAATCCTCATCCAGATCCACCAAGTAATGAAATTGTTGTAAAAATTTAGAAGAAAATGTCGTCTGAGATTGAGGTTGTTGTCGAAGAAGAAGAGATCGAGAAAACAACAACAAATAATGGGAAAAATGAAGTGGTTTCATCAACGGAGACTAATAACAAGAATGATAATGATGAGAGTTTACGGAATGATGTGTATACAGCAGCAGCATATGGTGATATGGAGAAGTTACAAAGATTGGTTGAGTCTGAAGGTTGTTCAGTTTCTGAACCAGATGGTTTAGGTTATTATGCTTTACAATGGGCTTCGTTAAATAATCGAACTGCTGCTGCTCAGTATATTATCGAGGTCTTGCCCTAATTTTTGGTTTTTTGTAAAAAAAAAATTGTAATTTTTTTTGGGTTTGATATATTTATGTGTTTTATTGTATGTGTTTTGATGAATAACAGCATGGTGGAGACGTGAATGCATCTGATCATACGGGGCAATCAGCATTACATTGGAGTGCTGTGAGAGGTGCAGTTCAAGTTGCTGAGTTATTACTTAAGGAAGGTGCTCGCGTTAATGCCACGGATTTATATGGTTATCAGGTTAGATTTTTTGAGTATTCGAATTTCATTAGACCCTTACTTGTGTTGAATGGTGTATAAAGAGAGGAGAGAGCTAGTAGATGAGGAAAAACATAGTCCACTTAAAACTTATGTATGATAACTACTTTAGACTAAGTGGTCGAAAAATTCTTTGAAGATTGGATTTGGATGAGTTAATAACAAAAGGCAAATTTGTATATCTTGATTGTGTTTAGTTAGTTAATCATGTTTTATAGTTGGAATGGGGGAGGACCATGAGGTTGGTAAGTTAATTTGTAGATTGTTTACTTTAACTTTTAGAGTCTAATTGTTGTGTATTTTCGTATTTGCTTTGCTGAATGAGAGTAAGAACTCTGTAGGGTCTAAGTAGGAAAGGCTTTCGTATGAGGAAGGAAATTCTTTTATTGTATATTCAACAAGAGCATCAGTTATTTAATGTGAAAGTTAAACTTTTAAGGCAGTATGTATTGGGCTTGATAGCCTTAAATTGATTTTTTTAAGGGCTCTACAGAGCCCAAATTAAATGAAAGTCCTGCGTGCTGTTTTAGTATTGATTACTACTTGATACTTGTAACTCATAGTGAAACGATGAATATAATAGATATCTTGTTTATTTGGTAAAAATGTTGAAATTTGTGGTTTCACTGTATCATTCTTTTTAGTGTGTCTTCTTACAATTTCTGTGTCGTTGGTCGCGCTGATCACATGTCACTTGGTTGCAGACGACTCATGTTGCAGCACAATATGGTCAGACAGCGTTTCTATATCATATTGTTACCAAATGGAATGCGGATCCAGATATGCCTGATAATGACGGAAGAAGTCCTCTGCACTGGTACTTGAACTATTTGAAAGGCCTTACTACTTCATTTATTTCGTTTCTTATACTGCAAAGTTTGCATTTATTCTAATATCTTTATAAACTTAAGCAATTTATCTGCTTTTTTGGAGCTTCTTGCTTTTGGTACATTGATAGTTTAGTAGCTGCAAAAATATGCGTAACTGAATCATATTGGTGGAACACTTTTCTGTCTTGTATAGTAAGGAAACTAGGAGAGATTTTCTGACGTTATGGATTTGGATTTGTTTTGATAGAAATTTTAAGTGGAAGAAGTGTTGAAGATGGATTACTTGTTGATTGGGATATACCTCTAATTAGAAATTTTGGAATTATTGAAGTTTTAGATCCTAGATATAAAACCTGTCTCTAGATTAGCTAAACTTGCTTGTTGCTTCAGCTTGTGTTGGTAATACTCAAAAAAATAGACCTTCAATTGCTGAAGTTGTAACTATTTTGAACAGATTAGAGATGCAGTTATCTTTGGATCTCATTATGCAATGCTCATGGGGTAAATTTGTAACTTCTTAAGAATGTCTGAAATATCAATTATATAACTTCTTAGGATAAGCCTATGTTTGCTAGATGGTTTTGGCATGTAAAGTAAATCAAGCATAATTACTAGTTAGAACAGGAAGGAAAACTATTTACCTTCAACTTTTGCACTCACATGTTAAACTCGAGAGGCTAAAGAGGTGAGACAATAAACTGAACAACAACATCATCAGGAAATCCTAGACACCATTCAGAACCTAGCCTTCAGTCCTTCTTGTACAGTTTATGACAAAAGTAAATCTTGTTTTTGCTTTTATTATGGTTTAACATGTTCTATTGATGTATCAAAGCTGTTGTTTGCTGATGAAAACATACATGATGAGTGGTCTTTAGTTTCTTCTCTCTTCTGAGTAATTTCGTTTCCACTATTGTATCACTCGTCTGATATTCCAATTCATTGCTTTCTGATTCAGAGTATTTTGAGGATGTTTTTCGTATATAAAGACAGCATCATGGGTTTTATTTTGATTTTTAATTTTACTTCTGAGGTCCGTAGGGCAGCGTATAAAGGTTTTGCTGATTGTATACGCCTTCTTTTATTTCTGGATGCATACAGAGGACGGCAAGACAAAGAGGGTATAATCTTCTTTATTTTTTGTGTTTTTTGCAAATTGTAGTTAAGGAATCACTGTGATTATTTTTCATGACTAAAGCCGTCGTGGTCCTTTACTTTTAGGTTGCACTCCTTTGCATTGGGCTGCCATTAGAGGGAATCTAGAGGCATGCACGGTGCTTGTTCAGGCAGGAAAAAAAGAGGATTTAATGGTGACCGACAAAACTGGCTTTACACCAGCACAACTTGCCTCTGATAAGAACCATCGACAAGTTGCTTTTTTTCTTGTAGGTATTTTAATGCCAAAGCATGCGTTTTGATTGATATTTCATATTTGTGTTGCAAAATGATGTTTTCAGTGCTCTGGTGGAAGAAAAGTCTTGAGTAGGAAAACTATAATAATCTGTTATTGAAGGATAGCAACTTCTCTTTAGGTCTTTTATTGTTATATTTATCTTGTACTTATTGGCATTCAATATGGATGCTTAGGTTTGTATTATATTTGATTGTGCAGGGAAATGCAAGAAGATTGTTCGATAAACGATGTGATGGGAACACTCGCCTTGGTAAAATAGCTAAATTAGGGCTTGCACCTCTGTTGTGGTGTATAATTGCAGTGCTTCTTGTGACTTATGAACAGTCAGTTATCAGGGGTAGGTCTTTGTTAAACTTTTGTGACTAGAATTTATTTCTTGGAAAAATATTTACTTCAGTGGACATTACTTTTATTTATATTATCTCATTGGTTGCAGCATCAAATCTGCCTCAGTTATCATTTACATTTGGGCTTTTTGCATGGTTGGGAGTTTTTCTAGCAACTGGCGGATTGCTTTTGTTCTATAGATGTAGCAGGTATGTCTTGTAGATTTCTAACTATCTGACTTTTAATGGCGTCTGTGGGTTATAATTGACGGTGGTTAGATTTATCTTGTTTGCATAAGGGGTTACAATTATATCTATGGGAATGTAGCTTTTGAAGGCGAGCTATACGAGCAATTATTAAGCATTGGTAAAAAACGAAAATAAATAAAATGAATCCGCGTTATCAGTTTAAAAAAATAGCTTATTCTGTACCCCAAAAGATTAATTTCATTATTAGTAGTGTCCATTAAATACTGCCCCAGTTTTAGTTTTGGGTTGTCCAGACTCCAGCCAAGGTTGTAGGTTCCTTGTTTGATAAATGCTGATACTTGGGACGTTTCCAAACTACTTAAACTAGTTTCTGGTATGAAATGATAAAACTCATAATTTTCTCATTTCAGTCACCATTTAAACTAAACTAAGACATCGCAAAATGTTATATGACTTAAAGTAACAAGTATCGGGTGAATCAGCACCTTGATGGTCAATATTCTTCTTGCTCCCCGGCTTGTAGTGCCCTCATTCATTAAGAAATAAGATGCTACTTTTATCTGTTTTAATTTGAAAAGGGAGGTAACAGTGTTTCTCTTTAATCCTTGTAAATTTCACAAATAAAATTGAAAATTTTCAGATATATTAACTGTTTTATCTCATGACCAACTACTTGCGCTTTCACCATTACTTTCTGTTATGATTTAGTTCTTTTATGCAACGTAAGTTTTTCTTGAAAAGCATAATGTTGATGTTCACCTGCATGTGTTGGCATTTGGCATCATGTTACATTTCACTATTTCACATATATGTGACTGAGCTATGTTTTGTTCGTTATTCACCAACGCTATTTTTGTTTGTCTACTTATTTGGTACTTCTAGGAAGGATCCAGGTTTCATCAGAATGAATGTACATGATCCGCAGAATGTCAAAGATGATGTGAGTTACATTTCTTTCCATTGGTCAATTTGGTCCATTTACATTCCTTCTGCGAGACATGTGAGCTAATGTTGACAAGCGTTTTACATCGGGAATGTCAAACCTGCTATGGCATGCTTACATTTGAACAAGCTCTTGCAAATTTCCTGTTTTTTCTCCAAGACATTGCAGAGTGTGAGTTTGGTTTATGATTTTAAAACAGGAGCCTTTATTGAAGATTGAGGTTAACAATCCTGCTTTGCTGGCTGGGAATTGGTCTCAGCTTTGTGCGACATGCAAGGTTTCTTCTATCTAAGATTTAAATTACTTCTTTCCTGTAGCTCTTCATTGTCATATCTAATTCGTGTATCTGGATTCTTGTTTAGATTGTCAGGCCACTTCGCTCTAAACATTGTTCTACATGTGATCGCTGTGTTGAGCAGTTTGATCATCACTGTCCTTGGGTATCAAATTGTATTGGCAAGGTAATGTTAATCTTACTACAGCTTAGGTTTCCAATTGTGTTTCTCATGATATTTTTATTTTCCCGAGTTTCTAGCTGTTGATTATGTTCACCTGGTTAACTGAGTATCATTTTTTTAATTGCAGAAAAACAAGTGGGATTTCTTCTTGTTTCTCATTCTAGAAGTTTCTGCAATGATGGTCACTGGCACAGTCGCTTGTATAAGTATGTCTTCGGTGGTGTTGCTCTTTTTCTTTAGTATTAGCAAGACATTGAGTTCGTCCTACAAGAATTAATAGACTACTAATGCAGGAATTTGGAGCGACCCAATGGCTCCATCTACTTTTGGTGCGTGGATGAATCATGCTGCTATTCGTCATACTGGTGCTGTACTATTTCTGGTTGTAGACTTTTTTCTCTTCTTCGGTGTTGCAGTTTTAACTGTGGTACAAGCTTCACAGGTATGTCAATGAAATCTAGAGTCGTAGTTCAGATAAAAGCGTAAAACTTAGGAAGTTATCACTTATCTTGACCTCTTTTTATGAATCAAATTCCATCTAGTTACAACCTGGCTTGGTAAGATAAACCCATTGTGTACAGAATTGATCAGAATGGGTTGCACCTGTTTAAGAAATTATATGGACACATTTACCCAGGTTCTTTTGGAAGCTCCAGCCCCAAATAATCACCACAAATATTATGATTTACTCCCTTTGTCCTTTTAAAAGAGATTACTTTCATTATTTGCACATTAAGAAAATTAAGGGAATAGTGTTTGATTCTTTTTGCCATTTCTATCCTCAAATAATATCCTCGACAGGAGTAAGTTTAACAGTAGTGTGGGAAATACACCCCTAAGTATCTCTTTTTTAAGGAACGGAGTACTATTTATAATATGGTCTTATAAGGCAACTTAACTCTTTTATCAGCATAGTCTTTCTGTGATTTAGACTTTGTTTTAAACTCCCACTCAATTCTGCCGGCTTAATATATTACTGAACCATCTTCATATGCTTCCCCAACTAATATTTCTCCATAAAAAGCGAGGAATTTAGCTTTGATTTGATTGCAATTTTCTGTAACGTTTATTTGAGACTCATGCTGCCATTTTGACTTTCCTTTCCTACTGTGTTATGAATCTGAGACACATATTTTACAAGATTACACCATTTTTTTTAGTAGCTCAACTATCTTTGCTATTCATATTTGCTGTAGATATCTCGTAACATCACAACAAATGAAATGGCGAACGCTATGCGTTACAGCTACCTTAGAAGTTCTACTGGTCGCTTCAGAAATCCATATGATCACGGGATCCGAAAGAATTGCTCTGATTTTATATTTAAGGGCTACAATGAGGATGTGGAGCTGATTGAAGACCAAACTGATTCCGAGGGAATAGTAATGACGCCAATGACAAGAAATTCAACTTCGCTAAATGGTGAGGATAACACGTCAAACAGTCACGTATCTGTTGACATTGATTCTAAGAATACAAGACATCAAGGACACGTGCATTCTTCTCAGTGCAACCACAGTAACCATAGTAGTTCCGATCACAAAAAGAATCATGCGCAAGCATCTGACAACACTCCATTAGGATTAGGTCTTGGTCTTGGAAGAAACCAATCACGTTCTGTTGTAGCGCCATAGAAGTATGTACTGTGTAGTTAATTGTTGTGTTCCTTTTCATTTTTGTAGTTCTTTTGTTTATAAGCATACATCTTATAGCTTGTTCCAAATAGGTTATATCATTATTTGCAGGTTATGCAGTTTCACTCATAGAACTTGGCCGACTGTTTCAGTGGTCTTTCAAATTTGTTATTGTATAATTATAATTTTTAAGGTCGGGTGAGGTGTATGGTGATGGATTTTGTTGGCTGTAATCCAAGCTCAATTTTCTTGGGGTACCTCCTTGATCCTTTTAGACATTGCATTTTGATGTTTCCTTGAAACAGAATCAAAGAATATCGATTCTATAGCAGGGCAGATTTTTGTCACATGAGAATTTAGTGGTAAACGAGGCCTGAGTTACGTTGCACAAATTGATCTCCAGAAAAATTTCTGATTAGTTTTGATTCCTGAGATTTTCCATTACAGTAATGAGTTCCAGATTTGGGTTTTGAGTTCTTTTTAACATATCACTGAGTATTTCGTTAACTAGTAGTGCCTTAGCAGGGCAGGTTCAAAATTAAAAAGCTTCTGCGCAGAATCTCATTTGGTGCAGTGCAGCATGTGCGGAGTTGATTAAAACTGGAGAACATCCTGTAAATACTGTGCAATGTACTGGGTTTTACTTGAAACCTGCCAGAAAAATAGATTTCCGAAAAACCTACAATTTACTCCCAATTTTATATGAACAATAGATTTGAAAAGCCGCACAGGTTTCTTATTCCAAAATTAAAAGTTTTAAGTTCATAAATTAAAGGAAGAAAATATAACATTAACAGAAGAAATTGACAGACAATAGAAAGTGTAAGAGGGATTTAGAGGGAAAGGTCGGCCAAATCGAAAGTTCTCGAGACAGCTTTACACCAAGACTCCACTCTTTTCTTCCTTAGCTCCTCATCCAAGTTAGGCTGGAAAGTGGTAGGTTTCTCTTGCTTGGCTTCGTCAGAAAAGACATCCTGTTCTGTCCAAACTCCTACAGCTAACCCAGCAGCATAGGCTGCTCCAAGAGCCGTGGTTTCAATGTTAGCTGGTCTAACGACTGGACATCCCAACAAATCCGCCTGTTTATATCCAATTAAGATAACAAAGATTAGGTCCTTGGACTGATGACAATGTTGAACAATTTGACAAGGGTTCTTAGTTATTTTGAAAGCAAACAGTTCAGAATCGCATCTTAATCAATTTGTACGGTGCACTTCTTTTACAATATGAAAAATAAAGTAGCATTAGAATAGAGTTGAATAGGAATCAAAGAAACTGAATTTTAAACAAAATATATCAAAAGAACCAGCAAAATATTCCTGGTAAAGTAGAGTAGTATCCTCTAACGTTCAAGGGTTTATAGAACTAGAAAGAATTTCCAAGATTAGAACATGGAATGTCAGTTAGAGATTGAGTTAGTGACTTATGGTTCCTTTTGATCAAATATTCAGAAAACTATATCTACTGGTCCTGATCAAAATATAGCTACAGAAGAAATAACGAGCATATTTCCATTCTTAAACGAGTTAAATGAGGGAATAGGAACCTGAATTTGCATCAATAGATTGTTAATAGTTGCTCCACCATCAACTCTGAGCACAAAATCTCCATTCTCATTTTTCACTTCGCCCTTCTCCCCAGCATCCTTGTGCATTGAGTCTAACACATCTTTAACCTGGAAACACATGCTCTCGAGAACAGAACGTGCGATGTGAGATTTGTTAGTAAATCTAGTGATCCCGATGCAAATCCCACGAGCATCATCACGCCACCAAGGTGCAAATAGACCATTAAACGCAGGAACAAAATAAACTCCACCAGTGTTCTCAACTTTCCCTGCCAGTTCTTCAATCTCACTAGCACTCTGAATTATACCAAGACTATCCCTTAACCATTGAACTGCTGCACCAGCAATAGCAATTGAACCCTCCAAAGCATAATTCGTTGGTGCATTAGGACCGAGTTTGTAAGCGAGAGTAGTCAGTAACCCATGGGTTGAAGTGACAGCTTCTTCACCAGTATTCAACAGTATAAAAGCACCAGTTCCATAAGTGCTCTTCGCCTCACCTTTCTTACAAGCCTGACCAACCATTGCAGCATGTTGATCACCAAGACATCCAGAAATAGGAATACCAGTAATTGGCCATCCTATCCCAATTTTACCAATAACTTCGGAATTACTAATGATTTTCGGTAAGATTTCAATTGGAATTCCTAAAGTTTTCAATGTAGCTTCATCCCAACTCAAACTTTTGATGTTCATGAGCATCGTTCTAGATGCATTCGAAACATCAGTTACGTGTAAACCGGGTTCGGTTTGTTCTCCGCCACAACCACCAGTTAAATTCCAGATCAACCATGTATCGATTGTTCCGAACAAGGCATCCCCATTCTTTATAGCTGTTTTCACTGCTTCAACATTTTCCATTAACCACAGAAGTTTCAATGCACTAAAGTATGTACTAATCGGCAATCCACATGTTTCCACAAAATGAGTTCTTCCTCCTGATAATTCTTTCTCTAATCTCCTATTATCACAAATGACCCAAACACAAATTCAATTCAACAATCTTAAAAAAGAAAAAAAAAAACTAGGCTTCTATAAATTGAAGAGACACAAAGTCAGAATCATAATCTGGATAAACTCAAACATGGGTTTGAATCAAAATCCAAAAATAAACATAACCCAGATCTTAAAATTGATCAAAGTCCAAAAATTTACCAACAGTAATTTCTTTCTCAAAGAATAAAAATTTGATCTTTTTTTTATCAAAATAAAAATAAAGAATTACCTGCAAATACTAGTAGTTCTGGCATCCATCCAAACGATAGCATTATGTAGAGGTAACCCAGAAGATTTACTCCAAACAAGAGTAGTTTCTCTCTGATTTGTAATCCCAATAGCTTTTAATCCTTCATCAACATTATATCCATCAGCTGTTGCTTTATCTAATGCTTTTGCCATACAAAGTCTCACACTTTCTAATATCTCTATTGGATTGTGTTCTACCCATCTGTGATCATCATAACCCAAACACAAATCATTAAAAACAGAGAAATTCAATTAAAAAAAGATGAAAATTTTGATGAATTATTATTACCCTGCTTCTGGATAGAACTGAGTGAATTCAGTTTGATGAGATGCAATAGTTTTAGCTGATTTATCATAGATAATAAATCTTGTACTTGTTGTTCCTTGATCAATTGATCCAACATATACTTGTTCTCCTTTCTGATCCATTTTTTCTCTCAATTCTAAGTTTATCCTGATACCGAGAAATAACAGAGAAAACAGAGTAATGACTAATAAATTTCTAGGGAATGGAGACTTATGATTTTTATCTCTGAAAACGAAGAGATAATAAAATAATATTGTTGGATTGGATTAGGATCAGGATTAAATAATGGATTCTTGTTTGGTTAATTTTGTTAACTAATTTACTGAGAAAAAATTACACATTTTAAGGAAAAACGAAGTTTCTGTTTGTTTTCTTATTCGGCAAAATTTTCTAATTCTGTGACGTTTATAATTTCCAGAGATCTTGGTTCTGATTTTCAGCAACAAATAACAACCCACGAGCTCAACGGCGATGTCAAGTGACACGTGGAGGAATGTAATTGGCTGCTTCTTTTTGTTTGACTTCGATTATTATTTGACAGTTGTCATCGTGTGGGAAAACTAAATTTCTTACGTGGCATGGATGAAAAAGTGTTAAATGAGTGTTTTTTACGAAAATGCTAGTTGGCTCCCTATTCTCCACCTCCCTATAATCTAAGCCCCATATCCATATCGTGATCTGCATTCAGGTTCAGGTAGAGTTCACCATTCCCTTAATGTGGAATTTAGATTATAGGGAGGAGAATAGGGAGGTGGAGATTAGGAAGCCAAATAGCATTGCCGTATTTTTTACTATGTTTAGATGACAAAAGAAACTAGTCTATCAAGAAAAAGAAAAAAGTTCATAACAAAAACTAGGAATGGTAATGCATTTGTACTGGAGGTTGAGGGGTCGTTCTTTCGGTAAATTTTCGTATATTGACGTGGTCAAGTATGGCATGGATGAAAAGGTCCATGGTTATTACCTGTCATAGAAATTAATTTGGTGTTGTAAGAGGAATCGATATACTCGTCTGTTAAAATAATGATGAAGGGAAATTGAGAGAAATGAAGGGAAGGAGCGAAAAGAAGCACTCTACCTTGAAAGAAATTTTTCATGGTTTCATTGAGATCTAAAGAACTAAGATTGGAGGAGAGGAAAATTAATGGATTTAGCTCATAGATTCCGTTCTCTGCGGATGTTGCTTGTTGGTTGGTGGATGTTTTAGAGGAAGCTAGAATTTCATCTTGTGAAGGGGAAGAAGATGGCCAAAAAGAGAAGGTGAATCTTTGTATCTCTGTGAGGTGAGGGAGAATGAAGCAGGTCGATATATGAGGATTTCAAGAGTTAGGAGAGGGGATGGGGTTAGATCTTATGCTTTGTGCACTATGTGGAGAGGGAAGATTTTATTGGGCTATGCTTTGCAAGGAGATTCATAGGATGCTGAAAGATAATAATCTGCTTTGGAAAACCATCCAGCCATTACCAATTAGTTCTGATTTTGCATAAGCTTTACCAAATAAATAAATTCAAATCAAACCTTATGTGGGGATGATTAAAGTTGAAGGATTTGTTAGATGGTAGAGACTGACTAGGGAGGTGAGAAATCGGCTGATGGGACTCCTTTATTGATTTTGAAATTACTGATTAGCAATTTGCGAAAGTGGTTCTCCAGAAGGAGTATTGGCTTGATATATAAAGGCCAAAGAAGATTATTGTGGACAATGTTATTGTCAACATATCTCAATTCGTTAATCGAGAGGAATCAATTATGAAGAATTTAATGTCAGTCAAGTCAGTTCAATCACGTGATCACATTATTCCAATTCAGGCTACGGTAAATTTTGGAAAATGGTTAAAGATCCGTGATATTCCTCAAACATTTTTGAATTCTAAATTATTCAGATCTATTGGAGATTTGTTGGGCGGATTAATTGAAATTTCTACTTGTTCTTTGAAGTTGGCAAATTCAAATTTCTTCAGAATCAAAGGGGATTTCTCAGATATTCGACGATTCTTGTGGTGGAAGATGGAGACCAGAAATGGGCAATCTCGATTGAATGGGATTTCAAATTCGATCCTAAGAATAAGGTGCCAATGAAGGAGTATATTAGGCTACTTAATGAGTTTGATTGGAAAAATTCAAATTCAAAAATATCTCCTCCCGCTTTTTCAGGGGCTAAATCAGTCTGAGTCACAGAATCGGTTTCCGGCGAGTCAGATCGGGTGAATTGATGTACAAATTCAATTCTTGGATTGGAGAACAAGTCAACTTCTATGACTAACCCGATACACTTTGAGGGCTCGTCTCTAGCAAGAAAAGATCAGGGAGTTGATCATTTTCTTTGTAGCTCCAGGGGTTTTGTTGACGTTGAGTTCAATAAAGCTTTTGTGAGAGAGGTTAATGACTCTGTTTTTGAGAATATTGGTGATGGGATAATTTCTCAGAATAGAGTTGTAACCTCTATTGTCAATAAATTTCAAATGTTAGATGATGATGGATGTGCAGGTGTAATACCCATCGATCCATTCTAGGTTGGAATTAATTGATAGTGTATTGGCTGCAAAGGCTGCTAGAACACAAAGTCAGTTTGGATGTGGTGCTGTAGTTCCCAAACACTTTGTTTCTCAATCAAAATATGGTAGTCAGTCTTCACCCAGGAGAGAGGGATATACAGGTGGAGTTCTCTTTCTTCTGGTGTTGAGGAGTTTTTGGACTTAAATGCAAACCAAAGGTTTGATTCCCCATATTTGCCTAATGACCTACATTTGGTTGTGCATGAGAGTCAGGTGGGTGAGATGGCTACGACTGCAATGGATGCTCCAGCTTCCCATGTTAATCTTTTTAATGTGGTGGATGATCAAATTTTAATCAACCTGGGGGATATTTAGGGAACCAATATTGACTCCAATGAAGTAATTTTTTATACTTCTAAACTGGTGTTTGAGCTATGTAGGAAGCTTGGTGGTATCACTTCAAAATATGAAACCAGGCAAATGAATTTATTGAATAAATCTTGTTTAAATATAGAGATACATACATAACCACTGCATATGGTAAGAAGGTTCAAGATAGTTGTGAATCTAATGACTCATACAGTTCTAAGGAGTTGAATGAGAAATTGAAAGAAGTTAGTTGAAGGGAGATTGTGGTTTCTAATGGGAAATAAAATCTTAAATTGGAACATAAGAGGATTAAATGTATACAATAAACAAATAACTGTTAAAGATTTGATTGCAGCTCATAGATGTTTGATATGTACAATCCAAGAAACTAAAATTGCTTATTTTTCTTCTTGGTTTATTAGGCAATTATGACATGATTTTTATATTGGATGAGAGTTTATACCTTCACAAGGATCTGCAGGCAACAGTGGTGGTCTTCTCATTATTTGGGATAATTATAGCTTGGGGTTGTTAGATAAGAGGATATGAATTAATTATATATCCTATCTTTTTAGATTCAGAATGAGTAATGCTGAAGACCACCACTTCAGGTTCATAATGAGTAATGCTTATTCTTCGTGTGACTACAACATGAGGGAAGCTTTTTGGAAAAATCTTGAAGAAGTAAGACATTGGTCACATGAGGTTTGGTGTTTTGTAAGTGATGTTAATTCTGTTAGAAGTGATGCTGAGAGAAACAATGCTGGTGGAGATGCGAGGAATAAGAATTTTTTAAATGATTTCATCTCTGAACAAGAATTAATTGATTTACCTTTGAATAGTGGATCTTACACTTGGAGCAATAAGCAGGATGATCCATTACTTTGCATACTCGATAAATTTCTTAGTGTTCTTCTTTTGATTCTAAATTTAATGATGCAACTCAAACTGCGCTGGTAAGAACTATCTTAGATCATAATGCTTTGTTGTTGGATCTTACATGCATCTCATGTTAAGAACAAATCTAGTTTCAAGATTGAGAATCATTGGCTTCAACACCCTGATTTTCTTAAGTTGGTGGATGTTTGGTGGAATACAGTGGAATTTACTAGGGTACCAAGTTAAATTCTTTTTAAGAAGCTGCAGAATCTGAAATTCTTTATCAAGAATTGAAGAAAAGCCACTTTTGGTAACGTGAAGAAGACGGATGAGGATTTGACTGAGAAGATTAAGGTGTTAAACCTTGCGGAGGAAAATACAGCTTTATCTGCTTCACAACTAAAAGAAAGAGCTGATTTGTTGCAGAATCTCAATAGAGTCAAGGTCACTAGAGCTAGAAGTGCTTTTTCAAAGGCCTAAAGTCAGGGGTTTCATAGATGGAGATAAAAACACAAAATATTTCCATCACATTCCTAATGCTAAAAGAAAAAGAAATTGTATTTTAAAGTTGGAGATTGGAGGAGTAGATGTTTTCAATCAAGAGATTATCAAAAGAGAGATTCAAAAATACTACTCTAATCCTTTCACAACAACTTCTTTTGTGTCTCCTTCTTTTGAGAACTTGGAATTCAAGAAAAATGATGTTGTACAAAAAAGTTGGCTTGAAAGACATTTGAGAAGGGGAGGGGTGGGGTTCTTAATGTTATCAAGAGATGTGGAGCTAATAAAGCACCAGGGCCAGATGGTTTTAAATTGGAGTTCTACAAAGCATGTTGGTATACTGTGAAAAGTGAAGTAACGAAGGCAATGAAGGAGTTTTATAATAAAGGTCATTGACTGGAGATTGAACATGTCCTTCTTAAAGCTTATCCCTAAGAAAGAAGACTCAACAACTCCAAAGGATTTTAGACCTTTAAGTCTAATAAGCAGTAGTTTCTAAGATACTTACTGAAAGACTAAAGATGGTGATTCCTGGTTTGATTTCTAATACTCAAGGAGCCTTTATAAAATATAATCAAATACTTGATGGTATTCTAATTGCTAGTGAATTTATTTATATCAAATTAAGGCAAAAGAAATCCGATATTTTTTGTAAGATAAATATGGATAAGGCTTTTGATAATGTCAATTGGAATTCTTTATTCACTATCTTAGACAAAAATGAGTCTGGTGAGAAGTGCATCCAGTGGATAAAATGGTGTATCGCAGGTGCTCAATTCTCAATACTAGTAAATGGTGAAGAAACAAATAGAATATAGCCTTCTAAAGGTATAAGACAGGGTGACCCATCGTCACCATTTATTTTTCTTGTTGCGGTTGAGGTTCTCTCTATTTTAATTAATGATGCCGTGGATCAGAATAGACTGGAAGGTTTGAAGGTGGTAGAAGGTGGTAGTTGTGTATCTCATTTACAGTTTGCAGATGATACAATCATCTTTGTAAATGCTTCAAATTTGGAGGTTAGGAAACTTCTTATAATTCTTTTATTGTTTGAAGGTCTTACTGGTTTAAAGATCAATTTGGAGAAGAGCTCAATGAATAGTATTGGAGCTGATGATTTGGTGCAGAATCTGACTTTAGAATTGGGTTGTAACTTTCTATCACTTACTTAGGAATGCCTATTGGTGATGGTAGAAGAAGTACTGTGATATGGGAAATTGTGATTCAAAAAATGCAGAAAAATCTTACTCCTGGAAGAAGAAATACCTAAATAAAGCAGGTAGGGTGGTTTTAATTAAGAGTACTTTAGAAAGCCTAGATGTTTATTTTATGTAAAGATTATCTTCCAGTTTCTGTGGAGAAAACGTTGAATATAATCATGAGGAAGTTTTTGTGGGGTGAAGATGAGAATCAAAAGAAGATGAATTAGGTCAACTGGAAAAGAGTGTGTACTTCAAAAAAGAAAGGTGGATTGGGTATTAGGAATTTAGCACTAGTCAATAGATATTTGAGGGTTAAATGACATTTAAGGTACTATATAGAAGGATAATGTGTCCAGGAGACTAAAGCATCTGAGCATGAATTAGTTCCCTTGCAAGTTAATGATTCCATTGGAAGGATCTTGTGGTTTGATATTTTGAAATCTAATATGGATTTATTTGATGTTGTCTCTTTCCATGTGAAGAATGAAATTTCTATAAGATTTTGGCATGATTGGTGGCTTGAAAAGAGGTATATGGAAGACAAATACCCAAGACTCTACAGAATTAGTAGAAAAAAGAATTCTTCGTGTCAGATATGAATACAGTCGGTTGGAGTTTGTTCTTTTCAAGAGAGTTAAATCTGGCTGAACGGATAGATTACTTGGAGATTAAGTATGACATTAGGAATATTTTGTTAACTCTTGACACAGAAGATGATATTATTGGAGATTATTCAACTAAATCTATTTATACTTTTCTCACGGATTCAGAATCTGATTGGGAGTGCTCAAGAGTCTTAGTAAATAAGTTTGCTCCTCAAAACGTGATTTTTCTTTTTTGGGTTGTGCTGCATTATTCTGTTCCAACAAGAAGTATACTCCAAGACAGAGGTGTAGTGATTCTCTCCAATTTATGCTTGTTTTTTAACGCTACCCTGGAGACTCTGGATCATCTATTTATTCACTGTAAATGGGCAAGTCATCTTTGGTACAACTATATTCTTCTTTGCATATCAGTTGGGTCATGCCAGGTAATTTCAAGGAGCTAATGAGGTGATGTAGAATATATTTCAGATCGAAGAAATTGAAGGTAGTTTGACATCTGATCCCGTTTGCTATTTGTTGGGAGTTATGGATGGAATGTAACAGAAGAGTTCAGTGAGGGCTAAATCTAAGGATGAAATAATTCATTCAGTTAAGGTGAATATTCTTTTATATATGGAGCATAAATACAAACATCTTTAAATATGTCTCCTCAAATCAAGTTAGCCATCAGTGGAAGAATGTAATGCTGGTGCAATTTGTTGTTTGAGTTTATTCTTTGATGATCTTTTGTCTTTTATACAATTTCTTGTAAATATTTTTCCTCTTTTAATATATCCTTCTTTTTTCAAAAACAAATAAATAATGATAGTAAAGCTCCAGATTTTTCTCAGGTGCTTTAGGAGGCATGGATATGCTGGTCCATGAAAAAAAAAATCCTGGAAACCCCCGTGGTTTTTACCTGTCACAAGATTTAGTCAGGTGATCTAAATGGCATCAATATACTGGTCCGTCAAAAATAATGCGTATATATGTTGAATTGGTTTTCGGAAATGTCATAAAATACCTGGATAAATTGGGGCCTACTATGATTAATTTGGGCCTATAGATTTCTACACCCACCCAATGGAGAAGGATACGGGGTGTCTAAATTTGCTGAAACTACCAATTTACCCCCTAAAAAATATTAATACTACAAATTCCCCCTCATTAACTCTTAATAATAAAACCCAAAACTGAAAATCAGTTTCAATTCCTAACTTATAAACCGATTCTTCTTCTCTTCTTCTCCCTCTTTTTTCATTTTTTTGAAACCAAAACATCGTCGATCATCGACGATCCAAAAACGATTAATCGTTTTTTTCTTCTATAAAATGTCGAAATGACCAAGATTCAAACAATCCACTGGAATTACTTATCCTAGTGAGAGTAATCCCGGAATTGTTCAAGCGATTGGAAACAAACCGAAGAAGAAAACAGTTGAGGAAGTTGAACCATCTTTGATCGCACAACAGGAGGAAATGGGTCGAATCAGGTACTTTTCTATCAACCAAATCCTCTAAACTAGGTTTTAGTAACATGCAATCGGTCAAAAATCGATAATTTTGATTTCAAATATTTTCGGGTTTACCAGAATCGGTTAATGTTAGTGTACATGAGAACCGTTTATATTAGGAATCGGTTGTTGTTCATCCCCACATACCCCGATTGTGCTGCATGTGTTTTCTGGGTCGAGAAATTTGAACTAGAATCGGACAATGTTAATACCAACATATCCCGATTATGTAACCGTAGGGATAACCGTTTTTCCGTATCTTTTTTTCTCTAGAATCGGGTTACATATGTGTCCACATAGCCCGATTGTGTAGCCGCTGCTTAGTCACAATCATATTTCATTTGCATATATAAAATCCGATTGTTGATGTGTAATGTTACAATCGGGTTTTATAACAGTATCGAGTAAACCGATTATTATTAAGAAAGAATTCCCAATGTTTGTGTAACTTTTTATTGTTAGAATCGGATTACATTAACACTTATATAAACCGACTATAGATGTGTTATGTTAGGAATTGGTCTTTATATGTATATCGAGTAAACTGATTGTATACCTTGAATTCAAAAATATGCATTGAATTTCATTGTTATTTGTCGCTTATCTCCGTATTTTACAGGCCAAACAAGGGCAAGCAACAACGTCAAGCCGAAAAGAAATATAAGAAGAAAAATGACTTTGATACTCCTTAGAGTTTGAGACCTCGTCGGGAGGGTGGTCAAAATTTAAATGCTTCTCAGCGAAGGGGCTCGGGGAGTAAAGCCAAAGCGATCCACATCAATGACCCACCACCTCAAGCATAGCAACCATCACAAGAAGAATCTGATTCTGATACACATACTGAAGAAGGAGGTGGTGATAGAGAAGTTTCTGAAGAATAAAGTGGCGAGGAGGAAGTTAATGAAGAAGAAAGTGGTGGCAAAGAAGGTGATGGAGAAGAAAGTGAGGATGAGGATGATGGAGAAGAAAGTGAGGATGAAGGTGATGGAGAGATATGAGAAGTTCAACAACAAGTCCAAGGAGGAGAATCTCAAGAACAAGTCCAAGGAGGAGATGCTCAAGAACAAGGTAAGACAGATGGAAAGAAAGATAGTCCAAAGAAGAAGAAAGGGGTCCACGTGCCTGACCCGGAGAAGATGTTTCCTCGCGGCCCTAATGATTCTGTTTTAGGGTTACCCGGTGATGGAGGACGGGTGTTATGGGGGTACAAAGAGAGTTGGGCCGCGATCGTCTGTCATACCATAGTAACTACCTAAATCTTATGCTATGTAACATAAAAATTATTATCCTGTATTGTTTTGATTATTGTCCATCGTATTTGTTTTGTTTTATAGGATCACAAGGATGCCGTTCATCGTATGAAGCCAGGAACGTCAGGGACTATGATGAAGAGCTGGCCACTGCAAGCAATAGAATCAAACATCGGAGAAGTTGAGGAAGTAATCGATCTAATCCAATCTACGGGGATGTTGCCTGCAGTCTAGAATTTGGATCTTGGTTACGACAAACCTCTTTGTTCCGCCTTTGCCGAGAGATATTACGGGGAAACGATACTTTTCATCTTCTGTTTGGCGAAATGACGATGACTCCAAATGATGTGAAGTTCATTATCGGGCTAAGCATAGATGGTAAAGCCGTGAAGCACAAACGGTATGCGCAAGATCTTGAGTGGGACAAGATTTACGCGTTCACCAAGGAAGTGTTCCAATGGGATGAGGAGATGACCAAGTCACAAATGCTAGTAGGAAAGTATAAGCAGAGTATATTCCATCTCTCGAAGTTGAGGGCACTCTTCAGTGGAACAAAGAAACTTCGTGCTGAGGGAAAATAGGTGACCAGAGACGTATCTTCGCCACGTCCAATGCGTATGTCCTCTACGAGTCTACGTCCTAGGATTTGTTATCTTTCCCGAAGTTTCCGGTGCCCGTGTGAATGCCAACTTTATTTAGCTGTTGCAACCATTTGATGAGATTCACAAATACTTTTGGGGCACTGCCATCCTTGCATACTCGTTGAACGAGTTGAGAAAGGCTTCTAAGGATGACAGGAACTAAATAGGAAGAAATATGGCTTTTCTGCAGGCGTGGATATATTTGCACTTCGCAATATTTGCTGCAAGGGATTTTGAGAACCAGGAATGG